>NW_022631055.1:11857652-12490710 GCF_010015895.1 Lontra canadensis | reverse complement strand
ACCAGACACGGAAGAATGCGCCTGGCTCCGCGGTTTTTTCCCTCGCCCCCCCCCCCCCCCGGAAACCTGCAGGCCCGGAGGGGCGCGCCGCCGGGCCCGGTGCAGGGCCTTCTCCTCCGAGCGGCCCTGCTGCCAGCCCGGCCACCCCACCCGCCTCCCACACACGGGAGACACCCGTCTGGCCGCCGACGGGCTGCCCGGACCATCCGCGCCTCTGGACTCCCCTTCCGCCGCGGGGCACGCTCGGCAGGACCCGGCACAGCGGACGCCCGCCGGAGCCCCGGGGCGGCGATCATCACTCGCGCCTTCCGCCGCCGGCCGCCGCCCCGCCCCGGGCGACCCTCCTTCCCTGCTCGCCTCCGGGCCCCGCGCGGCGGCGAAGGCTCCAGGCGAGTACCGCAGGCACCGGCGCGCACGAACTGACCGCGCTCGGGCCGCGTCTCCCCGAGAGCCACGTGCGCCCAGCCTCGCCGCCCCGGCCGGGTCCCAGCTGCCCCCCGCGCCTTCCGCAGCACCCCGCGCCGCCGCCCGCCCGCCGAAGCCGCTCGCCGGCACCTGCACCCTGCTCTTCCGTTTGCTTTTGCGTCCGAGTAGAAATGCTACGACCTTAAACACAATGCGTATTCGGAGACAGGCACGAAAAAGACGAGGGGGCTACGACGATCCGAGCGCCGAAGCACAGAAACGCCAACTGGCCCAGAGCGACCAGGCTTGGCGCAGGGGCGCATGTAACCAGCCAGAGAGGCGACAGCCATGGGTCTGCGGAAAGTGGAGCTCTTCTTCAAAGACGGGCTGATAAACCCCTTCAAATTATATCGAAAAACTATCCAAATCCTCAATTATTTTTTGTGGACCTGTCCTCATCGAAATGCCGATTGTAAGCAAAAACAGAAACTCTTAATTTATTGATGTAAGTCCTGTTCAAAGAGGCCAACAGGAGGACGAGACACACAGCCCATGACATTGCTTAGCGATGTGACCACTATACCATACTTGGCAGAGACGTTCTCTCTTTTTATCCCTCTCTCTTTTTTTAAGTGCAAAATGTAGCTAAGCGACTTCCCCTGCAGCTGGCAATCCCAGATAATATGGTTACTTTCCTAATGTAAAAATGTCCTGGTGATGTACCATCTAAAACAGTATTCGCAAGGTTTCCGATTGTGTCCCATAAACAGCAGAACATAATCGGGCTGAAGGACTGTTAAGTCCCTTTATGTAAATACCTGACGCCATCCTTCAAAACCAGTTGTTTGTTTGTATAGCAAATCTAAATCACAGGCCCAAGCTTAGCCGCCCTTTCATGAATAATATCTCCACTTTCCTCGGATCCCAAAGAAGACAAACTGCAATGTCAGTATTTTGTTCTTTAGAGAGAATAAATTGTCCTTTCCCACCGCCCGGGATGCTCAGGAATGAGATGTGCTGGGCATTCATATGAAGATATTTTGGAAGATGGTGCAGGTGTGGGCTGACTTCAATTACTTGCTTTTGTGTGTGTGTGTGTGTGTGTCTGTGTGTGTGTTTAAGAGGTCAAATGTAGGATCTGGTTTTAGGGAAGGCAGAGAATAAGATTTCCTGACAGGAGTTAAAATGCCCCTGTGCCCAGTCTCAGATGGAGGAGATAACACAAACCTGATAAGGCATTTAGCTGACGCATCCTGAAAATGGAGGTACCTATCAGCATGCATGTCATCAATCAAAAATTATTTAATATTTGCCATTCAATTAGCCAAATGGCTCCACCATTTTGCGAATTTTCACAAATAAGCAATTAGCGAAATGATCGGTAAAATCTTCCATGCTCACTCATTTAATGGTAAATGATTGAGCAGTACTTGAACTTGCAGGAAAATATAATAGTTTGGGAATTTATGGTGCAGTTAAAAATGAAGTATAAGAATCTGACGGTTAAATTTTCTGAACTGGTAGAAAATACTAACAGAATTACTTAGGTTTCTTTCTCTCTTTTTTCATTAAAAATCATTTTGGAACAAAGACTGAATTTAGGAAACAAATCAGAACAGCCCTAACATCTGAATATATAAGTGAGTTGAGTATATGGTTTCTTAAGTGATTTTTTAATATAAAATAGTTTAGTGGCCTTAAAAAAATATCTTAATTAAACACATAACATAAGGAATACTAAGATAGGTGTTTTTATCTTATACAACTAGAATTCCTTACATACCAACATAAGAAACGAACAGCTGTGTTGGCTGCCTTCCCTAAGTATTAGTAATTTAAATTCCCTGAATATAACTGACCTCAGTAAGTTGAATCATAGGACATAAAAGCTACTTTATAAGAACCCTTTATATATAATTATGCAAATCATAGTAGTGTTTAAGTCACTAATAACTAGACATATAAATTTTCTGGGTTGAGGGAGAGCCTAGACTGTAAATCTATCATATAATTTTCTAGCCATCTTTTAGAATGAGATAAATTATAGCATATAAACATCCTCAGGATCTGTTTTATTATAAGAAAATAATTTTCTTTGCTATCAGAGACACCCATGAGGGCACATTTTTATTATATATTTGAGAGCTGTTAAATTTGATGATTAAACACATAATTTTAAGCCATTTCTCAGAAAAGCTCTCAGACTATTCAGAGTATTTTACTTCTGAGTAATGCATTAAAAACACAAAATGCGTGGCATTATATGGAATGTTTGTAAAGGAGAATGCACCTGAAACAGGAAATATGTGCAAATAAAAACTAAAGACCTAGGTCCAGATGAAAAAATGACATTCAAAATTCTGCTTCCCAGAAAATGATCTATTTTGCCAAAAATTCTTGCAATATTTTCTCTCTTCAGCTCTGCCCTTTACAAAATGACAAAATTGTTCAGGGATCTGCTCACCGAGCTCACACAATTGCAGCTCTGTGTGTGTGGGGGGGGGGTGGGTGTGGGTGTGGGTGTATGTGTGTTTCAATCTCCATTCGCCTTTGCAGGGCACAGAAATAAAGGAAAGATGAAAACCTTGAGCTACTCTGACACACATAAGGACTTATAGTTTATTAATCAGAGAATTTAGCTTTATCCCCTCTGCTATTCATCTGAAATTAATTAAGTGTGTAGAATTACAAGGTGGGTGTATCCGAGACAGCAGGCCCTGCTCGGACTAATCAAAAGGGCACATGTTGAATGAGTACAATTTAGTTAAGGTTAATCCAGTGAAGATGATACCTCCCTGGTCTTAATTACTCTAGGTGATAGATTGTGGAATGGGAGAGTAGGAAGGAAGGGAAATTCGGTCCTACTGAATACCAGGATCCTCTAATTTAATTTAGCTCCTTGTTTTCACAGAGGCAAACAGTTTCCATTCAGAGAGCAGGACCACGCTCTCTAGATTCTTGTTTAAGGTGGGTAGGAGAAAAAAAAAAATTGCCTGTGTATTCTTAAGAAAAATATGGAAAACAAATATGAAGGCTCCGAAGCTGTTGGTGATAATGTGTCTTTTATTGTAGGCATGTCAGTTCGGAATTTTATCGTAGCGCAGTGCATTCTTTGTGATTTCTGCTGGGGGCTGCTTACTTTTTTGAACTTTCTTCTCAGTGTGGAGACTGGGCAATGGAATGAAATAAACTGTTTCTGTACCTACAAGACTGCATTAATGAAATGACTACATATGTACTGTTAAAAAAAATACAGTTTAAAATATTAACAAACACAAAACTAACCACCGTGCATGAATCGCACAAACTCGACGTGGGGCATTAGAAGCAGAATACCTACTCTACGATTCCATTTGTACAAAGCTCAAAAACAGACGACCCAAATCTATATGTTACAGGTCAGAGTCGGGATTTACCCTCAGGGGAGCCCCAAACAAGAGGGGCTTCTGGGGGTGTTGATCACACTCTGTTTCTCAAGCTGGGTACTGGTTACACAGGTGGGTTCACTTTATGAACATTCATTCCGTTTATGAATTTGTGAGCTGACGATTTGAGTGTTTTTCTGTATATATGCCTTGTTTCAATGAAACATGTACTTTACAAAATGAAAATGAATAAGAGAAAAATACTAAGAAGGGAATGGGACCATAGAACGAAACATTCTTAAAAGACAGAGGTGCGTGGGCTGAGTTCTTAATGTGTTCGCTTTGCCATCTTTCCATCTGCTCACACACAAATGCTTAAGATTACGCCTCTGTATCCAGACTTCACTAAATATTTGGATCTTTCTTGTTTCTTTTGCTTACATGAAAGTCCCAGTCTGATTAGGGTGTTTCAGAATCTTATTCTATGTTACTATTTAAGGTGCAGCTCTCCAGCACCCCCTCCAAAAGCTTATTTTCTCCTTGTGCATGCATTAAAAAATCATCAGTTGATTTCCTCATTTTCAGTTTTGTGATATATTTTCAGCTCAAGAGGGGGTATCTGTTTCTGATTTATTAGCATTTGATCCCCGAGTTTCCTGCCATTGATCAAGCCTAATACTTAGCTCAGCTGATGAGTTTTATATGAAAACTGATATTTCAGGAAGACGGAAGGTTGGACCCATTTTTAATATTTTTTCCCCTTCATCTCTTCCAGAGTTTGATGCACACGGGAGACACCTAGCAAAACCCGAAACTATATTTCTTTTTCAGTACGTCTCCCTGGTATAAAAACTTTTGGAAGCAAAACATGTATTTATCAACGGAAGAGATGTTTGTCCGGCGTCTTCAAGAGACTGCCAATTGTATACACATCTACACGCTCTCACCAAAACAGGCCTTCACTGCACTGCTACCCGGCCGTCTGCCATTCAATCTCCAGTGAAGTCATGGTGAATAAGGTCAGCTCCTTGGAAACATCTGCATTTGATCAGTTTGCACAAAATGGGGGCCTTCCTGATGCTGGACTTCCCCGAAGTCCCCTATGACAATAGCTGATTCACCACCACGGCCCCAGTCTCCCTCAGGAAACCAATACCCCGCCCCCACCTCTGAACCATGCAATGCCTAGACTCGATTCTAGTCTAATGAGGACATTTGTGGTCCCATGCCTTCTGAGCTGGCTGCACCCTGCGGGAGAATGTCCCTCCTTCAGCTGGGAAGATGTTGTTCTAGTTATTGTTAAAGCTAGGGCGATTGGTGGTCCTTTATTCATGTCAGTACAGTGGGAAGAGTAGCAAATGGACTCTGGGCAGAAGGTCATGGGCTTGTTGATGGTACTTGAACCATTTGTAGACACTGATAGGGTCGGTTCTGTGCCCCCAGTGGCACATCAGTGGAGAGTTAAGATTAGCTGCTGTGTGTGTGCGTCTGTTTTCTTTTCTTTTCTTTCCTGTTCCTCTCCTCCCCACACCCCTCAGACATATTTTCAGGATTGTATTGTCAATATGTTATTCCCATAGAAAGTCTAAAGGACAACTCTAGAGTCTTTTTTCCTTTAAAGCAAAAAATAACTTCTGTGACAGTCTGATAGTCCCAGATGGTATTTTGATAGGCAGAATATACATTTTATTCATGACAATGTAACAGAAAAGTTGATGAAAAAAATCTAGTCTAAACTTTCACACGAAACATCAACCTGAAAGAGGTTTTAGAAAATTTGGGGTCATCATTAAAGTCACTCTACCTGTAGAGCATTTAGAAAATGGCCCCATTGGGTGTTTACAAAATTTGTTTACCACGTTTTTAAAATCTGCAAGTCTGACAACCCTTCATTTACAGAGGGCGGGGCAATAGGCTGAAAAAAAATCTAGTCCCTGAGTTATGTGTTCACTGAAGGGCTTCTGAGCCTAACAGGTACCAAGCAGGAAACAAGAGACTCACAGAACAGTCCCCATCTTCTGTCAACTCTCAGAGGGGAGGAGACAAAAATACATAAAAATGTAAGCAGCAGCAAGCAGGGTCAGGTAAGACAACAAGTGGAATAGCCACCAACGTGAAGATGAGCCACTCTTTCCTCCTGTTCCGGACATCACATTCCTAGCTGAAGCCTGAAGCCTCCACCTGTGGTCCCATCTAAGGCCCCAGGGCGACTGCTCCCCATCATCCCGTGATCAGGGTGCTGCGGTTCGACAGACCTGTGTTACACCACCAGCCCTTCTGGAAGCCGGGCAAGTTCCTGAACAGCTGTGGGCCTTGGGTTCCTCACCTGGAAATAAAAGCACTACCTCCTGCACGGGCCCACGTAGCAGACCGTGTCTGCCCCGCACTTAAAGCAAAGCTGAGCGCCTGCGCCCTGCTCAGCGCAAGCCACTGTGCTTGGTATTCGTGTCCCTGCCCTCCCCCAACCCTCCCCACAGAGGGGACCCACTAAAGCCGGTCGTGTTGGCTTTAGTACCTAATGATTTCATTCAGATACAAAGGAAATAGCTTTGAAATACTTCTGAAAGCTGCTTTTTTCATGCCTACTGGCTCTCCCAACACAATCCAGTTCCATAGGGATGGAAATCTAGGGTGAGTCACATCACTGTCTTTCCCCCTAAGTACAAAGTGACATACTGTACAGAGAAAGGAACAGCTTTTCCCACCACAAAAGGATTATTTTAAAGGTCTCCCCATGGGTGTAGAAATCCTTGGCGCCCAGGGCTAACGTGTTGTTTCAAATGTCAATATTCTGGAAAACCTGACCTTTCCACAGAGATTTCCCTGGCTTTATGCAAGTGACTCAAGTGCTTTTCCTTACCTCGGGCTAGTCCCACACAGAGGGCAGTTTTCTTACTCATCTCTGCTTATGAATCCCCTGATGACCATCGGGGCTCCATCGACTTCTTACCCTGGAGATGTCCCTTGCCCGCAGGGCCTCCTCCGGGGCCTCCTCCATCTGTGTGTGTGTGTGTGTGTGTGTGTGTGTGTGTGTGTGTCTTCCAGTCTGCCTCTGCCTCCCGAAGACACTGTGTGTCTCCAGTTCCGCCTCTGGCCGCTTGGCCCTCAGCAGCTGTCCTCTCTGTGTAGTCCTCGCTACTCCTCTTTTCTTCCCTTTTGGCTATCCAGGCCTTTCTGCAGCATTCGTGTCAGCTCCCTGCTGTCTTTGGAATAAACCCTTGGCTGTCACCTTGAATGTTGTAAGCATTAGCCCTCCTGAGATCTCTTCTTTCAAAACCAGCCTTTCCCAAGTTTCTCTGTTTTGCTCTCCAAAGCAAGCTCACTATACCCTTGACCTTTGCTCTGTCTCCCTCCTGTGGCTGTCCGTGGGCTGATACTTGTCTGTCCTTGAGGGAAGGGGTAGGGCTGCAGTGGGGTCAAGAAGAAAAGGTTGGAGCCTTGCCTCTTAGCCAACTTTGCTTTCCTACAGATCCATTAAGACAGGGCTGGAGCCAGCCGTCACCTCCTCCTTCAGAACCGCTTCTAGGAATCCTGCTTTACCCCCACCTGCCTGCCCGCCAGCACCATCCAGAAGCACAGTCGGTTCCCAACGGGTGTATTGACTCTGTCTCTTTCCCCCTGGGTCTGGAAACTCCTTCATTTTTGTGTCATGTCCTCAGGGAGACTTCTTGACAAGAGCTGGGCCTAATTCAGTTCTTTACAGAACTGGGCAGGTTGCTGTCATTGAATTAAAAGTCCCATTCAATTCTGTTCCATCCAATTAATTTAAAATGTAAAGATGATCGGGGGTTGCTCTGAGAGGTACAAGAGAAAGAAGAGAGGATGTCACCTCTCTACCACTGTGATGGAAAGTGAACTCATGTAAGGGAAACGGAGAGCGACGCAGGATCTGTGTGATGGGGAGGGGGGCTCGGTGACTGGCATGAACCCCTGGGAGAAGTCAGGGCTTGTCTGTGTCCAAGGGGCTTTGGGGGATGAGAAGAAGTGTTTGCTTCTTTCAATCCCATAAATGATTCATACTTAGCTTAGTATCCAATTTACTAATTTTAAAGCAATTAACATTTTGAAAACACTCACATGCTACCGAGTAGCTAATAAGTCAAGAATATCAACTTAACTAATTAGATTCCCCCTAGCAAGTAAACATTTTTGCACACTTAAGCAATTAAAGTCTTTGCAATTCTAATATATCAGATTCCCCTAATTGCTTAAACACCTTAAAAAATAAATTGGCAATAATTCATGATAATAAACTCATCAGTTCACTTACACTAAAACCTGTTACACAAAAGCTAACACCATACACTTACTTGTGATCCTTCTTTTTGTTTTCATTCCCGCTGTTAACTTTTTAGTTCTTTCTTCTTTGCCTCTGGTATGATAAGGAGTCAGAGTTACTTTCTAAACCAGGTTAAGGCTGCAAATACAGGTGGATGGTCTCAAGTCAGGATAGGGAGCAGGGGCTTGGGTGTATTTTCTAAGGTCAGCATCTGGCCAGACAGGCACTTTACTATTCAGAGACTTAATTCATGATATCAGAACTGTACAGAGATTATAGGTTCTAACCAAACAGATGCACTTTTATTGTTTCTTTTTTAAGATTTTATTCATTTATTTGACAACAAGCACAAGTAGGCAGAGAGGCAGCAGAGAGAGGGGAGAAGCAGGCTCCCCGCTGAGCAGAGAGCCCGATGCGGGACTTGATCCCAGGACCCTGAGATTCATGACCTGAGCCGAAGGCAGAGGCTTAACCCACTTAACCCAGGCACCCCAACTTTTATTGTTTTGATCTTAAACTCTGCCCTCCCCAGTGAGGCTTGTTCTGACTATCTTCCCTTATCAATAGTGCAGCCTTATAGAAGTCAACTTCATAGCTGCGGAGCCCGAGTACCTTCTCTTCATTTTACAGCAGGAGTAAGTAAGCCTCTTTCGCAATTGCTGACTCTCAGTGAGTCCTTCTGGTTCCATTTTAACTCGGATGTTTACTAAATTTGGGTAACCAAAACTATAGAGCTGGAGTATTGATGTTCCACGCTCTGCTAACTATGAGAGCTGGGGTGAGTCACTTTCCCTGGGCTCCGGGTTCCGATTCTGGACCCCACTCTGAAGTCCAGTCAGCCCTAACCACCTGCGATGCTCGGATTCTAAGTGGCAAAATGCATGTGACATATGGCCAGTGCCGTGGACCTTTGTTGGGCTGGGGGGTGGGGGTGAGGGCGGCATATGGCCAGGGCAGCTGGAGTTAATGGGCTAAGTGGGATCTTCAAGGATGGTAGGATCTTCCTGAACGAGAAAAGAGAAAGGCAGCTAGGGAGGGGGAAAGACTTGAGCAAAGGCCTGGTGGCAGTGGCTCTGCCCCCTCTCCCTCTCTTGCCTCTCTTGCCCAGTCCCTGACCTCCTTTTTTACTTTTGTATCGTTGTGGAACTAACCTTGGCAAAACACTATGATTTAAGACAACAAGTTCTTATGTCTCGTGCCTCTGGAACACAGCTCGTTCTGCTGTGTGTCATGTGGGCTGGGGCCAGTCATGGGGCTGCCTTTGGCTGCTAGATGGGCTCTGCTGGCAGGTCAAGGAAGGCTCCATGCCTGTGTCTGGGGCCTTAATGTCTCTGCCTGTGGCCGTTCCTCCGGTCGGGGCTTCTCCCTGCATGGTGGTCTTAGGATGGCCTGACTGCTCACAGGGCTGCCGGCTTCCAAGAGGGAGAAGCAGAAGCTGCCTTTAAGAAAGCCTACGTTGGGGAGTTCCTCCGTGTCACCTGCACAACATTCTATTGTTCTGAGCACGTCCAAGGCCAGCCCAGCTCAACTAGACCTCGGGATGGGAGCAGAGCATGGGCAGAAGGGGGCTCGGTGGCAGCCATGTCTGAGGACGGTCGGCTCCATCCCTCGTCCCCCGCCCACCCCCACGGTGTGCACGCAGCTGCTGGAGAGCTAAAAACAACCGCACTGGGCAAACAGACTTTGGGGGCCAAGGCAAGTCCCCGTGCCAGGTGTTAGAATTTTCCATCTGTGAATAAACTGCAAAACATGTTGTGGGCTCCGTTCATTTCAACTCTTTATCACACACCTTTGGTTACCGCTGTGTTTCTCAAGTGTGAGTCTTTTTTCCCCCTAATTAGACCCAAAGCTCCCAGGGGGCAGGGACCACCTGTTCTTTGCTCCTAGACCTAACTGTACCTTGAGTCAGGCTAGTAACTTCTGAAGGAAGTCGAATGTGTATAAAATTCCATGCATTCCTATTTCTTGAACGCTAAGTAGAGGTCTAGAGTTTTAGCAGTGAACAGAATCACTGCACTCTCGAGCGTCCCTCATTCCTGAATAACGGTACCGATGGCGACAATCAGATCGAGTACCTATTCTCTTTGCACACACTGTGTCCTTGGTCCTCCCAGCCACCCTCTGAAGAGAAGTTATCATTGTCCCCTTTTACACAAGAGGAAACCTCCCTTCCTCTTCTAGGCTCTGGGCCTGGAATCTATGAGACTCTGCCCTGCCTAAGACCCCAAGGAGCAGGAGGTGTGGCTGAGCCCATGTCCTAATACAGAAGACAGCAGAGGGGGGCACGGGGAGAAAGAGGGAGGCAGAACCAGAGTCAGCAAAGTGTCTCCAGTTTCAGAAAATAAGAAGCATGTATATCTCATCTTGTGTAGATCTTTAATTTGATTAAGATAATGATGCTATCTTATGCAACTGCAATTATAGAAATGAATGTATCTGAAAATTTAGTGTCATACCAACCGCATATTAAGTTGTTGACAATGCTTGTCTAAAAGGCTCTTGAGGGGCACCTGGGTGGCTCAGTGGGTTAAGCCTCTGCCTTCAGCTCTAGGTCATGATCTCAGGATTCTGGGATCGAGCCCCACATTGGGCTCTCTGCTCAGCAGCGAGCCTGCTTCCTCCTCTCTCTCTCTCTCTGCCTGCCTCTCTGCCTACTGTGATCTCTGTCAAATAAATAAATAAAGTCTTTAAAAAAATTAAATAAATAAATAAATAAATAAATAAAAGGCTCTTGAAACTACAAAGTAATGCATCTCTAATGGTGGAATTCCAGGTACCGAGACAGACCAGTGTGAGTGATGCTCAGGATAGAAGAGCTCTTCCAGTGATCTCCAGTTGCACCAAATGGGCAACCATCTAGTCCAATTATGCAACAGGCAGCCTGTGTCAATTTTCATTTGAACGCATTTGCTTGTAAACTAAAATGACTTCTGATGAGTTATCCTCTCCAACCAAGAGCTATAGGGCCTTAAGGTTTACACTGGCAATCCATTTTTTTTAAATTGCACATTGCTAGGGTGGCTGGGTGAGGCAGTCGGTTAAACATCTGACTCTTAGTTTCAACTCAGGTCATGATCTCAAGGTTCTGGGATCCAGCTCCAAGTCAGGCTCCGTGCTCAGTGCAAAGTGTGTTTAAGCTTCTCTCCCTCTGCTGCTCCCCCTATCATGCTTACTCTTTCTCTCAAATTCAAGTAAATAATCTTATTTTAAAAATTGTGCATTGCTGGGGCACCTGGGTGGCTCAGTGGGTTAAGGCCTCTGCCTTCGGCTCGGGTCATGATCTCGGGGTCCTGGGATCGAGCCCCACATTGGGCTCTCTGCTCTGCAGGGAGCCTGCTTCCTCCTCTCTCTCTGCCTGCCTCTCTGCCTGCTTGTGATCTCTGTCTGTCAAATAAATAAATAAAATCTTTAAAAAAAATTGTGCATTTCTTCAGCAAAAGGTAACCTCTTAAATCCCTCTATGAGAATGAGTTTTCTGGATGACTTAGTCCCCTGAGCAGAGGGGTATAGTTTCATTCATTCATTCATCAATCTATGTAACAAATATTTAATGGTGGGGGGGGTGGAGAAAGGCAGGGAGGAAAGGAGAAACAGGGCTTTCCAGGGTCACTGGGATAGGGTTGTTAGCAGCTTCCCAATTTGGGCTGAGCCTCCCAGCCAGCAGGACCAGAATCTTTGAAAGACGACTCTCTGCCTCAGGACAAGGAATTAATCCCCAGAAAGAAGAAGAGGAAAGGAGGAGAGGAATCTGTGGGCTCCACAGTGTCAGCTCATTATTCACAATGGTACCCTTACAACATCTCCCTTCCCTGGCTTTGCCTTCTAGAATTAGGCAGCAAAGAGCGCCTGGAAGCTCTTTGCATAAGCAGGACTCATTTCTCTCTCGAACAGGTCAGGTGGGAGCTGTCCGCTCTGGGGTCTGAGGTCTGCTTGGGAGGGAGTCAGAGAGGCCCTCCCCGGCTCTCCCACCAGCCTCTCTCCGATGCTGGCTTACTCCTCTTGTGTATGTTCTGGGCCCTAAAATACAAACCCCACTGCGGGAAGTAACAGAGTAAGTCTTGAGCAGCCGTAAATCCCGAGTAGGGCAGGGCTGAGGAAGAAGCCACTGGTAACAGAAAGGGCCAGATATTTGGGACGAGGAGATCTGTGTTCAAATCCCTCCACTTCTTAGTGTGTGATCCCTTCACCTGCTTGAGAGACAGTTATCTCCTTCATCCCTGGTGAAACAGAATTGTATCACAGGCTGATGTGAGAGTTAAGAGAGAATATTTGCTGGATACGTTTTTTGGATAGAGAACACAAAAATGTCTGTCATTATTACTCAATTTTATCAGATCTTTTTGGGAGTGACAGCTAACTGGAAGGAAGCTTGACGAGAGGCCTCAGAGGAGGGCCAAGGAGGGGAGGAGGAGAGCTCCCCCAGAGTATGGTCTAAGGCAGACTGGCCTGGGAAGGGTGCCAGGCACCTGCAAGGGACAAGAAGGGAAATAAGGCAGGGGTCGTGAGGGGAGAAGGGGATGTGGATGGAAAGCAAGATAGATGGCCAAATCAAGCAGCTAGTTTGGTGATTTGTTCAAGAGTTGGACTCAGCTTCCCTTGCTGAAACAGACTGTGGAAGGTCCTTGAGAAGTGATCTGTAGAGGCCTGGGGCCTGTCTCTGGGACCAGGGACAGCTTAGGAAGCAGAGAAGGAAGTCATGGTCTCTGGATTTTGGAGCAACACTTGGGGTTTCCTCACTGCCATTCTGCAGGCCTCTGTGAGAGTCTGTTCTGTGCCATGCTGTGGGCTGCAGAAGGATCCAGGCCCTGCTTTGGAGCCAGAGGACCGTGGACAGTCGGGGCTCAGCCTAAAACATTTGGAGCAGGTGCTTTGCCCACCCACTGGGGACCCACAGACCAGAGCGAGGTGGGCCACAGGAACCTCACTTAGCTCACAACTGATTAAGAAACCACTTCTGATAGAGACCAATCTTCAGATTCAACAACCTTATTTGGACTTCTGAACTTACTTGGACGTCTGAGGCATTCAAGGTTCTACCCAGGGAAACGCATCCAGTTGCGTGGGGGAGGAGGGAGGACTCATGAAAATCGCTTTGAATTAACTCTAGACTGCTTCTTGTAGTAGGAGGGTTCTGTAGGCCCCAACTCTGCTAATGCAGCCTTGAGGTTTGAAGGGCAAATCCCCCCAAACACCAGCACGGCTGCAGGAACCACTCTGAGAGCCGGCTCCCGGGCTGTGAGGCTCTTACCACATTGTAAACCATACATTTGCAAATCTCACAGCTAATCCGCAGTACAGCCTGCCTGCGATCTGATATGAGTGTGAGAGCCCCGGAGGCAGCCTCGTGGCACAGGCAGAGCCCATCTTAAGCCTCACACTGAACAGCACAACTGGTTAGCCAGACAGCAGAATATGTAACTTGAAGTCCCCTTGCCATGAGAACCCCTTCTCTGGAATTTCCTGGCTTCAGGAGGGGTGGCGTTCAATTTCTAACCTTTGCTTTCTGTTGCGTTTTATTCCTGGGGTCCTTTGTGTATTTGGTAGGGAGGTGAGGGGGCAGGGAGAGGAGAAGAAAAGAACTCCAAGAGAAGAACGTGGTGGAGCCCCACCTGGGTCGGGCTTGGTGGGCAGGGGGACTGAGGCACGTGGGGGGAAGCCAGCAAAGCCACCATCGGCCCCCTTCCCACACACACGCATGGCTGCAGGTTTTCCCACAGCCCCGTAATTGTGGCCAAGTGAAAACAGCTGTCATATCAAGCAAGCACACTGGGCTTGGGGTCACAAAAGCTCATTTCCAGCCCTGTTTTTACCACTTTCTCACTCAGGGACCTTTGGCAAAACTCGGCTGCCTCTCTGAGTTTCAGCTTCCTCCTTTGTTAATGGGGTGACAGTACCTCGTAGAGAATTGTAAGGATCGAATGAAGTAAATTGTGGCGGGAGGGAGGGCACCGAAAAGACTGTCTAGGGAGCTCCTTGGAATACCTGGGTTCAGAAATGTCCCTTTTGCAGCTAGCACAGGAACAAACAAAACACTGGGAGCGGCTTCTGTGTGCTCACTCCCTTGGCCGGCCATTGTGGTGAGGTAGTGCTGCCATGAGCACTCAATCCAGAGCTGAACACCAGCCCTCAAAAGATGACTAATGCGATGGGGCATTTTCTTTTTTTTTTTTTTTTTTTTTAAGACTTTATTTATTTGACAGGCAGAGATCACAAGTAGGCAGAGAGACAGGCAGAGAGAGAGAGCAGGAAAGCAGGCTCCCCGCTGAGCAGAGAGTCCGATGCGGGACTCTATCCCAGGACCTTGAGATCATGATCTGAGCCGAAGGCAGAGGCTTAACCCACTGAGCCACCCAGGTGCCCCTCGATGGAGCATCTTTTACTAAGAATCAGTAAATATTGAAAAGGGCTCAAAGAAGAGAAGAAGAAGCATCAAATAATGGACCGTAGAGTCTTCCGGGAGGGGGAATGGGGGCTTGAGAAGGCGTTATCCTGGTCCTTTGGCATCCTCGGAATATTTCTTGCCCCAAGAAAGTCTGGCCAAATGTGCCCAAGTTCAAACAGTCACAGGATTTTTAATCTAACTCTGCCTAAGTAATTCAAGCAAACATTTCTAGATTAAATTGGCTGCAGGGAAAGCTGGTGTCTTCTGCCTGAGAGTTTGGCTCTTAGGCCCCAAGTTTACAGGCCCTGACACCATAGGGAGGGGGGACAAGGTACTCTCTGGGGAAGGCAGAGTGTCTAGAATGTTATAGTTCTGGATGTGCTTCTTTAAAAAAAAAAAAAATTATCGAATGTCATCATCTGATTCCATTTCTTGGCTTCTGCCTTAAAAAGCCTGAGACTGCCTCGGAGGGAATTTCTTGTTGATAGCCGAGGCCTTCAGGCTGGAACCAAGCCACATGTCCCGTCTCCCCTGCAGACTGAGGGTTCAAGCTGCAGCCGCCGGGGAGGATTTGAGTTACAACTTAAAGAGTGCATATGACATTTAAAAAATATCTAAGCATTACTGTCATTGCCTGAAAAACTTCTCTGCGCATTTCCCTGCATAGATATTACTCAACAAGGGCCCCATCCTGCAGAGTAACTTCTAATCCCAGCCATTTCTGAAGGTCACACTAAGTCTGGTGGTTTAGACGACGCTGCACGAACAGTGAGGGAGTTTAGTGTGTCTACAAACTGCAAGCGGCATATCTGGGGAGAGTCAGGTTAGTCCTCAGGAAAGCAAAACCAAGGTAAAGATGGAGAGAAACAGACCAACAGAGACAAAGGCCTGTAGGAAAAGACGGCAACATCTTTGCAGTGCCAGTCTTGGTGAAAATGGCATGATGGCTGATGTCTATGTTTTTCTTCATACACCTCTGCAGTAACCTTGGATAAGTAGGAAAAAAATGATAATTAGAAACTGGTCATTAGAAAAATTTCCAGTAACTATTAATTTAAGAATAAGACAAAACTACCCATGTTCTTTTGAATCTAAACCACTTGGGAGCCAGGCTCTGTCATATCTTGGGCAAATGACTGCATTTTAATTTCTGTTTTCCATCTATCATTTGAAAGCAGCAGTGATCCCACCAACCTCAAAGGACCATCGTGAAGACGAAGTGAAATCAACCTGGTAAGACGGTTAGAGGAGCAGCTGGTGAGCCTCATGAAGTATTAGTTGTGTAAGATCTTCCCTCTCTTCTGGGAACAAAATATATCTATGTGGAATGAGGCGTTGGTGCCATCCCTCCTGGGCAGCAAAGGGAGCGAAGAAGTTCAAGTAGAGATGAAATAATTGTATCTCAAGTGGACAAAATGTATTTGATCTCTAGAGATGAGAATCATTTGCCTCTGTACATTTTCTACCATGAAAGTTCTACCTCAGTTAACTAGCCTGCTGGTAGATTATCAAAGGTGTACCTCCTTTTGACTGAGCTAACCCCTCAATGGTCTACTGGATAAGACAGATTGCTTCACGGGAAGCTCACCCAGTAAAGCCCCAACAACCCTTCTTTTTCAGGTTGAGTTACGCTCTGAGTCTCTAGTAGGGTGGGAACAGATGAACGGCTTCTGCCCATTCCACCGTCCCCCAGCTCTTCAAGAGATCATGAGGATCCACTGAAGATCAGCAGGTCCTTTGATCATAGCTTTTGGGGGTGCTACCTCTCTTTGTCCTGAGGAAATCAAATGATTACCATGAATCCTCTTCCCTTTAACCCTTTATCCTCTAATCCGTGAGTCCTGCAGCCTCTCCCCAGCCTCTGATGAATGTTATCCACCTTTCTTTGACTTTCATCTCATTCCATTCTGAGTCGGCTGGGTCCTTTAGCTCTGACAGGTGGAACGTCTACAATACAATCCATGTACCATTTTGCAGAGAGCTCTAATTATCCAACTCCTTGGGCTGCATGACCAAATACCCTTTGCACAGTCTGTACCAGGTCCCAAGATGGGGATGCCCGGAAACCATGTATGGAGAGTCTACCATAGCACAGTATTTGCCTATCACTTAGGAGCACGTAGCATGTGGAAGGCTAAAACTCTATTTATTCTCTTTCCAGGCAGGCACAACTGCATGGTGGGAGGTACTGGGGCTGATGCAACTGGGCAGGGTGGAAGACTGGGAACAGCTCGATGTGGCTAGCCCTGATGGAGGAAACCAGGCTTAGCCACTTTTGACTTCTGTCATTTCTTGCAAGACACTCAAAACTACTTAGGACCTCAATTTCCTCAACTTACCTACCTGCAATGCAAGGATAAGCAATAGTAAGTGTGAATTCTCTCGCACACCCTGCACGCTCAATGCATGGGAATTACTATTATTATAAGGAGAGAGAATTCGCTGTGGGCTGGACAGTCCTGTAAGAGATGGGGCATGAACCAGGCAGGAAAGAAGAGGCAGAGAGGAGGGATGCAGAAGGAAAATGGGAGGCAGGAGAGCATTCCAAGCAGCAAAAGTGGGGAAGCGGAAATGGTCATGCCCACTCCAGAAGATATCTCTAAAGAGAGGAAACTCAGGACTGTAGGAGACATGTGGGACTAAAGGTGGGGCAGAGGGGCTAGAAAGTTGAGATGAGGAACTTGCACTTCAGGCAGCACCAAAGGGATCTGTGGAAGGTTCTAGAAGTCATCCTGGTTTGTATTCTACAGTTGTGTTTCTCTAGCACAGCACAACGGAAGTACCAGCATCCCTAAACCTTGCCTTGTTATTCTCACTTCCTCCTCAACAGGATGTGGGGCGCCTCTCAAGTCCCAAGGCACTTTGAGGTAGGGGTGCCCTCCAGAGGCTGGACCCCCTACAACTTTTCTAGAGGGATTCAGGTGGTAGTCTTATTTCATGGTAATTCTGGGAAGACGTGTGAAGGCCAGCCAACCAATTTATCTTCCAAAGGATGCTTCTTGCACTAAAACTTGAGAGTTTGAGTCACCGTGGCCACCATCATTGCTGCCACATGACACAAACCTACAAGTACATGCTGTTACCATCTTCAGAACATGCCTAATGGAAGTGACCTCTGGGAAGACTGAAAGGCACACAATTATTATTTTTGACCATCAAGTTGGCATTTGCGCTAACATAGATTAATTGCTTAGCCACAGATCGAACTTAAGAAAACGTAAACCTACCTGATTCACCCTCTAGATGTTATAGATTAACCTGCTGATAATAAATTCTTAAAGAGGCAAATTGCTTGCATATTCCAAATCAGTCATCAGCAGCAGAGTATTTGTTCTGCAGGCTTTATAGGGGGAGTTCCTGTTTCTGAGAAATATTTTATGTCCCAGAGGTTCCCAAAACCACCCTAGATTATATGGCTTTCAAAGGGAGCAACGTTGATTTCTAAGCAGATTCTTTAAAAAAAAAAAAAAAAAAAAAAAAGGAGCCATGTTTTATATTCCATTTTTCTTTGGTTCGCTCTTAATGGTGTGAAAATATCTTGTTGAGAAAGGAGAATCTAAGTAAATCTTGCAGAAATTTGCAATTTGCCTTTAACTTATACCATAGTACTTTGCACGTGAGCACAAGGTGCTGGGCAGAAATTCTCAGTTTGTACTAGTAGGTGTATTTTGTTTCTGTCAACTAGATTATAATTTCTCCAAAGAAAGTAAAGACATTTTCTGTTTCTTTTGAATTTCCCACTAATACCTGATCCAGGATTCTTCATCTATTACATGTATTGTTAATTAGTAAATTGTATTAGTTAGGGAGGGATGCTCTCAACTCATAACAAAACTAGATGCAGCTTCAAGAACATGGCATTCGCTAGCTCGCATAGGAAGAAAGTGAAAGGTCGGGCACAAGCAGGATGATGGGTGAATGCAGAGACTCAGCCATGATGGTAGGATTCAAGCTTTTCCCATTTTTCTGTTCCCTGAACTTCCACGTGGATTTTCCTATTCACCACACCCCACGTCCAAAGGCAGGAACTGCCATTTCTCTTTGCTTTTCTCTTGAGGAGAAAAATCTTTCCCAGAAGCCTTCGGCCAACTTCCACTCAGGTCTGCTTGGTCAGGACTGGGTCACATGACCACAGCATAGGTAGCCATTTTGAGTTTCTGTCGCGGGGGATTGCTACTGTCAGCCAGGAAACAAGAGAAGGTTGATGTTTGAGAGGTCACCCTGAATCTCACCGTATCTGCTTGTAAGTGAGGTCTCTAAACTGAGGAGGAAGGTATCAGGGAGAAAAAAGTTTCGGAAGTTGTGAGAAAGGGAGAGGAGTAAGTTGGGAATCATGGATACCATGCCTAGTTTTAAGAAAATTTCCCATTTCTTCCAAGCCTGAAAACCGGTAAATCAAGTCGCTACAGAAAGCAGTGGAGTGTGATGCTGGTTGGCCCTGTAGGAAGTTCCGTTTACTACTCAGTTCTATAAGTTGGTTAAGACAGTTGGAGAAGGCAGGGATCATCATGGACACCTTTGAGATATGTGCTCTATTACCTGCCCAACTTCATCAAAGTTTCAAGTAGTTTGCAGCCGATCTTGCTTGCAAATAAAATGTGTATTAGTAGATTATTTGCAAAGATACAGAGCAAATGATAATTGGCTGATATAAGGTGTGGTGTGATTACATCCCATTGTAAAAAGGTAGAATGGCTAGTGGTCTGATGAAGCCACCAGCTGAATTAGACACTATCTTCCACACATGTGAGGATATCAGGTATCTAGATCAGTTAGGACAGAAAGATCTGGGTATTCAGAAGACTGAAAAAATAAGCCCTAAATTACTTTTAAGTAACAGAAACCAACAGAATATATACTATAGCTATATAATATATAATTACATAACATAAATTATACAACATTAACCTACCTAACATGTGTAGCTTTATAATATATATAACACAAACATATGTACTAAACAGAACAAAATAGTAATATTTTAATTTATAATAAGTTACTTTCCTTTTATTTCTCTTTTATGGTAGCTATACCAGCTCACGTAACTAAGATAAAAGATAAACCCTGCACAATCTTTGCAATAATGTAAGCTTGATACATTTGACAGAGAGAAATCATGCCAGAGGAAATGCATTGCCAAGGATGTGAAGAGAGCAGAAGTATCCGTATGAAGCCAAAGGATGATCTCTTTGCTAGGCTCCTGCAGACAGAAGGCCCATCTCCCTGGTATTATCTGGCTTTTCTGGAACATCACCCTCAAAAGCAGAGTTTTCTTAGGTGTTACACACTCACGACAGACTAAATCCTTAGGAAAACCTCGGTGCCTCTGTGAGGAGTTTCACAAAGCTGTTAAGTAAGCGTTCGTTGCTCCTGAAGTGTTTGCCAAAAGTCAACACTTGAACTCCAGTCGGCTCTTCTGCCTTGAAGAGCTGGGGATGAGAGGGCTCTCAGGAGGAGCAGAGCCCCTCACCCCTCCGTCCTGTGTCGACTCTGGCCCAACTCATGCTGGAGGACCCACTTAGCACGTGTGCGCCCTGCTGCCCTTCTGTTCTGTGAGCAGAGTCCTCACAGACCAAGCACGCAGCAGGCAGAGATGAAAGGGAAGGTGTGGACCCTGTTCTCAGCTGAAAGAGCTCAGGGGAAAGGACAAAACTCTCCGGAGCTAAAAGGTGGAGGGCAAATTGAACTGAGTGTAACTGTCCTCTCCTCCTCGTCCTCGGCCGGGGTAAAATGTTGAAGGTCATGGGTCTCCCCGGGTCTTCTCCCACAGGTGACTCGCAGCCCCCTCTTGAATTCTCTCAGTGGGCGAAAGACACTGCTCACAAGGGTGGAGCCCTCGGAAAAAAAATCACCCCCATTCTCTGGATTTAGAGTTCCCCAGGGCAACAGAGAAGTCAATATTGTCGGAGCGGCCATATCCCTCCCCAGCGTGGCCAGGGCAGAGTTGCAGACGGGCCTTAGTCATGCTATGTGACAACAGGGCGAGATAAACAGAGACTCTGTGTTCAACATTTCCGTCTGTGGGACTGCTGGGGCCTCTCCTGAGGGCACAATATGCTAGTCTTGCCAGAACTTTTTTTTTTTACTATTTCTGCCCTCAGCCGGGAGTGTCCAGCTCTTTCCTCCCTTACCCTGAAGTCCCAAGGGTACTGAGTTTAGGGGCAGTGAGTTAATGTTCCATGCCCAGACTGGGCAGAGCTCCTGGATTTGCTATAGGGCCAGCTTCGTGGCATGAGACCTGAGCAGTACAGGTCTTCGATGGGCCCACACTCAGTTTAACACGCTGCTGCCATAGTCTTAACGTTCTCGATAAAATTTGAACCAAGAGGGACGCCTGGGTGGCTCAGTGGATTAAGCCTCTGCCTTCGGCTTGGGTCATGATCTCAGGGTTCTGGGATGGAACCCTGCATCAGGCTTTCTACTTGGTGGGGAGCCTGCTTTCCCCTCCGTCTCTGCCTGCGTCTCTGCCTACTTGTGATCTCTGTCTGTCAAATAAATAAATAAATAAATAATCTTAAAAAAAAATTGAATCAAGAGCCTCAAATTTTCATTTTGCACTGCACCTTGCAAATGATGCAGTCAGTCCTGTCTGCCCTGGGTCTTCAGAGAGATGGGGCCCGCCCTTCTCACTGTGTCCCGAACATGCAAGACCCCTCTACCAACTTTCTTTCTTGGAAGACCCCTTATGTCACCCAAGACACACTCCCAGCAGACCCTGGGAGTGCAGACTGCAGGAGGCAGTAAACTCTCCTGACTGCCAGTGATGGGGATAAAAATGAGACAGATGTGTACAGCCCTCACCCTCCCCTCCAGACTGTTCCCAGCCCAACAGCTTCCATCCTGCTCCCCCAAGAGGTCCCTGCTCTCAGTTAGTCGGCATGTACTCACTACTCACAGCATGAGTGGTAAGACTGGGAAAGATGGCGTTTTACCCCCATGGGATGGAACATCTACCTGGATGGACAACCATGGGCAGAATTGTGCTATCGGCTGACTGCCAGAGGAGTAGGAGTAATAAAGAGATTGGAGAAGGAAGAGCTCAGCAGGGGGGACAGGGTGGTCAGAATGTAATAGATGAGGTCATGCTCTTACCTTATCTCCTTCTCTGTGCACAGACCAACCCTTAACCCCAGCCAGCCTTCTGACAAAAACACACCACCGATGAGAGGATCTTCATGCCACCACCCCTAGAAAATAAAACAATTGCCATCGTAGTCTTTGTCGGTGGAGATGAAGGGAAGGGATGAAGGGAAGCTCCTTCGTATCATAAAGAATTTACTCGATAGCATCTCATTCAGAGGGCAATGGTCAGTTTCAGCAAGGAGGTAGTGACAGCCCACGAGGTGCCTAACAGCAAAGTTTCTCCAGAACCACAGAGGCCGGCTGACGGACAAGTTGTTCAATGCTCAGTTCTTTATACCAGCAACACAAATTCCCTGAACCATGCAACTAAGGATAGAATTCCTTTATTTGGATAATGCTAAAAACCTGACGCTCTGGAGCTTTCTGCGTAAATGGGAATCTTCTGGGGCTTTTCTTCTTTTAACTAATTGCTTTCTAATAAAACAAACACTCCTAGGGCAGTGACTAGACGCCAGAGACCGTGCAAAGGGCTTACTTAATACAGATGATCACTTGTGGACTTGACATCTGTGGAAGTAGATCCTGTTCGTTATGGGCTGAATGTCTGTGTCTCCCTCCACCCCGCAAATTCAGATGCAGAAGCCTAACCTCTGGTGTGATGGTATTTGGAGGTGGGGTCTTTGGGAGGTGATATGGTCGTTAGGGTGGAGCATTGGTGATTGGACCAGCGCCCTCATGGAAGGGCTCGAAGAGAGGCCCCTTGCCTGTTTCCACCCTGTGAGGACACAGGAAGAAAATGGCTGGCTGTGAACCAGAAGCAGGCTCTTGCCGGACACTGAACCTGCTAACGCCTGGATTTGGGACTTCTCAGCTTCCAGAACGGTGAGAAATAAGTGTTTGTGGTTTTAACCACCAGGCTATGGTAGTTTTGTCACAGCAGCCTGGACTAAGGCTCTACCATTATCTTTAATTTACAAATGAGGAAACTGAGTCACAGAGAGGGTAAGTAACTTGCCCAAAGTCCTCACATACATGATTGCAGATCCGAGATTTGAACGCTGGCGGTCTGGCACAGAGCCAGTCTTCTAAATTATCGGCAACCCTTGCCTCCCCAGCCCGCTCCTCGCTCCTTCAGGTTGCTGGGAGTTGAGTGTAAAAAAGGGCTTTGGAGTGATTGGTTCGCTGGAGAAACGAGAGGCAGCTGGAAGTTCGGAACCAGCCTGTGCTCTGGGTCTCTTACCACCCGCTGCAGACCTCTTCTCTTGACAGAGAAGTGAGGGCGAAGTTGTGCTCAGGCTCTTGAGCCCACCCAGAGACTTCATCTCTCCTAATGTCAGTTAGATTCAGTGTGGGATTTGAAGATTCTACCAAACGTCGAGTATCTTAGAAGTATTTTGGAAGATGCCGGGAGCATGTGTCCGTTTTTATTAACCATGGTGCCTGTGGCCACTGACCAGTTGTTTGCTTATTCTACGTAGAAAGTTCTCTGGGTAAGTTTGCCAGCTCAGGACCCTTCTACCTCTTGGTTGTTATAACTTCTTATTTTCCCAGAATTTCCTCAGCCGCTGTGTCTGTCTGCAGGGTGAGTAGAGAGGGCGGAAGAAGAGTCAGAGCACCGTGCTCCCCTGAACTCCCCAGCCGGTGTAATTCCAAGGGCGGCCACCGTCAATCAGCATTTATCTTTACACAGAGGCTGTCCTCACTTTGCACAGTAGTGCCGCTTGTAAGGCGGACAATGGAAGCGGAAACCTTGTGAAATGATTTGTTCTTAAGATTTTATTTATTTATTCATTTTAGAGAGAGCATGCAAGCATGAGCAGAGAGAGGAGCAGAGAGAGAGAGAGAGAGGGAGACGGAGGGGGTAAAATCGGGAGCGGACGCCATGTTGAGTGCAGAGCCCAGAGCAGGGCTCGGTCTCACAACCTTGAGATCATGACCTGAGCCGAAACCAAGAGTCAGACATTTAACCTACTGAGCCACCCAGGCGCCCTGCACAGAGAACTGAAGCGTCACCAGAGCAAGTCTCATTGTTCTGTGATCCTTACATTTTTCTTAAGATTATGAGAACACTCTTATTGTCAGTTATAAATGTTTACTGAAGTGGAAAAAAATAGTATAACGATATTTACTTAGTACATTGTCATTTCACTGTGACTTAAAACATTAGAAACTGGGGTGCCTGGGTAGCCCAGTGGGTTAAAGTCTCTGCCTTCGGCTCAGGTCATGATCTCAGGGTCCTGGGATGGAGCTCCACATCAGACTCTCTGCTCGATGGGGAGCCTGCTTCCTACTCTCTCTCTGCCTGCTGCTCTGCCTACTTGTGATCTCTGTCTGTCAAATAAATAAATAAACAAATCTTTAAAAAAAAAAAGAGAGAGAGAGAGAAAGTGGTTCATTGTCTCTAGAGCAGAAACAATGCACACTTTAAAAAAAAAATTAGAAACTTCAGGGCGCCTAGGTGGTGCAGTCACTTGAGCAGCCATCTCTTGGTTTCAGCTCAGTTTGTGATCTCATTGGTCGTGAGATCAAGCCCTGAGTTGGACTCCAAACCCAGCTCAGAGTCTACCTGAGTTTCTTTCTCCCTCATCCTCTGCACTTCCTCCAAGTGTGTGCACACACTGGCTCACTCACTCTCAGATGTTTTTTTCTCTTTTTAAATTAGAAACTTTGAGAATTCACATTTTATTTATTTTAAAAAATCTATCCATTGAGTGTTTGGGTGGCTCAGTTGGTTAAGCAACTGCCTTCGGCTCAAGTCATGATTCCAGAGTCTTGGGATCGAGTCCCACATCGAGCTCCCAGCTCCACAGGGAGTCTGCTTCTCCCTCTGACCTTCTCCCCTCTCATGCTCTCTCTCACTGTCTCTCTCTCAAATAAATAAATAAAAATCTTAAACAAACAAAAAACCTATCCATCCAGAGAAATTTCAATAGTGTTGAATAAGAAGTTATCATCATGAAACAGATGCTAGAGGGTCAACATCTTTGCTAGGCCTTCCCACATTGTCGTACTTCTTTCCAAGTTTGGATCGGCTTCCAATGTTCTTTTTCATGCTTTCCGTGTTGTGAAGTATTTCTGAGAGGGCCTCTCACATGAAGTGTTTTGCTGGTGTCACTGCCTCTGGGACATCTTCATCCTTTTTGTTGTCACTGCTCTCCTCACCAGTATCACTAAGTTTGCCTTCACTAAGATTCTCTGCTGCTTGCTTGAGTGTCTAGAAGCACCTCACTTCACTACCCATGTTCCCACGGCCAGCCATTTTGCTAGGACTCCACTTGTGCTGGGTTTGAATCTCACTTCCAGCATTATTGTTTTTGTTTCTTGGCTGCACTTTCATCTTTCATGGCCCACTTACCCCTTTTGATGATCACATGGGTTTCTCACTGGGTGACAGGAAACATCACAGGTACATGCTTTGCTGCCTGTGCACCAACCGAGTAACAGGGGTGAAGGAAGGGGTCACTGGCACACTTTGAGAGAAATGATCCCGTTGGATACTGATCACAATGTGCCTCTGCTGTTTCTACAGAGATCTGAGGATTGAGGAGCTGGCAGAGAAGTTTGTGCTTTATGCAGTTACTCACGGTGAAGACGTGTGGTAGCTGAGATCCGAACCCTGCTGTTGGGGACTGGTATTCTCAAACTCAAGGCTGGTAACTGAAACTGATGCATATTTGAATTCTACAAAGTGAGGACGGTCTCCAGGATTCATCATTCAGTTCTCACAGTAGCTTTACAGAGGGTGCAAGTAAGTAAGTGGCCACTTATCAAGGAAGTGGCAGAGGGAGGCCACCTGACTTATGCTCATGAGCCCACCACAAGGTGGTGATGGAGCAGGGTTTCGGGAGCCTGTGCTCCCCACACTGCACCCTGGGGCCTAGATTTGGAAGGAGGGAGGTGGTTGTGCCTTTCTCTGGAGGGCACCTCATCCCAGAAAAGGCTTCTGCCTCATCACACTTCTTACATTTGTTTTGCAGAGAATCTTGGACCCAGGTCTGACTTATGCTTTCCCAGTGGTTCCTACACTGTTGACACAGGGCTTGGCTTATCACCCACTGAGGCCAGTAAGAGAAGGGTGATCATGTCCAGGAGAAGAAATGGAGTCCCGGAGAAAGTTTGAGCCTAGTCCCCACAGCACACAGCAGGCTGTCAGGCACCTTTTGCAGTGTCTCACCATCTGCGGACACAGCCATAGCCTGAGCAAGGGCTGGTGCCGAAACAGGGGGGACTGTGGCGGAGGAGACAGCTGCGGCCCTGCCCCACACCCTCTCTGCCCACTGCACTGGACACACTGCTAGGGAACCCCACCCATCCCAACAGCAGGAGAGTGTGTTCTTACTCACTTGGCCCAGCCTGGATCAGAAGGATGTTTCTCATTAATAGGATCAGAAAAGGCATCTCTCTAAGAACGAAAGAAAACGTGGCTTTATTTGCCAAGGTCACTCCCCTCAAAAGCCCTCCAGAAAGCATACAAAATTGTTAAATTATCAAAACATTAATTAGATTGTTAAATAAGACTTACGCTAATCCTCCAAGCATGTGGGGCAGGCCCTTTGGTGGATCTAGCCTAATGGCTTTCGGGTCTGGCTGGCACTTCCTTTCCAGAAAGTCTCAGTCTTAGAATGGCTTAAAAAAAAAAAAAAAAGCAGCTGATTGTGTGGAGACACCACCTGCCCCAGCAGAGTCAGATTGGGAGGGCAGACTGGGGACCCCTCAGACTGCAACAGCCACCATGGAGACCTCCCTGCCTCCAGCTGCCCCCGTTCCTGGGGTCTGTACGCGCCTTCCTGGCATTCAAAATGCTCAATTAGATCCTGTGACTTCACAGGCAAAACTCACAGATTCATGGGTTGGAATCTGGTCCCTTTGAATATTTTGTAAGCATCTTGAAGGCAGGAACCAGCTGTGAATGTGGTCTATTCTCAATGATACAGACTTTAAATTAAAAAGAAATTTTTATTTTCGTCCTATTTTCTCTCCAAGGCCCATCCACCCCAGCTGATGTACAAGCAAGTGTGACCTGGAAATATGCCTCACCTGCCCATCCATATCTTGGGACAGTCCATAACCTGGGACATAATCCCAGATTAGGCCCCAGAATCACATTCAAGTTCTGCTGCAAGGAATTTCCATATTGCAGACACAGATGAGGAGGGGCTAGATGTCAGGCTATGCAGAGGTGGAGGAAATTAACCTGCTTTCCTGCTCCCCAAATGTCTTCCTTTATTTTTCTTTTATTAAAAATCTAGAGATGGCTTGGATCTATTTGAATAAGACTGAAACAAAAACAAAAACAAAAATAAAAACACAGTACCTCAAAAATCCTATATGGGGCAATTTGAATTAACTACTTGAAACATTTATCTGTTGGATGCCTTTCAGCCATTGGCTGTCAGGAATCTTAAGTCTGAAGAGCAATTCCCATTCTGTAAAGAACAAAACAGGTTCAGAGAGGTGATGTAATTTCTCCACGTTTAATGAGTAAGTGCAAGGAGGGGGCTTCGACTCAGTTCTAATTCACCCCAAGGTCTGTTAGTGGTGACATCATAATTGCCTCCATAACTCCTTTGCCTGGCATGCGTGCAGTTCTCAGGGTGTCCAGGCCCTTTTCTCCTCCACACTGTAATTCCCACTCCGCCTTCGGATTCCGTTCAACCCCTCCACCTCCCTCATCTCACTCCCATCTTGTACCCTCTGCTTAATTCTGTGACAGTGCATAGACACTGGCTTCTAACATGGGGAGTCCTTTGTCCACCTCCTCTTCTGGTCTGTAAACTCCTTGCGCTCAAGAACTCACTCTTAATCACCTCGTGTCCTCAGTGCTTGGTGTACGACCCACTCTTAGTAGGGTTAGGTTGTGAAAGACGAGACAGCTTCTTCTCATCTCCCCCATACCCACACCCATCTCGGTTCCCAACACTCACCTTAGACCCAGCCATGACATTGTGAGGAAGCTCAGATCAGTGTGAAGATGTCCTGGCCACAGCCCCAGCTGAGGTCCCCAGCTGAAGTTACTGGAATAAATCAGGTGAAGGATAATGGTGACTTGGATCTTGGTGGTAGTACAGGAAATGATAAAAAGTAGTGGGATTCTGGATTGATTCTGAAAGCAGAACTGACAGACTTTGCTGGTAATTTATAGTGGAGAAAAAGAGAGACAGAGGTCTAGGATGACTCTGAGGCTTTTGGCCCAGGCACTGGAAGGATGGGGTTGCCATGTCCTGAGGTAAAGCCTGGAGAGTGTGCATGTTGAAGCGGATGGTGGAATCTGGAGCTCTGCTTTGGGCACGTGAAGTTTGAGTCCCATACCCAAGCACGGATACTTACTGTGTTTGCAGCTAGATATGTGAGTCTAGAGTTCAGGCCAGAGATAGAAATTTGAGGGTAATCCAAAATGATAATTGAAGCCATGAGAGAGGATGAAATCATTAAGAGAGTGTAGATAGAGAAGAGAGAAGGCCCAAAGACATGTGCAGCCCCGTCAGCGTTCAGAGTTTGAGGAGGTAAGAACAAACCAGCTTAAAGCTGGAAGAAAACCAAGCAGAAGGAACCCACAGAGGAGTCTGAAAGAGCGTGACCAATCCACAAAGGGAGATACCACAGAGTAGAGTCCCGGAAGCCAAGGAGAGAATTTTAAGAATGATACAGTGGTCATCTGTGTCAAAAGCTTCCGTAGGTCAAGTAAGATGAGGACCGAGAGAGAACTCACCAATGCGTTTAGCAACGTGATGGTCATTGATCATTTTTTAAAAGATTTTATTTATTGTTTATTTGAGGGAGAGAGATGAGCACACAAGCAGGTAGGGTGCAGAGAGAGAAGCAGGCTCCCGGCTGAGCAGGGAGTCTGATGCAGGGTTCAATCCCAGGACCCCAGGATCATGATCTGAGCTGGAGGTGGACGCTTAACCAACTGAGCCACCCAGGCACCCCGGTGGCCATTGGTAATCTTGACAAGAAGGTTTTGGTGGGATGGTGAGAGCAAAAGCCTGACCAGAGTACGTTCAAGAAGGAAGGAGGGACAGGCAGCAGGTATAGCCCCATCTTGCAAGAAGATCCACTATGGGCAGCAGAGAAACAGTGTAGCAGCTGGAGGAGGTTGTAGAATCCGGAGAGTTTTCTAAAATATGGAAGATACAACATGTTGATATGCTGTTATAAGTGATCAGCAGAGGGAGAAAAGAGGTGACAATGCAGGAGAGAATTAACAACAGAAAGCCCATGTTGGCAAAAGGGATGGCATCTGATGAGCCAGTGGAGAGGGTTGGCTTTGGAGAAGAGTCAGGACAGTTCACATACAGGACAGGGGGGAAGGCAGAGTACAGGAGACAGATGCGAACAAATGAGTGAATATGGTGGTGGGAGCATGTGGGAGTTCCCTTTTGACTGTGCTCTTGCAGAGAAATGGGGAGCAGGGTTCTCCCTGAGTATAGACAACAGATTGAGGTGGTGGGAACTCCCGGGGAGGTAAGGGAATGCCAGGCACAGCTAGGGTCCCACTGGACATTAGTGCTCATAAATGTGAATATGAACTAGGTTTGTGTTTACACATATTTGGCTACATGGTGCAGGCATGAGGGGTTTAATTTTAAAAGGCTTAGAATTTTGCTGGGGATACAATGAAGGAGAGAAGGGGCCAGAGAGTTGAGAGGAGGGAATATAATCATAGAACATGGAATCTGAGCTGGGAAAAGAGGAAAAGGCATGATGGGCAATGGGGAAAACAAGACATTGTAGGTCCCAGTGGGGCTAAATCAGAGCTGACACTAGTCCGTGATGCATCTTCAGCAAATTAAACATGTCCCCTTCAGATAATACAACTGCACAAGTATGCAACAAAAAGTTGCTCATTCTTTTGGGTAAATAAAGCCAAGAGCCAGGGCACACAGTGCCATTCTTGGAGCACAGACTGGATTTCAGGGCTCACTTGTCCCCTTGGCCAAGGAGTTTGTGCAGTGCACAAAATGCACAACTACATGGCAGCCCTGGATCAAAGGATTGTTGGGGCCGAGTATTAAAAGGAGGGGTCCAAGTCAGCAGGTGGTGATCCCAGAGTGGGAGGATGAAATTAAAATTGTGAGAAGGTGGTAGTCATTGGTAGAGGAAAGGTTCTAAGGTGCAAAGGTCCGTGATAAGGTAGAGGACAAGATATTAGAAAGGAGGTTGTCAAGGAACTGAGAAGTCTGGACGCTGGAAGGATTATCTTCATGGATGTTGAAATCACCAAAAATGATACCTGGAGCTTGTGGGAAACTGCAGTGAGCCAGGGCTCGGGAGGTGACTGCCCCAGGAGTCTATTACAAGCTCTCTAGGCTGATGGTGTGTGCTTCAAAGCAGGCATTTTAGAAGAGGGAATAGTGATCCCTGAGGGGTACGGAGGATCAGAGCACAACCCAGCAGCATGAAGGATGGAGGAGAGGAAGCAGACCTCATCTGAAGGGTGGGTGGGCCAGCATTTGGTTAGAGCAAGAGGATGAAAAAGAACGTGCCAGGAAGAAGCAGAGGATGAAAAGGATTTTGCATATGGTGGAGGACAAGGCCCAGAGACTTGGGGACCTGTGGAGTGAGAGATAGGCTGAGATTAGGGGCTTCACGGAGCTGCCTGGAGGTAAGAATTAGGGTGTAGAGTACGATTTGGGAGTCCCAGGATTCTCGGGGGGATTGATACAAACAGGAATCAAAGGCATGACAGAATAAAGCCTGGGGGTCTGCGAGGCAGACTGTGGTCATGAGGCTGTGAGTGTTGGGGTGGGAGCATCTTGCATGAGCACACTAAACTCTGGGGCTCCTCTTTCCTCTTCACTGATGGCGGGGGAAGATGGGGGAGAGGGAGAGGCTATACTACCCTCGGTCTGTGTCCAATGACCTTATCAGAAAAATAAAGTCTTCCGATTAGTCCCATTTTGGTGTTCCTTCAACCTCAGGTGTCTCTATCTTAATGACAAGTATAATTCACTCTCTTGGACTGAAGGTACCGAGTCTGTGACGCCCTAGAGGGCCAGGCCTCCACTGGCCTCCACTTGGGGAATCCGTATCCATGCAGCTGCTCCCAACTCGGAATTCCGAGTGGAATGTCCAGCCTGATAGGTCCTCCCAGGGCCCTCGTCCTCGCCGCCTTCTAATGTACTGGCCAGAGCCGTTCTGTAAACTGTTGAGGCCATCTTCAGCTCACTCTAAACCGGAAGGACTAGATGTGTATCAGGAGAAACCAAAACACTGTTTGATTAATCACCACCTCGCAAGCTGGAGAGTGATGGCTGGGCGCAAAATGTGGTCGTTATCTAAATGGAGTGCTGGTCTGTCCCCGGGATCGTGAACAAATGGACTCCCCTCTATTTATAAACAACCCTGAGGGATGAGCAGCTCGGTTTACGTTGGGAAGGGGCCATCGTTCATTTTTATCCATCATACTTGCTTTTAGTGATATTACACACACACCCTGCCTGGGCTAGAATCTCAACAACCCAAGAGGTTTATGTGCTTTTAACACCAATTTTGAGGGTTTCTGTGTACATTTCATCATGGGGTAGTGGTGGGCCTGAAGCGCAGTGTGTGAGCTGATTCCTTCCTCGGGGTTTCACACCAGGTTCATGATGCAGACCAAATTGGGGAAACTACTGTTGACCCCAAGGCTGTGTTTGTGATTCCAGGTGATTACAGAGGTGAGCAGGCAGGACCTTCTGAGATGACCAGGATTCTCCTGGCAGGAAAGGGAATGGAGTGCAGCCTGGTACACAAGACCCTCCGTGATGTCCGGGTGAGCCTTGTGCAAACCAGGCCTGAAGCAGACTTTCGGCATTCAGTATTTGCTAAATGGATAGGAGAGAGAAGGAAGGGCTGGAAAGAACAGAATTCCTGCACCTGCTGAATACAAATGATCTAATGTTAGAATCGCACTTCCATTGCTTCCTGCTCTCCTCAGATAACAATTCTTATGTTTCAAGTAGCCCTGAGAGGAGGACACCGATCTTTATTCTCACTTTATAGGTGAGGAATTTGAAGCCCAAAGCAGTGAGATGACCTGCTTAAAGTCGACCCCTATTCACTGGATGGCAAGGCCAAGTCCCAGCTTTCACATTGCCCACTTAGGACTCATTCCACTCAGTCCTGAGTGCATCCCTACTGTCACCTTGGCTCTGCTGAAAACGCCCAAGCGTCTTGCACCCCATGAAGGAAGAAAGCAAGCCGGGTGTGTGAAACAATCAGAGACCAGGCAGAGAGATGCTGTCCAGTCCTGGTGTAGACAAAACTGGTGATAGGAACTGAGTGGGTAGATCCCTGAGGGTGTAGAGCTAGCGCCCTCACAACAGTGCCATCCCATAATAACACAATATGAGCCATGTATGTCATTGCATATGTTTTAGTCACCGCACTGTGAAAAGTAAAAAGAAACAGGTGAAATGAAATTTGGTGAAGTAGGTAACACAAAATATTCAAAGCAGGTGTTCAAGTTGTAATCAAAATACCAAATTATTAATAAGATGTTTTAAATAGTTTTGTCTTGCATTAAGCCTTTGAGATCCCCCATAGAGTTTATTCTTATTTTTTTAAAGCTTCATTGAGGTATAATTGATGCACAAAAATTGTACATATAGCATGTACACATTTCAATGAGCCTGGACATATGCACACACCCATGAAACCCTCACCACCCATGTGTATATCAAAGCCCTATTCAAATCCTCAATTTTCATCAGTAATACTTACCTGTATCTAGATTTCACAAAATAGTTGAAAAGGTAGGTTCACATATGTAGGCTCTTCTAAACAGATTTAAAATTTTCTAACAACTTATGTATCCATTTTTTAGTGATAACCTCAATGAACCAAAATGAAATATATTTAAAATAAAGTTCTTCAGCCATGCTAGCCAGATTTTAAGTGCCCAGTAGCCACACATGGCTCATGGCTACCATACTGGATGACTCAGCCATAAAGAAATCATGAAAAGCATGGTGGCAGAAGCTTGGCTGGTTAGAGTCTCAGAGTCTGGGAAATGGGCCAGGCTTGCTCTTTCCCATCATGCACCTGTCTGGCATCTTCTTTCCACTTGTTACCCTGTTCAGCCTGACTACTAATGGAGAGAACAAGACCTCAGCTATGACCCACCCTTTAGGGCAGGAACAACTTGAGGAGGTGGTGGGCATGGATGGATTTGGCATTCCACAGCCTGTCTACTTGGATAAAGAATCCAGGGAGGCTGCCAGATGGCACATAGCACAGCAATGCTTACTGAGACCCCATCCCATGGGGATGGATAATGATCCTTCTCCATGGTTATCAATACACACACACACACACACACACACCTCCCCACATATGCACATCCGTTCTTCCAATGTCTGTGACATAGAGTGAGGACCAGGAGCTTTCTATTCTATATTGTTGACCCTCAAAAATTAATTTCTAAATGGTAGGGCTTAAGCACTGTACTAGGACTTAGGACACCTATGATCTATTCCTGGTTCTGAGGTCACTGACCCATGTGTAACCTTGACCAAGTGCAGTTTTCTGTAAGACTTCCCAGCTCCACCATTACTGTCCAAGGGCTGGCAGACTACTGCCCATGGATCAAATCAGATCACTCCCATTTATTTACATATTTTCTGTAGCTGCTTTCACCTACAACTTATTGAAGACTTGGGCCAGAGACCCACAAGGCTGAAAATATTTACTTTCCAGGCTTTTATGGAAATCATTTGCTGACACTGTTCTCATCTCTGGTTCCAGCTCATTTTCATCCTCTCTACTCATTGACTTGGGGATCTCCAAAGCTGGTGAGAACCCAGAATGAATCAGGGTTCCTAAGGATTTTGTGGAAGAAAACCACCACGTTGTTCTGAACTTTCATGTGAGGGAAAAATTCACTTCTTTTTCTGATCCACTGGTATTTTGGATATCTGTGACCAGTAGCAAAACCCAACCCTAAATGACATACCCAACTTTTCCTACATCCCTTGGCTCTGAGCAGAACCTCTGCTGTAACCATGAGGGTCTGCCAGAGTCCAGAGTACACTGAATACGTGTGCGCAGGTCATGGTGGAATTTTTCCATCCCAAGGGATGGTTGGGACGGAAGAGTGTTGTCTTGCCATGAAGTTGTGTTTCAAGAGAAATGGGAATTATAACCTAAACATTCCAATTCTTCCTATCTCCCTCAGATAGAAGAGATTTTGATGAAAAGACAAACATTTTTCAAACAACTCATAAAATCATACTGGAGTAGTTTTCTTTTTCTCTCCTTTTAAAAAGATGTTATGTATTTATTTGAGAGAGAGAGCACAAGCAGGGGAAGAGAGAGAGGGAGAGGCAGAAGAAGCAGACACCTTACTGAGGAGGGAGCCTGACTTGGGGCTCAATCCCAGGAACCCAGGGATCACGACCTGAGCTGAAGGCAGACACTTAACTGACTGAACCACCCAGGTGCCCCCTGAGTAGTTTTTCTTTGTTTCTGATGGAATATGGTTTTTTTTTTTCTCCAACATGACACCAAAGAGTTGAAGTGGGCTGTTTCTATTCTTTAACAGATTATTTGGATATTATTGGATAAAATACACATGTGTGTTTTAGACTGTAGCACATCTTATGGTATTGATAGCCTTTTTTTTTTCCCATAAAAATGTTTTTGTGTAAAACAAATGTTAGCTAAACTGATAAAAAGCTTTGCCTGTAGCTCCTGCCACAGTCTTACCCACCAGTGCTGTTCTGTTATATTAGAGATGACAATCATTGCCTGCCTTGTCCCCATCTTGACTCATAACCTCTGCTTTTAAGTGTCACATTGGCCACCATCAGCTGACTGAGCTCTGGGTGGGCGTCCAGCATAAGGGCAGCCAAGCCACGGGATGTCCAGGGCCCTAGGCCCTGCCTCTAAAAAAATAATTGAGGCCAGTTGGGCCAGTTATATTTCTCTTAAGACATAGAGAAACTGCCCGTTAGCACTGAGGACAGAAACGAGAAGTCATATAGAGAATAGCCACAAATGAAAGCAGCTGGCAGTCACAAAGGGCCATATGCAAAGTGAAGTAACAGAAACTATGAGTAAGCAGAGAGGAGAATGGAACAGCCAGGCAGAGAGAACAAGAAATGTTGAGAGAAAGGGCTGGTCTCCGGAGCTGCCTCGGTTCCTTCTAGCATTCCTGTTCCTCATCCATTTCTGGGTCCCTGCAGCAAACCTACAATGTGTCTCTTCTTCATGGTCTATCCTTTGCCCCTTCACACTTTGGAGCCCAGTTCTGATGGGACCAGGCAAGCACCACTCTTCGCTGAGGGATTTTTCACTCAAGTATTCCTAAGAATATCAAAGAGAGGAAGAGAAAGGGCAACTTTCTGGAAGGGAGATATAAAACGTGGAGAAACTAAATCTGCCATCTTGCTGCTTGGAGAAGTTTCTCTAGCTCTGGGCCTCTTCAGAGTTAGGGGTTGTCTCTGATGAGAGCTCCCTGAAAGAGTCAAAGAGTCAAACTTCCACTGAAGTAAATCTGGAAAGATGGGGATGCGGTGCCTGGCTGGCTCAGTCAATAGAGTGTGCCACTCTTGATCTTGCAGTTATGAGTTCGAGCCCCACGTTGGGTATAGAGATCAGTTAAAAAACTTGGGGGGTGCCTGGGTGACTCAGTTGGTTGCATGTCTGACTCTTGATCTCAGCTCAGGTCTTGATCTCAGGGTTGTGAGTTCAAGCTCCATGCTGGAGCCTGCTTAAAAAAAAAAAAAGAAAGAAAACAAAGGTGGGGATAACACTTTGAATACCCCAACTTCCCTTGTCTTCCTTGGACTGAATAAGACAAAACCTGTTGGTGGGTCAGAGCCAAACAAGGCAACCCCTGGCTGGCTCGAGGACAGAAAGACCCATAAATGTAGGTCTGTGTGTAGAAACTCGTTTGGGGGCTCTCACTGAAATCCAACCCCCAGCCCTGCTACACAGCATGAGCTCATTCTACCCCAACCGGGAGAATGAGAAAATGGTCTGTGAATTTCGCTTCCACTCCGTTAAAATAAGAACAGAAAAAATACACCTCTGCAAAAGTGTTTTCTTTCAGCTTTTATTTGCACACATTCTGTATAATTATGGTCAGCAAGAGGGCATTTTCCGTACCCACACTGGCAGTATTTTCCACACAAAGGTTTATGCTGGCGGGCAGCCTGCCCTTGAGCTATTTACTTGTGTGGTGGATAGAAAACCATCAGACCTATGGCCAGTTAGACCGAAGCAAAATGTTTTCATTTCGACCTCTCCTGTAATAAGGCATATTATTTTAATTTCCCTCCACCCCTCGTCCTCTTCCCTAGGTAAAGTGATTCAATATGAGACAACCACCTTCTCACAACCAACTCTATGGTATACCTTTCACTTAACTACGAATGTTCACATTTTAAAATGCTTCTTCCTAGCTTTCAGATCTTCGAAGTTTCTTATCCATGGTTATTCTGTGTGATTCCATCTCGTGCCCTCTCCGGCCAGTTAAGCCTTTTACTTCACTGGCCTCCTCACACACCAACCCCATTTCCTTCTTCAGGTCACTTCTAATGCTATGCTTCACTATCCCACCCTGAATGTCTCCTTGCTTCAGCTTCTCTGTATCCTGTCCACCACTTTTCAGTAAAGTCCTCACGGACTCCAATTCTTCTTTCCTTCCATGTATGGGCTGGTCGCTAGCTGCCCATTTTGGAATTAACGAATCACTAGACAATTTGATCAACATGTTGACATTGGTTTATGCATAGGTCCATAGCATCAAACAAATAATTCACTTAGCAAGTATTTACTGAGCAACTACCTCATGTTCAGCCCTGTGGAAAACATTCTTTGTCAAAAAATGTCTGAGAAGGGGCGCCTGGGTGGCTCAGTGGGTTAAGCCTCTGCCTTCGGCTCAGGTCATGATCCCAGGGTCCTGGGATCGAGCCCCGCATCGGGCTCTCTGCTCAGCAGCGAGCCTGCTTCCCTTCCTCTCTCTCTCTCTGCCTGCCTCTCTGCCTACTTCTGATCTCTGTCTATCAAATAAATAAATAAAATCTTTAAAAAAAAAAAAAAAAAAAAATGTCTGAGAATTTGTAAGACCTGTTTCTGTTCTTGAGCCATTTGCAGAGACCTTTGAGCAAACTGGCCAAACACATGAAGGAATAATCCCATTACTGGAGACCAAAGTGTGATGGTTCTTCAAGGCAACATAAGGTAGATAAGAAGGGAAGAAAGAGACAACATGATCCATTAGAGTGAGGCAGGGGTTCGGAGGCAGTTTCAGCTGACAGCAAAGTCAAGTTTCCACTGTTCATTGGTTGGATGGATGGATGGATGGATGGATAGATGGATGGATGGATGGATAGGTGAATGGATGGATGAATGGATGGATAGAGGGATGGATGGATGGATGGATGGATGGATGGATGGATAGGTGAATGGATGGATGGATTGATGGATAGATGGATGGATGGATGGATGGATGGATGGATAGATAGACAGGTGAATGGATGGATGGATGGATAGATGAATGGATGGATGGATGGAAGGAAGTATAGTTGAACCAATAGATGGATGATCCAGAAAGCATCCATCCATCCATTTATTCAAGAAACACTTATTGAACATTTACTCTGTACCAGTCATAGGAGATGGACTTAGATGGGCATGATAGCCTTCAGTGAGATTGTAATCTAGTCTGCTGGCATGGCAGCACAGTCAGAAGTCAACCAACAGTCACTTTAAAACTTCAAAGAGAAGTAACGATAGCTACCATTTTTTTATGCATCTGTAATATGTTAGGTGCTTTTCAAACTTCACTGCCTTGGTTCCCACTCTGGGGTACTGTAGTAAACTCACAAGGGCACCATGAGTTATTCTAAATTTCGGGGGAAGAGTAATGATACTCAACATCTGCTAGACTCTGTGCAAACTATAAGCTCGAGGTAGTTCACGGTTTTCACATGAGATCATGCCCCATTCCTTTGGATGACATCATACCTTGTGGAGCTGGGTCTTTGGTGGCAGCTGCGATAAATAAACAAGAACCATATGAAAATCAACATGGAAAAGGAGATGAAGGCAACGGGGTCCAATCAGACTCCAAGTTTTGAAAAGTCGGGCAGTGCCCAAAAGGAACACACGTCTCATTAATAAGTACTTGTTGCTACTTAAGAATGAAATAAAACTATTACTTTTTTCTTTCAATATATACCTATTACTTTGTCAGGACATAAGGACCTCTTAAGTTGTTTGGTTCTAACTTCTTAAGAAATGAGACTTTTCGGTGTGTCTTAAAGCCTAGAGACACTATGAAAAAATTACTGAAGTACGAACTCATTAGTTCCTTAACTGGGAAAGTTCAGGAACCTCTGTGTTATTGCCAATCCTCCCAGGTTACTAATTTGCCAAAGATCACACAGATGGTAAGTTTCAGAGTAAGCATTCGTACTGGAATCTCTTCCAGTGGTCTCGAAAATGCATCCCTTTTGCTTATACTAATTCTGGGCACTCCGTGGGCTCATGAGAGATGGAGAGGTAGGCTGGCCTGTTGGGGCAGAAGTTGAGGGAGTGGACTGGGACCGACAGATCATGGAACGGAGACTTGAGGTCTCACTACACAGCCAATTGGCCCTTTGTATCCCTCTCTGTGCTGAGTTTCCAAAGGACCTTGTCTGGTAAGAGGAAGAAGGACAACCCCTGTGATTTTCTCAGTATGGTCAGAAAAGGGGGCTGGGGGAGGGGAGTAGAGACCATGGAGAAGTGTGAGAAGTGAGGGGCTGAATCATATTTGGGGGGGTGTCAGATAAAATTTTTTTTGCAGTCTGCTGATTCTTGAAACCCTGAATGGCTTCCGTCATAGCAATATTTCCAAACAACTGGACTTTTGTCCTTTCAGGTGGTCCAAGTCCTGACAAGATTGTGGGGACAAGGAGTGGGAAAAATTTAGGTCAACCTCTTCTGAACCTTAACCTCCTGCCCCTTTGTCCCCTGACAGACATCTTTCCTTGACCTCCAGAAATTCCTCTGCCTCAAGGGAAGGCTCCCCTGCCCCCAGAGGCCTCCTAAGAGGGCTGGGAACAGATTCAGGGCAGGACCCCAGGGAAGTATGGAGGGTCTTGGGAGGATGGACAGGGTGGAGAGGCATCTCTGGAAAGATCTTCAAAGGCAAAGCCAAAGGCACTGGGCACCCCAGGAGAGCATGCTCTGTGACCACAGCCTGCAGTTGAGGGGGCCCGGACAGAGAGACCCCCTACTGTGGCAGCAAGCCTGCTTCTAGGAGCCCTGAGAAGCCTAATTCAATTACCCTTATCAGAATGCCTCTGAACTTAACAAAGCAGATAATCAGTTCCAGAGACAGATACTGTGTGGGGGGCCAAAATTACTTTGCTTCCCAAAATTGGAGGCTGAAATCAGAGATGTGTGGGTAATGGAAAACATAATCCCTCCCCGGGCCCAAACTCCCTCCAAGTACCCACACCTGAGACACCCCTCCCATTCCATCCAAGGAGGCCCGGATTCAATATCCACACCCAGTCTTCTTAAGGCACCTGGCTGTGAACTTGACCTCTTTCCCCTGCCTTCTTTGTACCATATCCAGAAAGAAGCTGAGTAGAGGCTGGAAGCAGGAGGGATTTATTGGTCCCCCTTGTATGTGTCAGGTTCATTATATTTAATTTTAAATCACCCAACTTACCTTTTGAAGAAAAATGTTAGTAATCACCGTATCATAGAAGGCGATAGAGATTTGGAAAAGTGAATTCCACTGCTTGACTCATGGTACCACACAGGCTCTCTGCTTAACACCCAAAAGCAAATAAAACCCATTTATTCAAGGATGCATAGCAACCCTCCGAGGTAGAGTTGTCTCCTCTATGGGTAAAGAAACAGGGTCAGAGAGACTAAGTAACTTTTCCACCATCACACAGGTGCTGAGTGTCTCTCAGTTGGGTTTTGAGGCCAATGAGATTGGAGGCAAAGCCTGGGATCTCAGTGCTACCTCACAGCTGCAACCCAAATTATTTTCTAGAATTTTCCTAGAGCCCTAAGTGCAAAGACCATTTCTTTTCATCTTCCCCATTGGTTCTAGTATAGGGCTGGGCCCAGCCGGAATGAGCATGGGCTGATTTCTCTTGCATAAGCTGTGTGCTGCGTTGCCAGGATTACTCCTAAATGTTCAGACGCTTTCCTAAGGAGAGCTCTCAGCTTCTGTTTATCTTAGAATTGTACAACATACAAGGTTAGCACAGATACTCTCTTATCAGTGGATCACACCCTTTATTTATGTGTTTAAACTTGCTTTTTCTATTAGGTAACATAGGACACGCACAGAATAATATGCATGTAAATTATAAAACATAGTAGTCATAAAGCCTGCAAAGCTACCACCCCATTGTACAATGAGGCAGTTATAATGCATGCCCTCCCTTTCTTTGCTCCCACCTCCCCCACCAAAATTAATCACTATCCAGAAATTTGTGCTCATTGTCCTCTTGATTTTTTTTATAGTTTGGCCAATTAGTTACATCTTGTGGTAGCTTGCATTATCATTCTGGGTCCTGTACGTACCCTCTGATATATGACTTCATGGTTCCCCCCATTAGAGGTGGGATATATTGCCCAGCAGAACGTTGCAGGTAGTGACGGATGCCAGTTCTGAGCTTAAACCTTAAGAAACATCACATCTCCATTTCTCCCTTTTGTATCTCTGCCTTCTGCCATGGAAAGAAGAGAGCTCTGGGTCACCTGTCCCAGGAGGATGAGAGATGTGTGGAACAGAGCCGGACCCCATCTGAACTCGGAACCAAGCCCGACTGAGCCCAGACCAGACCGGCCAGCTCCCACGCAATTCAGATACCTGAGTAAGACTATGTGGAGGTCTGTAAGCCACTAAGTTTGTCCTGACCTTTATTGTGGCAGTGGCTGCTGATATACAAGCCATCTCTGAACAGCATACTTTATTTTGGCTTGTTTTGGAACTTGGAAAAATGATAGATTAATATGGAACATCATCGCTACTACTGACTTTTCTCTCCCATTCGACATTATGCTTCTGCAATGTATCCCGTGGAACAGAACACAACCGAAGAGGTACAACAACAGAGAGAGAGAAAGCTGAAAGGCCCCCAGAGCTCAGGAAGGGCTGAGCTGGTGGGAAGCCTGTGTCTCATTCCCTCAGCAAATATTTACTGAATGGAAGCAGAGCACGTTCCTCAGGGCTGGGAATATAAAGGTGAAGCGGACACATCAGATTCTTGCCCTTGAGGGCCATCTGTTACAGAAAGCAGCACACACATCTGTCCTTCCTATCGAATCACAGAGAGGGTTCCTTACTGCCTCCGCCCTGCCATTCCCTTCATTCCCTGCGCCCACTGCTGTCCCTGGAGGCACAGAGGGTAATTAAGGCAGCATGTGAGGAGGACAGGCAGAAACTACGGAGTGGATACCGCTCCTGGGGAGAACCTTCTGGCAGACGAGTTCCAAGGGAAAGGGCCAAAGTATTTGGGAAGGATCCATCACGCTGGGGAGGCAGGTTTGCCTTTCTGCCGATGACATGCGTCTGTAGGCAACAGGCAATGGTCTGGCCAGAGCGGGCCCCACCGGGAGCTCAGTGGGCTCGCACTCGGCTCCTGGGTGACCACAGTCATCCAGCAGAACGTGTTTGGAAGACAAAGGAAGAGAGCCGGTCCTCACCCTTGAGGACCTTGCCATCAAAGGAAGGAAGCAGGATACACCCCAAAGGCGGGGCCGCAGACCCCTTCCACAAACACAGGCACCATAGGTCTGACCAGAGCAGAGCGGATACGCGTGGATTGATGTGAATGCGGGGACGCCCAGAAGCAGCTGAAGTGACCAGGACCTGCTGCCTTTCCGCAGACAGGTGACCTTTGTTTCTCTGTGACATTTGGGCGGCTCCCCTGAGAGTCACCTTTGACTCCATGCTTTGGAAAAACACAGCGAGAATCAGTTCCCATAAAAACGAGACTGACCACAATCGCATCCTCCCTTGAGGATTCAGAAAGCATTCCAGGGTGCTTCGGGGCCTCGGGGACATCATTAGGAAAACCAGTTACTAATCAGGGTGGCGGAAATAGCATCCTCATGATAGGAGCTTTCACGGCTATTGGGTCCTGGATAAAGAAGTCATTTTGGGTAATGAAGGATTCACAGCAGCGGCCAAGACAGGGAAGGGGCAGAACCAAGGAGAACTCTCGGCCGCCTGCCTCAGGCACCAGCACTCAGCTCAGGAGAGGCTGGGCGCCGCTCCTCCCAACCCGGACCCCAGCACATCCCCTGAAGCACAGGAAGGGACATTCGCCCACAACCCACCTCAGCCTCCCCAGCCCAGGGCCAGGGACAGGCATTGCTGGCCGCTCTCTTCTGGTCAGACTCTGCTCAGAGAGCAGCCCCAAGCCTGGGGTGAGCTCTCCTTGAGCTGAGCCCAGAGGCTCAGGAAGGTCGAAGGTCAGACAGGAGTGGTCCCCTGCTTCAGGAGGGGAACACTGTTTCACCTGTCCCTCCACCCAGTTGCCTTTTGAAAATTCCCATTACTCTGGTTTACTGTTTTGAGTTGCTTTTTTTTTTTTCCTCCAAAATTAATGTTTTCAAAGACAGTGTTTTCTGCCCCTGTGGTGCTGTGCGAGGACGCCCCCAGGGGAGGAAAGCAAGGTGTGGCCTATTGTGAAGTGGGTGAGGAGTCAGGGCCCAGATCTTATGCGCTAGGAATGAGGGCCAGCTTGGAGGGCAGCAGAGGGGATTGGAAAGAGCCGGAAGCCCTGAGGTCAAGGCCCAGCCCTACGGCTTCTGAAATGCATAACTTATAGGGCAAAGCTTCTCACCTCCTCAGGCCCTGGGTGTCCCACCCGAAAACCGGGCTGAGAGAATAGTGGCTTCTGACCATAGACATTTTCTACCTTCAAGAGCCTCTGGGGAAACCAAATGGTTCCAGAGACGTGGCAACAAGAAAGGAAGAAAACGACCAAATTTATTTGGGCCAAAGTTGAGAAAATACAAAGTGGCTCTTACCCTCTATTTCACAAAATGTGGTATATTTTCTTTGTGTCATATATTTATTCCTGTTACACATGTGTGTGTTTTTACTTCCCTAATCAAATTACATGTTCTTTAGGAGCAAGAAAAAGTTTCACACAACTCACTAAATTTCAAAAATATTTTTTAATTGTAAAATCAGAAATTTTTATTAATCTCTACTTATTAGATCAGAATAAATACCTCTCAGTTAATTAGATATCATTATAGGCGATCTCATTTGTTTTTCATATCAATGTTCTTAGATGGATTGTATTTCTATGCCCATTTTACAGATGTGGAAACTGAGGACAAGAGCAGTTAGAAGACTTCCTAAGCCCACATAAACAGTAAAAGGTAGCGCTGGGACTTGAACCAAAGTCCTTCAGCTCAAACCCCTAGGCTCTTGAGAAGTCCTGTGGATCTCTTCTTCACCTCGCTGTGGCAGTGATCACAATGTAGGTCCGGAACAGGCGATCAATACATAGTTGGGGGTTGATGGTACCTCATCATTATCCAGTGCCTGACTTAAAGGCTGGGGTGGGTTCACATGGCCTTGCCTGACTTTTTTTCTCACTCAGGAACACCCCTGGGCCCCTTCAAGTGCCCCACGCTCCGGGAGCCAGGGCCCCAGAGGACCCGCCTGGACCTGTTGGCTCGAGGTTGTAGTCATGTGGCTGGCCAGGCGCCTGCGGTTCCGTTTCCTCATAGGCGAAGCCGGCAGGCCCAGGCCAGGCCTGGAAGCCCCCTTTACAAACACATTCCAGTTCACATTCACTCCTGGCCCACAGACGGGGCCCTATAAACCGCCCGGCAGAGGCAGCCAGGAAAAAGCCCTCAGTTCTGGCCACAGGAACTTCACCAACGCGTCAGCCTGAGCCTGAGGCGCCAGCTCTGCCCACAGGACACCCAGAAGCAGTGACCCCGGCCAGGCCAGGTCTCACGGACTCACGGAGTTTAATTGGTCCAGCAGGGAACTGGAGCAAAATCGAAAAGCAAACACCTGGTGCTGTTAAGTTGGTCATCCTGACCACAAGTAAGACTGGACGTGCGTCCACCTGATCCAGCCCGACAGCTCAGTTTAGGGAAGTGCTTGTGAGCGACTCCCTCGGGCCTCGGCATTGGTCCTTCTGGTGACGTCAGCTCTGGACTCAGGACTCAGGACTCAGTCGCTCTGCCAGCTTTGCTCTGCCACTGACCATGCATCAGAGCTCCCTTCTTCCCCCTCCTTCCCCCTCCTTCCCCTCCTTCCCCCTCCTTCCCCCTCCTTCCCCCTCTTTCCCCCTCCTTCCCCCTCCTTCCCCGTCCTTCTCCCACCTCCCTGTAGGTCATCGTCCTGGCAGGAAGCCTTGTCCAGTTCCTCAGGCATTAGCCTGGATCTCAGCCCTGGGGGACCCCTTGGTCCACCAGCAAGGTGCTGCCAGGCCCAGCTTTCTCAAACTTCTTTTCTTTTCTTTTCTTTTTTTTTTTAAGGATTTTATTTATTTATTTGACACAGAGAGAGAGATCACAAGTAGGCAGAGAGGCAGGCAGAGAAGGAGAGGGGGAAGCAGGCTCCCCGCTGAGCAGAGAGCCGGATGTGGGGCTCCATCCCAGGACCCTGAGATCTTGACCTGAGCCGAAGGCAGAGGCTTAAACCACTGAGCCACCCAGGTGCCCCAAACTTCTTTTCTTTTTTTCTCTCTTCTCTTCTATTTTCTTTTCTTTTCCTTTCTTTTCTTTCCTTCCTTCCCCTTCCTTCTTTCTTTCCTTCCTTCCTTTCTTTTTAAAAGATTTTATTTTATTTATTTGAGAAAGAGAAAGAGAGTTCATGTGTAGGGGGAGGGGCAAAGGGAGAGGGAGAAGCAGACTCCCCACTGAGCCAGCCCCCCACCCCCACAATGCAGGACTCAATCCCAGGACCCTGGGCATGTCCTGAGCTGAAGGCAGGAACTTAACCATCTGAGCCACCCAGGCACCCCTCAAGCACCACTTTCAACCATCTTCCTCATTCACAAACCTTCAGAGACTCCCCAGCTTGTACTGTAGCAGATTTGGACCTGAAGCCCCCTTAGCTCTTATAAATGCCCCCTCCAGGCCCCACCGGCCATCCCCCTTTTCTCCCTACACATACTCTCTGTCTCCCTAGATTAAGCATCCTGTTGTCCCAACCCATGGTGTGCTGTGACCCCATGTCTTTCTTCACACTGCTCTCCTCACTGGGAAAGCCCTGACCTATGTCCTGTCCTAGCCTCATCTTCTACCCCGAAAGGCCGGCTTCTGGAAGAACTTTTCCCTGCTGGCAGGGTCTCTCCTCCCTGAAACTCCGCAGCACTTAGCCAGGTCCTGTCTTGAATTGTTCTTAGACTGTTTCACGACCATCACTGCATGAACAAATCTGCTATATAGTAAATAATAAATAAATAAATAAAATAAAAATAAATAATAAATACCTCCCTTAGACCTATCAGCCAGGACCCCTGCACATCAGAAGCCCCGCTTAAACCCCTCCAGGCCACCCTTCCCCATGGGATGATGACGGTTCTGGGGACCAAGTAAACACACTCATCTTCGGTCTACATCTTTTCCACTCCCCACATTTTGACTATGCTCCCGACAGCCAGGACCCCAGAATTCTGGGCTCTGAATCTATTTCTAGGGCCCATGAAATAGAATCCAGATCCGTGGCCAAGGGGTCACCAAGGAGGGGCTGTTTTCCGAGAGCTGGGCTTGTGGATGGAGCTTGGGCCTGTGGGCTGGGGTGTCTGCATGCATATGCACAGGCCCTTTGGTGGGAAGAGAAGGGGGTAGGCCTCTGCATACTTGAGTCCCCTGGTTGCCTTCTGGACCACCTGCCAGAGGATGAGGCCAACACAGAGGAAAGTCGGGTAAGGTTGAGATGGAGATCAAGCATGGTCAACAATGTGCAAATTCAATCCAGCATGTGCCTAGAATTTTCAATGAACTAAACTAAGACTGATGAGTATGGTCGTATTGAGTATGAGGATGAGGCTGGTGCTGGCGTTGGCGTTAGTGGAGGTGGCGGCTAACGTTTATTGTCCACCTGTGCGTTCCAGGCACTCGCTTTGCCTTTGTGAGCTAACCTATTCCTCCACCTACCTCTTGAGGGGCTTACTGTTATTATTCCAGTTTTCCAGGTGAGGAAACAGAAATTCAGAAAAGCTAAGTACCTTGCCCATGGTCACACAGTACTCAGACCCACGTCTGTCTCACCTCTGTGTCTGTGCTCTCACCCCTAAGCTTGTTTTTATTGGTCGCCAGTAGTGCAAGTTGGACCACATAGAATGCATGGGACTCAGAACGTGTAGTTAGCTATGGTGGGATGACCAAGGCTCTGGAAGAGTGGGAAAGGGCAAAGGTCAAGGTCAGAATGCATAGGATACAGCATGCCCAACCAGACACCCAGCAATCCTTGTTGATCAGGAGAAAATGATCCTTCTCTAAGATACCTTCCTCTAAGCCTCTCCCCTTCATCTCAGGCCTCCTCGACCAAACTTTGGGAAGGGGGACAAAATTGTGAGGCTGGCAGCATGCCTTTTAACATGTCTGCAGGGCTCGGTTGGTTTTATGCGGCCATTGGGTTAAATTCTAACAATGAGCAGAGGCACGTTAGAGCACAGATGGTTGAGGGTGGCCCAATCCAAAGGTTTGTTACTTCCCAATACTGCGTACATATAGGATATCCCAGATGGGGTCTGAGCAGGAGCCTAGCACATACCCGGTGAGTGACTGGGCTCATGTAATTTAAATCTGGCCTCTGCCAGGGGAAGGGGGAAACTGCAAAACTCAAGAGGGCTTTGGCTCCCTTTAGGACCCCATATGTGGTTGTGACATCAGTCTCCCTTTGGGTCCCTCCTTCAGGGAGAGCAGAATGTGACCGAAATTATCCAAGAAGGTGTATGTGGAGAAAGATAGCAGGACCGTCATAAAATGTTTACTGCTGCAAGCGACAGGGAGCTGCACGAGGTGACCTCTGTTCTGCCACATGTGAGAAAGGCTCCCATCTGTACTATCACCACCGTAAAATCTTTATAGAAGAGCACACAGACCTCCCCACTGCCGAGTAATCAGTGTCACTCACTGAACACTCATGAGGCATGAAAGGCCTTCCCTCGTGCAGGTGTGGGTTTTCAGAATCTTCCAGGAAGGTCAACAGTCATAGCAGTATAATCTCTTGGAAGGAGCACTCAGTCAAGTTCAGCCTCCAAGTCTAAATACGTTTTCTTCCCTACCTTTCTGTAGTAGGAAATGTGCGTACTAAGCCAGCGCATTTTCTGCCGAGAGTCGCTATTCCCAAAGGTGACACCCGTACATCAGTGAGCCAGACACCTCTCTTACCACATGGAACTCTTACAATGGTTCGGTTCCTTAACTCACCCATATATTCATCAATATTTTTGAGCAAAGGGTTAGAGAGGTGACTAGAACAGACTGTCATGAAAATAACATGGAAGGATGGGAAATGGAGACATGAAATGATGCCTAGGCATTTAATTACATTTCAGTTAATACAATTACACTTATATTAGTCCCATTTCAACTAACTCAATTGTGAAAAGTCACACAGGACACTTGCCTGCCTTGAGAACACGTAAAGGAAGAAAGAGACTCCTGGGGGCTAACGATCAGGGATTGGGGAAGGCCTCTCTGGGGGAATTCTGTGTTGATAGAGACTCAAAAGAGGTGTCAAAGTTAAGCAGATAAAGAAGTGGGGAAGGGGCACCTGGGTAGCTCAGTTGGTTGAGTGCCCAACTCTTTATTTCAGCTCAGGTCATGATTTCAGGGTCCTGGGATCGAGACCCACATCGGGCTCCCTGCTCAGTCTGCTTATCCTTCTCCTTCTGCTCCTGCTTGTTCTCATGCTCTTTCTCTATATATATAATAAATAAAGTCTTAAAAAAAAAAGAGGTAGGGAAGAACATTCCAACAGAAAACAATGTATGCAAATGTCCTGTGTCAAGGAGGAATGGTACAGAACTCCCTCTCTCTGGAACCCTCTCTTTCTTTGACTCCACGACACCATAAGTGGCTTTACCCTACGTCTGGTAGCTACTCAGTCTTCTTCACAGGCTTGTTTCCCTTTCCACAGCCTTTAAAAGTGGATGGCCTCACACCTTCGCCCCGAATCCTATTCTTTCTCTATGCTCTCCTCTCACAATCTCTTCTGCTTCTATGGCTCAGTTGTGTTCAAGGTACCCACGAAGTCCAAAGTTTATAGCTCTTACTCAAATCCCTCCTCTGGGTTCCTGTCCACCAAAACTGCCTCCTTGCCTGTTTCTCTTTGAACTAAGTTTTACAGAAGCAGGGCACTGCAGAAATTGGTTCTGCTTATGAATGTTGAGTCCACCTGCCTCTCCGGTTCCATGTTGGGGAATCACCTGACTCTGTGCAATTAAGCCACATTTTCTAGTATTGACTCTAACAGCCATAAAGCTGACACTGAAGTCTTCATCCATATCAACCCGACATCACAGAATATGGATCTGAGCAGAGAAAAAGGTCTGGCATCTACCGGACCTCCTCTTCACCAGCTAGGCATGGAGGAAAAGCAAGGTCAATTCTGTTTCCAACTCAGTAGCTGTGGGCACCATTTTCTGAAGAGGTAACACTGAAGAAAGACCAGGAATTGGTGGTGAAGAGGAATCCAAAACTTGAGCCTTGGTCATGGTGAACTAGAGATGCAGTTGAAACTTCCAAGTGGGCAATTCAGAGGAATGCCGAAGAGGGGGCCATGACAAAGATAGACACTTGAGGTTTACAGATTCCTCAACTGCAGTTAAAGCCAGAGTCGTTGAAGAGCTCGCCTAGAGTGAATAGAGAAAAGAACAGGATTTAGGACCAAGGCTTAAAGCTCACCAGCTGTTTTTTTCTAATACAGAAGAGCTTTACTGAGACATAATTAACATGCCTAAAATTGAACCTTTTAAAAAATGTTTACCGCTCAGTATTTTAATACTTTCACAGAGTTGTGCAACCATCACTACTATGTAATTCCAGAAATTACAAGAAACCCTGTCCTTCTTAATAGGACTCTCCATTTTCCATTCAGACCTGCCCCCAGTGACGGACAGCCACCCATCCACTTTGTGTCTCTACGAATTTGCTTACTTTGAACATTTTATTTGTGCCTGGCTTCTTTCACTTAGGTTAATGATTTTGAGGTTATCTCATGCTGTAGTGTGTATCTGTACTTTATTCCTTTTTATAGCCGAAGAATATTTCATTGAATAGATACGCCACATTTTGTTTCTCCATTAATCAATTAATGGGCATGTGGAGTGTTTCCCTTTTTTTAGCTACTATGAATAAGAATAAGGCAGGTGTGGGGAAAAAAAAAAGAATAAGGCAAGTGTGAAAAAGTTCCTGTATGAAAATGTTTTCAATTCTCTTATATACCTAGAATTGTGTAAAATTGCTGGGTCATATGGTCACCCTCCGTTTAACTTTTTGAGGAACTGCCAAAAGGTTTTTATGAAAAAAATGAAGCAGCTACATCATTTTACATTTCCACCAGCAATGTAGGAAAGCTGATTTCTCCACATCCTCAACCACGCCAGTGATTTTCTGTCTTTTAGACTGTAGCCAACCCAGGTGTCTGAACTGACATCTCGTTATGGTTTTGACTTGTGTTTTTCTGATGAGCTTGCACCTTCTTTCATGTGCTTATTTACTGTTGTAGATCATTGGGGAAATGTCTGTTCTAGTATCTTGCCCACTTTAAAACTGGGTTGTCTTTTTATTATTGAGTTATACAAGTTTGGTTATTTTTTTAAATTCTGGATACAAGTCCCTCATCAGACATATGTTGTACAAATGTTTTTTCCTATTCTGTGTGGATTGTTTTTTCAGTTTATCAGTTATGTTCTTGGAAGCATAAATATTCTAGTTTTGATGGAGTTCGACTTCATATACCTGTTCTTTTATAGCTGTTCTTTTATAATTTGTGGTTTGGGTGTCATATCTAAGAAACCATTTCCATGTAGATCTCTGATCCATTTTAGTAAACTTCTGTATATGTTTTGAAGGCAGGGGTCCAAATTCATTCCTTTATATGTGAATATACAGTTGCCTCAGCACCATTTCTTGAAAAGACTATATTCCCCATTGATGCCCTTGTCAAAAATCAATTGACCCAAAACATAAGGGCTTATTTACAGATTCTCATTTCTATTCCATTGGTATATATGTCTATCTTTATGCCAATACTACACAGTCATGATTAGTGTAGCTTTGTAGTTAAGTTTTGAAATTAGAAGGTGTGAGTCCTCCAACTTTGTTCTTTTTCAAGATGTTTTTAGTTATTCGGGATCCCTTGAATTTCCATGTGGATTTTAAGATAAACTAATTAATACCTGCAAAGAAGCACCTGGGATTTGGGTAGGGTTTGCATTGACTTTGTAGATTAATTTGGGAAGTACTGTTATTTAACAGTATTAATTCTTGCAATCCATGAGAATGGGATGGCTTTCCATTTAGTTAAGTCTTCTCAAATTGTTTTCAGCAATGTTTTGTAGTTTTCAGTGAATGTCTTGGCACTTGATTTGTTAGATTTGTTCTTAACTACTTTATTCTTTGTGATGCTGTTATAAATGGAATTGTTGAAAGTACAGCATAGGGAATATAGTCAATAATATTGTAACAATTTTGTATGGTGACAGATCGTAACTACACCTATTGTGATGAGCACTGTGCAATGTATAGAGTTGTCTAATCACTATGTTGTACACCTGAGACTAATAAACATCATATGTCATCTAGACTTCAATAAAAAATAAAAAATAAATGGAATTTTGGGGGGGTTGTTATGTTTTGTTTTTAAATAATTTTTTATTATGTTAGTCACCAAACAGCCCATCATTAGTTTTTTGTTGTTGTTGTTGTTGTTTTTTAAAGATTTTATTTATTTATTTGAGAGAGAGGCAGTGAGAGAGAGCATGAGCGAGGAGAAGGTCAGAGAGAGAAGCAGACTCCCCGTGGAGCTGGGAGCCTGATGTGGGACTCGATCCCGGGACTCCAGGATCATGACCTGAGCCGAAGGCAGTCGTCCAACCAACTGAGCCACCCAGGCGTCCCTCATCATTAGTTTTTGATGTAGTGTTCCATGATTCATTGTTTGCATTTAACACCCAGTGTTCCATGCAATCCATGCCCTCCTTAGTACCCATCGTCGGGCTCATTCATCCCCCCATCCCTCCCCCCTGAAACCCTCAGTTTGATTCCTAGAGTCCATAGTCTGTCATGGTTCGTCTCCCCACCGATTTCCCCCCTTCATTTTTCCCTTCCTCCTCCTATCATCCTCCATGCTATTCCTTCTGTTCTTCTTGATTTTATTTTCTGGTGGCTCATTGCCAGTGCTATAGGAATATAATAGATTTGTGCATATTGATCTTGTATACTGCAGCCATGCTAAAGTATTCATTTGTGCTAATAGTTTTTTTAACGGACTCCTTGGGATTTTTGATAAGATCATTTCAGATGTGAGCAAAGCAAGTTTTACTTTTTCCATTCCAATCTTGCTGCCTTTTATTTCTTTTTCCTGCCTAGTTGTCCAGGCTAGAACCTCCAGTACAATGTTGAGTAGAAGTGACATGAGTAAATATCCTTGCCTTGTTCTTAACTTTAAGGAGAAAGCATTCAGTCTTTCAACATTAAGGTGATGTTAGCTGGGGGTCTTTTGTAGATGACCATATTCACTTTATATGGCTGTTATAACTAATTATGGCAAACCTGATGGCTTAAAATAAATTTATTATCTGCCAGTTTTGTACTTTAGAAGTCCAATATGGGCTTCACTGGGATAAAACCAAGGTGATGGAGAGTTGTGTTCCTTTCTGGAGATTCTAGGGGGGACTTTCTTACCTTTTCCAGCTTTTGAAGACCATCCACATGTCTTGGCTCATGGCCCACTTCCTCTATTTTCAAAGCCAACAACATGGCGTCTCTCATCTTTTTTCCATAGTCATATCTTCCTCTGGATAACTGCAATAGCAAAGATTCTCAACTTTATAGATACACGTGAATATATTGGTCCCATTTAAAGTCCTTAACCTTAGTCACCTTACCACATAAGGCACCATATTCACATATTCCATGGATTAGGATGTGAATATTTTTGGGAGGTCATTATTCTGCCCACCACATTCTACCATCTGACCTACAGAATCCATTCACCCCATCCTAAGATCCCTTAAATTCTCAACCCCTCAACAAGTCCAAAACCTCACCTATATCCATCAGTTCAAAGGTTCTAAGTGTCATTGTCTAAATCATCAGTATGAGTGGACTCAGTATGACCTATCCTGGAGCACAGTTCCTTGCCATGTGGACCAGTGAAACCAAAGATATAAGTTACATGCTCCCCCAATATAAAGGTAAGACAGACACAGACACTCTGGTTCAAAAAGAGAGAAGAAGGAAAAGAAAAAGAACCACTGTTCCCTCAATAGGTAGAAATCCAGCCAGGCAAATCCCACTGGGTTTCAAGGACTAGAAATCATCTTCTGGGGTCCTCCGTTCCAGTCTCTGGGTCATGGCTCCAATGTCTGGGCCTGAGATTACCTTCTTTTCTTGTGATAAGTGACATGTGTTTGCAGCTCAGTGGTTTGCTTCTTCAGCCTATTTCTGCCTGCAGGATTTGGAGCGTGGGGTGTGGTGTCTTACAGCTTTCTTGTATTTTGTTTTCTCTCTGTTCCCCTTGGTCCAAGCTGGCAGTGTTTGTGCTGGTGTAAAATTATCAAGAATCCATCATTCTCCCATTAGACAAGAGGTCTTACCACAGATTGTTCCTAAATAAACCCAACTCTATTTTTGTTTTTTGCAGGATGGTTTGGGGGGGATGGGTGGGGAATTGTGTCATACGTGTAACTGCTAAGAGCCTTTTGTGTGACTATATACTCTGTCTTATTTGCTGAGATATCCACTTTTTTCCCCTATTATACACTTCCCTGACAGCGAATCTCTTGATTTCAGTCTTGCAATCTGGGTAAGTGGAGAATTTCCCAAGTCATTAAGTCTTGAATTCTTTCTCAAAACAACAACAAGACCAACTAGGACAACAACAAAACAAAAACAAAAGACCCGAAAACAAAAAAACAAAACAAAACAAAAAACATTCTTTCTTCCATTCAACTCTTTTCTCTTGCATTGTATTATAAGCAGAAGAAAAATGAGGTCACACCTTCAACACTTTGCCTGGAAATTTCAAGCTAAGGGTTGAGTTTCCTCATTCACCAGTCCTGCCCTCCACATGACTGCAGGACAAAATTCTGCTCAGCTTCCTGTTCTCTCTAGCGAGAATCCCTTGTTTGCAGTTTGCAATAACATATTCCCCATTTCCCTCTGAGCCTTCCACAGTGGATCCTTTAACACCCACATATTTGTTTGTGTTGATTTAGGCATCCTCTAAGGCAATTTGCTGTCTCTGCTGCTTCTCCTCTCCTCCCGAGTCCTCATTAGCAGGGCTATCAACATCTCTAATCCTCCTAACCGTCTGTTCTAGGCAATCTAGGCTGCTTCTTTCACGTTCCTCAACATCCCCCCAGCCTCTGCTCATCTCCCGATTCCACCACTTCCTCATTTCAGGTGTCTGCCATGGTAGCATCCCTCTTCTAGGTACCAGCATCAGTGTTCACTTTCTGTTAGTATTTTATCGGGTTAGGGAAGTTCTCTTCTATTCCTAGTCTGTTGAGTGTTTTGGTTTTTTTTTTTTTTTTAAGATTGATTGATTGATTGATTTGACAGACAGAGATCACAAGTAGGCAGAGAGGCAGGCAGAGAGAGAGGAGGAAGCAGGCTCCCCGCTGAGCAGAGAGCCCGATGTGGGGCTCGATCCCAGGACCCTGGGATCACAACCTAAGCCAAAGGCAGAGGCTTTAACCCACTGAAACACTCAGGCACCCCTGTTGAGTGTTTTTAACATGAAAGGGGGTTGGATTTTGTCAAAGGCTTCCTTGGCGCCTCCTGAGACCTTCATGTGGCTTTGGGTCTACCAGCTGCAACAGACCGTGCAGAGAGAAAGGAACCTGCAGAGGAGACCGAAGTAGCCAGCCATAGAGGGGAAACCAAGTGACTGTGGTGTCACTGGAGCCCACAGCAGGTAGGGTTTCCAGGAGGGAGTGGCCAAGACTGTCCATCCTGTTGAGAGCTGTGGTAAGAAGGGAACTGAAAACAACTCAATGTGATTGGGTCTGCTGGCTGTTTTCCACCTTGGTGACAGCTGTTGGCGTGGGATGCGAAGAGACCCATGACCGTTCAGAGTCAGATGTCATCCCCTAGATTTCAGGGAAAGCTAGAGGGCAGTGATTCCATTCAAGTCATTAGTTAGTATCTGGGGAACTTACTGAGCTTTTACACTGTGGATTTGGGACACATTTTGGCCGAAGCAGAGAGGACCAGGCGCGTGTCCCCTCAGTCTCAGTGTCTGAGATGCTGGAGTAACGTTCTTGGCTTTTTCTAGAGTCAAGAATGGACATTTCCAGACCTCAGCTTGGGAAACCAGCTCCCGCTATTCCTGAAGGCACAGTGGACTGGCACCTGCCTCAACGCATGAGGGAAGCCAGCTGCGCTGTGAGCGGCCGTCCCGTCTTGGGAACACACCCAGGCTTGGCCCCCCACAGCGAAAGATGGGATGAAACCCACATATGGTATCTAGTTTTTTGATGATTCTTTAAAATGTGAAGCTTTTTTTGCGGGAAGGGATGGATTCCTGGCCTTAGGGAGAGACATTTCCAGTCAGTGGTAGCATTATCTTCCACGCTGAGAAGCAGCCAGCTCTAGCCGGTTCTCCAGGCTCAGCCTTACCACATTCTTGGATGGGACTCCCACTTGATGGGGCCCAGGGGACCCCAGCACTCTGCTGCAATGCTCATTTCGCTCTACCTGGCAACCTTGTTTGATTGAATGTTTCCCTGGGATATTTATGTGGAAACCAAAAAAAATACCCCAGGGTCATTTTTAATAAGTGCCAATCCCTCCTAGCTATCTGTAGCCATAAACATTTACGTCTAATATCCCAAAGAAAATGTTGATGCAGTCTGATGTGGGGGTGACAGCACACAGATTAGTCTAAACAAAAACATGAGGGTGACAGTTAAGCTTTTTCCTACATGAAGCTGCATTCACTCATTTTTGACATAAAAGTACAATTTGCATATTCTTTCAAGTCTGTTTAGCTGCAAACACATGTGTGTTTGGGGCACAGAAATTTAAAATTTGTAAATTATTCAGAAACTACTGCCAAATTGTAATCAAATGGTAGGAAAAACATTCTCCATGAATAGTTGTGTATTCAGAGGGGAGCCTTTTCTCAGGCTCGGGGAACAGTTTTTAAATAGACTGGGGCTTAATCAACTCAGAAAAAAACCAGGGGGAGAAATGTTTACTTTGTTAGTAACAATTTAATATAGATGTTGGGTTTTTTTTCTGTTTATTGAACATTGCAGAATGGAATGATTTTAGTATTGTGACATTAAATAAATAAGGTGCCTTCCGAGAGAAAACTAAACATAGTGATTAAGCGAAAGTAGGAATTTCTAATGCCTCTCTAAAAACCATTTTAAGCCCAGAACCATAATTAATAGAAAGCGATCCAATGTAATGTAACGTATGTACGCTGTGCCTTGCGGATTGTGACTTCAGTATGAATTCGTTGCCTCTTTGATGTCTACCCCTCTCCTCATTTCCTCTTTTATTTTGTGCATCTAGCAGATATCATTCCGAGGGTCCACTTTCTGCAAAGCACTTAGGGACTAAAGAAGTTGTTGGTTTTGTTTTGTTTTTTTTTAAAGATTTTATTTATTTATTTGTCAGAGAAAGAGAGAGAGAGAGCGTGCATGTGCACAAGCAGGTGGAGGGGCAGAGGGAGAGGGAGAAGCAGACTTCCTGCTGATCAGAGAGCCTGATTCGGGGCTCAACGTCATGATCTCAGCTGAAAGGCAGATGCTTAACCGACTGAGCCACCCAGTCGCCCAGGGACTAAGGAAGTTGTACATGGAGAGAACATTTACACGAGTAGATGAACAAACTGTTTGAGGAAGAGGTGAAGGGCAGGCAGACACTTCTGGGAGCACTGGGTATCGACTGAGGGCAAAAGCACTTGCCTGAAGATCGCTGGAGGGGAGCTGCTTTTGCTTACTCTGCCAGTGCTGCCAGTTGGGGGTTGAAGCTCACTAAAGCTGGACGACACTTGGTACATTTCTTCCACCACTGTAGCAGTGTTTACACACCAAAGGGTACAACCCAAATCAGCTATTTTTAAAAAGTCAAATTCAGTCCAACATCCACTTCTCCTACTTTACCTTTTAACTATGAGCAGTGGCGGCCTCTGAGAAGTGGCATTGGATTGTGGTGGAGAGAGATTGTTGCGGCCATCTTTGAAAACAGTCTACTGAGGATGAACTGTTCCTTGAATGGAACCAAACTGTAAGCGGAAGACCAGATTATTTGAACATCAGACCAAATAGCAAATAAATTCAAAGTTGAACCAGGATGCATTGTCGAAGATAACTGAAGATGGGAGCTGACTTTTCTTGTCCACAATTCCACTCATTCATTCTTTTATTGCTTTAACCCTTCACTCATTCAAGAACATCTATGCAACACCTAAGTGACAAAGCACAGAGTAGGGTCAGAAAATAGAAATCCTGCCTTTATCTTGTGTGTCCTTTGATGGATAAATACAGAGAAGATTGCTTTCCAAAAAGTCCCAAAAGACCAAGTAGTCAAGTGGGACAAAAGCAAGGTTTGATTGGGAACTCTGCTTTCCAGTTCGTGAACATTTTGTGGTGATTTAACAAAAATGTTCCTTCAGGTAAGATTTTCTTGTATTTTCTATGAATATTTCACCTGTGGCTGCTGATGTGCACATTTTTTGTGCATGGGTGTTGTATACATTTTTGTGCATGCAAACATTTTATATCAACGGAAGCAGTCTGACAGAAATCGCATTCACATCATTGCTTCAATTAAATTAGTCAGTATCCTTTCTAACTAAGTCTTCTTCGTCCTGACACTTTTTTATGGCTCATTTGACCTACAACTTGAATTAGGGCCATCAGTCTACAGAGAGATTATTTGGAAGTCTCTGCGAAAGGAAAAACAAACAAAAGTCCATAAATAAAAAGTGGAGGGAAAGAAGTAAAACTCTTTATTTGCAGATGTTATGATTGTCTGTGTAGAAATTCCAAAAGAACCTACAACAAACCAATAGAAGTAATAAGTGAATTAATACAAGGTCAACTTATAAAATTATGTTTTCTGTAAAAGAGACACAAAAAATTGGAAAAGGAAAAATTTAAAACCCTATAGCTTTACAAAAGCATTAAATTATGAAATATTTAGCAACAAATTTAAGAAAATCTGTGCAAGACTATTACACTGAAAACACAAAACCGATTGTTGGGAGAAATTGAAAAAGGGCCAAATAATTAATTAATTAGTCAATTAATTTCAAAAACACGCTCACAGATTGAATGACTCAAAATTGTTAAGGCATAAATTCTCCCTGAACTGACACATCAATTCAACGAAATCCCATTCAAAATCCCAGAAAGTTATTAGTTGTTGAAACTGACAGTTTGATTTCATATTTTAAAAGGAAATGCCAGAGAGCTAGAATAGCTCAGATGACCTTAAAGAACAAAACTGGAGAATTTACACTACAGATTTCAAGTCTTAGAAAAATGGATAGCCATAGTGATTAAGACAGAATGGCATCGGTGACAGGATAGAAAAGTAGACCGATGTTACAAAATCAAGTGCAGAAACAGACCCTCCTACAGGCTCACCTGATTCACAAGGAAACCACCAATGCTTTGTTGGGGGAAAGAATGATCTTTTCAACAAGTGGTGCTGAAACTTTGAATAGCCATAATGGGGTAAAAAATTGAGTGTGACCCCCACCTCACATATGGCACAGAAATTAATTTAAGATGGATCACAGATTTAAATACGAAAGGTAAAACACTGACATTCTAGAAGAAAATAAAGGAGAATTGGTGGTGGAAATGTGAAATGGTATAACCACTGTTGAATATTATTTGATAGTGCCTAGTAAATTACACAAGTATATATCCTATGACTCAGCAAATCCACACCTGATGTACACCCAACAGAAAGATATACATATGTTCACAAAAAGACATGTACAAGAATGTTCCTAATAGCCTTCTTCATAATAGCCAAAAATGAAAAACAACCCAAAGACCAATCAATAGGAGAATGGATAAATAAATCGTGGTGTATATGTGTGTATCCATAAACATCTGTGTGTACGCATACACACATATAGATGTACACATACACACATACACAACGGAATACTCCAAAGCAATAAAAATGTACAAACTGCTGATGAGTACAGCTAAGTGATAAACCTTGAGATAATTATGTTAGTGGAAAAACCCAGACACCAAATAAAGTGCATACTGCATGATTTCATTTATATTAAATTCACAAGCAGGCTAAGCTGTTCTTTGTTCATAGAAACATGAACAGCAGTTACTTCGGGGGTTTTTGTAGATGGAGAAGGAACATGAGGGAATCTTTTGGGGTACTGGAAAGATTCTATATCTTCACCTGGGTATATGTATATACATATAAAAATTCATCAAGACGAACACTTAAGGTCAGTACACTTACATACTTTATTGTATGTATGTCATACACCAATAAAACACTAAAAGAAAGAAGGAAGGAAGGGAAGGAAGGAAGGAAGGAAAAAAGAAAAAAGAAAAGAAAAAGAACTTGAATACAGCACCACATTAGTGAGCTTTTTAAAACAAAAAACTTTTTTTTAAAGATTTTACTTATTTGAGAGAGAGAGAGAGAGAGAGAGAGCAAACACGAGCAGGGGGCAGGGCAGAGGGAGAGGGAGAAGGAGGCTGGACACAGTGCTTGACCTGGGATCATGACCTGAGCCAAAGGCAGACACTTAACCAACTTGGCCCCCCCAGGCATCCCCAAAACTTGTTTTTAATATTTTATTTCATTAAACACAGATTCAGGACAAGAAAAACTGTAAATGTACATAAATATATATGATACAAAGATCTCATTCACTACAGCAAAACAAGTTATTAAATGTGAATGGAGGATTATTCTTATGACAAAACGTACAGAATCCATCCAAAGAAAACTCTAAAACCTTACCTAGAGTTAGTAATGTAGTAATGTCTTGAATAAATGGGAAAACTTTTCATGTTTCAGGGCGGGGTGTGGGGAATTCTAATACCATTTCAATAACAGTTCTTCCCACAAATTGTGTTACATCTTTAATGTTATTCCAAATAAAATCAAACAAAATAATTAAACTTGACAAAATTATTCTATAGTTCATATAAATAGAACAGTTAAGGTGTGTTAAAATAAAGTCGGTTAAGTGTCTGACTCTTAATTTCAGCTCAGGTCATGATCTCAGGGTCATGAGATTGAACCCACTTCGGGCTCTCCCTTCGAGTCTTCTCCTTCCCCTGCTTGTGCTCTCTGTCTCACACAAACAAACAAAATCTTTAAAAATAAAATAAAAGAAAATAAAAATGATGATAGGAGCCTTCACCTACCAGGCACTACAACTGAAATAATGTAAAGCAGAAATAATTTTTAGCCTCTACTACTGTCACAGAAACAGACGACATGGTACCAACACAGAATTTCAGTGATGCACCCAAACATATAAAAATAATGTAGACTCTGATCAAGGTACTACTCAAATCGGTGGAGGAAAGCTGGATTATTTAACAAATAAGGGCAATGGATTCATAATAATTTCTAAAACTAGAAACTTACCTGTTAGCTTCAAATAAATTCAGGATGGATTAAATTTTTTTATTTTAAAAAGAAAACTGCCCACACGGAGGACTGAAGAAGCCCCCAAATTCTCTACCTTGCTTCCAAACGTGCAGAATCTCTGAGTTAAATATAATTCATACCTGGCCTACCTCAAAAATAAGAAAAGGAAACCCACAACCACCAGCAAATGGACAAAGAAAGTTAAAATCAGAACAGCAAAAGGGAGTAAGAAACCAAAGGTCCATAGTGTTATTGGAACCAGATACACGCCCAAGGCACTTGGGATTTAACTGAGGTGCTGAGCCTGTTGGCATGTAGGTAATTGTGGATAAATGACTATCTTAGGTTAGGCTCCATTCCAAATAGGTTGTTTCTTTTTTCTTTTTTCTTTTTTTTTTTAAGATTTTATTTATTTATTTGTCAGAGAGAGAGAGGGAGAGAGAGCGAGCGAGCACAGGCAGACAGAGTGGCAGGCAGAGACAGAGGGAGAAGCAGGCTCCCTGCCGAGCAAGGAGCCCGATGTGGGACTCAATTCCACGCCGCTGGGATCATGACCTGAGCCGAAGGCAGCCGCTTAACCAACTGAGCCACCCAGGCGTCCCCAAATAGGTTGTTTCTATTTGTCCAATTTTCGTTCCTTTTCCCCTCGTTTCCTAACTTTTTAAAAATTGCATTTTAGTATTTCATTTTCTCTCCTTCAGCGGATTTTTAGTTGCACCTGCTTTTAGTTCTTACTCTAGGCATTGCCATCTGCAGCTTGAACTTTTTACAGACCTCCTTCATCTGTAGTAAAAAACTACACAATATACTTGCCGTTAGCTCCTTCTGTGCTTTGTACTCTTGTAGTCACAGATCGTACTTCTATGTAGTTATAAACCCTATGATACATTGTTGTTATTTTTGCTCTAAACTGTCAACTGAATTCTAAAGAAATTAAAGAAAGGGAGAAAAGTCTTTTTTTCCCCACTTACCACATGCTTGTCGTCTCTATTTCTTTCTGTTCATTTGTGTTTCTCTCTGGCGCAGTTTTCCTTCTGTATAAGCAACTCCTTCTAGCAAGCACTTCTTATAGTGAGGGACTGCTGACCATAAATTCAACTTCTACTTCTCTGAAAATGTCTTTATTTCGTCTTAATTTCTGAAGAATGCATCATTTCACTAGCTCTAAGACTTTAGATTGACAGGGGGTTTTTTTGTTTTTGTTTTTGTTTTTTTTTCCTTTCAGCACTTTAAGGATGTTGTTCCATTTTCTTCTGGCTTTCCTTGTTTCTAATTTTAAAAAAACCTAATTCATATTCATGTTACCTTGTGTGTGACCTTTCTTTTTTGCTCTGCCTTTTAAAATTATTTATTTATTTATTTATTTATTTATTTATTTATTTGAGAAAGAGAGCACATGCACAGGAGCAGGGGGAAAGGCAGAGAGAGAGGGAGAGAGAGAATCACAAGCAGGCTCCACACTCAGTGCAGAACCCAATGCAGGCAGGCCTCGATCTCATGACCCCGAGATCATGACCTGAGCAGAAACTAAGAGTCGGTCGCTTAACCGACTGAGCCACCCAGGAGCACCTTCTTTTAATATTTTTGAGCAAATTGACCATGATGACACCCATTCTATCTGGGTGTCAATGTTTATCCCATCTGAGTTTTGGTAAGTTTCTTGGATCTGCATATCGACATTTTTCATCAAATTGGAGAAATTTGGGCCATCGTTTCCTTAAAACGTTTCTGTCCTAGTCTCTCTTCTATGACTCCAGTACATATACATTAGACTATTATTCCATATGTCACTGAAGATTTGTTTTATTTGTTTGTATAGATACTTTTTTTCTCACTCTGCTTGCGTTTAAGTCATTGACCTTGACCAACCTCAAAGATCATGGCTCCTCCTGCCTACAAGACCCTAAGTTCCCATCTGCTTGTCATCCTACCTGAGGAAATGGTTTCAGATCATTATTTCTCAGTCCTAGAATTTTTATTGGGTTCTAGAGTAGAGTTTCTATTTCTTTTCCAAAATACCCCTACATAATTCTTTACTCATCATATCCATCTTTTCCTGTAAATTTTTAACATCTTTATAGTAGTTATTCCTTGTCTGATCCCAAATTGCAGGGTATCCTACAAATTGCTCTTCGAAAGTGTCAAGATCATGGGTGAAAAAAAAAAACCAAACCTGAAGAACTGTCCCAGAATGAAGATGATGAAGGAGACGGGACAACTAAACATAACTAGTGATCCTGCATCCTTTTTGATACCAACCTCAGCCAGGAATAGGCTTGCTGAGCCCCATGATCTCAAGCCAGTGGAACCACGGGCCCCTCAGCTGATCTGCGCCTGAAAGGGTTTCTTCCAACAACAGTGTCACTTGGGGTGGCTTCACCTACTGCTCCACAGGGAAGTGTCCCCGACCAGGACAGAGAAGCTGCTGGCATCCCTGATCCACCCTGGACGGTAATCTCGCTTAAACTGAGCTGCAGTATGGGAGCAGCTCCGGGCTAGAAGACCGCAGATTTTCACTATCCTTACCCTAAATCCAGCAGTTTTCAAGCATAACAGCTTCTAAAATTGTTATTCCTTTGCCCAGTTTCCAGAGGACCAAAGTGGTTATTTTTGTCAATTTTGTCCGGCTTCATAGCTTTTTGGGAGGAGGGTTTGCCAATCTCCATCTTAGTCCAGAACCAGAAGTTGTGCCTAATTTTTTTTTTTAAAGAGTGACAATCCAACTAGAGATTTGGGTAAGGGACTTATTCCTAAAGTGCAATACTGTCCATCCGTTTTAAATGCCAATGTAGAAGTTGATGATAAAGATAGCAAAATTTTATTAGGTGCTTTACCATGTAAAAGATGCTATTAGAAGCATTTCATAGAGATGATGTCAATTAACCCCCGTAAAAATGTAGGAAGTTACTATTATCATTTCCTTCCCGATGAGGAAATGGAAGCACAGTGTAGAGGAAACCCAGGAGCCTTTAGCTGAGCTGGCAGAAACAGGACTAGATCCAGGACACTGCTCTTAGCCCTACACAGAACCCTTTGTGAGCACTCCATCCAACCTGGCTCACTATCTCTTCCCACAAGACATCCTCTTGTTCCTCACCATTGTTCACAGCCCACCATACTTCCCAGCTGAAAACATGGGAATCTTCTTAAAATCTTCCTCTTTCTCTTGTCTCCCACATTCTATCCATAATGGTGTCTTATTAAGTCTATCTCTAAACAGCACCTTAAATCTGTGTACCCTTGTCCACCCTCCCCGCACCACTCGTGTTTTCTTTTTTTTTTAAAAAAAGATTTTATTTATTTATTTGACAGAGAGAGAGAGAGAGAGACCACAAGCAGGCAGAGAGGCAGACAGAGAGAGAGAGAGGATGAAGCAGGCTCCCCGCCGATCAGAAAGCTGGGTGTGGGGCTCGATCCCAGGACCCTGAGACCATGACCTGAGCCGAAGGCAGAGGCTTAACCCACTGAGCCATCCAGGCACCCCCACTCATGTCTTCTTGTGGGGATGGGAGGATTGCCATCCCATTTAAATACCTCCGCTCCAAGCCACTCATGCGAGATCCTTCAAAATGTGAAGAGATTCTTAAAAACCCCTTGATTCCCCACCTTAAAATCTCTAAGAGCTTTCACAGGGCCGGTTGGCATTCATTCCACACCTCTTACCACATCCTACAAGATCCTTCAGGACTGATCTCCGCCCTCCTTTGTCATCTCCAGTACCACCTCTGCCCCAGGCTTCTAGGCTTCCTTCTGTGCTCACTTCCAGGAAAATGCTCTTCCACTCCCTAGGTCTGGACGTCTTCTCCCCTCCAGGTCATGGAAATGCCAGCTTGGAGAAACCGTCCCTGACCCCCAGGCCAGCTCAGTGACTGCTAGCCCCAATGCTCTCTCTGAGTCATTCCTTAGTCCAGTCCCATGCTTCATAATACTTAGTTCTTTCAGCCAACAAACATTTATTGAGCACCTACTATGTGTCAGACACTATTCTAGATGCAGGGAATACAGGAGAGAACCAGACAGAGCTCACCACAGTTGCAATTCTATTTTCATTAATTTATTTGTGCAGTGCGATTATTCATTTACATATGAATTTTTATTCCCATGGTTACAGACACCGCATGAAGGAAAATGTGATTCCCTTTACCCAGTTCTCAAAAGCAGCTTAACCTTCATGGTCCAATGTCTCGGCTCTTCTGGGAAGGTCGCATCTCCCAGGTACTGGCGGGTTTCTGAGGAGGCAGCGGGCACTGGGCAAGGGAAGGAAGGAATGGAAGCTGGTGTTTTGAAACAAGGCAGAGGGAGTTGCACCAGGAAACTGAGTAAACTCCCAGAGGTGGGATGCCGGGGGGTGGGGGTGGGGGTGGGGGTGGGGGTGGGGGGGTGGGCGAGGATTTCCTTTGAGGTTGGAAAGCCGGTGCCTCAGCTCTGAAGCAACCGGGGCTGGTGGGAACCCACATGGGGGTTGCTGGGAACAGCACAGGGAGCAGGCCGCGCAGGATACACCCACAGGGACTGTGATGGTGGGCTGAGCATTTTGAGAGCCGCCTCCGATTTTCTGGCCACAAAAACCCCAGGATTTTGGTACAATTCATGGGAAAGGAAATGACCCCAACAACTAATGTTGAACTTAGCACAGACCTTGGCATGGCTAGCGCTGAGAGCCAGATTTGATGGGAATTGGGGGGAATCTTTCTTTCACACCCAAGTGTCAGGGAGCAATTCATACAAGTTGCTTGGCCCCACGTGTGTGCATCCCCTAACCCAACTCCCCGCCCCCGCTCTCTAAGTCGGTTTTGTTCAGTGTTGTATGTCGAGTGGCTAGCAAAACACTTAACCCCTAGGGGCTCAGTAAATGCTTGTTCAATGAGCGACTCTGGAAAATTAGAACTAAAAATGTTAGCATGACTAACACTGGAGAAAGGATTATCGGTGATTTTAAACTGAAAGTTTATTCCATCAAGGTTACAAATGTCTATATCTTTTGACCTTCAACTTCCATTTCTCGGAATTTATCCTATGGATATATGAGCATATGTGAGAAATTATGCGTATACAAGCAAGGCACTCTTTTCCAGACTTTTTGTAATAGCAACACATTGGAAGCAATCCAACTACCTATCCAAAGGGGACTTACTAAGTAAATTGGGATGAAATACTATACAGCTGAAAAAAGAACAAGAGTCTTTCTATAACAAAAAGGAATGATCTCCAGAATATATTGCTAAAATGAAAAAACAAAAGACAGAACGGTATATGACTATGGGGAAATAATAAGCAGGTGTGTGTTTGTTTAAGAGTAACATAGCTCTAGAAGGGTAACACGCACCCAAAAAATGATTAATGCTGGCTGCCTTTGGGGAGGGGAACAGGGTGGCTAGTGTAGAGTGGGAGGGAAGGTTTTGCTCTCTTTTCGTTCCTTTTACATTTTTAATTTTAATATTGGTGTGTTCCCTATTTTCACAAGAGTTATATAATGTTAAACGTTAAAGAGTTAAATAAATGTTGGGGCGCCTGGGTGGCTCAGTGGGTTAAGCCTCTGCCTTCAGCTTGGGTCATGATCTCAGGGTCCTGGGATCGAGTCCCGCATCGGGCTCTCTGCTCGGTGGGGGGCCTGCTTCTCCCTTCTCTCTGCCTGCCTCTCTGTCTACTTGTGATCTCTCTCTCTGTCAAATAAATACATAAAAATAAAAAAAAGAGTTAAATAAATGTTAATGGATATTTATTTAAAGAGTTAAATAAATAAATAAACCATAAAATCATCGTTTACCTTTTTGCTTCTCTGTTTTTATTGTCTCATAAATGGAAAGAGACTACTTGCATTATATTTTTAATTTTTAAAAAGGAAGAAAAGGGTAACAGGGGAGCCCCACTGACAGAAAATAGAGTCTAATTGAAAAGGAAAAAAATCTACATCATTTTTCATCTGGAAATGTGTTTTGAGGTGCCCCTTTGTATTAAAGATGTTCAACCAAATATGGTTAAGCCTTTTCATCAATGGAGCTAGTAATAGGAATCATGTAGGGGGCTGTATTTTTTAAAACATGTCCTGTAAATTCCTCTAAGTAGAAGTGATTTAAAAATCCACTTATATTGCCATCTTCTCTTCAGACTTTATTGTCATCAACATCTGTTTTTTAAAAGAAAACAGCTTTCATCCGGGAATACCACTGAGCTCTGTCAAAGCTACTTAGAGGAACCAAAAGTGTCTGCAGTGTGGGGGAGCGAATGCAGCCCACGTGTCCACCAGCGGCCGGGCGCTGCGGGTGCGGGAGCCCACTGAGGGGCTGCACCGCACATTCCATAGAACTAAATCCTGAGTGTTGGCAGTGGGTAGGAAACCAGCTTTAAGAACTCGGTGCTTTCCAGGTGTCGTCCTTAGTATACCGGCCAAACAAATGGACACCCAGACTGGCTAGAGCAGCCCAAGGACCCTCAACATCCACGTCCTTGTCATGTTCTGAAGCCACCTGCCCTAGTGAGCTTTCCAGTTTTCAGAGACACCTCTGAACTGTCCCCACCATTGCTGGGTTATGCAGTGTATTTTATATTGCCCTCATTTGATAATTAACATGTAATACCTTCTTTAACTAGGTCCCCCCCATAGGAAGCTGGAGCTGGAAGGGACCTTAGGGGCCATCTCCATTTTCTCCATTTTGCAAATAAAGAAACAGAGCCCTAGGGAGTTTCAGGTAGTGTGTCTAAGACCACCTGCCAATGCTAGTTTACAGAGGGCTCTTCCCCTTGGAGGTGGTGGTAGTGGTTCTTGTTGTATGGACTGCATCTTTTAAGAGTCAGAGGAAGAGATGGCTCAGTGGTTAAGCATCTGCCTTTGGCTCAGGTCATGATCCCAGGATCCTGGGATCGAGCCCCACATTGGGCTCTCTGCTCCATGGAAAGCCCGCTTCTCCCTCTCTCACTCCCCCTGCTTGTGCTCCCTCTCTTGCTGTCTCTCTCTCTCTCTTTCTGTCAAATAAATAAATAAAATCTTAAAAAAAAAAAAAAGAATACCCACACTATAGAAGATATTTTTCTCTCTCTCTGCGTCAGATAAATAAATAAAATCTTAAAAAAAAAAAAAGAATACCCACACTATAGAAGATGTTTGGCAAATGTGAGTCTCCCACCCCGCCCTTGGGCTTTCTCACAAAGAACTGTTTTATCTACAAAATAGAGAAGGTCAAGACGGCTTCCTGAGGTCCTTCCCAGCTCAGAGAAGAAGGTGAAAGGCCTTTGCACGTCAGAAGGTGCTAGAAAACTTTCTGCGCTTTTAATGAACTGATTGATTACTCAGTACTACTTACCCAAATTGGTTTCCAGGATTTTTGGCCACTAAGAGATACAGGGCTGCTTCAGCTGTGCATTTCTCCTTCTCTGCAGCCTCGAAGTCTGAGCCAGGATTCAGCTCAGGGACTGGGGGCACTCACAGGTTTTTCATTTGTCACCTATCCATGGCTCTCCCCTGTCTGTCTGCCCCTTGTCCCCAACCCACCTGTGCCTGAGAGGCACAGGGACAGTCATCTTCATTACTCCCAAGTGTTTCCTGCCTAGGGTAAGCACTGTTTCCTTGCTTAGCAGGAGTGGGTTCAGGTAAGCCTTTTGGTCCTGCCCCGCCCAGCAGGAACTTCACCTGCCTTATAGCAGCACTTCCTGTGGTTTAGAAGAGGCTCAACCAATTTAGCTCCTCCCCCTCTGCCTTCCTCCCCGCCCCCCACCATGGATGCCCTCTTTCGGACCTCTGGGCCTTTGCACAGCCTATTTTCTCTGCCTGGAATGTAATTGAGAGCTCACTTTCTAGCTATTCAACAAATACTCATTAAGCACCTACTGTATATCAGGCATGGTGCGAGAGCTGGCATATAGGGGTGAACAAAACAAAGAAGAAATCCTGTTTTTGTCAAGTTTACAGCTGTTTTAGGGGAAGCCTCCATTCTAGGAAGACTTTCCTGACCTCTCGAGTGGTGTCAAGACCCCCTTCTCTGTAAGCCCTGAGACCTTGTCCTCACATATTGGCCCGGCTGGCAGCTTTTCCCAGACCTCTCTCTGCCCAAGAGAGAAATTCGTGGGGCGCCTAGGTGGCTCAGTGGGTTAAGCGTCTGCCTTTGGCTCAGGTCATGATCCCAGGGTCCTGGGATTGAGCCCTACATCGGACTCCCTGCTTGGCGGAGAGACTGCTTCTCCCTCTCCCTCTGCCTGCCACTCTGCCTACCTGTGCTCGTTCGTTCTCTCTGTCTCTCTGGCAAATAAATAAATAAAATCTTTAAAAAAGAGAGAGAGAGAGATAAGTTCTTTTCACAGAATTATTTGGAAGCTTACTTGAGCTAATTGCCACCTGGCCAGAACAGGGCCTGGGACAAAGAAGATGAATGCATTTGTAATTATTGTAGACTATAGCGATTGCAAGCTAGGATTATGAAACTAAATGGAGCTCAATCTTACTGTATCACTTATAAACTCTGTGACTTGGAGCAAGCTAGTTTGTTACCTTGTAATTCATTTTTCCCCACCTATAAAATGGACACTGATAACAATAACCGCTAAAAGATCTTCAAAGTGTAGAATATGTGCTTCGAAGCACTTTGCATACACATCTCTCCAACACCGGCAAGAATCCTGTGACAGGTCCTTTTATCACCCCTGTTTTATAGCTGGTTAATACACTTGCCAAAAATCACACAGCTGGCAACAGTGGACAGGCCGCCCATGACCAAAGCAGGGGTACTGGAGCCCTTGAACTTGAGCTTCCCACCGGTGTCAAGCTCGCTGGGTTGTTGTAGCAATGAAATGCAATGTTATGTGGGAAACATTTGGCACAGTGTCGGGTGCACAGTAAGTGATCCCCAAATGTTAGTGATACTCTCTACGATTACGACCATTGTCATTCATTTTCTCCATAACGAAATCGTTCCATAGGTGAATAAAGACTTAACTGAGGGAGGAAAGCCCTTCCTTTTTTCTGATCAGATCAGGAGAAAGAGCAGGCCGGTATCTGAAAACTCAGTTGAGGCTGCTTTCAGGGCAATTAATTTTCCCACAGATACGTCAGCAATGGCCTGCGTTATGTAGGACCGAACTGTAGGCAAAGCTAACCCAGAGTGGATACGCTATTGCCTCGGAAGAATGGGCTCCCAAGCTTTCTAATAGAGTCTGAACTCCTGGCTACAACATCAGTCCCTTATCTGTATTTCCTGACCATCCACTGTGTGCCCAGGTGCTGGAGGGAGCTGGGAGGGGAGGGTGAAATGGGAGCTGTGGGGCACTCACAGAAGCATGGCAGACAGACGCTCCGGCTCTCGGGGGCACCATGAGACAAAGCATGAACGTGAGAGGTCAGGTACGGCTGCCTGCCAGGCCTGCAGCCCCCAGCTAACCACCAACCGAGGTGACAGACGGTGAGAGCCAGGACTGTAAGGAAAATGAGACCTCACGGGCTGGAAGTTTTCTTGGAGAAGGAGCACCTTGACAGGTAGGATCTGGGTAGATATCGAGCAATACACATAGGAAGGTCATTCCAGGAAGGGAGAATGGAATCAGCAAAGATCCAGTGCCAAAATACATCACAGAGCTTATGCTAAGGATAGGGAAGAGGTGAATGGGGCAGAAGTTGGGGAGACAAGTAGGGGACAGGGGAATGTCAGTGGTGCACTGGGCAGGGGGGAACCTGTATGGCTCCCCACACAGCAAGAGACATTAGGGAGCTGGAAGATTCCTCCCCCGCCCCCTTATGCTGCATGCTGGGAGTTAAGGGTGCAGTGCCTGGCCCAGAGCTGATGCTCCCCAGTCATGTTATCAAAATGGAGCTCCAGTCAGATCACTGAGCCAGGCTTGGGGTTGTTCTCGGCAGGCATGGCCAGGAGAGGGGACGTTTCAGAGTCCCCTGCCCCTTGGAAGTTAGAGGCAGCTCTAACTGGACACAAGAAGATGGCAGAGAGATTTTACCCTCATTCCCTCTACTTAACCCCACCCTCTATCATTGCCCATGACGCCCCCAGATATGGTGGGGGTGGGGGCCGGGGGAAGATACTCACTGTGGCGTCAAATCCCACGTCCTTGGGAGAATTGACCTGTCTCTGGATTGTTTTTCTGGACTCTATCTACAGGGAGCTTTTGTCTAATTGGCCAGCCAGTCTTTGCCACTCTCCAGCATTCACCCAGAGGTGGACAGAGCCAATGGGCAGGGCCAGGAGTATCCTGGGCAAGCCCATCATTGGGCACCCCCTGAAACTGGTCACCTTTAAACATCCGTTAAGCACATGGGGGAAACAATAAGAGGAGTGGGAGAAGAGCCAAGGAAGACTGCTCAGTCTTGTGTCCCCTTCACAAAGCAAAGGTTCTGCAGAGCTCCCCATGCTGCCCTCTGCTCACTTCCTCCGTCTCCCCCAGGAGCGCCCTCTATGGCTTAGCAAAGTATTGCTGTTTCCAGAGCTCCCTTTGAGAGCACCTCCTTCATTCCGCGGATGTTTGCTGAGTGCCCACTAGAGGCTGAGACACTGCAAAGCGAATCACGTTGTCAGTAGTCCTTCAGAAACACGGTATCTGCATGACACACACAGAATGGGTACCATTCTAAGTGCTCCGCAAAACTCACTTATTTTTCCTTTATTAACAGCCTTTCAGGTAGGTATTACTATTATCCCATTCTACAGATGGAGAAAATGAGGAACAAAGTTAATTAGTTCTATAACTAAAGTGGCAAGGCAGGACTTAGACATGGGACAGCTGGCTCCTTAATCAACATGCTTAACTCCCAAAAGACAAAGGTAGTTTCCTTCGGTCCCGCCCATCTGTTGCTCGCTGTGAATGGGACTCTCCCAACGCAGAATGGCCTAGGGACGGGGCTCTCAGCTTTCCTTTTTTTTTTTAAGATTTTATTTATTTATTTGACAGAGAGAGAGAGAGAGAGATCACAAGTAGGCAGAGCAGCAGGCAGAGAGAGAGGGAGAAGCAGGCTCCCCGCTGAGCTGAGAGCCCGATGCGGGGCTCGATCCCAGGACCCTGAGATCATGACCTGAGCCGAAGGCAGAGGCTTAACCCACTGAGCCACCCAGGCACCCTCAGCTTTCCTTTAAAAGAGCAGACAGACGATAGGAATGGAGCCCCCTTCCCCACCTCCTTATGGGTGGTTGAGCAAACCTGAGGCAGGACTTCACTTCAAACCTTGTGGTCTCAGTTCTCTCTGGGGATAACCTTGAACTAGGGGCTAGTGCAAGAGGCGGCATCTGACATTCTGGGCACCACTTGAGACATATTCCATTCCCACGAATCTAACATCACTAGGTCCCCACTCCACACCCTGGCACACTCCAGCCCTCGGGTGACAAAGGACCCTGAGAGGATGAGGCTTCCCTCTACCTGGTCTCATGGGTGGTTTTTGCTCCTTCCCCATTGCCAGCCTTTCCTTCTGGTACCTCACGCCTGGGTGAGCTAGTTGGGGCTGGGTATGGAAGCCCTCAGGATTGAAAACCTCTGCTTCATCCCCTCAGAGGGCTCGGGGACATCTCCGACAGCCTCACCCTACATGTGTCCACGCTGTGGCTTGACTTGAGCCCCAGCCTTGCTGCCACGCTAACCTTGACCCCCCAGAAATAGACTGTCCTGGTCTGGCATAATATCCCTTTACACATTCTAAACACTTCTCATGTGTCCTCCCTTCCAGAACCCTCTCTTCCTGGGGTAGAACATGTCTGGCTAGATTCCCCAAACTCCAACTTTGGTTTATTCTGTGAAATGTGTCATTCTCTTTTCCTTTCTTTCCCTTCTTTTCTTTTCCTTTTTTAATAAAAAAATCCCTCAAGAACATCACACAAAATAGCAGAGATGGTTTAACTTATTAACAAGATGTTCAACTAATACTACGTTGTGCTCAAGTAACACATTTTCCTTCTTTGAAACAATCTGATGGAACAGGTATGTGTTTACTAATAAAATCTTAAAATAATACCTCACTGTGCTTGCATAAGACATTCTTCTACTCTTGATGGTGTTTTCTTATATATTATCTCATTCAGCCCTCACAACAGCCCTATGAGGTGGCTAGTACAAACATTAGTGTTCTCTTTTGATAGATAAATAAACAGAGGCCCAGAGAGGCAGTCTGACTTGCCCAGAGTCACACAGCCTATTCAGGATCCAACTATCTATGAACCAGTCTCCAACTCCCAGCCTTGCTATGTGTTCCCTGAGTCAGCTCATGGCCCTGTGGCTTCTTCTCAAATGAACTCCCAAGCCAGAGAGACCAAAGGAGGCCTTTGTTGTCCACTCAGTTAGGAGGAAAGGCCAGGCCTAAAGCCAGTGGGGAAACTGGAGCCAGACATTTTGAAAGCAAATGGGCAGGGGGCTTGCCTGGCTTGGAGACCCCGCCTGGTCAGTGGGATGTGTGGAGGGCCACCCATTACGGAAGCCCCTGGGCGGTTGGAGCATTAAATGATCTTCTTAGGACTATAGACAGAGAAGCTGGGGTCCTTGTGGACACTGCACTTCTCCACTCATTTATTTCACAAGTAAATTGCCATGTGCCGTACTGATGAGGTTGCGCTTACCATCTATGGCACCGAGGGCACCAGCTGGTAGATGGTGGGTACTGGTTCTCTACTTGATCTTAGCCAAAAGGCCGAGAAGCCATTGGGTACTGGTTCTCGAAGGAATCAACAGAATTGCTAGGACACCCATGTCCTCACACCACCCTACCGCCTCCCCTCAGGAACAAGCTCGGATGTCGCGGTCTCTGTTCCCATTCAGTTCCTTGTGCCTGAGTTACACACAGCCAGACACCACTTCAAGCTTGATTCCTTCTGGAAACTTCTAGAACTGTGCTGTCCAATACGATAGCCACATGTAGCTACAGGACTGTAACCTCTTGTGCACTTGAAATGTGACTAGTGCATCTGAAAAATGGATTACTTATCTCATTTTAATGTACTACAATTTAACAATGGTTACTGGATTCAGTCATTGGAAATGTGTCCAGCTGTTTGGAGCAACGCGGGCATGTGGAAAGCTACTTTTTCACCTGTCAGCTTATGGGCGTCTAAGTATGATGAAGTATTGTAGATGGCAACCCGGTGCCTGAATTGTAATGTAAATATAAAATACACATTAGATTTGTGAGATTCATACGCAAAAAGGGGGGAAATATCTCTTTCACAATTTCTTTATTGATTACATGTTGAAAGGATAATATTTTAGATGCACTGGGTTAAATGAAATATATTAGTAAAATTAATTTAGCCTGATTTTTTGTGTGTTTGCTTTTTAGCATGGCTTCCAGAAATTTTTAAATTTCATATCTGTCTTGCATTATGTTTTTTAAGAGAGTGATGGCCTAGATCCTCCTTCCCTCAAAAAAATAAGTAAATAAATACAAATAAAAGAAGGGGAAAGGATTTTGCAGAGCAGCAGAAGGAACTCTAGGAGAAAGAGGCTGACAGGCTCTGGAAGGACATAATGTCAACTTTTATTCGATCATAACCAAAGCTAGTACGTATATGTGCTAGGCACTGATGCAGGAACTCACTTACTCATCACAACAATCCCCTGGAGGAAATACTTTATCATCTCCACTTCGCAGATTAAGAAAGCTGGGGCAACAGAGAGGTTAAGTCACTTGCCCAAGGTCACTCCGTTGGTAAGTGGGAGATTCAGTTTTAAATCCAGCTCACCTCTAGAGCCAGCGCTCTGAACTCCCAAGACAGACTGCTTCTAATTTTAGATTTTGCTATCAGTCCAATCCTCCCGTGTATCAGTGTCGGGTTGAATTCCACTCTCTCCCTCAACTAAATATTCATGGCTTCACTTCCCTCTTGCCACGTCTCTTGCACGTCTCACATTCCTCACCCGGGGCTGACGCAGTCCCCAGGTTCTCCCGCCTAGCCAGCCACCCCATCTGCCTGGCTCTGGCCGTGTGCTCGGAGCATCCAGGCAAGAACCTTCCGAAGAGAGGCAATGGAGCTTTTCTGAACGCTTCCAAATAAAGGGTGGTTTAAAAAAAAGGCATAGCCCTAACAAGTAGCATTTTGGTTAGACAGGGCGATGGGCAAGGGGAGGTAAGAGGAACAGGGAAGAGGTCCTCTTTACCCCTTGCAAAGCGTTACAGACTCGGGGATTAAGAGCCCATTCATTTAACAAATGAAGCAGAGGTAGGGACAAATGGCCGAGGAGTGTTTTGTGAGCTTTGTGCTGGGGCACTCCAGGGGTCTGGATCTGGGGTGGGATCTCCAATCTGCGGAAGTAGAGGCGAGGCTTGGGACATAACTCATTCAGGTTGGTTTCTCACTTGCCAGGAGAGGCAGTCACCTGTCTCTGCTCACCCAAATATCTGTTCCTGGGCATCAGGATGCCCACCACTCCCTTCTCACCAGGACCCCGTGCCCAAGTGTTGCCGCCTGTGTCTTGAGAGAACAAAACAGACACACTTGATAGCTGCCTCCCCCCCATAGGGGAGTCAGATAAGGCCAAGGGCTTGCTCTCCATGTGAAAACATCAAATAGCATGGGCAAGAGGGTGGCTGAGGCCCATTCTCACTCAGATTCTCCTTCCCCTGCCGAGGACAGAAAGAGGGCCCTGCCAGACAGGTGCACCCCAGCATGGCTGAGTCACCATCAGGAGGGGGTAAACAGACCTTCAAAGAGCACTCGGCCTGGGTTGGGACCAGGCTCAGGCCTACAACAGGGAAGGTTTTCATTTTGGAGAAACTTCGGCTCCAGCTTCTTGTCCTAAGAGTGACTCAGAACCAATCTAAGCAGTCACTGGTTACTTTCCCAGAAGCATTCCCAGGTGTTTGCAGAGCCACAAAGCCTCAAAGCCTTTGGTGATCCGGGAGTAGCTAATGGGGACCATGAGGGGGATGATAGACATGGTGGCTGGGTGAATTTCCCAGCTAGTGGTCAGCGGAAGCAGGGATCAAGGGGTAAGTTTAGAAGATGAAATTCAATTAAACAAACATGTATTGAATACACACTATGCACCAAGCTTTCCGGCCAGGAGCAAGATGTCCCAAAACGCAAGGCAGAGCCTGGGACTACTATTCTGGAAGGCACAGCATGAAGGAGGGAGCCCCTGTGACTGAGGAGGTAGGGTGCCCATGTGTTGGGATGGCTTTTGAACTGGGCTTGGGATGGTTTCAACAAAGAGGGTGGTCTCAACAGATGGAGTTGATGGAAGGAACTGCAAAGCAATGGCAGAAAATAGGAAGATTCAGGAAAACATTCAGGGAACGTAGGGTATCAAAGGTTTACAGGAGGGGACTTTTTAAGTTGGTGTCCGGGGACCATGAGAAGAAAGGTAGGTGGGAAGTAGGGGAAGAGGGAAAGAAGGGCATGATGTCCCCACCAACTTTCAGACTCATTATTTCTCACTCAATGGCCACACTGCATTTCAACGTTGGATTTTTAAATGACAAGGTGTGGTATGTTCTTTGGTATTCCCCGTGTGACCTCTCCAAAAGCGCAGGATGTCATGGGGCTGGGGCACCTGAGCAGGGTTTGGGGCTCTCGTGGGAAAGCTAGGATGGACTTCATGCTAAAGCAGGGCCAAACTGTCTTTCCGGGCGGATGGCAGCAGGTGACCTTTGGTACGGACATTCATACCCACCACTTCTCCTTCAGCAGCATCCAGTTCCCTCAAAGTCCCATCCTGCCTGTCTCTGCCAGTTCTGACAGCAAAGTCTCGCCGCATGAAGCTTATATTATGACCTATTTCAAATGAAGACGGAAAACAGCATGACCAGAGGATACACAGGTGATGTGGGCTGCTCAGCTGGCTTTACAACACTCTCACAGGCAAAAACACTCTGAAAAGAATCAAAAGATTTTATGATTTGGGGTCCTCTAGGGGGCTCAGTCAGTTGGGCAACAGACTCTTGATTTCAGCTCCAGTCATGATCTTGGGGTCAGGGGATTGAGCCCCGCATCAGGCTTCATGCCCAGCAGGTAGTCTGCTTGAGATTCTCTCTCTCTCTCTCTCTGTTCCTACCACCCCTCAAATGGATAAATAAATCTTAAAAAAAAAAAAAAAAAAGATTTCATGGTTTTGTTTCATGGTCTTGATTCATGTATTTATTTTAGGAAACCAAAGTTGAGGTAAATGCTATCTTCCCTCAACTCTTCACTCATTTGCCTTAGGGATACTTAGGAATTCTTAAATTCTTTGGGAGGTACATAATTCTGCAGTTCAGATGAGTTAAAACTCCCCGAAAATGGGCCATTTTCTTCCTCACTGCACTCTCCGAGCCCGGCGGCAGGCCTAGGGAGAGGACCGTGAAGCATTTGGGCATCTTCTCTTCCCCACCAGTGGCCAGGGTCCCCCGTGCCCCCCGCCCCTTTCGGTTCCGTTCGCCGTGAATGGCAGATTCCTCTGTCCAGGTCGGGTTTCCAATCACCATAGAAACAAACTCGAGGCAGTTTCATTAATCATTTAGAGCACGAGAAGTCTAGGTCAGTCTGATTGCAGCATATAGAGTATCATCTCCGGGCCACATGGGACTCAGTCGATTTGAATTAAAAAAGATTAAGCTGCCCTGGGCTGCCTGGCCCCATCAGTTTAAGTTCTCATGTAACCGTGGTCTCTGGAGCCATATGGATTAGTGAGTGAAGCTATGCATTTATGTGGCAGGGCTCAGTGAAACATTAGACGTTTGCAGGTGTCTGAGGGGAAGAGGACAGGATCACATACGGGCTTTTTTTTTTTTTTTTTTTAATACTTGTTGCTGTTCTTTTGAAACTGGAAACAATAACTCAGTTTTATTTCTCCAGTGACAGTTACCACTCTTGCGGACCATGAAATGGTACATTTGTTACTGGGGTTTATGGTTCAGGATGAGATGATCTGGGAGGACCCGGGAACGGCCACATCCCTGGCGTGCTCCAGGGTGGCGGGTGAGAATGCTGATGTGTTGTTGTTGTTGTTTTCCTTCCTTTCCTACGGAGTGGTAAGAAATGCATCAAGTAAACATTAATGACATTTTGGTTTTGCTCGAATGAAGATTTACGAACCCCAGGAAATTGACTTAGAGGCAGCTACAAATCAAGGCAGCTCTCAGAAAGTTGTACGGGGATCCGTCCAAATGAATGCCCCCTTCCAAAGTACCTGCCTTATTTATGGGCCTCTCCAGGACTTCAAAGAAGTTCGGTAACTTAGGCCAGACTGTTTTATTGCTTCATGGAGCTAAGATGTTTCAGGGGGAAGACGCAGGTTACAGTGTACTAGGAAGCCTCTCTCAGGCGGTGGGCAAGGACTTCCAGCGTCTTGAATCATTGATCTAAAGCTTATTACACTCTGGCTTCCTACAGAATGACTCCTAAATCTTCTCCATCCACTTGGCATTGTCTGCAGTCCCAGGTGTTAAGCCCAAAATAGAAAGAACTTTTGTCCTCTCTTTTCCCTGTTCCCACCCCCCCGCATCCTGCCCCCCACCACCCCGGTTTGGGGGCAGCTGCCTTAGGCTAGCAAGGAGGCAGTAGGCCCAGTGGAATCAGCTACAGAGTTCTACGGGCTGTTTCCATGGGCCTGCTGCTCCGGATCTGATGTTTTGTTCCTCTCTTTGTTGTGACAGAGGCAGGCAGGCCTGAGTGCATTGCTGAGAGCACCGGAAGGCTGCGTCCAGCCTGAGGACTGGAAGGTGGTGCTGCCCAGCACTGGCTCACATTGAATGCATCAGAATCAGCCCCAGTCTGGCGGGGGAATTCCAGACAAGTCCTACGCACACCTGGGGGCGAGTGCTCAGTGGGAAGAGAGAACTGAGGCTAGGCCAGGCCCCAGAGCCTCACTCTGCGGCTTTCAGCACAGCCCGGCTAGACAGCCCAGAGTATGTTCACATTCTGGATGCTTCCCTCAGAGCCCAGTAGAAAATAACCAGAGAAGTCCAGTGGAGAAGGTCAGATTACTGGGAAGGATGGGGCATGAAAGCATAGAGAATGAGTCAATGTCAGACCACATGCCCACCTGTGCAGACCAACATGCCAGGGTCAGTGACAAAGGTCAAGCATCCTGGGAGCTTGGACAGTGGTTTTCACTGCCACCCGTTCTATTGAAATTTGCCAAGAGTCAGGCTGGGCAAACACTGACTCACCTTCCTCTGCACATCACCCCTCCATCTCCTCACCTCACCACTCCTTACCCCTGCTCACAGTACCCACAGCCACCCAGGCATGGAGCCCAGGGGCCATCCCTGACTCCCCCTCTCCCTGATACCCTACGCTCTATTGCCTTAAACCCTCCCCTCAGGAAGAAAAACAAAGCTGCTTACAGGTCGGGATAAGGGAGGTGTCTTCCCCATCGGATGAAATGAGGAGGAGAGGGGAGACAGAAGCAGAGAAGAGGGGTGGAGAAGGAGACTTGGCTGGGTGAGGGGCAGGTGCTCAGGGCTCCAGCTGGCATGGGAGTTCTCACAGCAAACCCTTCCACACCTGAGAGCATGAAAAGACCTCTTTTTAAGACACAGGGTAAAAGTGAGCCATACCTGGAGCTTTTTCAGTCCAAAGCCTTCATGCTCAGCTCTTCCAGCAGACAAACCAGTAGTGTCTCCCTTGGCTCCAGGCAGAGCGGCGTCCAGACTGCTGGATTCACTGAGAACGGTTTCCCCCTGAGTCCGTCTTAGTCCCACAGCAGGGCTGTGCCTTCTCTTTGTGGCTTGCCCCTCAAACACACACCCACACACATCCACGTGTGCCCACTCATGCCCGCATGCACAAGGCTGCCCGCATGATTAACAGGCCATAAAGAGAGTTGACTGATGAGCAAATCACCATGACCCACACCAGTGGCCACTCTGAAATAACGAGGCGAAGTCAGCTTGAATTTCCCAGCCTGGTGTCCTTTCCAAAGGTCAGTACACTAGAAAACTAAGTGGACTCTTAAGATCTCAGTCAGGTGACGCGTCCCCCCACCTACCCCACCTCACACACGGCTCAGACCTCCCCGCCCGAGTTGGCCAGATTTACACAATCGCTCAGAAGAAAGCAAGAAGGGATGCCGTCTCCCCACCTCCAGCCTTCCTCTGCAGGACAACACTGTTACTGAGCATGGCCTTTCTCCAGAAGGTTCAGTTCCACCGCCCACGCTCACCCTGGTACCCTGTGTAGGGAATATTGGAAAACTGGATCTTGGGCTCCAGGGCCTTGAGTCCACAGAGCTCATGCATGCTTCAGTGACAGAGAGAGTGAGGAGGACAGGCCATGGTCTGTATTCTCTGAGGGAAATCTGCAAGAGGGCCTGGACACGGGGGACTGCCCCAAGGGGGACCTCAAGCAGCTGCAGCTACTGTGGGTGACAGAGTGCCAGAGACCAGGTGGCTTTAGCAACAGAAATTTCTTCCTCACAGTTGTGGAAGGAGGAGGCCGGCATGGCAGGGTTCTTGGAGAGGGCCCTCTTCTGGAATGCAGGCAGCCGTTTTCTTGTCTCCTCATAAAGCAGAGAAGGTGAAGGAGAAAGCAAGCTCTCTCATGACTCGTAGAAGGACACCAATCCCACCATAAGGTCCTCGACCTCAGGGCCTCGGTGAGTTCTAATCCCCTCCCAAAGGCCTTATCCCCTAATACCATCCCATTTGGTGGGGAAGGTTTTAACATATTAACTTGGCAGGTGGGGGAGACACACAAACATTTAGTCAATAATAAGGGCAAAGAGCAGCTCCCAAGCTCCTGGATTCTCTGCCCAGTCACCTGGCAAGGGACAGCCCTGGATTCCATTCTCAGGCTGGCCCTCCTCATGGGCTCTGAGGATTCGAGGTTGTCTGAGCTCACTCCAGCATGAAATCCCCCCTCCAGTGTCCAAGGAAGCCGGTTCCTGGCTCATTCTTAATCACTTCCGGGGACACAGGCTTCCTCCCTGCCCAGTACCTATCAGGAAGCCCTTCTTCCTTCCAGGCAGCCACGGTCCACCTCCCCGTCCCCAGCTCCCCTCTTGTGGGGACACAGGGAGCACAGCTGAGCTGTTTTCCCCCAGCTTCTCTCCCTAGCGCATGGTTGCCGTTTGGCCCCGAGTCCCCTATGTGAGGGCCCTCCAGGCACCCTAAGAGATTCTGAGCTCTAACGGCTTCACAGAAAGAAAGCTGAGGAAGTTACTTCCCCTCTGTGCCTCCGTTTCCACATTGGAAGTGGGGAGAAGAACAGAGCCTAGCTCCCGAGGTTAATAGGTAGCACCCAGGAGGCCCACAGCAAAGTGCAGGGCACATTGGAAGGGCCCCGGACCCATCTACTACCATTCTCCTACATGGATGCCTGAACTTTTTTTAAAAGACAGGTCTTTTAAAAAATATATTGTATTTATTTATTTGACAGAGAGACACAGCGAGAGAGGGAACACAAGCAGGGGGAGTGAGAGAGGGAGAAGCAGGCTTCCCACCAAGCAGTGAGCCTGATGCGGGGCTCGATCCCAGAACCCTGGGATCATGACCTGAGCGCCGAAGGCAGACACTTAACGACTGAGCCACCCAGGTGCCCCCTGAACAACAGTTTTTCAATGGAATCATCTTATACACTATCTTTTGTAACTTGGTCGGGTTTTCTTCACTCATTTAGTATGAACATTTCCCTATGTCATTACAGATTTTTCAAAGCCTTTTTAACGGCTGTCGTATCTCATCTCTGGAGTTCTAGTGATTTGTTTGATCATCCTCAGAGGGATTCTTCTGTAAACGGTTTTTTTTTTTTTTTTTTAAACCCAGGCTCCCAAGTTGGAGCCACCAGGGCAGAGGGGTGGGGGTGCCCTCAGAGCTACTGACCCTCCTACCAACACCCTCGAGGCATGTTACCCTCAGCCTGGGCCTGCCGCCCTCATTCCGCAGCTGGAACCAATCGCCCTCCCTTCCGGCCCATCCCTCCTGCCCCATCACATCCGTCAGCCAACGAGCCACCACTGGGTGCCCAGTCCGTGTCAGCAGCACCAGGGCTGCCTGAGAGAAGAGGTGCTGACCGGCCTTCAAGGACTCTGCTCTCCATCTGGGGAGGTAAGTCGTACGCAGGAAGAACTGGGGTGGGGGGCAGCACCCCAAGGGAGGGGCTGCTCAGGAAGGTAGAGAGGTGGGGTGGTGGGAATGGGTGTTCCCTGGGAGCACTGGGAACAATGACAGGAGCACACTCTAGGGGAGGCGTCCGTGGGAGCAAGGTTCACCCTGAGCGGCTGGGCACAAGGAGTCTGGGAGGATGTGTGGAGGGGGCTGGTTGGAGGGTATAGTTTGGCAGGAGCACAGCTGTGAGCCCTTTCGAGGTCACGGTCCTGCTGGGGTCTGAGCTGATGGAGACGTTCTCTGCTCCACAGCCTGCTGTGGGCCGGATTGGGCCCCACGCCCCGGCCCCCCCTCGGCACTAATGCCCCCAGTGGCTAGGGGCAATCATTTCGAAATGAAGGTAATGATCCAATTAGTGGTTATCCATCAAGTTCAGTTATCTTTCCTTGGACTGGGGAGCCGAGAAGCTGAGTAAACACGTGCCTTGGACTGTGACGTAAAACCAGACCCCCTCGCGCAGGAAAATGAGTTCAAGATGCGGGCTGAGCTGCCTCTCAGGGCCTTCAGGTTAGCATCTCCGTGGCCCAAAGAGGCAGGGGAGCCACCAAGCCGAGAAGGAACAGGGTCTCTGAGATGGCAGCTCCTGACCTTGGCCGGTTGTCCCACTGGGAGAATGGGGAGAATGGGAAGCATCACCCACAACCAGTACCTGATCCGCATGCCAGTCAGAGGCTCTTGGGTTAGCTCAGTCCTGGCCCCAAGCCCCTGGCTCTGAGCTACCCCAAGCACTGACTGGCTGCCTGAGCCCACCCCTCCTCTCCACCTTTGCCAGGCGACTCCTTTCACACTGGCACACTCCGTCTGCCCCACCTTAATTAGACCCTAAGTTCCTTGAAGGCAAGGGTTTTCAGAGTCTTCTCATCGAACAGGGTTTATAGTTGGAAGGCACGATAAGGAGTCATCTACTCCAAGAGTCTCAATTAAAAATGAGGAAACTCGGGGCACCTGGGTGGCTAGTTGGTTGAGCACCTGACTCTTGGTCTCAGCTCAGGTCTTGATATCAGGGTCATGAGTTCAAGCCCCACCTAGCCTGCAACCTACTTTTAAAAACAGAAACAAACAAACAAACAAAAACAAAGAAACTGAAGCCCAGGGGTGGGAAGGGATTGAGAGAACACCCTGAATGTGAGAACGCACATTCGCCGAGCATCCTCTCAAGTCTTCTCATTGTGACATAAACCTATCTATCCTCAGCTACCCCAAAGAAGGTCACCAGCCATCACGTCTACCCCAAAGAAGGGTTCCACGCCCCAAAGTGGCAAGCCATTTGTGAACCTTCCCTTCACTCCATCCCCTCACCCAGAGGCCCTGAAATTCTGTTAACATTGGGTTTAGAACTGGCCTCCAACTTCTCCAGTCCCTCCTCCCAGTACTCCCTAACTGCTCAGACTACTGGAAGAAGACATAACAGGGTTGTCCTCCTCAGTCGGTTCCCACTCAAAGTCTCACACTGCCATTCATCCCCCACCCCTACCCCCACACGATGTTCTCAGCTGCCTCCAGAAATTCTGTTCCAGAACACAATCCATACCACCACTGACTTGGCTCAGCCTGTCCTGGTCATCCCCACCTCACCCTTGCTCCTCTTGGTAGCTGGACTTTACAGGGACCCTTGCATGACCCATCCCTGTCTCCCCGACACAGAGATCAGAGAATGACATTACTAAAACTGAACTACCACCACCCCCTCTGCACTCTGTATTTTCTACGATGAACCATGAAGCAGAGGGTCCCTTCTTCTTATCGTGAAACCTGCTCTTCCAGACATTGCTGGTCCTCCAAGCTCTCCTGAGGACACAGCACATGAACCTAGCGCTGAGACCCACCCCCTGCTATAGCAAGATTATAAGAATTGAAGCACAAGGATATCCAGTCTGCAGAAGTTTCCCTATGGATTCATTGCTTCTTTCCCTTGGCCAAGTAAGTGCTCAGTGACCTTAGGTGGCCCTCTCTGCTCTGAGATGCATGGGTCTGCTTTCAAATGAGCCGGTTTGCCTTGTGTGCTGGTCTTACACTGATCTCATTATGCAGGGCCCATCTGCATATTAGCTTCGGTATGTTTTAAACAGTTAACCAACTCCTTTTTCCTGGGGCCCTCCCCTCTATTTCTACCTATGGAAGGTGTAAGGTCTGTGTCTCGATTAATTTTTTTCCACGTAGACATCCAGTTGTTCCAACACCATTGGTTTTTCTCTCTTTGCTCTATTATATTGCCTTTGCTTTTTTGTCAAATATCAGTTGACTATTTTTATGTAGGTCTATTTCTGTTTCATTGATCTGTTTCACCAAGACCCCATTGCCTCAGTTACTGTAGCCGTATAGTAAGTTTTGGCATCAGGAAGTGTCAGCCTTCAATTTTGATCTCTTTCAATATTGTGCTGGCTAGTCTGGGTCTTTTGCCTCTGCATATAAACTTAGTTTGTAGATAGCTACAAAATGACTTGGTGGGATTTTGATTAGGACTGCATTAAATCTATAGATGAAGTTGGGAAGAACTGGCATGTTGCCAATATTGTGTTTTCCTGTCTATGGACATGGAGTATCTTTCCATTTATTTGATGGAGGTAACTCTCATCATGGTTGGACATCTTTGATACCTTTCTTTGATGGCTTTCATCAGAGTTTTGTAGTTTTCTTGTACATTCTTTGTTAGATTTATACCTAAATATTTTCACTGGGCGGTGGGGGATGCTGATAGCGACCTCCTCTGTCTATTTCTATCTATGAAAATCATACAAACCATGGGTTTCAAAGGTGAATCCCAGCTCTGGCACTCGAATGCTGGGTGTTTCTGGGCAAGTGATTAAACTCCTCTGACCCTCGGTTTCCTCATCTGTAAGATGGTTAAAATAACAAGTATCCTGAAGTATTGTTAGGATTGGTAAGATCAAGGACAGACTCAATGTTTGTCACAGAACAGACCCTCTGCTAAATGGTAGTGGTTATTAATGTTTTGCTTTAATAATTTTTCAAGGGATATCTTCTCCATGATGTTATTCCTCACGGTTTCATCCAAAAATCATCTTATCCATTGCATTTTCCTTATAGAATTTTTCTCATGACAATGGTCTGAGGGAGCTAAGGGATAGGGAAAGTGGGAAAATAAAAAATTTTTAAGTAGAAAGAAATGAAGGTTATTCAACAACAGCTTGATGATTGAATGAGTAAACCCAGGAGGCTAGTGCATTTCATCTCATGTGGTGACATGATTTGGGAAGGTATTGTTCAGAGCACAGAAGAATGGCACTGTGGTTAATTAATAGTGTCTGCTATGGGCAGTAAACTCTATGTTGTGTGTTCACCAATGGTGGAATAAACTATAGATTTATAAGATACTACTTACTGAACATAACTGCCAGAAACATTTGGTTAAAACTCCTCATTTCAAAGGTTAAAGAAACTACAGGGGCTCCTGGGTAGCTCAGTCGGTTAAGTGTCTACCTTCAGCTCAGGTCATGATCTCAGGATCCTGGGATCAAGCACTGTATGGGGCTCCCTGATCAGTGGGGAGTCTATTTCTCCCTTTCCCTGACTCCTGCTCATGCTCTCTCTCACTCTCTCAAATAAATAAATAAAATCTTTAAAAAAAAAATAGAAACTACCATATGTGCTCAGACACACAGTTGTATACAATTTCTTTATTCCTTCTCCTTCCTTCCATCTGCCCATCCATCCAGTCCATCACTTAACTATTTCTTTAAATACATATAGCTATGTTCCATAGGAATTTGAATACTATAAAAAATATATAATTTGAATTTAAATACTATAAAAATAATTATCTAACTATAAGTTATATAGCTGTAAACTACTGTTCCTTTTTCTGCCTAGCTGTTTCCTCCTCAAGTGAGACTTCAGACTTTGTAGAAACTTGGAACCTAAGAAGAAGAAATATTTTGCTCCATGACACAGTGTTTACAATACACTCAAAGAGAACAAATCAATGTATAAAACCATCAAATAAATAAAGCCTATGTATCACTTCTATAGAAGGATGAGAGAAGAAGTTCAAAGAAAGAAGAAACCCCTGGCCCATGAGAATCTAAAGCCTGACAGCATTATAGCCTGGCGAAGTCTGATGCCTGGTACTCTACCAAGAGAAGACTCAGTCAGTATCCGTGAAACTGTTGGTCAGAGGGTGGGGAATGCAGGATATTATTAGGTGCTTTTTTGTCCTTAGTAATGGTTCCCTTGAAAGTTCAAGAGCTCCCAGAGGAGAGATTGTGCCACAAATGAGGTCATTCACATACTGCCTCCTCAAGTTGGAGTTGCCATCAATGTAGCACTCATCTACCATCTATGCAAGCCTATTGCCTACATTGGCATTTGGTCATCTCAGCAACCTTTTGAGGCAGAAAATATTATTTCCATTTCACCTGTAAGGACTGAGATTTAGTTAAGTGAATCATGCAGGACAACACGGGTAGTGTCAAAGCCAAGACTTGCATCCGGGGATTCTGACTCCCAAGTGCTTACGCTATTCCACACTGTTTGATGGTCTAGACAGCCCCATACATGGTGTGGAGTAGATTAAACCAAGTCTGCTTCCTCTCTGAGCATGGAGCAGTTGTCTTCTTAAACTCTGACCCTGTTTGATCCTGCAGGGACTTCGTTTCCACAGTGGCATAGGTCGGTCTCTGAGAAGAATACCCCTACTGTGACTGCTCCTGAGTCTCACACTGGAGAGGTTCCTGCTTCCTGAGAGAGATGCACCCAAGGAAGATGAAAACTTTGAAGCCTCATTTTCTGGCAGGCCCTCCACGGCTCCGGGCTGCAGGCTGTCGGTGAGGAGCCGGGACTTTGGTGTCTCCAGCCAGCCAGCTCTCACTTGTTGAGTTTCTGTTGGTATGCATCCTCTGCGGGACCCAACCATATTAAATTGCTTCAAGCAGCCTATAAAATAAAGACAATTGCAATGCCATAAGGAATAGCATATCCCCAACCATAAATAAATTAGGGCTCTAATTCCATCAAGGCATGTGGGTGACATCACACACCGTGAGAGCCGAGCTTAGAAGGGCTGCTCACAGCACCACAAATCTGAGATGGAATTACCATCTTAATTTATTTACATCTTCTGGTGGCTAGGTTGCTGTGACAGATGATTTCTGAAAAGTCTGGTCCCTCCAGATTATGACCTCATGTTCTGCTCTTCTCCTCCTCCTCCCCCACCTCCCCCACCTCATGCCCCTAGGCACATCCCTTACTGTATTTTGTTCTCTCTGTGGTCTTGGTAAAGAATGGAAGGAGGGAAGCACCTAGTGCTGAGAGAGATGGCAAATTCCAGACAGAGAGGAGAGGCCTCCCAGAAGTGGGGGAGGCACAGGAAGAAGGAATCTCCCCTACGACCATGATTTGTTGCATTGCCCTGGGGCCATTTATCCACGACCTCTCTGGGGACATATAGCCTTTCGTTGCTTAAAATTTCAATTTAATTAAATCCACTAGGTGTGTTCTTGGATGTCAACCACGTCCTAGGCAACGTAAAGCAGTCAGAACCATATGGAACCAAGGAATGTCTGAGGCAGACAGGCTTTCAGCAGTCTCTGAGTTAGTTTTACTCCTCGTTTTACAAATGAGGGACCCAAGGCCCAGAGAAATAAAGTGATTTTTTTTTTCCAAGATCATGTGGCTAATTAGTGGCAGAGCCAAGTCTAGACTGCAGAAAAAGTGGGAACGTCCGCCAGCCCTTACAGCCTTGTCGGAGAAGGAAGACAGACATCTTCAAAAGAGTTAGCTAATAACAGGAGAGAGCGCATAACCAGAGCCAAACCGAGGATTATAAAAACTGAATTGAGGGGAGGAAGGAAGCGATACTGGCTGGCAAGTTTGGGACAAATTTCACAGAGGAAGCAGCCTTTGAGTGGGATGCGAAAGGGTAAAAAAGGATCTTGCTTAGCAGAGATCGCAAGGGAGGGCATTATAGGCAGAGAAATAGCCCGAGCAAAGGCTATTTCCGAGGACAGGAATAAGCGTCGCCTGCACAGAAATTCAGTGGGACCCAGTGGGAGAAAGGGACCAATCTCTGCCTATCAATATTTGATGGAGCCAAAGGACTTAGGACTTAACCCTGAGGTCAGCAGAGGGTATTGGAAGTTCTTGAAGAGGCAATCCATGAAAGTGCCTTTTGAGCCTTGCGTACAAAATGTGGTTTGCAAGCCATCAACATCAGCTGTACCCCACATGGGAGCTTTTCTAGAAAAGCCCAATTTTAGTCCCATCCTAGACCTTCTGAATTGAAACTACATTTTAGTTTTTTAAGATTTTATTATTTGTAAGAGAGAGAGAGAGCACAAGCAGAGGGAACAGCAGACAGAGGCAGAGGGAGATGCAGGCTCCCCACTGAGCAAGGAGCCCGGTGAGGGATTCACTCGCAGGCCCCCGGGATCATGACCTGAGCCGAAGACAGACGTTTAACCAACTGAGCCACCCAGGCGCCCCAGAATTGCATTTTAACTAGACCCCCAGGTGACTCATGGGCACACTGACATTCGAGAAGCCCTGCTTTAAGAAACCTGGCATAGGGGCGCCTGGGTGGCTCAGTGGGTTAAAGCCTCTGCCTTCGGCTCAGGTCATGGTCCCAGAGTCCTGGGATTGAGCCCCACATTGGGCTCTCTGTTCAGCGGGGAGCCTGCTTCCTCCTCTCTCTCTATCTGTCAAATATATAAATAAAATCTTTAAAAAAAAAAAAGAAAAGAAATCTGGCATAGCATGAATGCCACTTCTCGTTTATTCCTGAGTTGTTCTCTGGTGCTGTTAATTTATTTCCTGACCGGGGAGCCTGGGTGGCTCAGTGGGTTAAGCCACTGACTTCGGCTCAGGTCATGATCTCAGGGTCCTGGGATCGAGTCCTGCATCAGGCTCTCTGCTCAGCAGGGAGCCTGCTTCTCTCTCTCTCTCTCTCTCTCTCTGTCTACTTGTGATCTCTCTCTGTCAAATAAATAAATAAAATCTTTAAAAAAAAAATTATTTCCTGACCAAGGATGACTTAGCAAACATTATTCTTCCAAAGTGAGGGAAGCTAACTAACAAGCTGTTTTTTTGTTTTTTTTTTTTAAGATTTTATTTATTTGAGAGAGAAAGAGAGAGCATGTACACGAGTTGGGGGAGGGGCAGAGGGAGAGGGAGAAGCAGGCTCCCCACTGATCCAGGATCCCGATGCAGGGCTCGATCCCAGGACCCTGAGATCATGACCCGAGCCAAAGGCAGATGCTTAACCCACTGAGCCACCCAGGCGTCCCTAATAAGCTGTTTTCAATTAAAGTGAAATGTTCATGAATATTAAGTTTAACAATGAACGAAGAAGGTAATAGATTTTTGTGAACATAAAATATTTTATTTCCATTTTGCCCTTCTCTTTTTTAGTATTTTGGAGCCCATGGACATTCTTCCAAAGATCAGACATTTTTCCAAGCCCTTGAAAAGTTCTTGGGCTTAAGTACCTAATGTATAAACGCAGCTGTGGTGGGTCTTGCAAGAGCAGGGAACCCCATATAACCCAGGGCAGCTTCCTGGGGAGTGAGAAAGACCTGAGCAGGGAAGATAAGCAAGTCCAAGACCCCTGCCCTGTGCCACCAGACTTCAAGGGAACAGTGGGGCCTGGAGTTCGATTCACCAAGCTTTGGAGACACTTCCCCTACTCCAGCTACCACGTAAACCCAGATTGCGATACTGTCCAGGCCCACGTGGTAGGTAAAGCCAGCAGTGACTGAATTTCCTACCAGCCCACCAAAAGGGAGCTTAGAGTTGGAATTAAGCTGACTTAAAGAAAAATATATAAAGTGATTTGTCTCCATGTGTGTGTGTGTGTGTGTGCACGCACATGCACACCCATGCCTTGGTCTTATAGACCAAGATGGATACTTGCTGTATTTTCTTTAAAAAAAAAAAAAAAAAAAGAATTCTCCCAAGGCCGCCTCCAAAGGGAGGAGAGAGTGTGCATGTGCTTGAGGTAAGCCACAAGTGAAAGTGCAGAGAGTCAAGGGAGCCTTTCAACTCTTCAACTTCAGACTGACATTGATGTAGAGCACAGTGCCCCCCTCCCACCAAACCACAAAATATGTGCCAAGTCTGGGTCATATAGCTTCCTCTCCCAGCGACCATCCTGAAGTGCCTGGGGCACGCTTTTAAAGGCAGAAATTCCACGTGGGTCCTCTCTGTGGTAGCTGACGTTGCTTTGGTCTTCTGGGGACTGGTGCCCATTGAGGAATAGCCCGGGCGCCCATCGGCCTCTCTCTCCACAGTCTGGCTGTTGGGGGATTGCTGTCTGTGAGATTTGCTCTGCTCTCAGGATGGGCCCCAGTCAGGCCCCTCAGTGGGCTGCTTCCCTTCCACTCGGGTCCCTATGGCTTCCCTTCCACTCAAAGAGACTTCAGCAAAGAGGAAGTCTTCCCTGGCAACAGGAACCTTGCTGGGAGCTTCCACCCTTCATATTCTTTTTTCAATTGGGATTTAATTCACATACCACAAAACCCACACTTTTCAAGTGTACTATTCAGTGGTTTTTAGTATATTCACAAGCTTGTGTCATCATCACTATCTAATTCCAGAACATTTTTATCACCTCAGAAAGAAACCCCATACCCATGAACACCCACTCCCCATTTGCCCCTCCCCCCTCGGCAACCCCATCCTCTGCCCCAACTGCTAATCTGTTTTCTGTCTCTGTGGATTTGCCTATTCTGGACATTTCATACATATGGGATCTTACAATATGTGGCTTCTCTTCCCTTTTACCTTGCCACAAGCCGACTTGTCTTAATGATTTCTTGTGAAGGTCTAGAAGTTGCTAGTCTGAGGAAGAGAGTAATGTTCCTGGAGCAAATTCTGCTGAGAAAAGCCATTGGCTGTCCTCTTCTTGCGTGTTCCTCAGAGCAGCTCCTCTATGCCCCACATTCTGGTTGGAACTCAGCTTTCCTGAAGGGACAGATCAGGGCACATGATCTGGTTAAGGACAGGATCCACTACAGAACAAGGGCTGGCCGCTGCCATGGAAATTACCTTTGCTCAAAATATGTCCCTTCTGGCCATGGCTGTTTCATATAAAATATTTGAATGGCCCTTCACATTATAAAACAATTCCTCCTTTGTTGATCAAAACTACAGAAAGGAAGGGTAAAAGACTTGACCAAGGTGACACAGGTAGGAAGTGGTAAAGACAGGGTTGAAATTCAGGACCTCCATTCTAGTACTTTCCCCAGTGGCTGCCTCCACATTAATGACTCAGGCTGCATTTGTGGGAGACTATCCCACTGTCCTTCTCTTCCCCTCAAACATCCCTCCTATTCTGGGGGTCAGGGGGTCACCTGCGACCTGACAAGCAGACTCTTCCTTTTCTTTTGCCCCCCCACCCTCGCTCACTGAGTTTCTCTCTTGCCACATCCTGAGACAGCGCGAGTGATCCACTAATATTGTCAGTCATCTTCTAGCAACCAGGCCAAATGCTTTGTTTTCCAACCTTCTGACTGTGATCTCTGGAAAGCTATTGAACCACATGTGCCCCAGTTTCAGCATTTTACCAGGGAGGATAATATTAGTACCTACCTTTTAAGGCTATTGAGAGGATTAATTGAGATGTGTGAGGCACAGAGAACAGTTTCTGTCACAGGATAAGCATTCCGTCCCCGACGGACATTGTTTGTTTTGTATTTTGTTTTTCTCATGCTGTTGAGGGAAAAAACAAAACAAAACAAAACAAAACGACAACTCTATTTGGGTATACCGTGTGTCGTATAAAAGAGATGTGCATAAATACTGAAGGAAGAAAGGAAAGAAGGAATGGAGGAAAAGAAAAAAGGTATAAAAAGGAATTTATAGTAGCTTCTAAATATAGAACAAAGGTTGATCTGTAGTGACGTCTTCTTTTTTCTTTTAAAACATCTTCATATACGCAGCAAGAGAAAAATTCCTGCAGTGCCAAGAAGACAAATCCATTGGGAATTTATGAAATTCACTTCGAGCTGCAAACCGAATGGCTAGGATGTGTCCTCTTTGTTGGTCAACCCTGTACCAGTGTTGGGGAATCAATACTCAATCCTTTTAAATTCATTCTCACATCTAAACCTGCAGTTACCCTTGATTACATCAATTGCCATTTTATTAGATTCTCATTCCAGCATCCTGAGGGCCTGGCATATTTCATCCTCTGAATTGGCTGAGTATCAAGTTTATCTTGGGTTTATCTCCTTTATCTCCTTTTTCTCTCCTTGTGATCTTCCTGGTGAAGATCGATATTCTCACTTGTAATTCGCAGCATTTCCTCGCATCAGCGCGAGGACTGCTTTGTCTGCCGGTTTCCTTCTAGCCTGGGTACCCTCGTGCATCTCGGGCCAGGAAGCGCTCTCTGTGTCTGGTGAGGGAGTGCATTGAGAGAAGGTGATGTAACAGGGCTGAGGTCCCGGACAACCAGGAAGCTCTTCTTTCTGACCCTTCCTACATTTAGCTTCTCATTCCCCCTGCAGCAGCTGGAGACAGCACTGAACAGCATCCCTAAACCACAGAGACCCAGCCTCAGAAGCCTGCCACACCCTCCGTGCTATCCCGGGAGAAGATAGCTGTGTTACGGGTTGCCTGCAAGCAGTGTATTTGGACCTTAATGACCCACCCTTCTCACTTTTCTAGCACTGGAAGAGCTGTTTGGAATCAAGAGGGTGGACATCTGGACCAAGGACAACTGACCCAAAAGGTAAGCCATCCCTATCTAACTCTCCAAGGCATTTGAACCAAGAAATGCCAAGCGAAGGGTGTATATGTCTTGTATAAAAGAGATGTGCATAAATACTAATAGCAATAAAGCTAAGACAGAGGTATATGATGTAAGGAGAAATCAGAGAAGCCATGATAATCTAGTATGAGCCAAAGTTACATGGGAACAGAAATTAGGAGTCAGAATCAGAGAATGGAAAAGATATACCCAAAGATGTAGAAACACAGTAAGATAAGACAACTAGGTCGCTCATGGGAAAGAACATAGTGCCCGCTTCCTCTGCTCTAGACCACATTCTGGTCCAGACCATGGACATCCTGAAGGTAAATCTCTTCTTCTTTTGAGATGACTTGAGTAAGTCTCCATTTCTTACAACCCCCAGAACCTAAGTAGCACCTTCCTGCTCCTCGGACCTCTCCTGAGACTGGAGGCAGGACTAGTGGGGTACCCCAGACCACAGGTGATAGCAGGCACCACTTTAACTCAAAGTCAATGCCCTGCTTTGGGGGCTGGGATCCAAGTTAATCCGCCAAGTGTATAAACTGACCACCTACCCCTGTGAGGCCCTGTGCCAGACTGGCAGAGGTAAAGGTGAGTAAGAAAGCTCAGGCCTAGAAGGAGCTTGTGATCCACAGGGTGGGAGAAACACACAGAACTAAATCAATACGAAACAACACAGCACTGTGTATCAGAGAAGGAAAACAATGCTCTGGAGTTTGGGGGAAGTTGTGGTCAGGTTAAGGTGTTGGATTCAGGAAAGGCTGCTCTCCTTTGCTGGGGATACAAAGGAGGAATGTAAGAAATATGCAAGTTGCTCTTATAGAACTTGGCAACTGGAGAGATATGAGGAGTGAGGAAGGCAGGCGATGACACTGGGATTCCGGGTGACATCATCAACATAAGAAGAAAGATGTCCGTGGTGGGTTCGGGACAACCTACTCTAAAACATGGCCCCATGGTGTATTGAATATCTTAAGCCAAAAAAGCTTGGGAAAAAAAAAATGGTGGAAGCGGGAAGGTCACTCTGACCTCCCTCCTCATCCTTCTTCCCTGAAACAGATCACAAAACTCTCCTGTTTAAGGTCCCCTCCCTGCACCAGGAGGAAGGAAGACGTTCTTAACACCAGAGACAGGGAATTTGAGGCCAAAAAAAATCTGTTCAAACAAATCTCGTTAAACCAACCCTTATCTTCCTAGTTACTTCACTACCCCCAGAAAACCCCTCTGTCTTGTTGATTCTTTACAAATGCATTGTTTCTTTGTCTAAAAGGTATAAAACCTTCCTGCTCTGGCCACTTCTTCATTCTCTTCTAAAGGTTCCCATGTACACATTAAAATTTAAGGAAATTTGTGTGCTTTTCCCCTGTTCACTTGTTTCTGTCTGTTGAATTTTAGGACCCAGCAGGGACCCTAGGAGGATGGAGGAAAGCTTTCATCTCCTCTGCCCTGGGAAGTCAGAAGAAGCCAGTGAAGTCCATAGCGGGTGCGCAGAATGTGTGACGCTGGCCAGCGGAGGACATCACAGAAGGGACAAGAAATGTGGGTCTGGGACTTAGGAGAGGGAATAGATTTAGGAATAGAATGGATTTAGGAATCTGGAGGAGGGAAGCAGAGCTGAGGAAGACAATAGGAGTGTTCTGTGGCTGAAGGGGATGGACCTGGGAGAAGGGAGGAAGGGAAAAAAGGGAGGGAGCCATGGGGCTGCAGGGAGGGAGTGTGCAAGTGAGGAGAACATGGGAATAAGAGCCTCAGGGAGGGGTCATCTCTCATCTCAAATGAGAAGGGGTGGACAGAGTGCTGGGGGCTGCCCTTTGGAGTGGTGGGGAGTGAAGGAGGGAGAAGACATGAGCAGACGAGTTGGAAGGAGCTGGGACAGAGGAAGGCGGGAACACGCAGGGAGGCTTGTGTATAGTGGAACTCAAGCAACTGAACCCCTGGGGCAGCAGGCGTGTACCAACTAATCTCATCCCACGCCATGAGTTTGGAGCAGATGGGGAGCCATGGGGTGATGGGGAAGAGAAGCTGAGACCCAGAGATGGCTCCAGGGCAGTGAGAGAGGCTGGGAGCCACTGTTTCCCACCAAGATGTAATATTCTCTAAACCAGTCTCCTTGCAGCCCCCGTAGGCTTTCATTTAAAAATCGCTATTTGAGGGGCGCCTGGGTGGCTCAGTGGATTAAAGCCTCTGCCTTTGGCTTGGATCATGATCCCAGGGTCCTGGGATCAAGCCCTGCATCGGGCTCTCTGCTCAGCAGGGAGCCTGCTTCCCTTCCTCTCTCTCTGCCTGCCTCTCTGTCTACTTGTGATCTCTGTCTGTCAAATAAATAAATAAATAAATCTTTAAAAAAAATCACTATTTGCAGATTTTCTAATGTTACAAACTAAACACGTTCCTTGCTTTAAATAAAAAAGGTTTAAAAAAAGGATTCGAATAAGGCAAATATCTATATAGCAAAAAGTGAAAGTGCACCATAAATCCTCCCTCCTGAAAGACAAACACTCCCTATTTTTTTTCCAGAACAGTCTGTGCATACAAAAACACCTTGAGCTCTCTCTCTCATGAGAAAAAAAGATGTAAGTATATGTATATACCGAGGGACAACTTGGTTTTTTTCAGCTCAGCATCTCGTGGAGCTGTTCCCGACCACTTGATCTTTTCACACTATCACCCGGTGATCCGTTCTGAGGGTTACTGGACTACCATAATTTATTTAAACGGTTCCTTACAGATGGACAGTTAGTCGTTTCCAACTTCATGCTACTATAAATAGTGTAATGAATGTATCTATTGCTTCTACCTTTGTGTGAGTATTTCCGTAGAATAAACTCCAATCTGTGTAATTTCTGATTGAAAGGGTATGGACATTCTCATTTTTATAGAAATGCCAGATTGCCTTCCCAAAATGTTGTGTCAATTTACTCTTCTCTTCCCAGCATGGAAGTCTCTGATGTCCCCGCACCCTTGCCAAACGGGGTAGTAGCAGTCTCTGTCATCTTTCCTACTCTGAGAGGAAAATGTAAAAACTGCCATTGTTTTTTATTTGCCTTGTTTATAACTGGAGATACTAAATGTCTTTTCATTAGACTTGAACATTTGTAATTTACCTTCTATTCTGTGAATTTCTGTAAATATTCTTTTTCCGTTTTTCTAAGGAGTTGATGGATTTTTTTCCCCTACTCATAAGACAACATTTTATTATTTTTCTTGTCTTTAATTTTTTAAATTTATTTATTTGAGAGAGTGTGTGTGCATACAGGCAGGGGGAGGCGCAGAGGGAGAGAGAGAACCTCAAGCGGACTCTGTGTTGAGCCCACTCGGGGCTAAACCCCGGGACCCTGAGATCATGACCTGTGCTGAAACCAAGAGTAATATGTCTAACCAACTGAGCCACCCAAGCACCCCAAGAAGACAACATTTTAAAAGAGATACACAGAGGTCTGTGCTAGGAAACATTTCTAAACTGTTTTGTGTATCCAGAAAGCCATGCCACCTTCCACAGTGAGTGCTTCATGGATACTCATGGTGGCAAGGTAGACAGCTCAAGCAGAAGAAGCACAGTTAATACTGTCTAAAAGACTGAACTTGAACATTAGGGATATCAACGATATGCAAGTTTTGCAATAAACATATTACCTTAGATTCAAGGGAGGATCAGTTCAACATGGACCCCAGCCTGTGACACAGAGGCAGATTGAAGGATGACACAAAACCAGGGAGAATGTTGCCTGGACATCCCCCACCCCCCCGAGAGTTACACCAGTTCCCAGTTTGGAGGAGATAGTATTATCCATCAGAGTGTGGCTGCTGTGGTGCATGTCCGTGATATAGAATTTATTGTTTCTGTTGATGTATTTGGGTTAGCAGTTTAATAAACTGGGTATTTGTTTATTCTGCTGTGTGAGTTTGGATCTACTCAATCTTTTGTTGTGCTTATAAAGTCCCAAGCATCCCGTTCATGTCTTATTAAGGGCTGATACCTGAACGAGGGCAAAAATGCATGTGTGAAATGAGAGGCAGGAGTGAGGCAGGAATAGCAATGACCAACAGTTGCTGTAACCATGTTGATGCCCAGAATAGACAGGAAAGATTCCCAGATGGTTCCGGGGCAGTGACTCTTCCTATGTGAGTGTACCACCCTTTACACGAATGGGTAAAGGGTCATCTTCTGACCACTATGGTGTCCTGGACCACACAGTCAATAAACATTTGTTAGATTGAAATCTTGGTGGGACAAGTACCCCCAAGAAATCAAGAAGGGATAAAAGCTTAAAACTAGACTCAACACTTGAATTGCTAAAGCCAAGCATAGACGGGTTCATTTTTATTTTGTTCTTGGGCATTGTCTCTCCCCTGAGGACAGTTTTTTCCTTCTACCATTTTTAAAAGATTTCATTCATTTATTTGAGAGAAAGAGAGAGAGAAAGAGAGAGAGAGTGCAAGCGAGCATGAGCGAGGGGTCAGGGGGGCAGAGGGAGAAGCAGACCCCCTGATGAGCAGGGAGCAGGGATCTCAGAGAATCCTGAGATCAGGACCACAGCAGAAGGCAGACACTCAGCCAACAGAGCCACCCAGACGTCCCTCTTCTACCAATTTTCAATGGCTTCCTCACCCAATGCACAATTCCTTCTCTCCCTTCTAGAGTTGTGTAAGGCCAAAGAAAGGCACTGCTGCTGCTGCTACTCAGGGTTGTTGTGACTGACCTGTCCATCCTTCTGGAATGCTGACTGCTGGGGGGAGCTCTCTGGCAGCTGATGGCGTCCACAGCCCTGTCTGGCTGGTTCTCCTGCTTTCCCCAATGCAAATGACCGAAAACATGCCTTTCCCCACGAGGAAAATATGTAAGATTCAGTTCCCAAGTTATGTTTCATGTTTACAACGGTCTTCTCATCATCGTTAGTTGGATTAAATTTAGTGATTACAAAGATTTTTGTTTTTATCAATAATACCCTTGATCTTGCAAAACAAGAGCAATTTAAACAGACCCAGATGCTCTAAACCCCACCACATGTTTGTTGTATTTTTTTTAATCGCATTGTATTTGAGGCTGTCATTTAAATCAGTTAAATATGAATGTTATTCCTATAGCCACGTTTCCTTGGCTTCTCACACTAAACCTTCCCTGTTTCTAGTTATTCAGTTGCAGAACCTTCGAAGAAAAATGTTTCACGGTAATTATCCCGTTGTCCCTGACACTCTTGTGAACAGGTATATCCCTCCTGCCAGAGCCCATGTGGGAGCTGAGAGGCCACCCCAGGAGGCGGGTGGGGGGGGATTACCCTGGCTCTGCAAAGTCATTGAATTTTAAGTCACTGCTCTGTTCATCCCCTTTCAGCAAACGTTATCCCCCCCCCCTTTAAAATGGATCATTTGGTTTCATTATTATCACCATGATTATCAACAACTCTTTCTGTTGATGTAACTGAACCAAGACTTACTGAGTGTCCGCTCACTTTCTGTAAACATTTCCTCCATCTGTAAATCAAAGCAGCTCCAGTGACTTCGGTCATGCGGTCAGGCGACAGTGAGTTCTGGGGGTGGGTCGGAAAGCCCGGGAAGGAAGAAGGCTTGGAACAATGAGGCAGCGGGCTGTGTGTATGAAGAGACGGTGCCTTGGCCCCAGGTGACGTGAACTGAATCCTGGTGGCAGCATGGATCGGTGACCCTAGGCGTGTCATTTCCCCTCCTTTGAATTTTCGTTTTCTCGCCTGTGGAGAAAGTGCGTACGTAAAAACCTGTGCGAGAATGCTCTCCTCCAGACCTGTTGATGGGTAAGAGTTGTGTAGATGCTCCGGCCACGGTGGGCCAACAAAAGCTAACAGGACCAGAGCTGCTTCCTGTTTGGGCAAGAAGGGGCCTTCCCCTGAGGAGCCACAGTTCCTGCTGGGTGCCTCTGGTCTTGCCAGTCAAGGGAGAGCCTTGGGAGTTCTGGCCAGAACTAAAATATCCAGGAGGGCCCTTCTGGGTGGGGATGGGGATCTGGTGCTGAAGAAAGCCAGGGAGGGGCCTGCAGGGGTGTCCTGACCCTTGCAATGAGGATAAAGGAGTAAATATCTCCTTAGGATCCCCCAGGGAATGACACAGGGCTGACGGTCCCTGCCCTCTTGAAGCCGTCCAAGTTTCTTTTATTTCCTGGGTGCATTTCCCTTTTGTCCTCCCTGAAGATTTACAAAATCCTTTTGAGAAATATCAGGGCAGTTAAGAGGAAGGGTTTGTGCCCTACTGGGCTCGGCTCGGGCATTCAAAACACAGCCCCTGCTCCCGGGGTCACCTAGGCAGGAACAGGGGGGACCGGGGTGGGAGAGCCCAGGGATGACTCAGGCTGACGGACCAGGGCCTCCTGCTCCAACCTGGTCCTCCAACCTCGAGAGGTGAATCTATCAAGAATTTTATTTTACTACATCCTCTTTCTGAGTCTCGCTTCCCAGACACCCCAGTCCCTGATGCCCAAGTGAACCAACAACCCCAGCTTCATGCTCAGCTGGGGTCCAACACCCTTTGAACCATTTCCTGCTGTGGTGAAGTGTTGCCTGGAGCCATCGGCACTCTCTCCCACACCACAGGAGGGCCCAACACGCATATCGGATGGCTAAGGTAAAGCTGCAGCCTGCGGTCTGGAAACATCCTTCTCTGGCTTCTAGGGGCTCCAAGGATGACCTCATCATCCCCAGACCTGGATCCAGTCAATTTGGCGAACCAGCCCTCGTCATTCCCTTTGTGATGTAAAGAGCTGGATAAATTGTGAACGAACACCAAGGCTGGGACCCTGTTCCAGAAATTAATTTGCCGTCAGGGGTCAAGTGCCTTCCATTGGATGTCAAAAGGCCACTTACAGATCAGCGTAATCTTTGTCATCTGTGTTTGTTTTCCATGGGCTACACTGAGCACCATAGAGGGGAACACCTCATTCCCTGCAGCCCGCTTCCAACTCTTTAAACAAATTATAATAATAACAGCTAATGGGGTTTTGTTTTTCTCCAGAACAGAATGTATGCCAGACACAGACTAACTCCTAAATTCTTCGTAAGAAAACTATGCATTTGGTCCTATTTGTGTCATCTTGATAGGGAAATCAAGGTTCAGAGAAGGTGATCTGCCCAAAGTCACACAGCTGGTGCCAGGGGAGGCAGGACGCAGGGGTGGCCTTGACCTCTTCTCCACTGCCAACACTTCAGGAGTGGCTCATGTGGGTTAAGTTTTTTGTGGTCACTGGTACCAGACACCAACCGGGGCTGGCTAAATAAAGAAGTAAATAAATACGGGAGTAAGGAGAGGACTTAGCACTTACTAGACGATTTCTAGAAGGCTCTCAGAATCCAATGGAGTCTGCAACCCCAGGCAGGAAGAAAGCAGGGCAGCTGGAGTCCTGAGCATCAGAATTGGTGGGCCCTTTTGCCGAAGGCACTTGGTGCCAACTCTCATCTTTGGTTGGTCAAAGCTTAAAAACTCTTAGAGAAAAGGAATCAGAGATCCCAGCCTCGTCAGGCATACATCCCAGACCAATCAGCTGTGGCCAATGGGTCAGAGGCAGGAGCAGACACAAAGGATCCCAGGAAGGAGTAGAATAGGAAGTTCTTACAAAAGGAGGGTCATTGTGAGCCAAGAAGGTCAATGATGATATCAGAAAAGGTGACCAAGGGGGACCATGAAATCTTCCTACATCGAGAGATTCAGCAAACACAGAAATCTGAGTGCTGGCTGGGATTCAGGACCTCATGAAGTGGACCTGTTGGACCCCATCCCATCCTACCCGGTAGGTTCCCTCTGCCTCCAGTCCTTCCCTCACCTTGACAAGACTACCTTATCAATGTCTTTGCTCAGTCGGTTTCCCCATGCCTAACGTATCCTCCCTCCCTCCTCTCTAGCAACCCAAACTTCCTCCATCCTTCAAGGTGAGTCCCCCATCCTCCAAGAAGTCTTTCTTGGCCCTTGTCTCCCTTACCCCCACCATTTTCCTGCCTCCTATAGACACCCATATCACCTCATCTGTACCTTAGACCTCACTCGTTAGCCCTATTCTATATTATTTGTTTTTCTTTTCTGTTTCTTGTTCTTCTTTCTGCCCATTAGAATAGACTCTTTGAGAGAAGAGACCTTATTTTCTCTCTGTATAACTTAGCATAGGACTTAACACTGTAATAAAAATACCCACAAAAAAAATAGCTCTCTTTATACAGCCTTTCAAAAGGCTTTTTTGGCATATTATTTCATTTGCTCATCCCAGAAAGTCTGCAAATTAGGAAAGGAGGATAACATACTCCTGACTTGGCCACGTGATGCCTGGGGCCTCGGCCAGAGGCTAGAATCACCTGGTGGTTGGTGCTGGCCGGCCACTGAGACTCAGCTGGGGCTGCCAGCCAGAGCACCTACATGTGCCCTCTTCCTCACTCCATTGCCACCTCAGGGTAGTTGAACTTTTTACATGGTGGCCCAGGGCTCCAGAGGCGAGCGTCCCAGAAGAACGACGCAAGAGTTATATGGCTTTTTCTGATTGAGTCTCCAAGGTCATGCTGGGTCACTTTCTACTACACTCTACTGGTTACAAGTGAGTCACTAAGATTGGCCCAGATGCAAGGGTAAAAGACACAGACCCCCCACTTCCCAATGGCAATAGTGTCAAAGAGTTTGCCCAACGTGTTTTAAAATTGCCACAGTTCCCCATTGGACAATTAGAAAGGATCAGTGAGCTTGCCCAAGGTCATGCAACTGATGAGAAAATAGCAGAGTCAAAGTCACCCCCAGCTCCCTGAACAGGTGTCCTCTTCCTGTCTGGCACCTGACAGGCGATACATTTCTCGGAAAATCTTGGGAAGGTGCCAGCAGGGCCAAGAAGGACGGGGTGGGACCAGTGGTCTTCTCTGCTCTGGTGGGGTCCTTGGATCCCACCAACCATTTTGGACTCTAACCACTTTGAGAGATGCCCACATTCTCTGTGCTGAGAAATAACTCTCACTGATAGCTAGGAAATAAATAAAATAAGGAGATGGCTTCCAAATGTGTGTGTTGTGTATTGATCAATGTATAGGGAACAAATCTGTCCGTGGCCTATTTCAAGATCTAGCTATGGGATCCTGCAAAATAGGCTGGGGTTGAGGTCTGAGCTGTAGGCTGGAGGTCTGAGCTAGAGGCTAAGGGCCAGGGGCTGAGGCTGGGGACTAAGACTGGGGGCTGGAGGCTGTGGCACAGAAGTGGGCGGTCTCTACTCCACTTTCTAATATGGTCCCACACTCACCCAGTCTGCGTGCTTATTCACACATCTGTTCAGCACTTGCCTGCAATCACTTAAGTTTTATTATTGGACTTGTCACCATATTAATGTAGCTGTACACTTAAATTGATTGTAATTATAAGTTTCCTGAAAAACCTTGGGTTTTCTTGCAAGTATTAATTAACCGATTCCCTTACATTAAAAACAATTATGTAACCACAGACCTGCCTTCTTTAGCTCTTCATGTCAAAAATGGGGGTTCTGTGTAATGTATAAAATATGATGTAGATCAAGATTTCATGATTAAGGTCAATTTCCATTTGGAAAGGAAAGATAATAAGCGGACTCGCACCTGCGAGTCAGGACAGGCTCCTGACATGTTTCAATTAAGGGAACAATTCTTTATAAACTTTGTAATCTGGACACTCAGAGAACATGTTAATACAGCTACTGATAAACATAATCACTAACAAAATAAATCAGGACCCCTGGCTGCAAATCTGAGGTGACATGTGTTTTCATGTTAAGCCAATGACACTAGAATTTGGGAAAGCTGGTGCAAAGGCACAGCTGGGTCCTTAAGCAGCTGAGGAAAAAACACCATGGCATTCTCTGGCCTGCCCCCAGAGGTACACAGAAGCTGAATATGCAAAGGCTTTTCGTGCTTCCTCTACTGCTTCCAAGCTGTGTGACTCTGGGCAAGAGGACCTCTCTGAGTCATCGTTTCCTCATTTGTTACATGGAAATAAATTGTATCAGTCTCATATTGCTGTTAGAATTGTACACGAACTGGTATACAGAATGTGCTCAGCACTCTGGCTGGCATTAGTCAGAACTCAGTAAAAGGGAGATGCTCTGTGTCCATTGAGGAATCGATAGCTGGAGGAACATGGACAAGTCCCTTCTCCTCTCTGGTCCTCCAGCCTCATCCGTGGATGTCCTTCTGGGTGACCCTCTGTGACCTCTCCCCCAGTGTGATGGGGTGAGATGCCAGCTCCCTCACACATGCTGGGAGCTCACCCAAGGCCCCATACCCACCAAGGTAAGGGATGGAATCTCTTGAAAGTCAAGGATCTCATCCATTTACAAGGTCTGTCCAAGGTCGTGGCAAAAAAGCAAGTAAATCTCTCAGCCCACAGCTGCCTTTGTGACAAGGCTCTGCTTTCACTTCCTGTCTGAGACATCTTTACCATAAACCTTAGAGATCCCCCATTTTGCAGACCCTAAGCCCCTCTTGGGCAGTTGAACTCCCCAAACAATAGATCTGACCCCTTGAAACCCATTTTCAGAGTTGTCCAGTAATATTAACTTCTAGATGTGTGCAGGTGGCAAGACAAGGGGAAAGGAACTTGGCCCCTACCCCGATACTCTCCCAATTCTCTAAATGAACTTGGCCCATTCCAACCTCCCGGTCTTCGTTTCCTCATCCAGAAATGGGACTGATAAGAGGAACTCCAAGGTCCCTGTGCTCCCCAGTTCTACATTCTTCTGTTACTCTTTCTTATCTCCTTCCGAATCTATTCTACTATTTTCACAAAGTCCAAGACTCAACAGAGCTGTTTAACATTCCTTTTCTAAAAAGAAGGAATGTTTCTTCCTTTTTTTTAGGAAGGAAGGACTGGGGCTTTGATAGGTCTCCCGTAATGGGGTGGGCTTCTTTTCCTGACCCGGCCACCCCACAGGACCACGAATCTCTCTCTGATTTCTCATTGAGCTTCACTGCCCACTGAGTTCCCATGGGGTAGATGGCAGCGTGGGGTGGGCGATCTGGCCAAGGAGGCTTGGATTGGGGATCAGCCCTCCATCTGGGAGGTTGTCAGGCCAGCGCACTTGCCAGCATGAGATGGGAAAGGCCGTTCCAGCCCTCAGTGGGTGGCGACAAGCAGAGAGGAGGGAGGCACCCTACCACACTGGGTTAATCTAGTTCACACCTTTTTCCAGGAACCCCTGGCCTCTATAGGCTCAGCAGAAGGCAGCACTTTTAGAAGGAAGCAACTGCAGTCGACTAATGTCTCATCGTTGCAGAGAAAGCCCCCTCTGCACACTAGTCCCACCATTCTCCCCATCCTGGAAGTCTGTCCCCTCACCCTCCCACCTGACACCAGCAGCTGTTGACACCCAGCAGGATGGTGGGAGTGGTGGGGATTTAAGGGCAAAACTCTCAGGGCTGTCCTCCCCGAGGCCACCCTCAACATGTAGTACCCCAAAGACAGCTGTTGCATAAATTCGCTGGCTCCGGAGAGGCTGGTGGGCCACAGAGAGATGACAGGGAAAGCGAGGGCTACAGGGAAAAGAGCTTCTGACCGAGAGCCGCGGGTCCTGGATTCTTTTGTTCATCTATTCAACAAAAGTTACTAAGTGCCAGGCACTCTTCTAGACCCTGGGCTTATAGATGTATGTGAACAAAACAGATAAGATGCCTGCCATCCCGTGGCATTTACAGTCCAGTAGGCCAGGAGAGACCATAAAAGAAAAAGTAGCTGGGGACGCCTGGGTGGCTCAGTTGGTTAAGCGGCTGCCTTCGGCTCAGGTCGTGATCCCAGCGTCCTGGGATCGAGTCCCGCATCGGGCTCCTTGCTCTGCAGGGAGCCTGCTTCTCCCTCTGCCTCTGCCTGCCATTCTGTCTGCCTGTGCTCGCTCTCTCTCCCTCTCTCTCTGACAAATAAATAAAATCTTTAAAAAAAAAAAATTCTTAAAAAAAAAAAAAAGAAAAAGAAAAAGTAGCTGAAGTACAGAATATGGAGAAAAATCAAACAGGGAAGATCCCCAGGAATGGAGAGTGTGCAGTTTTTAACGGATGATCAGAACATTCCCACTGAGAAGGTCACATTGGATCAAAGACATGACACAGGTGAATTTCAATCCTGACTCTCACTGTTGGCTCCTTGGGGAGCTGGAGAGTCACTTTCCTCCTGGGTTTGCCTGGAAAATAATCAAACAAGTGGGCTAACCTAAATCAGTAACTTGCCCCCATTTTTCCCCGCTGCGGCAGACTCCTTTAGTCAAATGAGAAATACCCCAAGCCCTATAGGTTAAGATTCCCAGACAAAAGACAGAACATTCTGTTAAGTACAAATTTCCAGGAAACAATGAATCCTTTTTTTAAAACATAGGTATATCCTAAATATGGCGTGGGACATCTTCACACCAGAAAAGGATTCATGGGGGCGCCTGGGTGGCTCAGTGGGTTAAAGCCTCTGCCTTCGGCTCAGGTCATGATCCCAGGACCTGGGATCAAGCCCCACATCGGGCTCTCTCCTCTGCAGGGAGCCTGCTTCCTCCCCTCTCTCTCTCTCTGCCTGCTTCTCTGCCTACTTGTGATCTCGGTCAAATAAATAATTTTTTAAAAAAAATCTTTAAAAAAAAAAAGGTATTTATGGTTTATCTGAAATTCCAAATTTAACTGGGAATCCTGTCTTTTTGTTTGCTAAATCCTGCAGCCTGTAGGAGCAGGGGGAGGCACTTTTCAGCCTTCTGAGGCTCTTCTGCCCAGCAGCCTCTCTGAACCTCCATTTCTCTGAAGGAAGTTATCACAGAAAGATAATGATGGATCTCCATGGGAAGAATGAGTGATCACCACATTCCAGAGTTCAGCCTGAGGTAAAAAGCCAGGCCTGGAGCCCTAAGATCACAGAGAGTTCTCACTAAAATACCCAATGAGAGAGTGTCCTGCACAGCTCCTGGTGGCAGTGGGTGCCCAGAAACTGTGTTTTGTTTGGGTCCAGTTTTCTGGAACACCGCCTTGCCCTCCCTCCCGCCAAGCTTTCTGAAGGCCAACTTCTGGTCCGTTTATCCCTGATGGCCCCTTAGCTCCACAGGCCGGGAAAAGGTTGACAGAGCATGTTACTGAGTCTGGGAAAGGACCCAGGAGGGCTTGGTGGTTTTCTCTTTTCCCGGAAGTTTGCTCATTCCTGGGCTGGTACCGGAGCTCGGTTTGGCCCTGTCACCTCATTTGTCTTGGAAGGGCTGGCCTAGGGCTATCCCACCCAGTGAGAGCTTAATTGGAAAAAAGGGTGGCATTTTTTTAATAAAAAGCAAAAACCACCCTCCAGGCTAGATAAAGAGCAGAAGTGGGAACTGCAAAATACCAGAAGGTTCCTGGCAGGTACTAGAAATGGTCTCTTAATGGCATGAAGTCGAAGCAAGGCCAGCGGCTCCTCCACAGCCCACAGCTTCAGAACACGCTGTGAGCAGCTGGGACTTCTCAGTTGGCAGCAAGCACTCGTTTTCTCCCTGGGGTAAAATCAGTAGCCAAGGCAGTCTGCTCTCAATTATTTGCCTTGTGGCTTATCTGAGGTGGGAGAACTTCAGCGTGAGGGAGACGAGGGCTGGGGACAGGGGGAAAGGAGAGAAGGCGGCCCCGACCAGCACCCGGACAGAGCTGAAGGAAACCACAACACGTCTGTGCCCATTCCTGTTATCTATGGCCGGGTCACAAACCACCCCCAAAATGCAACGGCTTCAAACAACCATGTGTCTTCATTTCTCATGGTTTCTGTGGGTTGACCCGGCTTGGCTGGACAGTGCTCCCTTGCGGTCCGTCTTGAGGTGGGCTTCCCATGGCAGCAGGAGCTGTAGTCAGCTGAAGCCCCCTCCAGCCTGGGCGTCCATTCGAAAGCACTCGTTCATGTGTGTGCCTGGTGCCTGGGCTCTCTGACAGTAGGAAGAACTGGAGGAACGGTGTCGTGTCCACACAGCCCCCCGGTGGCACTAGTGAGGCTTCCTCACAGCATGGCGGGCTCATGGTGGTCGGCTTCTCACACCGTAGCGGCTTTCTTCAGATCGTGTGTTCCCAGAGGCCAAGACAGAAGCTGCAAGGCCGTCTATGAACCAGTCTCAGAAGTCGCACGGTGCTACTTCCAGAACAGTGGCTAAAAGGGCTAGCCCGGCTTCGGGGCCTGAGAGGCTACACACAGTGTGTGCATTCTGAGGGCAGCGTTCATGGGGGGCCATCTGAGGGGAATGAGCTACAAGTGTCATTTCTGTGTGGCTGGGACTAGGGTGGAACACCAGCTGGTGGAGGACGGGTTCCCTATCAGCCCAGTTTCCAGGCAGAACAGAGGCTGAAGGGACAAGGACAGCCACTTTGCTCACTGATGTAAATGATACCCCCAAACCTCAGAGCATAGGGTTCTATGGCACAAAGAACCAAGAAACCCGGGTCCTTGGACTGGCTCTGGTTTACTCTAGCTGTGTGACTTTGGGTAAGTCCCCAGACCTCCCCGGGCACTGGTTTCCTCATCTTGAAATGGAAGCAATTGGATGAAATCACTTGAATTCTCCCCTCAGCCCTGAATTAAGAAATAGAACATGTTATGTGGGTCCATCACGGAGCTCAAGCCTCTTTCTCTCTCTCAAAAGGCAAAGAGACAAGGGTCCCAGGGCCATTTTCAGTACAACTAGAGGAACCAAGTTACATGTCACCAATCCTCCCACTTTGTGGAGCCACAAAACCGATGTGGCTAATTGGGATGTCCAATTCAGGGGACCTACATGTCCCTTCCTGACTGCATGTATGAGCTTTTGTGGACGTGTGTGCATGTCTGTGCTTATGTGGTATAAATGTCAGGCAAGTGTCTCACTAGCCATTGTTTTGCTCAAGAAAAGACTGCCAGCTGGGTAGTTTATCCTGGAAACAGCCCGGAATATCTCACTATTTCTCTAACTATGCGTTGTGTGGCCTTTTAACTTAGCCCTCATTCCAAATGCATGACACGTCCTTTTAACACCTTGAAGAAATGTTTCTCAGATGGCAGGCTGGGCACAGCCGCTCCAGGCTGCAAAAGGAAAGCACACAGCCCTGAAAATTAAAAGTGACTTACGTCCTCTCAGGAAATGCTTTCTTTGGGGCTACTCGATGTGGTCATTTATTAAGTGACTTAATCAGGAAAGTAATGCAATCTCAGAGCAATTAAGTCCCTTTCTGGGCACTCCTGGATGCTCCCAATTACGAGGAGGGTAATGTGTTCATGATGGGACATTCAGAAGAGAACCACTTCCTGGGGCCGAGGAAAGGTTAGCTGCTCAGCTAGGGAGCTCTGTGTTGCTGAGAAACGTACTTAAACCACTGACTCTGGGGAAACTTCCCTTGGATGGAATTTGAGCAGTTGTTAACGTGGTTTCACTGGCCCAACAGTGGGATGGGCTAAGGTTAGAGAGTCACAGCCTGTCAGAGTGTAAAGAATCTCAGATCTCTCCTTGCCCACTCTTGCCATCTCTCTGCTGAGGAAACACAAAGAATGACAGTGCCCAAAGCCATACACCTCTCCTTTGCAGATCTGGGACCAGCACCCAGTCTCCCTTCTTGCATGTCAAGCCACTTTGCTAAACTAGAGGGGGAAAGGACTCTGGGAGGCTCTGTTGGAATGGTGAGGGGACATTCTGGACTCTCCAAATGACTCAATATTGGACTCAATATTGCAGGAGAAGCATCCTGTGCAAGGGTAAATGGCTAGATGAATTTCAGGGGAGAGATGAGCACAACAACTTCAAGACGGCTGCACCAACGTTAACGTGCTGTGAGAATATCCATGGTTTCTGCTGGGGGGCAAGTCATCAATATTGCCTAACACTGCTTTGGTGGAAGCCTACATTCTTAAAAAAAAAAAAAAAGCAGCTAAATTTCAGTGAGGGATTGGTGAAAACGCAGATGCAATTTTTTTCCCACCCAAATTCACGGCTAACTTGAATGCTGCCTGCTGACCCCCTTAGTCAGCATCATCACAGAGTGACTGACTGCTTAAGGCGGGATCGTGAGCAAAAGCCCAAGGACCTCCTACCCCAGACCCAGTCCCCAGCACACCTCCAGACCCTGAAGGAAATGTGCTTGGGATTGAATCAAATACTTCTCAGCTCCCACCATGGGCGAGGCATGGAGAGCACACTACGCCTGCCCCCATGTCCAGCTCATTCCTGAAAGTCAGGGGTTTTGCATCAAGGGGCTTTATTTTCATTTATACGTATTTGGCAGTAGAGGGAGGTGTCCCAGGTCTGCAAAAGGGAGACCCGTGCAGCAGCAGGAAACATTCAAGAACAGTTCATCCTTAGGAAAATATCCTTCCTCTGACACACCAGCCAGCTTGGTCGGCGGGGTGTGTGTGTGGGGGGGTGGGGCGCTGCTGCGCAGTCGGAAATGAATCTCCATTCCAGAATGAGCCAATTATTTCAATGGGGTGGTTTCCCTCCTGCCCCCGCCCTGGCTGAAAGAAAACACCAGTGAGGTGGTGTTGCACTGGCTTGGCCTCACAGCCGGGCTCAGGTTGTCCCGGGCACTGGCCCGGAGGGGGCAGAGGGCCCCAGCCTGACAGCAACGCTCCATCGATCAGGCACCCATTAGCCCTCCTGGCATCTGGGTGGGCTTTAGGACCCCTTCCTCCCCTCTGCTCCTGCCCAGTCATGGCCAATGTACTCAACCTTAACTGAAGAGTTCTACTGCTCAGAGGAGCAATACAGGCCAGTGGTTACAGGCTCAGACTTTGCCAGCAGACCTCGGTTCAACTCCTTGCTCTGCCACTTTGGTAACTTAACCTCCGGTAACTTAACCCCAAGCACTGGCCTCCCCATCTGTAAGATGGGCCTAATAATGGTATCTGCTTCAGAGGGTTGTCAGGGAAATCAGTGAAATGCTGATTCTAAAGCCCCTTGCTCGGTGTCAGCACATAGTAAAACATAATAAAACATGCAATAAAAGCAATTACTTATAAATTTAAAAAAAGACCTGTTTTTGAGCTCCTGTTGGGATATGGCACCCTCGGCATGCTGGGCCATTTCCGTGTTCGAGGACGGACAAGGGCTGTGAGGGAGAAATTACTCAATCAGTTAATTTTGAACAGCTATAGGAAAGGAAAAATATTTGGTGTTTAAGAAAATCAACCATGTTACCTAAAGGCTAAAAATGGTACCTGCCCTTGATCATGGTAACTGCCCTTGGTGCTGTGGGATTGGGTGGATGAGTGCAAAGATTTTTCTATTCACTTGTGTTTGTCAGGCTAGTGGCTGTGAAGGGAGACAAAGGCTCTGTCCTTGACCCACAAAAAGGGGTGCTGGAAACTCCCAGGAAGCACCAGGCCCCCAGCGTTTGACTGTGGACCAGAAGTCTTTCCAGCTACCCACACCACAGATCCAGTGGGAGCTCAAGGCTGGAGGCATGGGGTCTGAATTCCTGCAAGAGAATGCCACCTTCTGTGTGAGTGTGCATATGGCATTTTCTTGGGAAGAGGGCCTTCCTCGCATTTCCAATGGGATCTCTGAGCCTCGGAGCTAGGGAGCTATGGCTCTTCAGAATAGTTTCAGCATCTTGTATCGTTCTCAAGCTCCACTGCAAACACGAGTCCTTTCTCTGCCCCAAGACTGCATTTGCCATCCCCGGCTGTGACCCGGTGGGCCCAGAATAAACGTGCATCAGTGGATCCTGAATATTCCTACATATTTTGACTTTTCCCAGAAATCTCACTGTCTCACTTTGGGGAGCTGGAGGGAGAAAGGTGATGAACGCAAACCTGCGGGGCCCTGCCCAGGCATAGCCCAGGTAGGTCAAGAAGGTTCAGCCAGACTTTAGTCTGTCTCACCCACGTCTTGCTCTCTATCTTATTTCTCTCCCTGTTGTTCCAACCTCTCTCAAGATCACCTTTTCAAAGAAGGCTTCCTTGCCCACCTGGACACACAATATTTCCTCTCTCTCTGCCTCTGTGCCCGGCCAATTTCAATTGCTTCACAGAGCCCGGTTCTGTTGCCCAACCAGGCCATTAACTTCTAGAAGACAGAATGGCATCCTCCTCTCTTCTCGCCCTGACAGAGCCTAGCACAGAGTCAGATGTGAGTAGAAGCACTTCGAACACTCCTTAGGCTGGTACTTTAGGGAAAAAAGTATATTTGTTTCATTGGCCAGAATGGGATAACATTGAATTGAACTGAATTGCTGGTGGGCATTTTTAGTATTGATCTGGATGACATTTGACCTTCCAGAAAAGTCTCAGGTTAAGTATGAGCTGGGGGGAAAATCTAGTAGAAATTACAGATTGCAGGGCCCCCCGGTGGCTCAGTCGTTAAGTATCTGCCTTTGGCTCAGGTCATGATCCCGGGGTCCTGAGATCGAGCCCCACATCGGGTTCCTTGCTCAGCGGGAGGCCAGCTTCTCCCTCTCTCACTCCCCCTGCTTGCGTTCCCTCTCTTGCCGTGTCTCTCTCTGTCAAACAAATAAATAAGCAAATAAAATATTTTTTTAAAAATAGAAACTACAGGGGCACGTGCATGGCTCAGTGGGTTAATAGCCTCTGCGTTCGGCTCAGGTCATGATCTCAGGTCCCGCATAGGGCTCTCTGCTCAGGAGGGAGCCTGCTTCCTCCTCTCTCTCTGCCTGCTGCTCTGCCTACTTGTGATCTCTGTCTGTCAAATAAATAAATAAAATCTTTTTTTAAAAAATAGAAACTACAGATTTCTTAAGAATGGTCTTGGGGCGCCTGGATGGCTCAGTGGGTTAAAGCCTCTGCGTTCGGCTCAGGTCATGCTCTCAGGTCCCGCATAGGGCTCTCTGCTCAGCAGGGAGCCTGCTTCCTCCTCTCTCTCTGCCTGCTTCTCTGCCTACTTGTGATCTCTGTTGTCAAATTAACAAATAAAATCTTAAAAAAAAAAAAGAATGGCCTTATTCCAGCCCCGTCCTAAGTAGCCACAAAGTCTGCAGCATGTTGAGCATACAAATTTTTCTAATGAAGAACGCCTGCTATTCAGAAAGGGAAAACCTCAGTCACTGGATGTATTTAACCTTTCCAATTCCAGCTTCTACCCCTTACCAGCTAAATCTCCTTCCCCCAAGCCCCCGATTATGACTAAACTCTCAGAGAGAACTGGTTTGGGGATGACCCAAAGGTATATTCACCAACCCACCAAGGGTGAAATGGTCCCCGTGACTTCAGGAATTACGTTCTCATGTGAGTATGAATGTGTGTATTCCTCATTTCCGATGGATATAATACGTATGTGTTTGTGTATATCCACATGTGTACGTGTGAAAACAGGTTATTTGCCTATAGGTGTGTCCATATACATTCCTGTTTTGTCTCTGTGTGTGTGTGTGTCTCCATATAATCTTTTTTTTTTTTTTTTTTTTAGAGAGAGAGATCACAAGTAGGAAGAGAGGCAGGCAGAGAGAGAGGAGGAAGTAGGCTCCCCACTGAGCAGAAAGCCTGATATGGGGCTCGATCCCAGGACCATGAGACCATGGCCCGAGCTGAAGGCAGAGGCTCAACCCACTGAGCCACCCCGGAGCCCCTCCATATAACCTTTAAATAAGACCCAAAATTAAAGTCGTGCTGAGACTACAAAATGTGTCACTTAATAATCTTGTAGACTTGGGTGCCTGGGTGGCTCAGTTGTTAAACGTCTGCCTTCAGCTCGGGTCACGATCCAGGGGTCCTGCTTTCGAGCCCCACATCGGGTTCCCTGCTCAGCGGGAGGCCAGCTTCTCCCTCTCCCACTTCCCCCTGCTTGTGTTCCCTCTCTTGCTGTCTCTCTCTCTGTCAAATAAATAAATAAAATCTTTTTTTTTTAAATCTTGTAGGCTTAATTTAAGCCTTCCCCACAAGGAAATCTTATTTTATGAACCGCTCATGGACTTCATGGTCTGAATCTGTTCTTTGTCTGTGCTAGCCCCTTCATGGTACCCCTTCCCTGGGTCTCCCCTCCTCCTGGCCCTGGCTCCAGCCCTCCCCATCTTGTGAGAGCCTTAATTTAAGACAAGGAACCCTCACCCACTCGTACCTCACCTTGCATCCACATTAGACTATTTTTGTTTACTTTTTAATATTAACCTGTTGCTTAAAATTATATATTTTTATCATATGTCCTAGGTAGAAAGTTACAGTGCATGTCCTTTGAGAAGGAATGCTTTTGCTAGTAGTACCATCTACTGAGAGTCAAGAGCCCTCATAGGCCCCAGAAGTATTGATCAGATGTGACAGCATGGGGGAATAGGAGCCTTGACTCTCACAGCCATGGGTGGAGACGATTTGTTGGGTTCATAGCCCATCACAGAGCCACTCAGAGAAGGACCTGAACTTCTGGGGTCCATGTTTGAGGACTGTGCCCAGGGTGGCTGGGAATATGCACTCAATGGTATGTGATTTCTTGCCCCTACGGATCTTCAGAGATGTGCACATAAGTCCTTGTGCGTGCATGTGGGGTGTGTGTGTGTGTGTGTGTGTATGTGTGTGTGTGATGGGCAACACCCATGACCTCTGAGTTTTCAAACACTCCCAGAGTCAGGATGTTGACTTTGGCCAACATGGGGTCTATGTGGAGCAAACTCCACTTGTGGAGTCAAAACAGCGAGTCCTATGTGCTAAGAAGTTCAAAAGAGCACTTTCAAAATCCCAGATCATGCCAACTCTCATGGGGGATCCAGCCCTTATTTCCACCCATCTGCTGGGACAGTGTGAAGGGTCTTTGGGATGCTGTCCGTGACAGGCTAGATATTGAAAGGGAAGGGGCAGGGCCAAAGTGGAGGAGAGGATGACTCAGAAAAATTTGTGTGTAGCTGTGACCCTTATGTCTGTTTTGGAAGCTCTTCCTAGGCAACATTCATTCTGGCTGAACAAACTTATAACAATACTGAAAGTTTACCAAATGGCTCATGCATAGAGTTACAGTTCGTCTTCACACTAACCTCATGAGGGACTGTTAATATGAATCCATTTGCCGAAGAACGTGAATTATTGTCTTAATTCAGGCAGTTCCGAGGAAGTCTTGGGCCGTGGTGGCATGGGCCAGGGAAAAGAATGGAGCTCCCTTAAGGGTGGGGAATTGCCCCCAGCTAGGTCCTGCAGCATGGCTGGCGTCCAGTGGGGACTGGGCCACTCAGGATAGATTCACCCACTAGCATGTGTGCCCAGGAGCTCCAGTCTAGGGGGGCAGGAATCCAAAGCCAGATAGAGGGCAGCTCAGAGTTCCATAGGCCAAGATCTATCAGAGTTACTCTAGCCAGCAGCGGGGATGTGGGCACAGTGTCTGCTCCCTAGGGTGAGAGGGCTGGTATTAGGGGCCAAGGCAGGGAGGCTGAGGTTTAGGACAGGTATTCAGATCCAAGAGAAAATTTAATTGCTAAGCGGAAAGCCATATGTTCTCATTATCAATTGCTGTGTAGCAATCACTCCAAAACTTAGTGGCTTAAAACAACAGCAATCATTTATTTTACTCATGAATCTGCAACGGGCACGGGGCTTGGCAGGGATGGATCATCTCTGCTTTGTGTCTCAGCTGGGACAATGTGACTAGAGCTGGAAGATCCACTTTCAAGATGGCACACTGATGTGCTGGCAAGTGAGTGCTGGTTGCTGGAGCTTAACCAGCTCTGGGGCAGGGCAGGTTGGGGAGGGCTCAGTTCTTTTCCACAGGGGCCTTTCCTCAGGGCTTCCTTACAGCTTGCTGTCTGGTTCCAAGAGCTAGTGTCCCAAGAGAACTAAGCAAACTGTATTGCCTTTCCTGACCTGGCCTCAGAAGTCATATTGTGTCACTTCTGCCACTGTGACAAGACTGTCCAGACTGAAGGGGAAGAAACATAGACTACTACCTCCTACACACACACACACACACACACACACACACACACACAACTCCTCAACAAGAAGAATATGAAAGATACATTAAAATACTGTATGGGGGGGTGCCTGGGTGGTTCAGAGGGTTAAGCCTCTGCCCTCTGTCTCAGGTCATGATCTCATGGTCCTGGATCAAGCCCCACATCTGGCTCTCTGCTAAGCAGGGAGCCTGCTTCCCCCGCCCCACCTCTCTCTCTGCCTGCTGCTCTGCCTACTTGTGATCTCTCTCTCTCTCTCTCTCTGTCAAATAAATTTAAAAAATAAATTTTTTTTTAAAAAGAAGAATATATGGGATGGGGATATTGTTGTAACTATCTTTAGAAAATCAAATCTGCAAAGGTAGATTACTAACTTCATCCCTCTTCAAAAGTATTTTTTGAGGGGCACCTGGGTGGCTCAGTGGGTTAAGCCGCTGCCTTTGGCTCAGGTCATGATCTCAGGGTCCTGGGATCGAGTCCCGCATCGGGCTCTCTGCTCAGCAGGGAGCCTACTTCCCTCTCTCTCTCTGCCTGCTTCTCTACTTGTGATCTTTGTCAAATAAATAAATAAAATCTTTAAATATATATATATATGTGTATATACATATACACATATATATATATATATATTTTTTTTTTTCTTTTTGAGAACTTACCATGTGCTAGCTGACCAGAGGATGCATTCCCTGCCTTCAAGGAGCTCACGGTCTGATAATGGAGCCAGGTACGAAGTCAAGGTGTTGCTGTACCATAAGACGGTGTAATGTGGGGAATGAGAATAGGAAGGTGCCATGGGGACTGGCCCAGGGTCACAGACCCAACCCCAGGGAGGACGGGCATCAGGACAATTTTCCAGAGGAAGTAACACCTAATCAGAGTCCTGAAAAATAACAGGTGTGGGAATGAGGGAGAAGTTTGCAGGGAGGGGGAATAGCACCAACAAGATCTGAGGGAGCAAGACATTTCCCCTAACCCTGCTACAGTGAACGACCCCCAAACCTCGGAGGCTTCCAGCCGCGCATGGGATACCTCACTCGTGGTGAAGGCAGAGGCGGCAGGCCACCTGCAACTCTGCTTTGAATTGGGGCTCTGCTCCCTCTTCTTTTTCACCCTGTCACACAAGCTGGAGTGGCACCTGTCTGGAGGAATGAGGGCAGAAGAAGAGAGAGCCCTGGCAGCAACTTGCAATGTCTCTAAGGGCTTCTGTTCATCCACTCCCATTTCGTTGGTCAAGTTGGTCATGCGGCCACTCCCAGGATCAATGAGGCAGAGACTTAGGCTTCTCCCATAAAGGAACAAGTGGGTGATGATGGACACGTATCACAGGAGTGGAAGAGTCCGTGGAAATCACTCAGGATGTCTGAAGCCTTGAGTAGGAAGTGGGCAGCGCGGCGAGATGAGCTGGATATGTGCACAGAGTCTGATGACAAGGGTCCTCAGAAACCAAACTAAGGGGTCTGGATTTCATCCTGAGGTGAATGGGTGGCATTAGAGGAATTTAAGCACAGAGTGGCCCAGTCATATCTGTGCTCTAAGTTGGTGGCTCTGGATGATTCTTGATTGAAGGACTGAAAAAACATCACACTGGGAAGTTTGGAGGAAGGAGAAGCAAAGGAACCAACATCTGCTTGATGGCTCTTATGTACTAAGTACTAGACGTCTACATTCTATAGCAGACTAGAACAGTAGTCCACTCATCACCTCATTCTGCCGGGTCTGGGCTCACAGTCCCTGCAGATTGGGTAGGGGGCCAGAGTCCCACCCACCCACCCAACATCCCTGACTGCGGTGGGAATCACCGGGCCTTGATAAGCCTATAAGATTCCCTGTCCCCCCACCCCCTCCCTTTCCCTCTCTCTCTCCCTCTTCCCCACTTCTCTCTCTCCCTCTCCCCCCAGCTTCCTCTCCCTCTCTCCCTTCCCCCACACCCGGAATTCTAAACCTCCAGCAGAGAGTTTAGAGTGCCTCCTGAGTGGCTGAATCAGGGGCTCAATGAAAAGCTGGGGAAGTATTAAAACGGAGTGGCATCAGGGAAAGCTGCTCTTCGGAGAGAAAACAAGGATGCTCAGAGGGGAGCAGAGGAGAGACCACTCTGCCACCAGGGGGGAGGAAGAGCCTTGATTTCTAACTACTGCCCAGCTTCTGGTTTCACCCTGTTAAGGACAGTGGTATTCCCTGCCCTTGAAGCCACATGCTACTCCTGAATCCTTATAATAAATTTATTATTTTGTTTCTCCTGTTAGTCTGAGTGGATTTCTGTGGCTTGTATCCCAAAATACCTCGACTTAGACACTTAATTCCCTGAGTCCCCCAAGCTCACCCCAGGCACAATGGGACCCTGAGTCCATCCAGACTTTACTAGCTGCGGACTGAGGCTGCCATCCAGCTTGCTCTGGTCACAGTGGGCTCCTGCCCAGCAAGGGCTAACAAAGACTGAAGGCCACAAACCCCATGGCCTGGGGGCTGAAATCTGAGTTGGGCAGAGATGGCTCTTCCTGGAACCTAGAACCATCTTCCTGACACCTGCAAGGACGTCTCAACCACTGGGAGCTGGAAGTGCCGAGGGAACCTGAGCTTGGAGTGGAAAGGCTTAGGGGGTGAAGGGAGAGAGCTTGGTGAAAAGATGTCCCAGTCAAGTGGGTCAGAGCCAAAGGACCCAGATGGAAGAACTCAGATTTTCCGATAGCTGCCCCTCAGTGTCACCACCTGTAAAACAGAGCTAGGAGAGGTGTTTCGAGGTTGTGTGAGACACCACAGTTCCTGGCACATAATAGGCATTCAGCAAATTCTTCCTATTATTACGATCCTGTTGCTATTAGAGAGGAACTAATGGCAGTTAGTTCTGGTTTATACTATGGGTTTTGGTATCCAGGACTGAAATTTCATAGGCTCTTTACCATCTGTATGGTAAGTTGGTCAAGTTGCTTGGCCTCTGAGCCTTTCTTCTCCTCCATAAATGCTGATAATACCCATTTCATAGGATTATGGTACCCATTATACACTAGCATACTGCTCTGTGCATAAAGGATACTCTCTTAGCGGAAGCTATTTTTCATTTTAAGCCATAACAGGCTCCATCTTGGGGCCCAGAGGACTGATGAGGAAGGAGTTGGGGGGTGGGCATTTACTCAAGGTCACAACACAAAATCCACACTTGCCTATGGAGCTCTCAGTGTGAATTAGGCTTTGTGAGAGCAAAACAACAGAAGCCTTGGTCTCGACCCCATAGGAACATGCTATGTCACACTTGCATGCAGCTGTCGTTTGAATTCTGAGACTTGTCTTAATGAGACCAAAATCCTGGAAACATCATGAGATAATGCAAAACATTATGGCAGCTGAAGTTCTCCTGTCCATCTCCAAACAGGGACCCAGCCTTTTCACATACATTAGTTAGTTCATCTTGTCTTCCCCAAACCCTGGGAGCAACGTGTTTGTTACGCCAACATTTTTTTTAAGATTTTATTTTTATTTATTTGACAGAGAAATCACAAGTAGGCAGAGAGGCAGGCAGAGAGAGAGGAAGGGAAGCAGGCTCCCCGCTGAGCAAAGCCTGATGTGCGGCTCGATCCCAGGACCCTGAGATCATGACCTGAGCCAAAGGCAGAGGCTTAACCCACTGAGTCACCCAGGTACCCCGTTACACCAACTTTTTAATTCCCCCTGGACTGGCAAACTGACTCCATAAGATTAAGTGACTTACCTTTGGTCACACTGGGTCACACTGTTACTAAGTGGCAGAGGCAGTGTTTAAGCAGATAGCCTGACTCCAAACCCTGCCCTGGCGCAAGGCTGATGCAGGTGGTGAGCTGCAGAGATCCAGGTAGTCTCCTGTGTGCAAGTTCCAGCATTTCCAACTGCTCCAGGGCCTCCGGCCACATCTCTGAACATTTCCCACAGTGCTTAGCCCAGTTCTGTCCATTCCATAGAGGTCTGATAAGATTTGTCACCTGGAAATTAAATCTGCCTTTTGATACTTAAGACAAGTGCTTTCTGAAATAACATCGATTGTATGTAATTATGCAAACACGCTAACCCATCACATCCTGGTAACAAAAGCCTTAGTTATTGAGCACCTATTGTGAACCAGATGTTGCGTAAACTTTATCCCTAATCCCAAATGCAACTGTATTCAATTCAACAGGAAATTGTTGTTGAAAGCTTATTGTGCACCAAGCCCTGGGTCATTATTCTCATTTTCCAAATGAGCAAAACAGGCTCCAAGATTGAGTAATTTACTAAAGTAATTTACTAAAGACAGACCAAGGACCCAGTTCTGTCTGATGACAAAGCCCATGCCCTCTGCTCCACCCACACCACTGTCCCCAATGGTGAGCATTTACTAACAGTGCAACTATACTAGAATGATTGGAACAAAGATGTTAATTGCCAGAGGGCCAGCCACACCTGTCATCACAAACTCGATGCCACAGTGCTACCAGAAGACATCTATTTGAGGCTGACATTGTCCTGGTCCTTCTGCAACAGCCTCACCCACAGGTTTTCCTAAGCTCTGTGCCCTCCCCAACAGGGCTGTATCTTGTTTCTATTGACTTTATTAGAGCGTTTTCACAGCACGGTGCATAAATTAATTAGCACACATTCTTTGATCAGAAACAGCCCCGGGATTTTAGCCTTAATTCACAGAGACAACAAAATAAAGTATTAGATTTCCAAGTTAAGAACAATCTGGCTTTTTTCAGCTTCCCTTTAAAAGATGCAGAACTTGATGGAAAGCCCTGTGTGGCTGCTTTCGATAGCTGGGGGAGAGTGCCCTCTTGCCCAGGTGCCACCCAAATCCGGAGAGCCAAGAGCAGTCACTAGCCAGGGGGAGGGGGTATCACTGATGAGTGGGGTTGATGCATTGTAATTAATGCTAATCAAAATAGATACTGCAGGAGAGAGAAGTGCCAAGCCAGGAATCCCTACTCCCGGATAGAATTTCTCACAGGTAATGGAAAGAAGAAAAAAAAAAAAAAAAGCCACTTCTTATAGGAAACCTGATCTACACGTTGCCTACAGAGGATTTTTGTAAAGTAACTAAGGAAATGCAACTAAAGACAGCAGCCCCAGAAAAATTAGACTAGCTCGACTTAGAAAACTTTCTTTCCTGCAACCCAAGGGAACCTGGTAACGCTACAGGCAGTTAGAAAGAATTTCTTACAGCCGCAAGTTCAGTCTGCAGTTTCTATGTGGCCCTACAGAGACTCTGGCTCCTAGTGCTTCTGGTTGGAGGAAGCCCGCCAACGTCTCTGAGACTTCCCCTACAAAGAGGAGGAGAGCTGGGAGGGAAGAACAGGAGAAAAGAAGAGGAAAAAGGCCGGTTTTTTCTAGTGGCCTGGTACTCTGCAGTTGCAGCTGTCAGTCAAATTCCACTGGTCATTCAGGCATCCATTCAAACATTTCCTGGGCACCCACTGTGTGCAAGGCAGATCCGGATTGGTGGGGGGGTGGCGGGTGGGGACGCGGAGGGGGGTAGAGGTGGTAGAGATACCAGGGTGAAAAGCCAGTGTCTGTTCCCCTGGGGTCCTGTGATCAGACCCTGGCAAACTAGTGCACCTTGAGAGAGCGCACATTGCTAACGCGCCCTACTTCTAGTGGCCTCTCTGCCGGCCCAAACGTTCAGCTAGTGCTGGTGGCCGGTGGGTACTGAAGCACCATCTGGCCCTCCCGGCGCCCTCTCCCTCCTTCACTAGAGGCCTGGGGACTACTGCACACCCACCCAATGACCCTGACTCTGGGACCTGCCGCTTGGGGGCTCTCTCGGGCAAACCTGGCCAGGGCAGGTTTAGGGATGCAAAGGCTCTCAGGGGCCCACACAAAAGAAAAAAGAAAAACAAACAAACAAACAAAAACCCAAGAACAAAAATCGGGTGGCAGACTTAGGCTGCTTCCTTAACCCAAAACCGAGAGCCTGGCCGCCTCACCGGGATGCCCGGCCGGCCTTGCCCACGCCCCAACCTCTCCGCAGGCGAAGGGGCCCCGAGTCCCCTGCCAGTTCCCCTGCCAGCCCGGGAGGGAGCGTGGTGCAGGCAGGAAGGGACTCCAGCCCTGACCGTGACCGCGGGCGGGGAGAGAAGGCCTAGAGAGCCAGGCTGGGCGTCATCCGAGGGCGGACAGCGCCCTGGGCCTGGGTACCCGCCTCAGGTGCCGCTTGGTCTTTCTCGGTGCTGGTGCCTTCTCGGGCTGAGTCACCGATTTGCCGGCCTCCAAACGGGCCCCCAGCCCTAGTTCTCACTCTTTTCGTTGGAACAAGAATCCCTGTGAGCCCGTGACCTCCGAACCGTTGTCTCTGGAGGGCCTTCTAGGCCGCCTCGCGGGTGTGGAACAAAATGCCCAGAGAGGGACCCTGCTACTCCGGCCCTGGGGGACTTGTGACCGTGCCAGGCACACGTGGCGTTGGCGACGCCCAGAGTCGCGCTTTTTCCGGAGGGCTAACGCCCGGAGTCCAGCGCGCGAAACCTTGCCCGGGGTTGGGGTGCCTTGGGGGCCACTTTCTGAAATGGAGATTTATGTGAGTGGAATGCCTGCACCTTGACTGCCCCCAAACGTTGGGCAACACAGAAAACCGTGGGGTGCCGGGTTTTGCAAATACTACTTTGGTACTCGGGTCCCTCCCCCCAACCCCGGGGCCGCCTTGTAACCTGAGGGGCCCCAGGGCCCAGGGCCCCGCGGCAGGGAGGTGGCGGGAGCCTCAGCGCACACCCGCCCTGCGCCGCTTGCCCGCTTGCAACGAAACGCGCCGCGGTCTAGGCGGGTGTGGGAGGCCAGGTCTCAGCTAGGGTGCAGCGGGAATAGGGGGCGCTGACGCTCACCATCTCCACCCCCACCCCTGGCGGCGATGTCCCAGAACCCAACCTGGTGCGACCTGCGCTATGGGGAGGTCCCCAGGGAGTGGCGGCTCCAAAGCCATAGTATGTCCTGGCTCAGGGTAGGGGGTGTGTGTGTGGGGGGGGGTGGTCTGCAGCCTTCAAACACTGGAAAAAATAAAGATTAAAAAAAAGTTTCTGGCCTTCCGTTTTGACACCGAGCACCCCGCCCCCTCGCTCCTTCCTCTGCTAGCGTTGGAAATAGCCTGCTAGCAGCTCCTCCTTACATCACCCCCTTCTTTCCCAAATGGCCTCAACCCAAAGTCAGGGAAGCTCCTAGGGGGCTGGTGAGGCTGCCTTCTCCTTTCCCCAGAAGTTCTGCTAGTGGGCAATATGCTAGCACTGGACTGGGCAACGGGTGCCATCTGTGAGGGTGGGGCGGGGGGGGGGTAGCTGGGGCCTTGCTCTGGAGAGCTCCAGACACAAAAGCCCCCAGACTGTCCCTGAGCAAGGGGCAGGGACAGTCCGTCAGTGTGAGCTCACCTATGTACCTGCGCTGCTGCGTTCCAGAAAGTGTGATCCCATGGGACCTCCAGCACACCTTGGAGGCGAAAGGACACATTTCAGTGAGTCCCAAATTTCCACCTCCCTACAAGTTTTCCCCTTCCCCGCCATGGAGCCTGTCTTCTTTGTGCCTGATGAAGTGACCAGTGCAGGCCTCCCCAGCATGTCTTCAGATGGAAGGAATATGGGATTGGATAGATTGGAGTGGGTTAGAACCAAGGCTTCTCCAGCAGCTGCTCGGAGCACTGGAACCTGGGGTCAAGGTTGCCTTAACTCACCTCACCCAGATACTGCCATGTGCTCTGTCCTGTGGCAAATACTACCAGCCAGGGGGCTAGGCAGGGAGAGGGCTTCAGATGGTGGAGAGCCTAGCTGAGCTTGTAACCTTTATAGGACAGGCACTCAGCTGTCCCTGCTAAAAAGAGGTTCTAGCCCAGACCTGCTAGAGCCAGTTTCCTATGATATGGAGGGAAGGGGAGAGCTGGTGGCATAGGCACATACACCCAGACATTGGGTCATAGTGTTCCAGGTTTTCCGTGCTTGCTCTGTGATGACTTTTCACATGGCACACATGATATTATCCAGGACCACGGCTATGCTTTTGGCACGGGTGACTCTGGGGCTTGGCAGCCAGGGCTCCCAAAAAAGGCAAAACTGGAAAGAGCAGTGAGTCTGAAGTTTCAGAAAACATGCCTTAGCTGACCAGGGCAGAACCCAGCTCTGGGGGAAGTTCAATCCTAAAGTTCCAAGAGACCAGGGAGGGGTAGATTCATGGTGGAAGTTCAGGCTAAAGCTGCAAAATTCACTTGCCTTTTCAAGCTGAGGACTCTCAGACCCAGCCCCGCCCAGAATCAGCAGGGACGCAAGAAAGATCACACTAGCCTCATCTACTAATGGGAGAAAGTGAAGTGGAACAGATCATAAGCCCAGTCTTACATCAGGAATCTACTGCCTAAGCCCACTCACGTGGTGAGTGGTCCCCACTCCCCCTCAGCCCAGCCTGACCTTGCCAAGATGTAAGATGGCCATGGTTGAGAGCTGGGACCAACTTCCTATCATTAACCATGTGGCTGAAGATTAGGTCTTGGAAAGAGTAGGCTGCCCATTCTTGGGGGTCAGCAAGATAGACTGTGAACATTAGTGCAGCCAGGGAGAAATACTTCACCATGTCTTCCAGAGGCCTCTAAGACTGACTGTTGTGCGAATCCCAGGTAGCAGCACACAGGACTGGGGATAGAGTGGCCTGGATGCAGCGGGACTCCTCCCACCCAACAGACACACTCGGAAGATGCTACCTGCACGTCTACAGGGAGCTGTCCCTAGCACTGGCTTGGAACCTACTTTCACAGCCCTGATCTCACAACACACACCCTGGAGGCCTCCAAAAGCAAGTCTTAGGGTGAGTCCCAGGGTTCCACTCTCCCATGCCTGCAACTCCCCCAGAGGACTTCTAGACTGCTAGAACAGATTTCTGGAAATCTCACTAAGGAGATGAAATAAACACAGAATTTTCTCATAGACACCAAGCAAAGCAAAAACTTGAACCCAAGGTTCTGGACGCCCATCTGGTGCTCCTAGCACAACCTCCAGAGAAAATTTTAAAGGATGGGGGGGGGGGGGAAGATATGTGGCCTAGACACAAGTTCCACAGTTCTAAGCTGAGGGCAGAGCCCAGGCTCTGTGCTGGCCTGGGTCCTGGAACTGGAAGCAGAGTTGACTCCAGCCTCCCGACAGCCCAGAGCAAAAACCAGGAAACGGAAATGGAAAGGACCAGTCCGGGAAGAAGCTAAGCCCGGGTTTTTCAAAACCGTAGAAAGAGCAGCAGCACCCCTCTCCCCCGCCTTCCACCTCCAGATCTTCCACCTACTTTTTCATGCCCTCCTCCTGGAGAACCAGCACCACTATTTTCATGCACTCCCTTTATAGAGACACGCACGAAAAAACCAGGATTCCCCTTTTAAGACTCTTATTCCGGAGCTCAGAGATCTGGTTCCCAGGCTGGAGGTGCCCGGAGCCAAGTCCGAGCTCAGAGGCCAGAGGGCGGGTGGGTCTTGCACCTACTCTGTCCTCCCCGACCACCCACCCGCGAAGGCCACGGGCGTCCAAGACTCTCTGCCCTCGCCTCCCCGTGAGCAGACTGCTGGCGCTGCAGACAGGAGTCACTTTCCGTAGAGGCCCCAAGTTAGTGCCTGGCGTTTCCCGGGCCATGGGACCCGTGGGGTTAATTGTGAGTCCCTGCCCGGCAAAGAGCAGAGAACGCAGAGCTGGGGCGGTACCGACCTCCGGGCAGCCGGCCGGGTTAGGAGAGAGAGGAAAGGCGGGATCCTCCAAGAAGTTCATTCTCAGGCGTCCGCCTGCGGCCACTGCCAAATCTTCTCCACTTCTGTCTCCTACTCCCTCCCCCTTTCCCTCGAAGACCGCCCAGGTCCGGAGTTCCTAGGATGGGGGCGGGGCGCTGTCAGGAGGAAAAGCCAAATCCTTGAGAGGCGCCCAAGCACGTCCAAACTCTCCCATCCTACTGGTCCGCTCCAGGGCAGAATCTATCCCCAAAACGCAGGCCCGGGAGGAGGCTGAAGACCCGGAGTGGGGGTAGGGCACCCGGTGGGGCCTCGAGAAAGCTGCTCTAAGTTTCTCCCCCCTCGAGGTACCCTCCATCCTTCTCCCTCCTCTTCCTCCCAGCACCCCCTTAAACAGTTCCCCGCCTTCTCCTCTCCCGTCTTCCCTCCCCACCTCGATCCTCCCCTTTTCTTCTCCGTGCGTTTCCACTCCGCCTCCCCCTTCCCGCTCCCTTGCTCTTTGGGCGTCCGCCCCGTCAATCACCACCGCCGCCGGCCCCCGCCCGGTCCTCTCCTCCTCCCACGTTCTTCGAGCACCTCCCGCTCGCGTCTTGGGCCGCCCTCGGCTTTGCGCTGAGCCCCGAGATCTGTCAGCGGAGCCGGCCGGGGGGAGCCGCCCGACCCGCCGGGGCTCGGGTTACCAGTGACTGACAGCGTCTCCATGGCGAATAATTTGACTCCGACTATTGTCTGGCGCGGGCAGGCCCCGGGTCAGATAACCAGACCAATCAGGGCGCGGGCCGCCGCGCCTCATGCCCGCTTAGAATAATATTATTAAAAAAGCAGCGAGCGAGCTAGACGGGAGGGAGAGCGAGCGAGAAGCGAGCGAGGGAGCGGCGGGCGGGCGCGGAGCATGCGGAGCGGCGCCCCGGGCGACCCCCGGGCTTGGACGAGGGCGCAGACGAGGCGCGAAGGCGGCGGGGGCGCGGAGGAGCGCGGCAGCTGCGGCCGGCGCCGGGACGGGCTGCAGTGACTCGGAGTTCGCTGGGAGACCGCGCGGGGCCGGGGGGTGGCGGGGGGGACAGCCCCGCCCGCCTCTCGGCGCGGACGGCCCGGCGGGGAGGCGCCCATGCCGGACCGCGCAGCGCGGTGAGGGCGCGCGCGGGCGGGCGGGGGCGCAGCCGGCACCATGTCCATGCTGCCCACCTTCGGCTTCACGCAGGAGCAAGTGGCGTGCGTGTGCGAGGTGCTGCAGCAGGGCGGCAACATCGAGCGGCTGGGCCGCTTCCTGTGGTCGCTGCCCGCCTGCGAGCACCTCCACAAGAATGAGAGCGTGCTCAAGGCCAAGGCGGTGGTGGCCTTCCACCGCGGCAACTTCCGCGAGCTCTACAAGATTCTGGAGAGCCACCAGTTCTCGCCGCACAACCACGCCAAGCTGCAGCAGCTGTGGCTCAAGGCGCACTACATCGAGGCGGAGAAGCTGCGCGGCCGGCCCCTGGGCGCCGTGGGCAAATACCGCGTGCGCCGCAAGTTTCCGCTGCCGCGCTCCATCTGGGACGGCGAGGAGACCAGCTACTGCTTCAAGGAAAAGAGTCGCAGCGTGCTGCGCGAGTGGTACGCGCATAACCCCTACCCCTCACCGCGCGAGAAGCGCGAGCTGGCCGAGGCCACGGGCCTCACCACCACGCAGGTCAGCAACTGGTTCAAGAACCGGCGGCAGCGCGACCGGGCAGCGGAGGCCAAAGAAAGGTACGAGTAAGTAGAACTTCGGCGCCAGCTCCCCCCGGGGCTCCAGGGAGGGGGTCGCGGGGCGTATGCGCAGCCCCCGGGGAGAGGCCTAAACGGGATACTCGGCCCCTGCCACCGCCCAGCTGCTGCCTCGACTGACCCTGCCGGCCTTCAGGTCTTGTGGTGGGAGACCGAGAGGTCAGAAATTTGTCTAAAGCGGGCAAAGCGATCGGGGAGGTTGTCAGCTCACTCCCTGTCAGCTCACTTCGCTTGCGAAGAAAACTGGAGAGGCAGCGAACTTTGGGGCGAAAGCAAGACAGTGGCTGGATCCTGTGCAAGGGGGGACACAGCAGGCAGTGTGTGACAGTCTTCGGAAGGACAGAGGGGACTCAGGGCTGCAGATTTGGGGCTGTCTGTGCGAATTCACGGGCACTTCTGCGCACTTCCTGTTCGTTTTACTCAGCTCTAGGCCCAAGTGGGATTAGGGGTCAGGACTGGGATTAATACTTCCTTGGTGTGACCTGAACTCGGAGGGGCCTGGGCAAGAATAGTCCTTGTCTGGATATGGAAGTTGATAGGGAGACTTTATTCTTTATAGGAAGGACCAAGAGGAGCAAGACCGGGAGGAATTGTCAGCTGTAGGAGAGCAAAAGATAAACACATGCCCTTTTTCCTGCCTTCTTGGACCCAGCAGTCCTTCCCTGGCCTGTCCAGCTCTTGACTCTTCTCCCCTCAGGCCCTACAGTGCAGGAGGGAGGTCGGTAGTTCTGGGGTCAACTGAGAGCCGCAGAAGGGCTGGGAGTTGCCTGTCCTCAAGGAAACCAGGACTTCCTGAACCAGCCTAACAGTCGACCATTAGGCCCTAGTGACTGCCAACCTGTGGCTCCTCTGAACCCCAAATATGAAGGAGGAAATGGGAGAAAAACAGGTTGTGGGAACAGAAATCCAGCCTGAGTGTAACAGCAAAACAAGACACCTGGGGTTGGGGGTATAGGGCGCGGTACAGCCCAGAGTAAATGATTAGGGTCCGGGTTGGGTGGCAGGGTGTTGCTGAACAGTGGAACCAGATCTCTGAAAGTGGAAGGGGGAGCTTCAGGCCGACCCTGGCCTCCCAGACAATGAGGTTGGGGTATGTACAGTTGGAAGTTCTCCACTGCTAGCCATGTGGGAAGTTCCCCTCCAGGAAAACAGAAAGGTCTTGGGAAGCCAGTGAAGAGAAAAATGACCCAAAATTCCAAATCTCCTGATCTGGTCGGGGCTGACAGTCAAAGGCAGAGCAGGAGGTGGGTTCTCCTTGCTGGAGTCCCCCTCTACCCAGCCTGGCATGCATCCAGACTCCTGAAGAACTCGGGTTCTCAGGCCAGGCCCCAGGTGAGAGCGGCAGAACCCCCCAGTTTCTATATGCTGGAAAAGTCTAGGCCTGGATTAGCAATCCCCCCATCCCAGGGCTGCCCTCCAAGCCCCCAGCTTCCAGTCTTGCCGCGGAAGTTTGCACTGTGCCACCAGGGAGGGGAAGGCTACATCCTTAGGGCTTTGTCCTGTCCTTGGACAGGAGAGCTCTCACAAGACCTGCCAGTTTGGACCTAGAAAGAAAGGACCCTTAGCTCCAGGAACCTGACCCCCAATCAGAGATTTCCCCTAAGTGGTGAAGGCCTTTGAGAGCTCTAACTTCACATGAACCCTTGCTCTCCCAGCCCCACCTCTACTCAACAACTCTGGCTCGGGGAGCCAAGCATCTGAAAATCCAGGCATCTTCCCGCCATCCCTGTCTCCTTCTCCCCCAACTCTTCTGAGCCCAGCTCTACAGCCCCTCTCCTCTGGCAAAGAAATGTTAGCAACTCAGTGAAGGGGGGGCGCGGTAGGGCCGGGACCTACAAAGAACAGGAAAGATATTCAAGAGGTTAAGAATAGGAGACGAGAAGGGATAGAGATGGCACAGAGAAAAGGACAAGAGAGAAAATCTTGTACTGAGCGAGTAAGAGAATGGGAAGAAAGCACGAGAGCCCCCGGCCAGGCGGAGAAAATGGTAGAAACCGAAAACCCCCGCGGGCAGCGCCCAGCGGCTGTGGAGCAGAGGCGAGCGGCGGGGTCTGGCTCCGGGCGACGCGGTGCCGCCGAGCGGCCTCGGTTTCCCCGCTGACCCGGCCGCTTTGCTCCGCACTTGCAGGGAGAACAGCGAAAACTCCAACTCCAACAGCCACAACCCGCTGGCTGCGTCGCTGAACGGCAGCGGCAAGTCGGTGCTAGGCAGCTCGGAGGACGAGAAGACGCCGTCGGGGACGCCCGACCACTCGTCGTCGAGCCCCGCTCTGCTGCTCAGCCCGCCGCCGCCCGCTGGGCTGCCGTCCCTGCACAGCCTGGGCCACCCTCCCGGCCCCAGCGCCGTACCCGTGCCCGTACCGGGCGGAGGCGGCGCAGACCCGCTGCAGCACCACCACGGCCTGCAGGACTCCATCCTCAACCCCATGTCGGCCAACCTCGTGGACCTGGGCTCCTAGAGCCCCGCCTGCCTTGACGCGCTCGCCTTCCAGCTTGGCGCTGGGGACCGAAGAGACGGTGTCGGGAGGGCGCCCTGTGCCGGCGGCCCCATCAGGTACTGAAAGTCCCACTCGCTGAGCGGGCAGAACCGCCGGCAGGGGCAGGGTGGATGGCTGGCTCTTTGGTTTGGTCTTCGTCTGGGATTTGTTTTCAACAAGTTGCTTCTGAGATCGTTTGGAGGCCTGGGATCCGGCCTTGAACCCGGGAAGGGAATAAATTATACACCATTCTCATATTCTCTCTCCAGACCTTCTCATCCCTTTTTTCCTTTTCCCTTCCCTTCCCTGCTCTTTCTTCCAGTTCCTTTCCCTTCCTTCTCTCTTGTCCTCTCTCCGTCCCCTTCTTGCTTTCCCTGGTCCCGATCCCTCTATATTTCTGGCTTGTCACCCCTCAGTATGTTTTTGTTTCTCTATTTCTGTTTTTCTATCTCCTCTGGCTGGCCCCTTGCTCTCCTGGCCCCAAGATCTGTACCCCTGAGCCTTTCTACTCCTTCCGGGAAGTCTATTTGCATCCTCCTTCCTCGCTTTCCCGGGTGGACGTGGCAGGGGAAGAGCAGAGGAACCAGGCCTTCTCCAGAGGCCCTCCCCAAGGTTCAGTGGGGCTGCAGGTGTCCGCTCTGCACCTAATAACTTAAGTGAAAGAGAAAGGACCGGGGTGCCGGGGCCTCCGAGCGGCACCCTTGCCTCTTGCCCCTCTGTTTCTCTCCGTGAGGCCCGCTGCGCTCTCTCCTCTTCCTCCCGGGGCTGGGGCCACAGTGCTCCGGCAGAGTGTGCCTCCCGAGCCGCGGACTTGCCGTCTCCCCATTACGCCCTCATGTGAATGTTCTTCGGGAAATATTTCTGCTTTTATTTTATAATAAAATTAGAAATCATAAATATATATATGGATATATACCACAAGGCCCGTGATCCGGGAGTGCAACAGTGTCTGATTTCCCTACAGGGACTCGACACCCCGGTGGACCGTTCTGGGCAGCGATGGCCCAGGAGCCCCAGAAACCAGGAGCCGCCTTCCCCCATACATGGCGCATAACAGCCCTTAAGACGAAGGGACCCAAAACTCTGAAACCTCCTCCCACCCCCCACAAAGCCCTGCCTCCTGCTTTCTTGTCAGGAAAGCTCCCTGCAAAAGCATGAAGGGGGTGGGTGGTCTTCTCTTGGGGACTCTTCTTCCTCCATCACCAGAGCAGGGCCCTCGCTCTCCTCTTTCTTCATTTCGGGAGGAGAGTAAGAAAAGAGAAGCTGTGTGCTGAATAAGGAAGGGATGCATGTTTGGAGATGCCAAAGCTGGGGAACAAATCGGGCCTTGTAGGCTTCCTTAGCGGTGGCAGCAGTCCCCAGAACCTGGTGGCACACCCTGGGCAGGTTCGCAGGCCCCAAGAAGTGCCGCGGAGCCCGCACAAAAGCCCGGGTGGTGCATGTGGACGTAGAGGAAAGGTCTCCAGGCTCTGAAATCGGTCGTTTTGGGACGGCGATGAAAGGAGTGGGGAAGAAGGGAAGTCTGAGGAGACTGGGGAGGCCGGGCGGGTGGGCGCATGTTTTTAATAGGAGCAGGGGGGCACCAGGGCTTGGCCCGTAAGGCAGTGGAGGGGGGGCGCCTCCGCACACTGCTCAGTAGGTCCCTAGTATGGGTACATTAACCTGTAGCAGCCTCTCCCTTCTGGGGCCCCGGTCCACCTCTCCCCCTCCGCATTAAGCGGCGCGCTGAAGCCTATCCTGCCAGATTCCAAGCTGTGCAGGACTCCTTGAGGAGGAAGTTGTGGCTTTTGCGTCTCGGGTCAGGACGGGCTGTAGGCACGGAACACGTTCCTCCTCCACGCCCAGGACGTTTCGGCGCAGGCATGCCACCTGGAATCCACGGGAAAGGGAATGAAGCGCTCTTCCAACAGCGAGATCCTAGAGTGCTGGGACCTCTTTGGAGACTTCCCTCCCTGATGAAATCAGCATTCGCGGAAGACCCTTTGCGCGTCCTTTCTGAGTACTGCGGTGTCGTTCCCGCCGAGATGCGGGGCAGCCGCGGACAGCTGGGCGGGCTCACTCGGCTGGGGAGCTATGCCTCCACCTTTACTCTGTGCAGGCCTGAAGGTCAAGGGAATCGCCAGCAGGCTCAGACTGCTCCACCTGGGCCCCACCGGGCACCACGAGAGGAGCTCCAGGCCTGGCAACGCACTCTGCGTCTTCTGGCGGCTGTGCTCTCTCCGGCATAACTTGGGTTCCCCCGGGGGCAGGTCTATGCTTACAGGGCCCCAGCTGTCTGACTTTCACTGAGCGGCAGAGTGAAGAACCATCTATTGCCTGAGGGTCCGCAGAGGCTCAAGCGACCAGAAACATCACCTTGAATCCCCAGAGCTGAGCCACCAGTCCCAGGCTTAGACCCTGAAGCCCACATACCCTTACCTGCCTCCTATTTTCCACACACCCACTCCCAGGGAAACAGGCTCTGTGCGAACTTTCACAAGGACACCACCATACACAATCATCATTCGAGTCACTGAGACCAAAGGCTGTTATGTGCCAGGCCCTGTTGACACCTGATGGCACCAGAAACACACACCCTTTCACATAGTGACCACACAGGGAAACACACTGACTGTCACACATATGTTCACACACACAGAAAAACAAACATGCAGACTCTCAACCCATTCTCAGAGACACAAACACGTCTTCAGGAAAAACCTAAACACACTTTTGTTCCAATATATATGAGATACATACCCGAATGAGCCTCTCCAGATGTAAACTCACACACACACACAAATACATATCATGCTTCTCCCCAGTAGCATGCAGACCCACACTCACACCCGTGCCCCTGCCAGCAGCCAGTCCTAGTCCATCGATCTGCTGGGCTAGGGCATGGTCTTGCGGTGAAGCTGGACTTGGAGGTCTCAGTGGCTGTCCCCCAGGGAAAGAGATGGTTCTAGCCAGAGGAGGCCGAGTGTCAGAGATCCCACCTGTGGCACCTTCTTTCCAGGAGCCCGAGGGGGATCGAGGGAGGTTACCAGGAGCTCTCACTGGCCTGTAGGGGGCAGAGTACCTGCCCTGGAGCTTTATTCAGGCACAGTCTGGCTACTTGTTGAAACTTCCCTCTTTCCCTCCCCCTTGGAAAGCTAACCCCGAAAATATTTACTTAAACGGGAAACTATGCAGAAGCTCTGAAAATAAACGCAAGCAGCTACTCACCCACTGCAGAAACCATACCAAGCCAGTCCTCCATTCCACACTCTACTAGACCCAAAGAGAGGCTACGGGCCCCACCAGAGCGTGCCAGCTGGACATAACTTTTGCACAGATGCTGTCAGATGAATACAACTGCTCCCCCTAGGCATCCACCAAACACAGTTCCTAATGGCCTGTCACCCCTTCCCCAGTGGCAGCTGGAAGCCAAGAGTTTTGCTCTGGGGACCATAAAAGATAGCCCTGGAAGCACGAGTCTCCCTCCCATTCTGTTCCCCTGACCGTGTCCACCTTTCATTTGTTCCCACCAAGGTTCCATATGCATGCAATCCTCAAAGGTGAAAATGAGTGAAGAAGGTAGCATCCAGCCTTCCTGCGCAGCTGGCTGACTCACCCGCTTGGGGGCATAAAAGTCAAGGGCGGCTGAGCGCAGAGGGGTGCCAGAGGGCTTGCTGTGCCTCCTGGGCAGTCTTCCCCTCTCACCTTACGCTCAGCAGCAGTCCTGGCTGGGACATGGTCCCAGTCCAGACCCTGTTGTTCCCACCACTAAAAGTGCATCTCAAGGAAGTGGCGGGTCTACCTGGGGACAAGGTGGCGATGACGTGCCAGGAAAGCAAAAGTTAAACAGAGCCAGGGAGATCTGAGGGGAATCACAGGGCTCGATTTTCCCCAGTCCCTGTAGGAAACACCATTTTGGTGTCTGGGAAAGCAGAGATCAGCCAAGTGGGGGCTCGGGAGTCAGGACCCACGGACCTCTTGCTGGGATACTGCTGAGGTTCTGGAGGACGTGTGAATGTTTTTGTGTTGAGGGGCAGGTGGAAAAAGGTGGAGGAGGTTTGGGCTCATGACTGAGGCCCCTCCTTTTTTCATGTTGCCCATCCCAATGGTTCAGGAGCATCCGTACCCTCTGGGTGCAAAGCTGTCTAGGGCATCTAGAAACGGCGGAGACCCAGTGTGTGAGGGTGTACTGGGAAATATAAGAAGGCCTGAGACAGTGTGTAGGTGCAATAGGGTGAAAAAAATTCTCTGGTGTTCGTTGGTGGGGCAGACTTGTGCCCCAGGAGTCTGGCTGTTTCTGAGTACATAGATGGGTGGGTGAGGCAGTGCACCCCAGAACTCTCCCGGGAGCTGACAGGCTTCGCCTGTGTGCTCCTGCTGGTAAGGGAAGGCTCCTGGGGTTGGAGGAGGACCAGCCTTTCCTCTCACCCCAGCAGAAGCAAACCAGGCACAAGTTCGTCCTGATTCCTGAAGTCAATGCGGGCTGGGTGATGGGTGGTCCAGGAGAGACGGTTCCCTCCGTTGCTGCTGCCAGGAGCCACACAGTGAAGCTGAGCCCGGGCCCCAAATATCTTGAGTCTTGGTGTCGGGGTCAAGGCGTCCATCCCCACCTTGCAGGAGTCTCTTCTTGAAACTCTATGGGTGTCTGTGCAACTGGAACTCAGAAATGGCTTCTGGGTGGCAGGGATGAATCGCAGGGGAGAGGATCAATTTGGGTGTCTGGAAGGGACGAGTTTTACAGTTCTCCCACAATCCCAGCCGCGCGGCTTCTCCCCTTCCAGGTAGATTCTGCTTCTGGCCACGCCAGCCACAGAGGGAGGCGAAGTAACACCCGTGGATGTCCCTGAAGAAAGCCCCCTCCGGAGGCCCGACAGGTGCCCCTAATTGCCCCCCAAGGTCTCCCGTGCTTGGAAGACCCACAAACGCAACAGGCTTGCACAGGGAGGACACGTAAAGAGAGCCCTTCTTTAGGATGTTAGTGGCCCAGGCTTCAGGCAAAGCTAAATCGACAGCTCTCACAGCCCTGCCCAGCCAGAGCGCCTAGCGCGTCTTCACTCGCGGAGCAGTGTGTAAGCGCCCGACACAGGTGCGCTAACCCGGAAAAATCCCGCCACTCCGCCTGCCCCGCGGCCTCCGAAGTCCCACAAGAGCGCTGGACGCCAGATGCCGCGCGGCCGGCTCTCGGAACGCGTAGCGCGCGCGCTGCCCCAGGTCACTTAAAGCTCTGGCGCCTTCGGGCCGGAGAGCTGGGGACCGCGGGGCTGGGCAGCCGCCTTCCTCCAGCGCTTTGAGCTGCGTGAGGCAGAGGCCTGGGAGCCGGGACTTCTGGGACGCGCCGCGGGCGACAAAACCATGCGCTACCGTGCCATCCCCAGTAGCCATCCTCTGCCCTTCCGGGGCACCCGGGACCGACGGGACAGCACCCGGGCTCCTGCGGCCTGGGAGTCAGACCAGAGCCGCCCGAGTTCTGATGAAGAGAATGACAGGTCAGACCGCAAGGCAAGAGCAGCAGCTGGGCAGGACCTTGCCGGGCTACCGGCCCTCCATCCCTTCCTTCGGGGTCTTTCCCAAGGGCATGTGTTGCTGTACCCAGCCAGGCGCTCTCACTAGCTGGAAAGCTCACTGCGGGCAGAATTATCCAGGTAACTTGCCCTGGGCCACGGAAACGCAGCCCTGCGGTGATTCGGTGGTCCCCAGAGTAACAGGTCGTAACTGCCATTTCTTGAACGCTTAGTATGCGCCAGGAACTTTGCACACGGGGTATCTGTTGAATTCCCCCAGCGGCCACCCAAAGAAGCTATTATTACTGGAAGATGAAACTGAGACGCCGTGTTCGGGAACTTGCCCAGAGTCGCGCACGTTACCGCGGCGGGACTGGCATCTGAGCCTGCTCTCTGCGAGTCCGTAGCGCACCGTCTTCCCGGGGTAGCCGCTGCGGGTGAGCGCGGGCGCGGGGCGGCCGAGGCGGGCGCAAGGGACTCCGCGGGGATCCGCGCAGCGCCAGGCCGACGAGAAAGCTACAGCGAGGACTGGCTCCAGACTGAGCTGCGGCAGCGGGAGATCGCAGCCTCGTGCCCTGCTGCGGTCGGGTGAGAGTTTATCTCCGCGAAAATGGGGATAATTGCGCAGGTTCCCCGCTTGCGGTCTACTAGATAGGGCGCACCACGTACTACGGAGGGGGTTTCCACCGGTGCAGGTTACTCCGTAGTAAAAATGGAACTTTGGGATCCTGGGATCAGCCTGCTGCTACCTCCCTCTTTGCCCTCCTGAGACACTGGCCCCGTCTCTGCCATTCTGCTCCGGATGGCGAAGCTGTTTGGGGGACGCTAAGGGCTGAGACGTGAGCTTTGGGTGGGACGCCCTCCTCTTTTTCCACCCCCCCCCCCCCATTAGCCCCGTGCTGGGGACAGGGCTCTCCATCTGGGGGCAGTAGTACTGTATTAAGGTGTCACTTTATCAACATGGATTTACCGGTGGGATGGGAGGAGGTCAGAAGGGACAGAGAACCCAGACTGCCTGATCAAGCCCATCCTGCCCTTCCCCCACGGGGCTGAGGCCCACGGAAGCCCCCATCTCCTTCTCTGTCCGCACTCTGATTGCACCTGAGCTAGGTAATTCTGTTAGTTTCAAGATAGGGTGTATGAAACAGACTATTTCTGAGAGGCAGACCCACGGGCGACCCTGAAAAGCCACCCAGAGACACCTGAACTGAGGAGGGAGGTGAGCCCTCCAAGCCTAACGAAGGGAGGGCGCGGAGGGTGGAGCGAAGTCCAGCAAAGGAGGCGAACCGGAAGTGTGAGGTCCTCCTCCCTTTTCCTCTCCAGGAAAGAACCTCAGCCCAGTAGGCTGGAGGCAGGGGGTTGGAGGGAATTAGAAAAGATGAAGCTGAACGGTTTCTAAAAGCAAAATAGGGGCGCCTGGGTGGCTCAGTGGGTTAAGCTTCTGCCTTCAGCTCAGGTCATGATCTCAGGGTCCTAGGATGGAGCCTGCATCTGGCTCTCTGCTCAGCAGGGAGCCTGCTTCCCCCTCTCTCTCTGCCTACTTGTGATCTTTGTGTCAAATAAATAAATAAAATCTTTAAAAAAAAATAAATAAAAGCAAAATAGTCTGGATATTCCTAGCATGTATGTGGCACTCTGCAGGGTGTCACTGATTCCACAAACTTCCTCTCATTTAATATTCTCAATTATATAACATAGGCACAAAAGTAATTCTTATCCCCACTTGACAGATGAGGACATGAGATTAAGGAAGGTGTTCTGTGTGCTTTCCTGAGGTCCCGGGATTAGTAGAGGCTCTTTCCTCTACACTCCCTTGTTGAGGTGATTCTTGTTTAGTTTGGGGGAAATAGCTGGTACCAAACCGGCCAAAGGGTGACTGACGATTGTTCCCCTGGGATTGGGGGAAGGATGCAGAGAGATGGCAGCCATCATGGATCATGGAGATCAGGAGGCTGCTGCAGAGACTGAAAGCAAGTGTACCTCAAAATCAGAACTAACAGGAATGCCTGGAAACAGGTCTCTCTGGAAAGGCAACTTCCTCACAAGAGAAGCCTGAGGAAGTGGGCAGAGCCGAGAGCTAGAGCTTTGCTTTTTCCCTGGGCTCAGCACCTGTCGGTTAGGGGAATTAACCAACAGGTTAATTTGATTAAAATTTCTGAGCCAGAAATTTTCTCAGAATGTAAGAATTTTGTGGGTGATCCCCAAAGGGCTGTAAGCTTTTTAACTGGAGAATGTGGAAGAGACTCCAGATTTCTGTTTATTCTGAAAGACTAGCCCCCCCCAACTACCCCGTGTCAGTTCAGAGCTGTAAATGAAGAAGTCAGGAAGAAGTCACTTTATCATTTACTTATTATTTGTTAAAGGAGTAGGTTAAGCAGTCAGCCTGAAGGCAAATAATATTACATAGGAGAGATGTGGAGCGGGGGTTAGGGACAAAATAGAAGCAAAGACAAGACTTCAGAGAAAGGATAAAAGCCCAGGATGGCTGGAGCCGAGGCAGGGTCTCACAGAAAGGCAGCCGGCAGTGCCTCTCTCCCTCGAGACCAGGAATCAGGAGGGCTCAGGGAGGCCCAAACAGGCAGGGTCACATCACTCAGCTGGGATGGGTTGGACGCCAAACATGGGACCAGAAAAGACTGAAAATCCCACCGTACCTGGTGGCTATGTCAGCAGAAGTCTGCTTCACTCTCAAAATCTACCCAACACAGGTAGCTTCCAACCCAAACCAATGTGAAGCAAAGAGAGGGGAAGAGACTGCATTGTGCATGGATGTAACTAATACGTGCCCAAACGTGAAATTATTTCTCACCCACGCAACAGTCCGACGGGTGTTTCTGACAGCAGGTGGCCTCCCGTGGTGATTCATAGACCCAGGCTCCCCTGTTGAGTGGTTCCACCCTCACTTGGAACCTCAGAGTCCTTTGTATGCAGTTGCTGGTGGGGTAAGGAGCCTGGAGGATGGGCATGGGACATGTGGGGTGGGGAGCGGGTCTGGAGTGGTACCAGTCCCTTCCACTCATACCCCACTGGATGGAGCTTAGTCACATGACCAGCCCAGCTGCAAAGGAAACCAGGGAAGGGAGCTCCCTGTGCAATCGGAAAGAAAGCCGAGGAACATGATTTACGGAGTCTGTATGAAAAGTTAGTCAATCCCCAGTGATTTTAGAACAGAGGGATCTGTGTTCTGCAAAATTTTCCTTTTTCTGTGGACCTGTACGTATTATTATTGCTGCTTTTGCTGTTATGGATTGGGGGTTTTGTTTTGTTTTGTTTTGTCTTGCTTTTCTTGGTTTTTCTGTGGTGAAGACTACCTGTGGAGACACGGCTCCTATGTTACAGACCACAGATCACTTCACTTCTCCAGGGCTCAGTTTCCTCATCGGGTGCGCAGTGCATTAGTCAGGGTAGGGTTCAGCTGGAAGTGATGGGTGGGGGAACAAAACATGAGCGGTTAAGCATAATAGAAGATTCTTTCTCAGGCCACCTGGGTGGCTCAGTACGTTAAGCCTCTGCCTTTGGCTCAGGTCATGATATCAGGGGAGCCTGCTTCCTCCTCTCTCTCTGCCTCAGCCTGCTGCTCTGCCTACTTGTGATCTCTCTCTCTCTCTCTCTCTGTGGGTCAAATAAATAACTAAAATCTTAAAAAGAAAGAAAGAAAGAAAGAAGATTCTTTCTCCCACACATCAGCATCTAGGTAAGCAGTCGAGGATTGGTGTAAGCCAAGCTCTTCCTACGTTGTTGCTTCATTGTGCATGACCTCAATTTCATGCCCAAGATGGCAGCAATATGGAGGAAAGAAGGTACAAGCCATGTGCCCACTGTCTCTTTTTTTCTTAAAGATTTTTTATTTATGAGGTCATCTGGGTGGCTCAGTTAGTTAAGCAGCTGCCTTCTGCTCAGGTCATGATCCCAGGGTTCTGGGATTGAGCCTGGCATCGGGCTCCTTGCTCAGTGGAGAGTGGAGAGCCTGCTTCTCCTTCTCCCTCTGCTTCTCCACTCCCTGCCCCCTTGATCATGCTCTCTGTCTTTCTTACACTCTAAATAAATAAATAAATAAATAAAATCTTTTTAAAAATAGATCTTTTTATTTATGAAAGAGGGAGCACTAGTTGGGGAGGCAGGCAAAGGAAGAGGGAGAAGCAGACTCCCCACTAAACAGGAACCTGATGTGGGGCTCCATCTCAGGACCCTGAGATCATGACCTGAGCCGAAGGCAGACACTTAACTAACTGAGTCACCCAGGTACCCCTGCCCACTGTCTGTTAAGAAAGATTTTTAAAAGCTGCTATATAACATTCCATTGGCCAGTAACCTAGTTACACGATCACACTGTACTGTCAGAAAGATATGAAATATAGTTTTGCTCAGAACAGCCATGTGCAACTAAAATTTGGCCCTTCTATTGCTGAGGAAGAATGGGAGAATGGATATTAAGGGACACTGCATCTGAATTCATAGGGAGTTAGACACAGTAATCTCCAAGGTCCCTTACAGAGGTTTTGTGTTTTTATAAAAGCAATTAACAAGCAAAAGAAAGAAAGAAACAAACAAACCAAAAGCAGCAAAGTATAAACAAAAAAGTTATTTTTTAAAAACAAAAGAAATTTGTTATCTAAAACTTGAGGCTAATTCATTTTAAAGTTAAAATTCATACCAATAGCCGTAATTTTCATCCTCCCTCCCCACAAATATGTAGTTCCAGAATTCCACTAACTGAAATTGCTAGTAACGGGTCATTTAAAATTATTTCCCCATGCATTCACTGAGATGTGAGGATTGAGGGTGCACTGTGGGAGAAACACTGAGGAGTCCGCAACCTCTTTTCACTAACAGAATACTGAGGGCCACAAAAACATTTCTGTAATCATGTATTAAAAAAAGAACTACTTCATTCCTTCCTTCAACTTTCTATTCATTCACTCATTCATCTGTCCTAATTCAGTAAGTATTTCCTGGGTACCACCATTGGCTGAGTACTAGAAGTGGGGATGTGAACATTGTTTTTACCCATCTTCATCAATAACAGGACTGTAGCCTGACATCTGGTTGACCCACTACATGGACTTTATCATCAGCCTCTTTTATTAGGCTTGGCCTTGTGAACAGGTGCTCCCCAAAGAGATATAAATAGACATGATGTGGGCCACCTGGAGGGCTGGCCTGTAAAATCTCCCACCTATACTTCTCTATGCTTCCCTTCCACGTGCTAGAATGACAATAACTAGAGTCACCTTGGAAGTCATGCACTGAAGATGGCAGTCACTGCTAGCCTCGGTCCCTAAATGACTACATGGAGTAAAGAGCACTGTACACACACACACACACACACACCCTAACCTGGAGCAAATGCCCTGGACTAAATAAGAGGTGTGTGTGTGTGTGTGTGTGTGTGTGTGTGTGTGTGTTTGATCCAACATGGTATCTATTGGTTACTGCAAGTTCATGTAACTCGGTTCTAGATCATCACCAACCCCGGCGAACACCATCCACATTATATTTTAGGTGCCTCTGGAACACAATAGCCTAATTAGCAAACCAGATAAGTGTGATGGGTGTGCCAGACAGGGCATCTCCAATGTAGACAGATGACCGGATCTGTGTCCTCACTTGTGAAGTGAAAGTTCACCCTCTCCAAGTCCAACATGCGTGATTCTCTGGGACATACCACAGCAGGCAGTAGAGAACTCTAAGAGTGGACTTTTCTGGAAGCAGTGCTTTGAGTGAAAACGTTTACTCCCTGGAAGTCAGGAGAGGTAGCAGCCTCTCCTGAAGAAATCCTTTCTTCATGACGTGTGGGAATAGGGTAATGGGGAAGGGAAGGGCGAATAGGGAGAGATCAGTTAAGGCCAACACTTAACCACAAAGGAGAAAATGATATTTTGCTTCACCCCCACAGAGAAACCTGCACACATGTCTCTAGCTTCATCCCTTAGAGTACTAGGTGGGGAGACAGGAGATTGGGGTTCTACCTCTATTGTCACCTTCCTGTGCAACCTTGAACAAGTCAGTAAGACTTTCTGAACTTCAGGTTCCCTGACAGTAAAGGGAGAGAGGACTCTCCATAGACTCTCACTCAATAGATGGGACAGAGGAAATCTAGTCAGTGTGGAGAGCGGCCTCAAATCTTTGGCAGACAAACATTGAGAAGGGTGGCAGGGAGAGGAGTATTGCTCCTTCAGAAGGCAATCGATCTTTGGCGGCACTCACACTGTTCCACTGAACAATGGGTTAGAGATCAGTTATTTGAACCTCCTGTCTCTGAGCTGGGGTGCTGGGGGTTTTAAAGTAAGTTTTAGAAGGGAAAAAAAAAAAGTCTCCAGAGAAAATAGCAGAATAAAGAGCTCCAACAGCCCACCCCCTCCATAAAAGCAGCACCATAAAAAATTGGCAGGAGCTGTCTGCAGCACATTTTTTTAAAAAATTTTAAAGATGTATCTATTTATTTGAGAGGGGGAAGGGGCAGCAGTAACAGGAGAGAGAGTCTCAAACAGATTTCAGCTGAGCGCAGGGCCCTACACGGGGCTCAATCTCATGACCCCGAGATCAGGACCCCAGCCGAAACCAAGAGTCAGACACTCAACCAGCTAGGCCACCCAGGCGCCCCTCAGCAGCACATTTTTTAGAATTCTGAAAACTAACTAAAAACTTGAAGCAGCCCTGGGAGCCCTCTTTCGAGAATATCACTGAACTTTGGTTAGAACATCAAGCATTGTGGCTTTGAACTTACCCAGGTCCCATCCCTCAGTTCTCAGCTCATCAGTAGCTTTGGAATTAACAGTCTGCATTCCCAGTACCAGTACAGGGGGTGGAAAGAAGGGACCCCACTTACAAACTGATCTTAGTTAGTCTGTATGGTGGGTCTCTTGAAAATCTACTCAAACATTGTCTTCGTCTTGACCGCCTAATTGGAACTCACCTTCTGCTACAGCCACCAACCAAGAACTATTTTCCAAAAACATTTATAGACAAAGGTTTCAATTTCTGCTGCCTGAGCCAAATGGCTAACAGTGGGGCAAAGAACTGGCCATCCCAAAAGCTTGACAGGAAAGGTTGAGGAGTGAGGTGCTTTGGGGGGAATGAGGGCTTTAAGAAGCTCCAACCGATCCCTGGCATTCCAGAAGGGTACCTCCATGCTGAGGGCTATGCACATACTCAGGAAAGACCCAAAAAGGCCCTAAGCATTTGCCTCTGGCTGACCTGAGACTCTGCATAAGCAAGAGGCAAAAGCTAAAATAGAATTGCAGATTTCCTGGATGAGTGTTGGAGCCCCAAGCCAACATGCACACTGAATGTCTCCATAAAGACTGAGAGTTGTGTGTTTTTTTTTTTTTTTTAAGTTATCTCTACACCTAACATGGGGCTCGAACTTATGACCCCAAGATCAAGAGTTGCATGCTCCACTGTCTGACCCAGCAAGATCCCCAAGACTAGGAGGTTCTTTTTGGTAGTTCCGGGCTTTTAAGCCCTGTCCAAAAATTAGCTCACCACTAAGCTAATAGAGTAGAGACTTCAGTGACTGTGCATGATGAAGAATACAGATTTTACTAAATTTGTTTGGTACAGTTACTAAGCAAACAAACAAGGACAATAAACAGTAATAATACCAAACCCAGGAGACAGAGTAAAATCTGATTTCCAGAGTTGCCATATTATAATATTTAAAATGTTTACTTTTGAACAATAACAATGGAAAACTGTAAGGTTCACACCCATTAAAATGGCTGTCATCAAACAAGCAGAAAATAGCAGTACTAGTGGGGATGTGGAGAAATTGGAAGCCTTGTGCATTGCTGGTGGGTTTGAGTTTAAAATGTAAAATGAGGAAATGAGTGCATTTGAGTACAATGGTGTGCCAGCTGTGGAAAACAGTGTGGCCGTCCCTCAAAAAAATTAAACATAGAATTACCATGTGTTCCAGCCATTCTACTCCTAAGTATAGATCCCAAAGAATTTAAAGTAGAGACTCAAACAGATACTTTTATACCAATATTCACAGCGGCATTACTCACAATAGCCAAAAGGGGGAAACAACCCAAGTATCCATCAATACCACATAAAAAAAATGTGGTATATACGTACAATGGAGTGCTCATTTTAAAAAAGCCGTAAGAAGGGGCACCTGGGTGGCTCAGTGGGTTAAAGCCTCTGCCTTTGGCTCAGGTCATGATCCCAGAGTCCTGGGATCAAGCCCCACATCGGGCTCTCTGCTCAGCAGGGAGCCTGCTTCCCCTTCTCTCTCTGCCTCCCTCTCTGCCTACTTGTAATCTCTGTCAAATAAATAAATAAAATCTTAAAAAAAAAAAAAGGAATGAAATTCTCATATATACCATGGCATGGACGAACCTTGGAAATGTTACATTAAGTGAAATAAGGCCAGTCACAAAAGGACAAATATTGTGTGATTCCACTTATGTAAGTGTCTAGAACAAGCACCTTCATAAGATACAGGAAGTAGAATAGAGGTTACTAGGCTGAGGAAAGGGGATGTGAGGAATTATCATTTAATAATAATGATGGTACAGAGTTTCTGCTTGGGAGGATAAAAGTTCTGGGCATAGAAAGTGATGATTGTTGCCCAACCCTGTGAATGTACTTATTGCCCCTGAATTGTTCACTTTAAAATGATTAAAGGGCACCCGGGTGGCTCAGTTGGTTAAGCGACTGCCTTTGACTTGGGTCGTGATCCTGGAGTCCTGGGATCGAGCCCCACATTGGGCTCCCTGCGCAGCAGGGAGTCTGCTTCTCCCTCTCCTGCTATTGTTGCCCCTGCTCATGCACGTGCTCTCTCTCTCTCGCTTACTCTCCCTCTCAAATAAATAAAATATTTTAAATATATAAAAAATAAATAATTTTTTTTAAAAGTCACCAAATAGAAATTCTGGAGTTGCAAATGACAGTAACTGAAATGTAAACATCACCAGACTCAACACGCCTTTTGAACTGGGAGAAGAAAACATCAGCCAGCTCAAAGGTAGGTTAGTTGAAATTATCCAATCTGAGAAACACAAAGAAGAAAAAATGAAAAAAACTGAAGAGATCCCATGAGCCAGAAGACCATATGATGGTGTATTCAAAGTATTGAAAGTATAAACTGTCAACCAAGATTCTATATCCCGCAAAATATCTCCTCAAAATGTTACCCAGAGGAACTGAAAACTTAGGTCTGCACAAAACCCATACACATGAGACACCTTTGGTGGCTCAGTGGGTTAAGCCTTTGGCTTTGGCTCAGGTCTGGGTCTCAGGGTCCTGGGATCAAGCCCCACATCAGGCTCTCTGCTCAGCAGGGAGCCTGCTTCCTCCTCTCTCTCTCTGCCTGCCTCTCTGCCTACTTGTGATCTCTCTCTTTATCTCTCTGTGTCAAATAAATAAATAAATCTTAAAAAAAAACCTATAAACAGATGTTTCTAGCCACTTTATTCATAATTGCCCAAACAAGCTATACCAAAACCTGAAAGCAACCAAGATATCCTTCAGTAGGTGAATGAGTAAGTAGGCGAATGAATAATGGCAGATATATGTCTTTAAAAATTAGTCCAAACCCATAGAATGTACGACATCAAGAGTGACCCCTGAAGTAAACCGTGGACGTTTGTGATTATGATGTGTCAGTGTAGGTCCATGGTCGTGTAATGAAAGTACAGCTTGGTGACAAGGAGGGAGAGCGCTATCTGTGTGGGAGCAGGGAATGTCTGGGAAATCTCCATACTGTCCGCTCAATTTTGCAATTTTGTTCATTTTGCTTGGAAGGAAAAATGGCCAGACATGTGATTAAATACCAATTCACGGGCTGAGGTCCATGGTTTGGCTAGATGGTCAGTGACTTGGAAGAAACACAATTGGAAAACCAGTGACCGGTGTGTCTCAGAAAAAGGTATGTGCATAGACCTCTGGGAATGGGTGAAAACATTAAGATCTTTGTGTTCTATGTCAAGGCCCACCGAAGGGTGACCTCAGCAGAGGAAGATTTGAATGGTCTAGTGGGTAACAGGACCTGTTCTATGGATACCAGCCAGTCTCTTTTCCCATGAAAAGAGACTGTCCCATGAGCCAGTCTCATGAAGGAAGCAGCTGGGGTGACAAGGATGGACGTCAAGCATGGGCTCAGCAACATGGGCTTTGACTCACCAAAGGCAGGCCTGGCTACGACCTCCACTGAGTGTCCGATCTGCCAGCAGCAGAGACCAATACTGAGTCCCTGATATGCCACCATTCCCCAGGGACTGGTTGGTTACATTAGACCATTTCCACCATGGAAGGGGCTGTGTTCTTAGTGGAATAGACACTGACGCTAGATATGGATTGGTCTTCCCTGAAGGCGATGCTTTTGCAAAACCACCATCCACAGACTCGTAGAATGACATATCCGCCATCACAGTGTTATGCATGGCATTGCTTCTGATCAAGAAAATCACCCCACAGGGGCTCCTGGGTGCCCCAGGTCATGATCCCAGGGTTGTGGGATCAAGCCACGCATCGGGCTCTCTGCTCTGCGGGGAGCCTGCTTCCTCCTCTCTCTCTGCCTGCCTCTCTGCCTACTTGTGATCTCTGTCAAATAAATAAATAGAATCTTTAAGAAGAAAAAAAAAAAAGAAAAAAGAAAATTACTCCACAGCAAAAGAAGTGTAGCAATATGCCCGTGCTCAAAGAACCCACTAGTTTTACTGGGTTGCCCATCATCCTGAGACAGCTGGCTTGATAGAAAGGTGGAATGGTCTTTTGAAGATTTAGTTAAAGCCTCAGTTAGATGACAATAGCTTGCAAGGCTCGAGTGAGGTTCTCCAGAAAGCTGCATATGCTCTGAATTAGCCTCCAATATATGGTGCGGTTTCTCCCATCACCAGAATTCAAAGGTACAGGAATCAAGAGGTAGAAATGGGAGGGACACCACTCCCTAGTCTCCCTAGCGACCCACTAGCACAAATTTTGCTCCCTGTTCCCATGACAGTATTCTCTGCTGGCCTAGAAGTCTTAGTTCCAGAAGGAGAAAGGCTTCCGCCAGGAGACACAGCGACGATTCTGTTGAACCCGGAGTTGACACAGCCACCTGCCCACTTTGGGCTTCTCATGCCTCTGAGTCAACAGGCAAAGAAAGACATGACTGTGCCGGCTGGGCGATTTGTTCTGACCACCAAGAGGAAACTGGACTATGCTCCACAATGGAGGGAGGCAAGAGTATGTCTGGGAAAAAATAAAGAAGGAATTACTTTTCACACTCGTTAGTGCTTTGTATGCTTGGCAGGATAATAAATGTCCTTTGCTTTCTGGTAATGGACTCTACCAGCCCACCTCAGCACAATAAAGGCCCCCTTTATCAGGTCTCCACATTTCCCATAATAATAGAACCTGTGATCTGTAGTTGGACACATGGTTGTCCAGAATAAAGATGACATGATCCAGCCTCCCTTGCAGACAGGTGTACTGCGTGACTGAGTTCTGACTGATGAATACAATTGGAAGTATTTTCTGCAAATTTCTGGACGTGTTCTTAAAGGAGGAGGAGTCCTTTTTCTCCCTTCCTCCGGCCACCGTGGACCATGAGACAGCATGCTAAAGTCGGTGGAAAAGTCAAGCTAAAGGGATGGCTGGGTGCCTCAGTCAGTTAAGCGTCTGCCTTCAGCTCAGGTCATGACCCCGGGGTCCTGGGATTGAGTCCTGAATCAGGTTCCTTGTTCAGCAGGGAGCCTGTTTCTCCCTCTGCCTGCTGTTCCCCCTGCTTGCGCTCACACACACAATCTCTCTCTCTCTCTCTCTGTGACAAATAAATAAATAAAATCCTAAAGAAAAAAAAAAAAGCCAAGCAAAAGGAGCCTGAATTTTATATGACTTTAGAGAAGCTATTTCAGCCCTAGACTTCCTACTCTTGACTTTATTAATGTAAAAGAAAAATAAACACCTATTTTATTTAAAACCCTTGGGTTTTCTGGCACATGCAGTTGTAGCTCACTAATTTCAACTACCTTTCCAAATTCAGAGTATAATCTTCCTGCCTGGAATCTACCCTATGGCCCTTTTACGTATATAATTTGCATTTATCCTCTCAGTATTTCTTTGACATGTGGCATTAAGTCTGACCATTCCTGGTTCACAAAGGTATAGTAAACTCACATACTTCCATTTACAGAGTTGCCCAGGGCAACGAAGACAGCCGAGCTGAGAAGTGGCACCTCCCAGTTCCCCGGTGCGTGCCGACCCCACCAGAGGGTACTGTGACAAGGTCTGTCATGACTCAGCCTGGGCACACAAATGCAGAAGTTCCCCATGCTTGCTTTTAGCATCAGCCATGCTGACATTGAAACGATGCTGAGAAAGTTCTCAGCCACTCAGACCCCTAGATAAATTTGTCGGGACTCAGGAAGCCACCAGAGATGTTTCTACTTTTAGTCAGGCTTTTCTCAGGCTGGCGCCCTCAGGAAGAGTCCAGAGGCAGAGAGGGAACGATCTGGAAGGGTTTTGTAGCAACTATGTGGGGTAATGAGCTAGCAGCAGCCAGAGAGAGTTGACTTTATCCCCTTCCTGGCCTGTAGGATCGGTACCCAAAGTATTTTACCTCATTTGTATAAAAGCTCTGGAGGATCACGGTCAAGTCTTGAGGCAGACAGATGACAGTCTGCTCTCCTAGGGAGTGAAGGACAAATTCAGGGAGATCTCATAAAGACGCATGTGTGGACAGAGCAATGGCACGTAAACTGAAGTAAGCGACCAGGAGTCTGGAAGTAAATAACCTAAATTTGTGGGCTGGGACGCTGAAGGCGAAAGCACGGGGTTTATTGGCAATTACTCTTCAAAGACATTAACCCGGTATAACCGGCGTTGTCCAGACTTCAATGCAGTTCGGTTGCACGAGATCGGTCAAGAGTCTACAATGTCAGGGGCACCTGCGGGGCTCAGTGGGTTAAGTGTCTGCCCTCAGTTCAGGTCATGGTCTCAGGGTCCCGGGACCAAGCCCCACATTGGGCTCCCTGCTCCATGAGAAGCCTGCTTCTCCCTCTCCCACTCCCCCTGCTGTGTTCCTGCTCTCGTGGTTTCTCTCTGTGTCAAACAGATTTTTAAAAATCTTAAAAAAAAAAAAAAAAAAAGAGAGTCTGAGATGTGTCAGTCATCATATCCAGCACTAGTTTGCAAATACATGCAAGATATGGGCCTTGCCTTCATGGGGTGGGTCTAGTTCCTAGTGTCATCAGGAAGAGATCTGGAAAGAGGCTCCTTCCCTGCTTTCTGGGACATTGTTCTGATTGTATTATTTGTTTAGTTTTTCAATTAACGATTATTTGCAAAATCTTTTTGTACCTCCTAACCATTTGGGGAAAAATCTTTTTTTAATATTCATTTATTTATTTGAGAGAGAGAGAGTGAGTGAGTGAGTGGGAGGAGGGGCAGAGGGAGAGAATCTCAAGCAGACTCCCCACTGAGCACAGAGCCTGATGTGAGGCTCGATCTCACAACCCATGAGATCATGACCTGAACTGAAACCAAGGGTCAGATGCTTAACCAACCCGTTAATGTTTTATAAACTAGATATGATCATCCTGGCATTCAAGTCCTTCTGTTACACGAGGAATACAAATGATTGGGGGGCTTTTATTCCTTTTGGGGAACATCCGATCTTCTCTTGGAGTTCCTTATAATCATCAGGTAACATATTTTCACCTGGAACTTGACCCAAAGAGGAGTACCAGCCTCAATTTACATATGAAGTATTAGTATAGTATCATTTTAAATTTGATAGATAAAAATATGAAAGTTATTTCCTTGTCTCACCCCAAACGAGGGAGGCTGACTTGAAACTTAAAAAAAAAGAGGTTTTGGACAGAGAAGGAGTAGATTTAGTAAGCATGGAGCGAGAGGCAGATATAGAAAAGGTAATTCAATTCAGTAAGTGTGGTGGTTTCAAAACACTGGGGCAGATTTTTTCCACCTCTTCCATCAAGAGGCAGAATTCCTTCCCTTAGGACCCCTGGCAAACCTCTGACTACTTTGACCAACCAGATATGGTAGAAAGGGCATTCTGTGATTTCCGAGGTTAATCAGGCAAAGTCGGGAAGCTTCCACCTTGGTCACTGAGTACTTGCTTCTGGAGCTCTGGGCCTTCACTTAAGAAACCCAGCCACCTGGGGGCCGGGGGCCTCATGCTAGAGCACATGAAGGCATTGCCCAGACCAGCCTTCCAGCCACCCCTGCCAATGAGCCAGACATACAAGAGAAGATGCCCCAGGCTCCCCGAGCAGCTCATCAGCCAGCTAAATGCTACTGCCTGACCTTTGTCAATGCCACAGGGAACCAGAAGAATCAGCCAGACAAGTGAATTCCTGACACACAAAGTTGTGAGGTACAAGAACATGAAATATGGTTGTTTTAAATCACTAGATTTGGAGGCAGTTGTCATGCGGCAGAGGATAGCCAGACAAAAAGGAAAGTGTTGCTCAAAAATCAGAGCTACAGAAGGCAGGACAGATAGTCCTTGGAGGGAGCGCTTGTCTGCAGTAGTCAGTGAGGGCTGGAAAGATGTTGCCCAGTGGTGATTGGGAGGTGACCCAACTAGATCGCTCCTCTAAGGAGCTGTGAGGCCGTGGGCAAGTCATTTTACTCTGCATCTCACAGGACCAGACCACGCGCTGAGATGGATGTGAACTCTGCCTTGTGCAAACTAAGAAGGACAGTGCTCTCCCCCCGACCGACCCCCCACCCTGGTTTTTTGTTTTTTTTTTAAAGATTTTTTATTTATTTATTTATTTGACAGAGAGAGATCACAAGTAGACAGAGAGGCAGGCAGAGAGAGAGAGGGAAGCAGGCTCCCTGCTGAGCAGAGAGCCCAATGCGGGACTCGATCCCAGGACCCTGAGATCATGACCTGAGCCGAAGGCAGTGGCTTAACCCACTGAGCCACCCAGGCGCCCCCACCCTGGTTTTTAAATGTAGGACGGAATCCTGCATTGGCTGAGCAGTTGGATTAGGTGAATTAACTCCAAGAGTCTATAAAGAGAAGCCCTACTTCATGCAGAAGGCATAAACACGTGTAAAAATATATGCTCCCATGTATGACTTATATGTCAGGATTTCATCTCCTCAAAGACTGCTCGCAGTTAAAGCCCAAGTTCTCCTCGCTGTTTCCCCAGCCTCTGTGATATGCCAGCCCAGCAAGAGAGCTCTTTATTAGGTTGAAAATAGAAGTCGATTTTAGAAGCTCTAGAAATGGATGGCAAATCTCTCTAGAAGGAGGCTGGAAGTGTTTGGGGAAAGTCCCAGAACTTGAGGGTGATAGCATAATTATGGCTTGCCCAAATTCCTCCAGTGCCCTCGGTCTAGAAGGCCAATCAGTATTTCTGACAAGTGTGTTTATGGGGCTCAGTTAAAGAATCAGAAATATTGGGGGTGTTGCAGGGAGAGTGGATGAAGAAGTTTCACTGGACTTAGTTTGCAAAGCCCCAAATACCGAAAAGGGGAGTCCCAGGTGGTGATTCACATCCCAGGCTTGCAAACTCAGAGCTGGATCCCCAGGCACTCAAGGCTCGAAGGTAAAGTTATGGCGCCACCTGCTGGAGAAACAGAGGCTAGATTCTCTCCTGGAGCCGGTTCTGTTTCTCCCTAACAGCCCTGCTCAAGCTCAACCCTCCAGAGACCCTACACTTGCCGGAGAGCCCCAGCCCAGCCAGATGGGAAACCACTGCTCTGCTTATCAATACGCCTTCAGCTTTGCAAACCCTGTGCTTTTTAGGCTGGAGAATCAGAACGTGATAAACCTAGCAGTCTTTCCCAAAGCAGACTAGGATTGGATGGACATGCTATGAGTCTCTTTAAGTTCAGGGCCAGAGGCAAGATGGAGTCCCCTGAGATTGTCCTGCCTGCAAATCAGCAGCCCTCCCTGCCAGCCCACCGTGGTGAGAAGCCTCTTCCCAGAGCTTTCTGGAAGGGCACTGAAGGGCACTGTGGGTCTGAGGGAAGAGGCATGGGCAGGTAAGAGAAGGCACACTTTTTCTGGCACACAAGTGACCCCACAACGATCCAAAGCCCATTCCAACGTGGTTGAATTTGTCAAGGCCTCCTTCTGTGTGGACTGGCTCTGTAATAACTCAGTAATGGCCAGCAGACGCCTTAAAAGTGTCTTCCTCCTTTAGGGATCATTAGAAAGCTATTAAGGGTATCTAATTATTTCCTAATGCTAATAAAGGTGCTAATGAGCTGGGCAAGTTTTCTCACTTTTGTGGAGATAATTAGAAGGCAATTATTTTTTTATGTACATAAAGGAGTGGGAACCTTGCCGTAATCTCTACAACTGAGTTTTGTTCTGCCCTTGTCTTGGAAGCTTCTCTACAATGTTCATTATGCCTGGACAAGAGTCCTGGGTTTTCGGGCTCCATCCCACCAGTCCACCTCCACAAATATTTGGTCTGAAGGAAGCAGAGGGAGAAAACAGAGGCGATCTCTCTTTCTCTAGGACTTTGGGGTAAGGGGCTATCTTGGCTGTGCATTCTGCTTTAGGTCCCGTGTAGCTCTGAGGTAAGGGTTCTCCAGCCAGAGCACACATCCAAACCACTTGGAGGCTTGCTGACCCCATCCTGGAGGCTCTGACTTGCTGGATCTGGGGAAGGGAGTGGGAATTTACATCACCAGTGAGAAACACTACTCTGATACAGGCAGTCCACAGCTACCCTCCCTGACTCCCTCCCTGCCAAGAAATTAACAGGTGGGATGAGAAAGAGCTACTTGACTTTGGGGGTAAGGGGGGGGGTGTGTGGAAATGACATCTTCATCTCCATTAACTTCTACCTGAAAGTTGGCTGTTTCTTACATTTTGAATACAAGCGATCAATCAGATATGCTCCAATCCTAATTATTACAGCCTTAGCAGTATCTGCAAAGATCATCTGTGTGCATCCCTCCTTCAAAACACCAATGGTTGATTTTTCTGTCCCGCCAGTAGATTTTATTATGTCATCCATTACCGGAGAAGCATATATATTACTATATCACTAGGTTAAAAATATTTTGATAACTGTGTTTCAAAACGATCAATTTCCTTTGAGGTCCTCTCTATTTTTCTCTTTGATGCCACATCTGAAAATGTTACTCAGGCTGCCCAGGGAGGAGAGGGAAGGGAGGCGGGGCCCACAGCACCAAAAAAGAGAAAGGAATGAAGGAATGGAGGGAGGGAGGCAGGAAAAAGAAAAGAAAAAAGAGTAAAAACTTTGTTCTTGTGGTGTGAAATGAATCCTCAAGGAGAATTCAGAGCTCCTGTCAAAGGAAAAGTTCGAAAGAAGTGATGTTGGTGTTTGTATGGGGAGAGAGATGGGTGTGGATGGGGAGGTGGTGTAGAGGCAGGGGCGTGGAGAAGAGGGCAGCTTATTAGCTGGGAAAGCAAAATTCACGTGGCAAATCTTCCCTAGAATTCAAAACTTTCCAGCATATTTCTTAGCCAGAAGTTGCCTGGGACTTGCTTTGATTGTTTTGTTTTGTTTTGTTTCTCCCCCTCTCCACTGTGTGTTGAGACAAATCTCCCAAACTTGTGGTTTTGAGCACAGCCCCCTACTTCTGCGTCATCCCCTGTCTCAAGCCACCCACTCTTTCTGGCTTCAGGGAAACACACACTGGAGCTTTGTTCAAGAACTGGAAGGAACTGGTAATATTAACATCTCGAAGTCCTGCATTCAAACACGTTAATCCTTGTATTTGCTCTGTGTCCTTAGGCAAGTCCCCTTTCCTTTCTGGGCCTGGGATGACACTTCGGGTGGAGGCAGGAGAGATGGGTGCTCCATTTTCCTGAATGTTCTAGAAGGGGAGGATGGAGGATTCTCTTCAAGTTTGAGAAAAGGAGGTTTGTTGCTACCCCCCGGATTCACGGAGCTCTTACACAGCTTCTTTCCCGTCCATCCGTCCATCCTTGATGCCCACCTTAAAAAGAAACAGAGAACAGGACCCCTAGGCCTTCAGTATGGGAGAGACAGACTTACACATAAAAAAAGACAGCATTACTGGGATGAGTGCTGTCTCAGAAGGCTGTAAAAACCCTCCAGGTGCAGATGAGCAAGTGACTAGTTCTTCTGGAGCCGGACAGCTATGGGTCCACCCTAGCTGCATGTGGTGGGCTGAAGGAAAGGAGATCGGGCGGCGGGGGGGGGGATACACTGGGGGATGGTGTTTAACTCACCAAACTGGGCTGTTTGGGGGAAGCATGCCTGTAGCAAAGGATGAGAGGGAAAACAAACTAAAGTAAAAAAAAACAAATAAATAAAAATGCACGCGTGTGTATAGGCATGCCAGGTATTGGAAATCAGAAGTCAGAGCTGAACCCACAGCTGGGGCTCAGCGCTTGAACCCCAGCTCCCCCCCAACCCCAAGGCACTCCTGAGAGAAGAATGTGCTAGAAGAGACAAGGCAATAACGATGACCATTATTTATTGAGCACCTACTAAGTACTAAGAGTTGGCTCAGTGTTCTGCTTTTCGTTTAGCCCTCAGGACATACCCACAAAGTGGGTATCATTGCTCTCATTCTCCACGGAGGAAACCAAAGCTGTAAGGGACTGTCCACCAAGCCTCTGATCACCCCCCTCCCCACTGTGCCCAAGCCCTGCTGTGGGGCCTGGTGAGCACCTGTGGGACCCCTCAGAAGAGTCCTTTAACTCCAGCTACTGGCCGTGGGGCCAACAAACACACTGGGCTGAGTGGCCCCTTTGCGGTGCCCTCCCAAACTGGCTTTGAGCCCCAGTGGGTCCATCAGTGAGAAAAAGACCATCTAGTAGGAAAGAATCGAAAGCAACCATAGGAGCATCTCAGTCTGGGAAACAGGGCGGGCTGGCCTGCAGGCCCACGCCCTAGGCCCACACCCACCTCAGCGGGCCCAGCAGGTGGGAGCTGCCCACAAGCAGGACAGGAAGGAAGGGAGGGAGGCAGAGAGCACTGGAGGCAGCTTCAGCCCACTGGAGCTCAGCTGGAAACTTTGGCCTCAATTCAGCTTATTCAGATCCTCGTCACTCAATTGGGGAGTTCCATGTCCTCCTGGGACCCCAACTCATCAGTGAGGCAGGCGGGGAGGAGGTGGAGGGAAGGGGAGCCGGGGGGATCCTCCACATCCCCTCTTTCTGCCTTTCTGCCGCTGACTAGTGGGTTCGGTAGCCAAGGCCACGACACCGATGTCCACTCCGCCTCCACACCCAGGCAGGACTCCTTCAGTGGGTGTGCAGAACTTACCTCAGACTTTGTCAGAGCTCTCCTGGCCGCACGCCAGGTCAGAGGGACAAGCACCAGACATGCCGGAATACGGAGCTGAATGCCAGACATCAAACAGGACAGCTGGCTCCAGGGTCCCTGAGGGGCTGGGAGATGCCCCAAGGGCCTGGGAGACCGGCTAGTCCCGCCAGGGCTGAGGGCTGCGGAGGTATGCACAGGGCAGGGTCCCCACAGCCAGTAGCTTCTCTCTGAAGCCCTTCGACTCCCCCTACCCGCAGCCCAGCTCAGAGAGCCCCTGGGGCAATTCTGAGTTTATAAGGACCACTTCCCCCCACCCCGCTGCCCCCCATACTCCCCCCCATTGCGGGGATGGGGAGCTGCTGCTCCTCTCCCTGCCACTGCCATTGAAAAGTGAGATTGCAGCGGCTTGGGCTCACCCCAGATTTCCATCAGGAGTCCTAACACCTTAACTTCTCCCAGCCTCAGTTTCCCCATCCGTGAAGTGGGACTAAGATCAAAAGAGTTAATAGGGGTGAAGAGCCCAACCCAGGTGGTGCTCAGCAGCCACGGTGTCTTTCCAGTCCTCCCTCCTCCTCCCTCAGCACTGCACTTGCCCCTGGGACTAGGAGAGGAGCCCCAAGCAAACTGGGCCCTTTTGGCTGCTGCTGGGCTGGGGGGGCACAGGAGTTCTAGAACAAAGATTTTCAAAAGCCAGAATGTTCACCCTCAGGGTGACCAGGTACTGGCCTCCGATATTTAAAGGGTGCTGCCCTTGGAGAAAAGGGAGCTGCCTCTGTCCTGAGGAGTCCCAAAGGGTAGCTGATGGACTCCTTCGAGGGTGCTCTGGGGGGAGAGTGTAGGTGACTTGGTAAGGAAGAGGTCTTCAGAGGTGGGTCCAGGGATGCTGTGGGCTGGCTTCCATAGAGCCTGGTGAGGTCAAGAGGGAAGAGGGAACGGAGTAAGGGACCTTACCTTTCCTCTAGTCTGTCTCTTCTGAGTCTATTAAAATAGGTGGCTGTTAAGGGCATGGCATGGAAAAGACTTTTCACCCCAAATCTCTCTGTGTCCGTCGCTGATGCCTGCAATTCCTTCCCTGCAGATTTGCCACTTGGGGCTAAGGCACTGTCCCTTGCAAAATGCCAGACTCGGTGGCTGGTGTCAGGTGATTGATTCATCAGAGCCCTGGACAAGGTTCCGATGGGGGAGGTAGGAAAAGGAGGGTGAGGCACATTTGTATTATGTCAATCCTTAAGGAGTTAAAAAAACCTCCTGTGTTTTTTTTTTTTTTTTAAGATTTTATTTATCCATTTGACAGACAGAGATCACAAGTAGGCAGAGAGGCAGGCAGAGAGAGAGAGAGGGAAGCAGGCTCCCTGCTGAGCAGAGAGTCCAACGTGGAGCTCGATCCCAGGACCCTGAGACCATGACCTGAGCCCAAGGCAGAGGCTTTAACCCACTGAGCCACCCAGGCGCCACCCTTCCTGTGTTTTTAAAGAATATCAAGGATAAGCCCATGGCTGGACTGGCTATGCACACTGCACGTTTTCTTTCCCATTTTAATCCATTTTCTGGATTCATGTTTTCGGTTCTTATTCAATTAAAAACAAGGCACATATATTTAAATGTATCTTCTTATTGTTCTATAAATGTAATAAGAAATGGCAATAGAACACCAAGGCAGTTCTAAAAATGACAGCCCAGTCTCAAACACAGTAGCTAAGAGTCCTATCTAGAACAATGACCCCATACAACGTGAAAGTACCACATGTGAAAACATTCTTTCACCTTATACTTGATATTCCTAAAAACACAATGCGTTTTAACCCCCTAGATAGGATTGACATAATACAAAACGGTGCAAGTTATGGTGTTTTGGGGGCAGTCCTCCATTTGACTGGAACATAGCGTGTGTTATCCCGGGGCGGAGTGAAAAGCTCTTTGGGCGACATGTAAATATGCACTCCAGACCTGAATGGATGCCATAGGTCCCTGTTCACAGCAGCATTATTCACAACAGCCGAAAGGTGGAAATGACCCAAGTTCATCGATGGGTGAGTGGAGAAACAAAACATGGTCTACGCATGCCCACAATGGAATATTATTCGGCCTTCAAAAGGAATGAACTCAGATCCATGTTATGACACAGATGACCTTGAGCACATTACACTCAGTGAAATCAGACAGACACAGAAGAACACATACTGTAGGAGTCCACTTACAGGAGATAGCCTACAGTAGAACCTTGGGAGGTAGTGAGGTCCCCATTGTCAGCGGTGTTCCACAATAAGCTGTCCTCTGCCAATTTCTAGCCCTCTGAATCCTGAGCTTCTTGATTAAGAAAGGGGGCAGGAGATCCCCAGAAGAGGAGGTTTTGTCTGAAGGAGTGGCTGCGGCTTTTTTACAGGAAGCCACTAATCCTCGCAGGGAGCCTATCTGGCCCAGGGCACTCGATAATCCCAAACTGCCATTCTGGAGTTCGCTTTCATCCTGGTGCCTGGCGCGAGGGGCAGGGCTGCAGAGCGCTTTCAACGCTTCCTGGCAACAGTGTGGGGCAGGGGCAGACAGTCTGGCTCCCTGTGCCTTTGCCCGTAATTCCGGAGTAGGGAGGGGACAGGGCAGGAGGATGGCACAGAGGAGGAGATGTGACCCTCACCATCTTGAGGATTGCTTCGGAGCCGCGGGTGGAAGGAGGGGACTCGGCTTCTGGGATACAGCAGATGCAGGGGTGCAGCCCGTGACGCCAAAGGACGGCCCTCGCCAGCACAAGATGACAATTTTTGCTTCCCACAGCCTCTAGCTTTTGGACAGAGGGATGAACTCTACAGGGAGTGCTGATTTTAGGAACTTTTTGAGAGGACAATGGGTAGCTGAAGACTTGGTTGATAGACCATGGTGAGACTGAAGATGGGATGGGCAAGGGGATCTTTTTGAGCAGAGGGAGTTTCCTGGTCTTTTTCTACCCCAGCCCTCTGCCTGTCCTTCCTGGGAATCCCATCTAGCCCACAGCACAAGCACTGATCAGTACTCGTGGGCAGGAAGGTGTGGGTACACCTGAGGGTCCCAGATGGAGCCACGCATCAGAATCACCTCCAAGGCTCTTTCCTGTCAAGGTGCCTCTGAGAATTGTCTCTAGTAAAAACACAGGATTCCATCGCAAACGGATGAACTCAGGAATGAGAGCCAGGAAGGGAAATCAGTCATTGTTCCTGACTGAGATTTGCCCAACAGAGTTGAGGATCGGGTGGCAGTGAGTAGATTCTGCATCCCAGGGCCACGGGCATCCCACATGGGACATGCACTGGGCACCGAACCGTGCTAGCCACCATGCTAGCTAGGAGCTGGGGACGGGAGAGGCACGGCATACAGCTTCACAAAACAGCCAGCAAACTGTCTGATGATGTATCCACTTGTCTGAGTCCCCGAGATGGCCCCGTGCGCCACTGTTCCTGGGCCCAACATACAATCACACGGAACCTGAGCCCAAGGGGTAACCTCGGTGGGGAGTCAGTGGGTCTCCCGGGACTCTTCTCCATCCTCCCCCAGAACCTCAGCCCTGCATTCCTTTGGCAGTCCCTCCATGTAGGCACCAGTCTGGGCATCTGTGACTGAGTTACTGGCCCAGCTGCTAAGTGTTTAGAGAAACCAGCAGGGTTCTCTGCCTGCCAGGAGCAGGCAGCTGGCGAGATGTCACATCTGAGCGTGGGCAGGTCTGTCTCGTTCGCACCTCTGTGGCAGGCTTGCTAGAGGACCCAATACCCAGGCCAGTGGTGAAGGTTGAAAGAGGTCCCAAGAATCATTTTGAGAGCCCATGAGTGAAGCAGGATCGTGTCCTCTTCCCCCGCCCTGTGGGGAGCGGCAGGGGGTTGGAGATAACAGAAGGCCTGGGGCATTTTTCTCAGAATTGCTTTAATCTGGTAATTGTTTATCAACAACCCGTCTCCATCAGATCCTGGCGGAGTGTAGACTCTTCTTAATGATGATCTGATTAACCAAGGGCTCGTTTCTCAACCTGGCCTTCTACCTTCCTCCTGTTTTTCAGGGCTCACGTACTACTCGCATACAATAATCCAATTATCTCTCATTTGCTGAGTTCTTACACTGTGCCTATCTCTGCCGAACCCATGTGTGTTACCTGATGTTCCCAGATACACTTCTCTGATAGCCCCCTTCCCAGATACACTTCTTTAATTTCCAGGGCAACCCCCTCTTGGTTTTCTTCCAATCTCCACGTTCGTTCCCTCTCAGCCTCTTGGGCTGGTTCTTTCTCTTATCCTTGACCCGGTAACAGTTGGAATGCTTAGGGCAAGGCATCTTGTTCCTTTCTTTTTCTCCATCCATTCTCTCTCTTGATGAGGTCATCCCACCCCATGGCCTTAAACAGCCATATGGAGTATGACAACAACCCCAAGCCCCCCAGACCACTCTTGAACTTCTACTTGGTCATAAATACTCAGACTCAGCATGTCTAACCTGAGCTCCTGCCCCCTTCCCTGCCCCAAACATGCCCCACTTTTAGCCTTGTCAGTTTCAGTGAATGGCACCTCCCACCTTCCAATCACTCAGAACCCTCCTAGAGCTCCCACTGTTCCCCACAACAGCTGTATGGCCTGGCCGGACCAGTACGGCACCCAGGCTCGCTTCTGTGACCACCTCTCCCAAGGCTCCCTGCTCAAATCACACTGGCCTCCTTGCGGTCCCTCAGACACAACAGACATGCCTCCAGGCCTCAAGTCTAGCTCTTCTCTCTTCTTGGAACACGTTTCTTCCAGATGTTTACTTGTCTCACCTCCTACAAGTCAGCCTACATCTCCCTCTCTCTGAAGCCGAAGCTGACAACCCAGTTTTTGGCCAGGACTTGCCCCCACCACATTCTTCCTGCGTCTCTTCTTCCCTTGTTCTACTTTTTATTGTTCCCGTAGACCTGTTACCTCCAAACACACTATATGTTACTAATACTGTATATTTATTTTTTTGGTCCATCTTCCTTAACATGAGGATCCGAAGACACTCGCCTGTCTTTGTCCCCTGATACAGCCCAAGTTCCTAGAACGATGTCTCCTGCATAGTTGATACTCCGTGAACACTGTGGGATCATCGTCGTCAGCTGAATCTCTTCCAGGCCAGTTGGAAGAACTCCCCAGGCTGCAGAGCAAACATGATGATAACACACCCACAATGTTACCAATCTCACATCATTTCCTGCTTAAAATATTTTGTCTATGGAACGCTCACACATGTAATTCATGATTAGCTTGAATGTCTCCATCCTGGGGCATATTTGGAAAATCCTGGGAAGTGTGAGATTCTAGTTTAAAAGTCTGTCTCAAATCTTTCATGAATATGAATGAACTTCGGAAATAGTAACAAAATATGTGTTTATTGTGACTTGGCAGTTCTCCTTTCATATTTTGGAGCCAGAATGTATTTCTGAGGTCTAAAACATCGTCACAGGTCCAGGCCATGTGACCCTGGTCCTTGAGGAGCAAAGAGCCTGATGATTGATGTTTGTGATGGAACTAAAGAGGGGGCCAATCCTACCTGCTAAGGGGACAGCCATGTCACCTTGATTCTAGAGATGCCTGCAATCCTGAGCAACCTTCTGATACCTGAACAGCTCACTTTTCAGTCTCTGTGGGGCCCTCCATGCAGCTTTCCTTGGGTTCTCAGAGGCCCAGACTCACAGTGAAGACCCTCTTCTTCATTTCCACGTGCATCCGCACTGTGAGCCCTGGTTTCTGGCTAGAGCACGTGACTCTCTACTCTGAGTCAAAAGAACCCCACCAACCCTCTCTCAAAACTCCAGTTCCCATTTTATCTGTCCTTTCTGCGGATTGGGTTGTTGGAATAACCCTGGTATCCCTCATTACCGTCTGGCCTGGGATCCCTTCAGGTGCGGGACATGCACACAATAAGCAAAGCACCCAAAAATGTCTGTATGAGGTTCTGCAAAGTCACTGTTTATAGAATCTTTGTGTCGGGAGCAACTGGCTGGCTCAGTCAGTACAGCATATGACTCTTAAACTGGGGGTAGGAGTTCAAGCCCCATGTTGGGTGTAAAGATTACTTAAAAAAAAATAAAATCTTGGGGTGCCTGGATGGCTCAGTGGGTTAAGCCTCTGCCTTCAGCTCAGGTCATGATCCCAGGGTCCTAGGATCGAGCCCCGCATCGGGATCTCTGCTCAGCAGGGAGCCTGATTCCTCCTCTCTCTCTCTGCCTGCCTCTCTGCCTACTTGTGATCTCTGTCTGTCAAATAAATAAACAAAATCTTTAAAAAAAAATAAAATAAAATCTTTATTTAAAAAAAAGAATCTTTGTGTTTGTTCACTGTCCCGATGGTAAACACCTTGGCATCCAACAGCATTAGCCTGTCTCACCAAGTAAGGAAGTGGCTTCCCAGCCCTTACCCTGTGTTCTCATCCCCTGTTAGTGCCACCAACACACACTCACGCTGAGCCCCAGGCATGCTGGCGGCCCACCAGTCCCCCATCTCTGCTCTCTGTGATGGTCTTTTGGTTAGGCCTCTGAACTGGCACCTCTAATTTCTGGCTAACCCACACTCTCTCTGCAGCTGTCCTCACCCTCTTGGAAATCCTCCTGGTTTCTTGCCATTTCTTCTGTAACTCCAGACTCCCGGAGCTATGGACCAGCTACATCTCAGGAACTTGCAGGCACAATTTTCCGACATGGTGATGCTCCCTTCCCTCTGGCTTCCAGGAAGCCCCATCCTGCCGTCTGTCTGCTCCTTTTCCCTCCCTCCTAGCTGTTGACACTGAAGCTACATGTACCATGTGGTATAAAAGGAACATGAGCCTTGGAAGTGCACAGATTCAGGTTCCAATTTTGAACGTGCCACTTACGATCTCAGTGACCTTGCATGTGCCATCTGGCATGTCATTTAACCTCTCTGACCTTCTTCTTTTTTTTTTTTTCTTAGTTGGATAGGTTTAATAATAGTTATCTTAGAGGCTTTGTGAGAAATAATTAATAAAAATTACCTTGGACAGTGCTCAGGGCAGAGTAAGTGCTCACTTAAGGGGAGTCTTCCCCTGGCCTTGACTTTCTGCCCTCTTTCTAGTGTCTAGTATCTAGTGCTTTTTTAAAAGGATGAGGTCTTGGCTTCAGTCTTAATTCTTCCAGCTCAGGCTCAACATATATCATCCACAGCCAATGCACAGACAGATTCCTTCTGCCTTCCGTCTTTCAGCAGTCCTTCTTAGAGTCCTGCCAAGTTCCTCAGTAGGACAATGCATAAGAGGATGCTGGGATGGACCCCTCTGGGACCAGGGTTCACCATGACCCTGCTTGCTTCACAAATCTTCAAAAATGCCCTCTTCTCTCTCCTCCTTACTAGCCCCATCTTCTGTGGTAAGAGAGGGAGAGGTGAGAGGTTGTGACTTTCCCACAGTTGTCATTAATTCTACAGACAGTGAGGTTACAGAGTCTTACAGACAGTGAGGTTAAAAATCCCTCCTCCTTGACAGGAGTAAACACATGACATTATTCTATACAAATAGGGCCACCTCTTTATACCTTTCAGGCAGCCCCCAAAATTCCTGCAGCACCAGGCCTTTTGCTGTCTCCCCACAGGCCTCATAGAGACACAAATGCCTGCAAAGGACTTTCTTCTCCAGGAATGTCAGCAATGACCTTGGCCTCTGATTCTGATGTCAGATTTCTCTGATGTCAGATTTCTGAGATGACGTTGTGATGCCATTTACCACTTGCATATTTGGTTCAGATGCTACTAGATTATTTCCCACACTGTCCCTGTCTTGACTGAGGAAGAGGACCCCATTTCTGAAACTCTCCATCTCCAGCTGGTTTGGAATGTGGGCCGCCCTGTCTGCAAGCAGAAGTAGAGATAAACTTGATGGGTTCTCTGGCTTTTGCAGTCCATAAGCTCCCATGATAGACACAGGCCTCTCTCCTCTACTGATGTGGCCACAAAGGTGAAAACCTTTTTCCTGCCTGGCAAGTTACCATCGGCCTGGCTGCTGGCAGGGGAACCAGGGATAAGAAGATGTTAAATGAGTCTTCTGTAGGTGCCCTAAAGTTTGAGACCACCCCACAGTACCTTCCTTAGCAGATGGAATCCTGGGGCATGTAGGTTTTGAACCCACCTCTCACCCACGCCCTTCCCAACCCCATTCCTAGTTCTCTGTAGACAAAATCAAATTCAAAAGAACAGCCTCAAAAAAAGAAGTTGCAAAAACACAGTGTGAGGGAAAGTGGGGTGGGGGAAGGATGTCAGTCCCTCATCTGTTTAGGGCTGGGGACAAAAAGGCCAAAATTCCCCTACTCCCTGAATCTTGTCAATCTCCGATCTCTTGGGGACCAGCTGGTAGAGATTCCCCACAGGCTCTCATGGAACCACTAAATCTGAGATGACTGGTCTCAGGGCCCAGGACAACCCCCTCTGCTTTCCATACCTGAGTAACTTCTCAGGTCCTTTGAGCCAATAGAACACGCATAGTTCTCAAGGTTCTTCCCTGTCAATAAATTCTATCTTATTCCAGGTCTGTGGGATCCTAACAATTATCTCTGGGGCGGCTATACACCTGCTAACATCCGTGCATTCCCTCTCCTGTCTAACTGCCATCCCCAGGTCTGGCTGCAGAAGGGAGAGTCTGCTTGCGCGGAGCCAAGCCAGTGCAGGGGATGGAGATGATGTCCCCTGACACCAGAAGAGACAGCTCACATTTGACTTTGTTCTCCCTTGTCCATCGATGGGCGAAGCACATTTTAACCAGAGGGGTATCACTCTTGGGTCCTTTGAGGTGACACCATCCCCACCCTAAGGACAAACCCAGCCCCTAGTCAACACCCAGCTCCTTCAGGTTTGCCCACGAACTATGAATCCCGGGCATGGAGGAAGAAAAGAGGTAAGGGAGAAACTGAGGCCAGGACAGAGGCCAGGCCGGCCGGTATGGCTGCTTCAGAGGCAGCGGGGGAGGAGGTATTCCATTTCCTGAGCTGCGCTTGTCCCATTTTGGTTTGAACAGATGGAAATATAGTTCAATGCTTCAACATCATTTGCCTCTCTCATGCTAAAATATTGATAAGTGCTGCCCAGGCTGATGGCCCGCAGTCGCCTGCAGTAACTGGAGCATGATGTGTACTGAAGTGAGACACGGCAAAGCCTTTAACGAGTGTTTAAAATTCCTGGAATAATGTGCAACACTGGCTTAGCTCATTCGGCTCCAGAAAACCTCCCCCCCCACCCCCTCACCCCCCCACCCCCCGCCGCCCATGCCCAGCCGCCTTCTAAGCGACAGGAGGACTGTGAGCCCGGCCCCAACCCCCTGCTGGTGGCACTTAGAGCCGCAGCTGCTCGTCTTCAGGACCGGGAAACAAAGCAGGAGGTGTCCGCATCTGCGGCAGAGCCAGGCGGGGGGCCGACGGGACAGGGACGCGCGGGGTGCTGGGCCTCCTGCCTGCAGGGGCCCTTCACGGGGAACTCAGGTCCCAGAAAGAGGGGGTGCTGGGCAGCGCTCTCCAAAAAAGGCACGTGAGGGAAGGTCAGGGAAAGGGGAAAGAGGAAGATGAAGAGAGTGGTGACTGGGAAAAAGGGGAGGAAGGAGGCCATTGCCAGGAGCGCCCTGGGAAAAGTGTCTGAAATTCCTGAAATTCTCCTGAAAGGAGAATTCAGCTTGTGCCCTGAGGAAAAGGAAAAGAGTCTCAGCCAATGGCACCCCAGTCCCGGGACACCCCTCTTCAAGGGGGTTGCTGGAAGAGCAGCCAGGGACGAAGCAGTGTCCGTCTTGCAAGGAGGACAGAGGTGGGTGGAGAGGGGAAAACAGCAGAAAGGGCAAGGAGAGGAAACCTTTGTCGTGCTGGGTGCAGCAGAGCGCAGATGGGCCGGGAAATTCAGTGCCCATCACGTCCCGACCACTCTCCTTCCCAGCTCCCACTGCACCCTCAGAGAAGCCTTGTTTCACGGCCCATCCAGGGATGCCCCCTCACCCCGCCATGCTCTCGCTCACCCTGGTCTGTCAACACTTCCTCCTGCAGGCTTCCTGGTTGCTGACCCTGGAGAATCCTCTTGTTGGCTCCAGGCTATCCTGCCCGCCTCCACGCTTTTTGGGGGGTATCTCCAGGTTCAGCATGTCCTACCTGGGGGACCTATTGGTTTCTCTTGGCAAATTCTGTGGCCTGCCAGTAACACCTGGGTTCCCAAACCTTATCACTCAGTCACTCACTGATTCAACCAATACATGCCAGGCTCTGTGTTAGGTGCTGTGGGCAATCCAAGGGGGCCTTCGACACCACCTTGCCTGCAGTGTGGCTGGGGAACTAAGCCATGCACCCAAATCCCTGGAAGGCCAGGGAGAATGTGGCTGTGGCTCCTTGGAGACCAAGGTATCTCAGTGAGGGCACTGTGTTCCTCTAGCACTTTCTGCACCGTGTGTAACTCCGCAGCCTGAGTGAGTCCCTCCTGCTGCTGTTTGAGAAACCACATCTCCCTTGGGGTCACCTGCTGAGTTCCTGTGGCCTCTGCCTCCGGACCCACCAGGATGACTCGGGGCTCAGCTTACCACCCCACCCTGTCCCCGAGCTGGTCTCCTGTGACTCAGGCGCCCAGATGTTCCTGAACAGGGCAGTTCCAGACTCTCCTCACTCAGGTTGTGGTGTTCTAATACCTTATGCAAACATCGCAGACAACACAGCCTGGGTTCTCAGGGAGCGCCAGGGCCCAGAGGCGAGTTCTGGCCCAGACAGAGGAGCTGAACCCAGCCTTCCCTGGAGGGACGAGGGGATGTGTCATCATTCTTAGGATTTGTCTCTGATGGAGCCTCTGGGAAAGGAGCTAGCTCCACCGGATTATGCTTAAGCCAGGCCTTCAGGGAGCAACCTTTTCCCCCAGAACTCAGAGCCCACCCCCACCTTGCCAGGGCCTCCACCACCCTCTGCCACCACCAGCAGGCTCTGAAGAAGGACGAGAGGGGTGCCTGTGATGGAACTCCTCACCCCAGCCCCTGCAAGGTGACTTCAGACAATGGAGAAGACCAGCAAGCTCTCTAGTTCTCTCAGCCCCTCAACGTCCTCACCTGTAAAATGGGGATAAAGATGATGATGGCCAGGATGCTGGGATGCTTAAAAGAAATAAGACAGGGGCACCTGGGTGGCTCAGTCGTTAAGTGTCTGACTTTGGATCAGGTCATGATCCCTGGGGTCCTGGGATCCAGCCCCACATTGGGCTCCTTGCTCAGCGGGGAGCCTGCTTCTCCCTCATCCCTTCCCCTGCTGTGCTCCCTCTCTTGCTGTGTCTCTTTGTCAAATAAATAAACAAAATCTTTTTTTAAAAATGAGAGCTGGAAGACCTCTTCACAGGAAAAAACAATTTGTAACTATGCACGGAGATGGATGCTATCTAGAGGTATTGTGATCATTTCGCAATGTGCACAGATATTGAATCATGTTGTACACCTGAAGCTAATATAATGTCATCTGTCAGTTGTACTTCAATAAAAAATCATGATGAGGGGAACTTGGGTGGCTCAGTCGGTTAATTAACACTTGATTTTGGTTCATGTCATGGTCTTAGCAGTCATGATGGGATCAAGCCCTGTGTCAGACTCCCTGCTCAGCGGGAGTCTGTCTGCTCATTCCTCTTTCTCTGCCCCTCCCCACCATCTCCTTCTCTCTCTCAGATACATAAATAAATCCTTAAAAAAAAAAAAAAAAAAAAAAGAATGGGACCTGGCCCTAACCTACGGGTGAGTTGAGCACCTGAGTCAGAGATCTAATCTCTGCAGAATTACAGACGTCCTTGAAAAAGACCTTTTTTGGTTTTTGATGTTTGAAGCATCTTGAACCGAGTCCCTTCTTTCCTCTGAAGGAGAAGCCTGCATCTTCCCCTTGGCCACGTGGTAAATGGAAGAGGGAAAAGGCACCACGGAGCCCCGGGAGGGAGGAGGACATGCAGCCGCCTGCTCTCATCCCACCAGCATTCCCCCACTCCGGGCGGACCCTGCAGCAAACACGCCCCCCAACCCCGTCAGTCACCAGCTCCCTGGCTCCAAGTGCCTGCAGACACCCTGTCTCCTGTCCTAGCGGGGTTCAATCCTAATTTCTTCTTTCCATCCAGCATCAAGTTAGAAGCATCCTGAATGGACATACTGGGAAATAAGAAGGGGTGCAGGGTGTGTGTTAGGGAGGAGGATGCTGAAAAGTACAACTGAGTATACTCAGCCCAGATGACTTCTCTTTCTAAGGCTAAAATACAGGTCATCTGCAGGCTGGGGTGGTCCCATGCATGGTTTGGGGGGACCTGCAAGTCCTCTCCCCTAATCTCAACGACCCCCTGGGAAGAGGTGAAACCCCCTTTCATCAACTGATGAATAAATAAAATGTGGTATATCCATATACGGGATATTTTTCGGCCATAAAAAGAATTAAGTGTGAGACATGCCATAAAGTGGATGCATCTTGAAAGCACTATGCGAAGTGAAAGAAGTCACATACCTAAGGCCACATATAGTAGGAGTCTCATTGTCTGGAATGTCCAGAATATGTTCATCAACAGAGACAGACAGTAGCTGACTGGTTACCAGGGGCTTGGGGGAGAAAGCAAGGGGACCACGGGAACAATTGTGTATGGGGTTTAATGGGTACAGGTTTCTTTTTGGGGTGAAGAGACTATTCTAGTACTAGACAGTGGTGATGCCTGCACATCATGAATGTACTAAATATGGCTGATGAACTGTACACTTTAAAATGGTTTAAATGGTAGATTTTATGTTATGTGTCTTTTTGCCACAATTTTCTAAGAAATAAAACGTTTTCAGGCCTTGAATATTTCTTCCTTCAGTTCTATCCTTCTGACCCTTCCCTCATCTAAGAAAGGTTCCAGGGGCGTCTGGGTGGCTCAGTTGGTTGAGCATCTGCCTTAGGCTGAGGTCATGATCCCAGGGTCCCAGGATCGAGCCCCGTGTTGGGCTCCCCATCTAGAGGGGAGTCTGCTTCTCCCTCTGACCCTCTGCCTCTCATGCTCTCTCTCTTTTTCAAATAAATGAATAAAATCTTTTTTAAAAAAGGTGGGGAGCCTGGGTGGCTCAGTGGGTTAAGCCTCTGCCTTCGGCTCAGGTCATGATCTCAGGGTCCTGGGATCGAGCCCCTGCATCGGGCTCTCTGCACAGCAGAAAGCATGCTTCCCCCTCTCTCTCTACCTGCCTCTCTGCCTACATGTGATCTCTCTGTCAAATAAATAAATAAAATCTAGAAAGAAGAAGAAGAGGAAGTAGTAGTAGTAGTAGTAGTAGTAGTAGTAGTAGTAGTAGTGGTAGTACCGGAGCCCACTTGAGTGAAAAAGGAAATTTTATGTTCCTGTTATTATTGGGGGGGGGGTGTCTGCTGGCCAAAGGATAGTCCCACAGGGCCTTGACTGAGGCTGTGAGTATTACCCTCAGACCAACCATCCAAGACTAAGAATGTGAAGAAGAAAGACCCAGCCTCTTGTCCATCCCAGGCCTTCGTCTTCACCCAGCCTATCAGCACTTGAGCTTCCCAGGTGGTCCCCAACCAGGGAGCAGAGAAGGCTAATCTGCCATGCCTTTTTTTTTTTTTTAAGATTATTTATTTATTTATTTATTTGGCAGAGAATGAGAGAGAGAGAAAGATCACAAGTAGGCAGAGCAGCAGGCAGAGAAAGAGGAGGAAGCAGACTCCAGAGAGCCCGATGCGGGGCTCGATCCCAGGACCCTGAGATCATGACCTGAGCCGAAGGCAGAGGCTTAACCCACTGAGCCACCCAGGCGCCTCCCGCTTTTTGTTTTTTAAAGATTTTATGTATTTATGACAGAGAGAGATAGCAAGAGAGAGAACACAAGCCACGGGGGAGCTAGAGAGGGAGAAGCAGGCTCCCTGCTGAGCATGGAGGCCAGATATAGGGCTTGATCCCAGGACCATGGGGTCATGACCTTAGCTGAAGTCAGGCACTTAACAACCAAGCCACCCAGGCGCCCCAGATCCTCCATGTCTTAAGCCCATCTTCTTCCGGAAACTCTGACTCCTGTTGCAGAAGGGCAGGCAGGACGGAGTCCAGGCTCAAGCCATCAGACAGCTACCTGGAGGGTCACCTATAAGACCACAGTGCTGGTCTGGACATCACCCAGCCGCCTCCAAGCTGACCAGTCCTGCCGCTGGAGTTGGCACAGATCGCCGCAGGAGGCTTGGATCTCCTCCCTCCGTGGAGATAACCTGGAACTTCATGAGACAACACACTCAGTCTATGGTGGACCAAACTTGGTCTGGGAGCCAGACACCCAAACCAGCATGGAATGTCCGGGAGAAACTGACACACAGCTTGGATGTGCCAGGGAAGAGAAAGGGTGTTCGGAGACAGGGGCCTGGGCCTGGGCAGTCCTCCAGGTAGATGGCAGGAAGACATCCAGAAAGATACATTTTCCCAAATGCCCCTGAGGCTCCTCTCACCCCTAATGCCAGGAGCCAAGATGTATCTGCCTTCTCCAGCTTGTGTAGAAATCAAGACTCCAGGCCCTTGGGCTGTCCGGGATGCCACCAGCTCTGCAGCACTGGCCCTGTGACTCTGGTCTGAAGCCTTCCTGTGGACTTGACCATTCATGGTTTATCCACTTCCATGATTCACATTGCAACTCTTCCAACTTCCTCTCCCACCATGACTCTCTTTATCCTGAGAATATACACATTCAACCCAATGGACCCCATTTGCTTTCCCGAAACCTTGGGGTGAGAAGTGTTCGGGAATTCAGAATTCTGGAGATTTCGGGGAAGTACATACAATCCTACTTATAGTACACATTATTCAGTACTACCCCAGAGAGGACAGAGCTGTACCTGCAATCAAGCACATTAATATTTTCACAGTGAAACATCTGATATCCCTGCCAAGTGGGGTAAATGAGGGCTATAAATAGCTTCACATCAGTTTAGCTCAGGTTTCACTGCCAAATAGTTTTGGCAGCAAATATAACAAACAAGCCCAAACAAACCTTTCAGAACTCTTGTAGAGAAGAGAGTGGGGATCAGTATTTACATTGCATAAGGGAGAACTGGGCACGCAAATTACCCTTAAGAGAATAAAAGGAAAAAGCTCCTCCCGCCCACACCCTTCCACCACCCTCCCTTCTGGGATCACCTGGCATTGGAGCCCTGCCTCCTTGAATCAGCGTCCAGGACTCTGCTGAGTTATGGGCCACCTAACTAGCTGTGTGCTTAAGGCCAGAGACGGAACCACCCTAAGTCTTAGGTTCCTGATCTCTCGGAATGGGAAAGAAAATGATTCCAAAGCCTTCTTTTACATCTGACCTTTTGCCATGCTACTCAATACATTAGCCAAAGTTGGCCATGCTGTTCAGAGAAAGGCAGTGCCTCCACCATCAGGAGCAGCCCAAGAAAACAGCTCAGAACCCAGCACCACTTCCCACCTGAGTGGAAGGGAAGAGTAGGTGCCAAGTGGGTATGGCTTCTCCACACACCGGTCACCATGGTGGAAGCAGAGCCCCACACTTCACCTGTAAGAGACCAGGAGGCATCTGCAGGAGAAAGAAAGCGTTAGCTGTGGCATCAAATTGTTTAAAGAGAAACGTATAAGCTAGACAGGTGAACCCAAATCCCTCAAGTCAAGATGGAAAGTCCTGCAGACGCAAGACCGTGGATTTTGGTATAAAACAGGGCTTGGTCCATCGAAGGTCCCTTTAAGAGCAGAAAGAGGCTACCCTGGGTAAGAGGTGCTGGGGAAAACCCAGCAGGAAAGGAAAGGGCCTCAGGGTGAGTCCCTGTGGCATCTGGCCTGCACATCCAGAGCCCGCGGCGCCGAGAACTGGGCCTCTGCGCGTCCCCCGCCGCGAGGTGGCAGCAAAAACCTGCCAATGCCGCGCAGCGCGCCGCTTCCCGCCGCTGACCTGGTTTTACTTTTGCCTGGGCGCGCAGCTAGAGAGCCGAAGGGGTAACCCTTCCGACGCCGTGGAGGGCTGAGTGCCTCGGCCAGGCTCTCCCCGAGGAGGAAGAGGAGGCTTTCTCTGGTGTCCTGCTCATAAAAGCTCCTAACGTGGTGTCTGGAAACTTCTCGAGGGACTGGGAGCCTCGATCCCCGGACCCGCTCCCCTCTCTGCATTGCCCCTACCGTGCCACCCCCTGGGAGAATGGATCCAGATCTCCCTCCCCCATTCCTGCTCGCTCTGCAGACAGGGTCAAGTCCAGGAACAGAGCTTTCCCACTCACAGCTCAGGCGAGGACGTGAGAGCGAGTCTGGAAGCTGAGACTTCCCGGTCTTGCTCCCTGACACCGGTCACACCCAGCCACACACCCTCAGCAGACACGCGCGGGCGCCGACACCCAATCGCGCAGACTTGCCCGGGTCGCGAGGAGCAGACGTGAGAAGCCGCAAGGTGCAATGGAAGAACCTCGGAACTCGGCGCCGAGAAACCCGAGTTGGACTTACACTCACCCCATTTCTCCGGGTTTCTAAACCCGAGTTCGCGTCCGATAACGAGATGGCTAAGCTGCCTGGCTGCTCTGGAGCCGAAGCCTCCTCCGCTGTAGAATTGCCTGCTGCAGCCTGGAAAACCTTCCATAATGTCCCAAAGGCTCAAACGGAACACCCCGGCGCTGGGCTGCCTCCCTTCCCGGGAGCCCGCGACGAGGAAGACGCGGAAACAGTTTGCAGGAGGCTGCGTGCGTGGAAGTTGCACAGAGCCAGTCGCGCTAAGACGAAGACTTTCCAGCCGCGGCCAGGGGCGGGCGGGTCCCGGGTCCCGGGTCCCTTGTTTCATCTCTGACCCTCCAGGACCCCTCGAGCCGGTCACACTCCCATTCACCCAGGGTGCTGATCCCCATCCGGTCACTCCAGCCACTCCTCGAGGACCCTTCAGGCCCGGGACCTAAGACTCGAACTTCCCTCCCTCCCCCCTTCTCCCAGCGCCCACTCTGAAAGGGTGTCACTGGGCAGCCAGGGGAACTAAAGTAGAAAGTAGGGGACATGGGAGGAGACATGACTATGCTGGGTTTCCCAACAAGGTGCACTGATCTGATTGGTTCTTGGGGTCCACTGACAGACTCCTCCAAGGAACAGGTGTGAACCTTAGAAGAGCCTGAAGGGCATGGTGCTTCTGGAGGAACTGGGGGTCAGGGGATGAGATCTGGGATCAAGTCACAGATCCATGAAAAGCAGGCAAACTCTGCAATCACGTCATCAGCGGGCCCATAAGTCTTCAGCTGGTCAAGTTCTTCCCCATTTCCCCTTGGGAATGTCTTTAGCTGGTTTTGCAGCCTTAGCTCAATCCCCCCTCACTTCTTGCCTGCTCTTTGGGAATAGCCTTGTAACCCACCTTCCTGTCTACAGCCTCCACCCAAAGTTCTGAAGCAGAAGCATGGGTATAACCACTTTAGCTCTCCATAAGGCTACATCTGGCTCCCCAGTGTCCATGGGATCCAGGCCACACAACTTGCCTGACCTTGGAGCAGTCCCCCACTCTCTCAGACCCCATTACCAGCCTACTTAGACACCAGGCACTAACCACACTGCTCTGCTCTGGAATCCAAACCTTCTCCACGCCTTTGTTCCCTCTGTTCCAGCTTGGAACCTCCTCCAGGCAATCCAGTTCATCATTCTGAGAAGCCCTTCCTGTTCCCACAGGAATCTTGAAGTTCCCACTCTCAGAAACGCTCTGTATGCAACTACAATGGATTTGTTTTTCAGTGATGACTTGGACTGTTCACTAGACTATGAATAACTTGAAGGCGAGGCTTAACCTGCTCCCTAGGTTCTTATTTTCTGACCAGGTTGAATGTATTGATATTCACAAGCACCCATCTGGTCTGGACCCTGTCCCCTCCCCGCTCAGGCACAGGTGCAGGTGGATGTGTCCCGAGGTCATGAAGTCAGTATTTCTCCTGTATCTCATAGGAATCCGGACAGCAGTCTCAGCACACTCAACAAAGTTCACATATACATACACTTCACTCTCACATACACACCGTGGAGTCCCAAGCACTGGTAAGAGTTGCCGGTGCACGTGGGGCTTAGTCCGGTCTGGGAGAAGAGCCCGCTGAAATCTCTGCTCATCCTCTGGCCTTCAGAGGCCTGCCAGCGTGTACTGCGGCTCCTTGCCCAGGGCGGCTCTTGGGTCCAGTCCCTGTGGGAGGTGCGTTTCGGTTGGCGCCAAATGCTAGCGAAGTCCCAAGTGGCGGAGCGAGCGAGAATGTGGGCCCAGACAGGCAGAACCCGAGGCGGCCGCTTCCCGCCCTCTCCCACTCCCTTCTCTCGAATTTGCCTTATCTTGCGCGCTCAAAAACAGGATATTTGGAAAGTATTTGCGCAGCTTACAGGGAGCACACGGGCGAGAAAGATGGGAGGGGGGCATCGGACATACGGTTGTAGCCGAGTGTATGAAGGTAGGGAGTGGCTGTGTGACAGGAGCCAAGTCATGGCCCTCTCTGAGCTTCGCTTTCCCCTTCGCGTGTCATCGGGGCCTCCGCCAGCTCAGAGATGTCAGTGGGGGGGCCTGGATTCCATCCTCTTCGGTAAGTCCTTCTCGAAGTCCGGCCCGGCCTTGCCGAGCCAGTGCGTCCCGGACGAGGTGGGGGCAGGCAGGAGGCAGCGGCCCCGGGCGCGGGCGGCGGAGCCAGAGGCGCGCACGCCCGTAATTAGCAGAGCGATCAGTCATTAAGAGGCCCCGCTAAGAATTTCTGTTTAATAATGGTCGCAAATTAGTTATAATGGTAAATAGTCATCTCAAAATCCAACAAACTAAAACCATTGCTGTCCTGGAAGGGCTCCAGGCCGCCCCCAGGCACCAGCCGGGCTCTCGCCCGGGTCGGCCCAGCACCGCGGGGGACCGTGGTGGGGAAAGGCGGCGCGGCGGGAGGAGCGGGGAATCCGGCCGGGGGGAGGCTGGGGCTTGGGTCACAGCGCCTCCCAGCGGCCTGAAAGAAGAAAGACGGAGTCCGAGCTAGGGAAGCGGGGACAAAGGCCCAGCGCCAGAGCGCTGCGGAGGCAGAAGGGGCGGAGCGGGGACGCGGGGAGCGCACACCCACCGAGCCGAGTCGGCATCCTCCCAGACCCCCGCCCCAGGGGCCTGCCTCCCACACACGCAGCCCGGCTCTCGCTCACCTCTGGGCCTCGCCGCCGCCTTTCAGATAGGTTTAGGTTCCCGGACCGCCCACACTCTTCCAGCCCTCACCTCCAGGGATCCAAGAACTCATCCCTGACCCCAAGCCTCACCTTTTCCAAGGGGAGAAGAGGAGCAGGTATTACCTGATCTACAGCGACCCCAGCCCCACTGCCATCTCCGTCCTCCCGCAGAGAGACGTCCCCCACCCAACCCCGGGCGGGGCAAGCTCAGCCCGAGGACAGACTGACAGGCAGGCAGATGTAGCTTTCCCTGTGCCTTCCTTTCTTGCCAGTGCATTCTGTCAAGTTCTCAGTGTCTGAAGGGTTACACTCCTGCCGCTTAAGGCCCTTTCCTTTTCCAAAAAGAGTGCGTATATAAATCGGCGAGAGTCATGGCTTATTTGTAAAAGTGGAGAGAGATCACTAGGAGCGCAGACGCGGCCTCTGTTCTGATCAGAGGGACGCTGGACCAGTGTCTACTGTGCGGGGCGTTGTGTGCATGTGAGGAGGGGAGGCTGTGTGTGTCCTGTGAGTGAAGTCGCCTGTGGGGGTCTCTGGGAGTGCAGGGGTGGGGAGGTGGGGGATGCTGTTGCTGAGTGCAGGTGGGGTGCGTTCTGGGTTGGCCTCTTTTGGGCAGAGGAAGTTGCCGGTGCCCCCCAGGCCCCAGGGGAGTGGCCGTTCTGCCTCCACTTCACGCACTTGCAGCCCTCAGCTCACTTTCCAGGTCACACCTTCCATCAGTTAGTGAACTCCCTAGAGGCAATTTTTTGGAAGACCAGTTTGTCCCTGGGCTTGGTCCTCCCCATTTGAAGCCGGGAAGTAGCTGCTCCCCATGTTTGCCCACCCTTCCTATTCCTTTCCTTCCTGCTTTGGATCTCAACCCTGCTTTCCGTTCTCTCTCTTCCTTCTCCTTTTGCTTTTATCCCTTCTCCATGATTTCTTTCCCTTTTCTATATCCTCCCTTACTTTCTCGATCAGCAAAGAGAATGTCCCTGAGCATTTTGGGGTGAATTATAAAATGGAGGACCCCCCCCCATTTCCTGACTGCTCCCAAGATTAGCCATGTTTCCCTGAAGGTGTTTATCTAGTTCTCTGTCCATCTTCTTTGGAGCCCCAGCCTCCTGGTGCGTGTGCCTGCGTGCATGCGGGGGGTGCCCGAGTGGGTAGCGGTTGGGCTAATGGGTGGCCTCCAAGTGCCTAGAGTCAGGCAATGCGGTTTGGGAGTTGAAGTACCTCTGGGAAACATTTCTATTATATCTTTGGGTTGGCTCTCACATGCCATGTGTCTGAAGGCTTCCTCTGCGTATCCTCCGTGTGTTTGTTTCAGTGGATGGGCAGTGGCTGTGTTCTCTGACTGTATTTATTGCTTATCTGCTCCCTTCCTTGTATGCGAACTCTTGGCGAGCCCAAGCCATTACATGTAGCAGATGACATACTAAATGTCGATTGGTGCTAATGCCGTCTTATGCAGACCCGTGTTTCTTGTCCGGTGTGCACAGCTCTGTCGAGGGTGCAGTTGTGAGATGGAGCATGTTTGCGTGTGCATCTGTGCAATTTGGAGAGTACGGCCCTGGAAACTGGGAAAGGGAGAATGGTGTGTTCTTGTATTGGCATCTGAGGACCGATGTAGAATCAGCAGAGAGGAAATCTGAAAGGGGTCCTCTGTTGTGTCAGGAAGGAGGTCTGTGGGCACTGGGAAAATGCTCTGGGGGCCAGTGGGTGTATAAGGGAAAGCCTGTATTGGGTTTACGGTGAAATGGCCTGGGGTGAGGTGTGTGCATCACCTGTGAGTGGAGGGGTGTAGTTGTGTATGACTGAGTGTGTGTGAGTGTATGGTGTATGCCTGCCTGCCCCGCCGAGCCCCGCCCGCCACTGCAGAGCTCAATCAGCCACTGCATGAATACACTCGAATGGAAAGTTGTGCTCAGCTGACCGGAGAAATCGGAGCTGGCTAGCACTGCTCCCCTCCTCCTGGCCTTCCTCCTGGCCTTCCTTGGGCCGGAGGACTGCCGGGCTTACACACTGAGACAGGGGAGGCTCCACTCAGCTGGGGCTGGAAGGCCTTGGGGCCGTGGGGAGTTGGGCAGGCCTGAGGACCTGGGGGACCGCGCACCCCAGAGGGCTCGGCATCTCATCCACAGTGACTGGGAGGGCTGGGGATTGGTGAGGGACTTGGAAAAGAACCCGAAGCAGCAGCTGGTTCTCCAGGGGACAGCCAAACAAAGACCTAGGTGGGGACCTGGATGGCCATGGAGGCACAAAAAGGGTGAGAGAGAAGAGACGGGGGTCATTCCCTGCTGGGGGAGGCCAAGTGCACCCAATGTGCCACAGGTTGGAGGCTGGGCTTCGAGCTCTAGTGACCCTAGCGATGGGCTAGATCCCAAATGTTCCAGGCTGGTCGGTTCTCCTTTCCAAAGAAGCTGAGAGTCCCTCTCTTGCCACAGCCCACAGTAGGGTTCACGTTCCACCTCAACTTGACCCACCTAGGCCTGGGCCTGGCCCTCTCGCCTCCCTGGTAGCCCTCCCCACATCCAAAGTCTGGCCATCCCTGGCTGTTCCCACCACCTCCAACCTGAGTCCCAGCCGGAACCAGCCAGGCTCCTATTGTTGCCTTCACTCCTACTATCCACCAGCAATCCCCACCCCATGTCATGGCAGCTTCCAGGTCATTTCATTTTAATCAGCTGTATGTCTCACTTGGGATAATTAACTGTGTTGGTGCTGGGCAGTCAATTCTGCAGGATTGGAAGAGGGCAAAAAGAGGGGCGGGGTGGGAGGGTGCAGAACTCCCAGTGGGGGGAGGGGTGCAAGGAAGAAGAGGTGAGTAGGCCGGAAGGGGTAGATTGGCCTTTCTAACCTCAGGCAGGCAGCTTCTAGGCGCCAGCAACTTTGGCACAGATTTTTCCAGCTTTGCTTCCCTTTCTGTGGCTTCAGTTTTCCCATGCAAATTCTGGATTGCCATTGTTTTTCTTTGAGGGAGGCAGGAATGAAGACACTATCCCCAGCTCCGCTGCTCTTCTTCAAGCTCCTTATCACTAGAGTAGGCAGTCCAGGTACACAGAGGCCTACACACAGGGGAAGACTTCAAGCACTCCTGCTGGGGTATGAGCGTGTGGGGCAGGGGTGCAGAGAGGGTAGTGTGTGCCAGAGCAGGGCAGCACCACAAGGAGGAGAGCTGACCCATGGGCTGCCCTGGGACTGGACAGAGAGGGTGGATGCTTAATGTTGAGGCCTGATCACCCAGCCTGACATGGCTCACAAGAATGGACATACCAGTGAACACACTCTCCCCAAGACACAGCCCGCAGCATTCCCAGGCTGAGGTGGGCGGGGGGGTGCTGGGCACAGTGGCTGAGCTGGCTTCTCTGCCAGCAGGAACTTCCATCAGATCTCACCCCTGAGCTCTGTCCTGGCTGCCCCTGGGATGTTGATTGTCTTGGCCAGAGCTTTGAGGGACCCAGAAAGAGAATGGGCAGGCAGCCCAAAAAAGGAGAGATCAAGCTGGAAAGGGGCCTCTTTTCTCTCACTTCCATGTTTAAAGGGACGGAGGTCAAATCCAATGTAATATCCTCAGTGATCAGGGTAAAGGATGAATTGGGGAAGCCAAAAAGCCCAACTCCCCTGTGCCTCTGGTCAAAGAATAAGGACTGTGACCCCCCGGTTCCCATTCCTTAAAGGCAGAGAACAGTCAGTTAGGGCTGTGTAGCCTGGGAGTCGTATCTGTGGGTTGAGTAGAACAAGGGAATCCACCAGAATGGAGACCCACGAAACACATGTCCACGGCATGGAAAGGCCCTGTACACACAGCACCCTATAGCTGAACATGATCCACTTCTTGCCGAAGGTAAGTATCAACTGCCCAAACCACACACAAATACCTACAGTATAGGCAATATGAAAGAGCACACATACTGGACACACACTGATACACTATATACCCATGTATATCAAACATCACACGCACACACACACGCACACACGCCTTTATATGCAGACCTCAACTGCATGGGGGGAGCCCAGCATTCGGAATTGTACACATCCACACCACTCATCACAAGTACTCATACCTCTCCTTCAGGTACCCTGGAGCTGAGTTTGGATGTTTGTACAGACCTGAGCAGAAACACAGGAGATGAGAGAGAGTGAGAGGTGACATCGAGACAGGCAGGTAGCAGAACCTAGGTTCCCAAAGCTGAAGGCTATTATGGAGTTGAATGGCTTGTCTTCTGCAGTAGAGAGGGAGGAGTGGGTACTGGATACTCCGATCTTGCTTGCTTTCTTGGGTATGTTGTGAGAAGGAGGCTTTTTAAGTCCACAAGTTTGTCCTCTGTCCCCAGACAAAAAGGCATCTGCTCCCTGGTTCACCAGTCAAAGCCCCTCCAGGAGTCACCAGCCAGCAGGGCCACCCTGTCCTTCCACTAATCCATTCTAGTTAGTCAGCTGGGTAGGTCCATCCGGAGCCTCTGCACTGTCTGAGGCCGCCCCTTCTTTGGATTTCAGGCCCAAGTTCTGGGGCAAGTCTGAACCATACATTTTAAAATGCAGGTGGGGAACGGAGCTTGTCATCCCAGGCATCATTCTGTGCACTAGAACAGAGGCCCCATCTGGGAAGAAGCCAGCAGCACCCTCCCCATATTCCTGCTACCCAGGTCAATGTTGTCTGAACTGTGGCATCATGAGGAATGTTTCCCAAGACGGTGAATGCAGGCAGATTCTGACACTGTGCGCCAGGCCTTAGAACTTGGAAGCTCTTGAGGCCATCTGAAAGCCCTGGGTCTGAGGCAGGATGCACACAGAAACCTTCCCCTCCAGGCAAGCTCACCCTGGGTGCACAAGGCCCCATCTGCACGCACAGGGCACCTCTGGGCCTGTCGGCCTTTCTGCCCGGGCCAGGCCCTGTGTAAACCCCATGGCGAGACTGGAGGTGGGGACAAAAGGAAATCGGAAGTCAAATTTAGTTTGGAACCAGTGTGAAATTCCATGCACGTTTCTCTCTAATCCGCCTGCCTCTGGAAATTGGACTTTCAAGTGAAGGCAAGTTTTCTGAAATTAGTTCTTTGGCTCCTCGGGCTCCGGCTGGCCTGGCCCAGAGTGGCAGAGGCACGGTCAGTCACACCATCGCAGGGAACTGGGAGGGGGGTGGGGCTTGGGCAGGACAAGGAGGCCTGGGGCCAGTGAGAACCTGGTTAGCAAAAGATGGTGATTTTTTTTGGTTTTTGTTTTCAAGTGTCAACCAGCTCTGAAAATGTCTTAGGGGCTGGAGAGACTCCTGTTGATTCCAAAAGTCGGGAAGTAATTTCAAGGAGAGAGATCGAGAGCCATAAGGCAAGTCATAGATTCACACAGACGCGAACACCGGTGGCGAGGAGAGGGTCCATCCCAACTGCAGGCCCTAAACTCCTCAGACTACCTCCTCCTTTGCTCTCTCTGCCCTCCCTGCCCTGACTACGGTTGCCCCCAACTCCACCCCGCAAAAAGAAGACAAAACCTGTTGGCTCTGCTCTGGATGGTTGGTTTGGTGACCTTGTGTGTTTACTGTGTTAAAAAAAAAGTCACACAGACACACAACAATAGCAACTGGAAGATGCCAAACACACCCCAAGGATCCACGAGGGCCGCCGCAGGCTCTAATTCCTGCGGCTCTCGGCCTGGCATCTCCTTCTGAAGAAACCAGCCAGAGCCCCCCTCCCCCTGTGCCCTCTGAGCCTTTCATTCCGGACTTGGCTTCGGTTCTCCTCCGAAGGGCCTGTTCCCATCTTCCCACCCCCCACCCCCAACCCTAACCACCTCCAGGAAAAAGCTTCTACTCAGCCTTAAAATTCTGCCTCAGCTCGAGTGGCGTAGTTGGAGGGGAAGTGAAGGCCCAGCGCTGCACCCCGGGCTGCACCCCGGGGCAGACAAAAACACCAGTCTCCGGGAGTGATAAGAAAATGGAGAATACTGTATTTGCTTTAGAAAGTTTTTACATATAGATAAACACGCAGTTAAGATAACAGTAAAAGCGCCCTACGGGGAGTGAGAGATTTCTCCAAAGCAGCTAAGAAATACTCGAAATAGCTTTTGCATAAGAATACTACGGTCTCACTCTCCGCTTCCGCTAGCGACGGGGTCCCTCTTCCTAACCCAGCCCGCCACGCCACGCCTTGACTGCCAAGTCGACGCCAGGAACACCGAGTGGGAGGGGAACCCCGAAAAGGAAAGAGACAGGTGAATGGGGAGGCAGGAAGGGGTGGGGAGGAGAATGCAAAAGGAAGAGGAGAAAAAGCAAATATCATATACAGGCAATTTCTACACATATATTACAAACTGGGAAAATGACCGATCATTAAGATATACATAATTCATATAAAATTTTGAAATAAAAATAAAAATCTGTTACAGTCATAACTATTCTTTTTCCACATTTATAACCAGTACCCACACAGGCAGTGACAGAGTGGAGAGAAAAAGGTGCTTACGAAGAAAATGATTGTCTGCTGAACAAAAAACAGAAGATTGCATTTTGTTTGACCAATACTTGGACTTAAAAACAGAGAAAGAAAGAAGAGCGAGAGAGGAAAAAAGAGAGCGAGCAACAAAAGGCGAGAAACATTTGCTATTTCCCTCTCAAGGAGTTCTTTTTCTTTTTTTTTTTTAAACAAATTCTGAACGGAGATGGCGGTTTTATTTTATTTTTTCTCTTTTTTGTCTGTTTTGCTTTTGTCGTCTTGTCGTCGTGGTGGTGGTCGTTTTTTGTATAGTCGACTCTTTTAAAATCGTTTAAACTAGAGAGAATATTTTCCCAGATACAAATAAATCGTCATGCAGGTGGGGTGCCGGGTCCGTGGGAACCGAAAGGAGAAGCCGTGCTTGTCCTAGAAAGTATACAATTGTCACCTCTTTTATGTTTTCTGCCCGCAACATCAGCGTTTGTAACTGTCTGTTGGCGTCGCGGTCCTTTGGGGTGGCCGTGGTGGTAGATGGTGGTTGGGGTTGTTGATAGTTTGCGTTTAATTTGTTATTTTTCTTGGTTTTTATATATTTTTGGCTGGGGTGGAAGTGTGTGTTTACTTGTGTGTGTGTGTGTGTGTGTGTGTATGATTGTGTATCCTGATTTCGGTTTGTTCTGGGGATGGAGGAGGAAGAAGAGGAAGAGGAGGAGGGTGAGGAGGAGGAGGAAGAGGAGGAGGGGAAGGAGGGGGAGGGGGAGGAGGGCGGCCTTGGCTATCATACATCACATTCCGAGTCGCTGGAGGTTACCGAGAGGATGGAGGTGCCGGTGTCCGCGCGCTCCGTCAGGCTGGACACGCTGGTGGTGGGGCTGGCTGCCGTGGACGGCGACTCTGCGGAGCCGTGCGTGGGGCAGCCGGGCTCGGCCAGCGAACGCATGCCGCTCGGCCCGATGGCCTGGTGTTGAAGCCTGCGGGAGACAGAGAGCGGCACCAGCCCTGACACAGCGGCTCCGCCACCCGGCTCCGTCAAGCCGCCTCCCCGCGCCCGCGGCCGCCGGTGCTCCCCAGCCTCCACAGCGCGCCCTTCGCCACCACCCGCGACTCGGCTCCCGGCGCTCATTCCCTTCCCCTCCCCTGCCTCCAAGCCCCCGACTGCTCATTGAACGCCACAGAGCCCCCCCAGCGCGGGGCTTGACTCGCGTCTCCCCGCCCCGGCTCTCTGGAGCTTCCCAAGGCTTCCCAGCTCGGAGCCGGCCTCCAAGGAGACGTAGCACCCGTGGCCTGCCGCCTGGGGAGGCCTGGGAGCACAGCGCGGGGCATCGCGTCCCAAAAGAGCACAAGTCCGCGAGGGACAGGGTGCTCCTTCCTTCCCAGCCCCTTGGGACTCTTCAGACTGAACCGGCTGCCCGGGAGTGGTCGGTCTCTGCAGTGGCTCCTGCCCCAGCTCCCGAGAAGAACACACCCAGAGCTGCGGGTTGCTCACCCGCAGCCTCTGCGGAGTAGGACCGGCTGGCTTTGCTCTCTGGATCCCCGTGCTGAGCGCAGGAGCAGGGGCAGAGAGAACGGAGAAGCCAGAAGCGGAAAAAGTGGGGAAGAGGTGCAACAGAGAAAGGAGAGAAAGCAGCAGGAAAAGGGTGCAGAGCAGTCTCCATCTGCCCCTTTGCCGCAGCAGGCATCAGCGGCCTGGGGCCTAGAGTCTCTGAGTTCCTACAAGGAGGCCTCCCCCTGTCCCGGGCACTCCCCCGTCTCAGGCGAAAAACTGGCTCTGCATGCAAAGGTGAGGGGGCCCAGGGCTCAGGCCTGGGCCATCTAAACACAAACACACTCATTCACTCCAGGAACTCAGCCCTGGCCTCCAGCCCCTAGCAGCTGTCAGCAGTTGGGGCCCTGCTCCCTGTGGTACACCCAGCCGAGGGCCTTCAGAGGCTAGGTAGGGACGCAGGCTTCTTACCAGGGCTTTCACCCCACTTCCTCCCTCCCCCTCTTCCCTCCTCTTTTCCTCTAGTTATTTTTCTCCCTACCTCCAACAGGCCCAAGTGGGCTGACTGGCCAAGCCCAGGCAACTCTGTGACTTTGTGGCCAACGTGCTGGCAGTGAGGCTCTTCCTGCTCCTGGTGGCTTCCCAAGTTAGTGGACCAAGGCGGTGCTCCTTGACTGGGGCAGGAGGGCTAGCACCTGTGTGCACGTGTACACACACACACACACACACACATACACACACACAAGGCCTCTCCACTCCCTGCCTGGTTGTCCAGCTCCTGGGCAGCCCATTTGCAATGCTGAAGGAGAAGCCTGCTCCAAGGCGGTCACCGACCTTTTTCCTTTTGTGGCAGAGACCCAGGTTCAGTTTCCTTTCCATGACATTGTGGATTCCTCCCCGGGTTTTTGCAGTGCATAGAAATAAGAACCAGATGGCAAGGGCGGCTTTCCTTCCTTCCCTGTCTGTAGGCTCCAGAGGAGTGCGGAGCTGGGGACCGGCTGAGCAGGTGGCACGGGTGCAGGGCAGGGCTAGGGCTCCCAGGGCTGCGACCAGGGGCTGTGGGCACTCAGGACCTCAAACACACACACACACACACACACACACACACACACACACACTCTCCACCCTGCCCGAAGCCCCTCTCGGACAAAGTCGTCAAGAATCCCACTGCCCGGTCCCTCTTCTGCGCGTCTGGGCAAGCGGAAACTTTCTCCAACTGGCCAGGGGGTCGCGGCTTCTCGCGCGCCCGGCAGACATGGACACCCTGCCCCATTCGCCCCTATTTCAACCCCTGTCTCCCTCCCGGGCCCAAGAGACGGTAGCCAGGCCGTGGGCCCGCCACTGACCTGTTCTTGGCCGCCGCGGCGCGGTCGCGCTGCCTCCGGTTCTTAAACCAGTTGCCTACTTGTGTGGGAGTGAGGCCGGTGGCCTGCGCCAGTTCGCGTTTCTTGCTGGGGTTGGGGTAGGGGTCCTGCAGGTACCACTCCCGCAGCAGGCTCCGAGTCCGCTCCTTGAAGCAATGCGTCTTCTGCTCGCCGTCCCAGATGGTGCGCGGCAGCGGGAACTTCTTGCGCACGCGGTACTTGTCCACCGGGCCAAGCGGGCGGCCGCGCAGCTTCTCGGCCTCCTGGTAGTGCGCCTCGAGCCACATGGCCTGCAGCTTGCCGTGGGACTCCTTGGTGAACTTGTGGTTCTCCAGGATGTGGTAGAGGTCGCGGAAGTTGCCCGTGTGGAAGGCGACCACGGCGCGCGCGCGCAGGATCGACTCGTGCTTGTTGATGGCCTCGCACGCCCCGGGGGCCACGGGCAGCGACCAGAGGAAGCGGCCCAGCCGCTCGATGTCGCCCGTCTCCTCCAGCGTCTCGCAGACGCTGGCCACCTGCTCCGGCGAGAAGTTGAGGGTGGGCAGCTGGAACATGGACAACTCTTCCGGGGGGGGCCCTGGAGCCGCCGCCGCTGCCGCCGCCGCCTGCTCCGCCAGCACCGCCGCCTCCCGCACAGTTCCCGCCGCCGCCGCCGCCCGCGCCGCCGCCGCCCGCACCGTTCCCGCCGCCGCTACTCGCCAGAAGTAGGGAGCGGTGATGAGGATCGGCGAAGTTTGGCAACAAGAAGTGGGAGGAATAGAGGTCTAGGGGGGAGCGGAATACCATGGACTGACCTGAGAGGAGAGGAGAAAATTCAGGGAGAGGAAGAGAGAGGGGAGGAAGAGGAGGAGAGGGGCGATGAGGACCAAGAGGAGGGAGAGGAGAGGGGGGAGGAGGAGAAGGAAAGGAGGGGGGAGCAGGAGGAGGAGGAGGAGGGGGAGGAGGAAGGGCGTAAGGGACACCCACACCCCACACACATCCACACACACACACACCCGCGCAGCCACATAGAGAGGGAGGAAGGAGAGCGGCCCGGTGCGCGCGCGCAGAGAACCCGAGACAGAGGGAGAGGGTGAGGGAGAGAGAGAGAGAGAGAGAGAGAAGAGCGAGAGCCAACCACCGCCGAGTCAAGATTCAGCGATTCCACAGCAATCGCCCTAATGACAACAGCCTCATAATATCTCCCCTAAATCCACAGTGAGTGCAGCATTGAAACATTTTGTTTCGCTTTTCTATTGGTCTGCGGCGTGTCGTTGTGGCGTTGCCACGGCAACCGCTGCCAATCACTGTCAGCCCTGCCAATCAATACCGAGAACGTAAGGACGGTTTTACCACTTAGCCAGGGTGGGGGGGGGGAGGGGGAGAGGAGGAGAGAGGGAGAAGGGGGAGAAAGAGATTTTTTTTTTAATCTTTGCAACTCTTAATCTCACCACTTCCCCCTCTTTATCTCTCTCTCTTTTTTCTCTCTCTCTCCCCCCTCTCTTTCTATGTCTCTGAGCTCCCTTCTTCCCTCTTCCCCAAAGAAGTTGATCCAGAAATTCAAAAGGCCATGGACAGAGAGTTGTTGAATGGGATGAGCAATTAAAGGGGGGATTTTGTTGGGAAGTAAGAGGCTCCCCATGCGGCAGGAAGGCCGAGGGCCAGCCCTCAAGGAGAGGCCAAGGGCTGGCTAAGCAGGCACAGTTTGCACATGGTGTGCACGTCGGGCTACCTCTTTCTGCCTATGTGAGCCTAATAGTGGTGAGGAAGAAAGAAGAGATGAGATCATGGGGCCCACCACAAGATGACCCTGTCTGCTGCTCCTGTGATTCCGGATTTCGGGGGGCATCTAACACCTGAGAGCCCGAGCTCAGGAATCAGGGTGTCAGAAGCCACTCTGGTCTTTTCCGTGTGTGACCATTGGCCACATTTATCCCAATTCGTCTGCATTGGATTTCACCCACTTCTCTTTACTCTGCCCCTGGTCAAGGAGCCTTGATTTCCCTTATTGCTCTGTATTTTTAAATACCAGTAAAAATAACAGTACACTTCTTTTTATCTTGAAAAGAGATCCACTTCTTTGTTCCCCACCCCAGACTTTAACTGTGTCGCCCAGGGAGCTGAGAAGTCTGGAACCCTCTGGAGCCCCCTGACAAGCCCATGACTCCTACTCCTCCAAGGAATTCTGGACCTGCCTACAAGCCCCAGAACGACACTCAAACTTTGGAGTATTACTCAAAGAAGCAGATAGGCCTGAACACTGTGTGTTTGCTCATATTGTAAAGAAAAAAAAAAGCCATTTTATCTAAGCACAGTAACATGACAAGCCTAAAACAGACCCCCAAAGGGCCCGTAGAATAGAGAGAGCCTTCCCTCCCTCTGGCCACTGCAACCCTCCCCCAGATCCAGGGCCAGTATGGGTATTTATTCTAAGGTATGTTGCTTTTAAGAAGATGTAATCAGCATCTTTAGCCGGGCCTCCCTTTGTGAGGCTTCTGTAACTATGGAAGTGTGATTTACGCAGATTTGTCGGGGTCAGAGACGTCTTTCCCCTGAGCACTGTGTATATTTAGACAAGACTCGGTTTGGTGTTAAAAAGTGTATATTTTGAATGAGTTCACACACAGTAGCCAACAATGCCCACATTGTCGGCCCGTGTACAACGCGTATTGAAACGCAGCGTCCAGACTTCAACTAATCTGCCCTCAATAAAGCTGAAATAATTATCCTAAGCTGCCTTTCCAGAAGAAAAATCATTGAGGAATTCAAAACTCTTTAAAAAAAAAAAAAAGATCTTTTCTACATTCCAATGCAGATCTGGGGGCGAGGCACCGAGTCCACACCACTTTGGAGATCTCAATGAGGGAGGAGAGAGAGATTGAGAGAGAATTTAAATGGGAAACTTAACGTGACTGGGGCTGTGAGTGTCCCACTTCTAAACCCCAGCTCAGGTCCTGCTAGGCCTTGACTCCCGCAGAGCCAGGCCTCCTGTGCGGAGAAGGGCGAGCTACCGCGGAGGCTCTGCTCTGGCCCGAGGCTCTGGGCTGGGAGAGGAGGCCCGCTACCCGCCTGCTCCGCCCCTGGCAGCCGAGGGTCGCCGGTCCTAAACCCAATGACTGAGGCAGGAAAATATTCGCTCAAAAGGAAGACCCGCCAAGGCCCACTTTGGGTGATCTCTCCCCTCCAAGTAGCTTGCTCCCGACCGTGGGTCCTTTTCCGTTCAGCTTCGAAGCTCTGGGCGGTCGTTCACAGCGGGCCCAGAAAAGAGCCCTAAGGTTGGGACACAAAAACAGACGCTTCATCTTTTCTTCCCGATCCCTTTCTCTAGTAGGGGAAGGATTATAGGCTGAGGGGTGGGAGGGGGAAGGGGCAGGAGGAGGAAGCGGGGGAGGAAGGAATGAAAAAGGGGAGGGAGTGGGTATTGTGCCGCGTGTGGGGGGAGAATTCCTACGGGTGGGTTTCCGAATATTGTGTTCAACTTTTTGAAAGCAGCTCGTGACCCCGAAACTGCATCCCCTGGAGCCGAGGACCCAGGCGCCGGGCGGGCGGGTGAACCCAGGCCAGTCCCCTCCCCGTCCCCACAACCCCCGCCTCCGGGTGGGGGCGACTCGGCCTCTCCCCGCCGCTGCCTAGCCAGCCCCGGAGGGAGCCTGGGCAGGTGCCGCGGGCTCTGCCGAAAGTGCTGAAATCGAAAACCGTCACCACTCAAGGAGAATTGAGGCAAGTGGGGCTGCGACTCAGCTCGGCGACACCCCTGCCCCCAGCCTTGGCCTGGGCGCCTGCGGACGCGCCGCACCCCGCCTGCTGGGGTGGCAGCCGCGACTCGGGAGTGCAAAGCCGGGCGGAGGGCGGCTACGAGGCGCGCAGCTTTGTGCGCTGGGACAGGGCCCCGCGCCACGGGGCGGGCGGTCAGCCCCGGGCTGTCAGACACTTCCCGCAGAACCGAGCTCCGCGTCGCCTACGGAGCCCACCTCGCGGCCCGGCGGCCGCCAGAGCCTCTCCGCTCTGGCCCGAAGCACGACGCCCGCCGCCAGGAGCCCGTAAGTTGAGAGTCCCAAGAACTGGGGGGCGGAGGGGGGTAGGCGGGGTGGCCGGTCCTCGGCGCGGATGGCTGATGGAGCTGGGAGCGCAGGCTCCGTGGGGTCTGGGTCTGGGAGTGCTGACCATGTGGGGGAGGGGGCTATGGAGCACTAGAGCTTCCCCTCCCAAATTCCCAGGCGCTGGGCTTTGGGGAGGGGCGTAGGAACCCAAGGACCTCGGGTTCTGGGGCCCAGGAGCCTTTCCCGCCGCTCTGGGGGCCCGAGGCAGTAGGCAGCGGGAAGGCAGAGAGCTGAGCCCGGAGGACATCTGGAGGGGTAGCGCGCAGGGGGGCGCCAGCACCTAAGGTCTCTCAGAGCGTAAAGATTGGGATGAACGTGTCAGCCCGCGGGGCCTGTAGGTCTCCCCTGCCCTCTGGCCGCTCAGACTCCAGGATCTGGGACTTGGAGCCCGTACAGGCAGAGGTCACAAAATTGCCACCACCGTCTCTGCTTTAATCCTGGGCCGGGCAACCGGCAGGACTGCGTACAGGTGGTGCAGGGAGAAAGGGCGTTTGAGCCGGAGAGTGTCTTTCTCGTACTAGGACCTACGGGGCATTTATTTACAAATTAGCCCCAAGCCCAGCAGTCTAACTCCACCGGGAGAGGTGCCTGAGAGACCCACTCCTTCCTTAGCGTTACGCGGAAAGCCAAGAAGTCCGCAAACCTGCCGACCGGAGCAGCTACACCCACTCGGCCTTGCTCAGCTGTGGAGGGCCGGTTTGTACCGGGGGAGGGGGGCAACGGCCCTTCCGGCCCCCAGGAAGTCGGGAGATAGGGGTTGGTCCCGGGGCCCGCGGTTTGGGCCTCCCTGCAAGCTGCAAACCGAGGCGCTTGGCGTGGGCGGCCGATGAGGGCGCAGGGGAGTGCAGCACGTAGGCGGGGAGGCCTGGAAGCCCTTCAAGGACCCCGATTACTTTCCTTTGAATGAAAAACAACAACAACAACAACAACTGCTCCCTCCCTGCGCCGCCACCCCCCCCCCCTTAGCCTCCCGGGACCCGCGCTCCGAGCAATTGTCGCTCGGGACAGTAAACACAGCTCAGTTGCCTCAACTTTCACCGCACATAAAAGTTCCTGGCGTGCGGAGAAATTTGAATATTTGATCAGCCCCTTTGAGTGACCCTCATTAGCTTGGCGCCCTGCTAAGGACCCGGCATCGCAAGAAAGCTGCTGGGCCCGGCATTTGTATGCCTTGTTAGCGCCGCTTAATGAAGCTGCCCCGACGGCTCAAAGGCGGCCTCCGGGGCGGGCGCCGCGCACCTCTCGGCACCCCATTCTGCCTAATGAGCCCCACCGCCAGCTGAAGGCCCTTCCACCCCCCACATCCTCAAACAAGACAAGTTTGGCTCTCTCTTGGGCCACTGCACCTCCCACTGCCAGGCCCAGGAGAGAGGGCACAAACCCTTCCCAGTTGGCTGTGCAGACCCAGCCCCGAGAAAGAGAGAGAGAGAGAGAGAGAGAGAGAGAGATGGGAGACTTGGGAGTTGTGAGTGATACCGGCTGGGGAGGAGGCCTGTGGCCTCAGGCTCTAGTCCAGGGAGTGCACTACCAACCTCTCCCAAGAGGGCTAATTTCAAATCATTTACCCTAGTTCCTTAAAGATGCATCTGGACTAGTGCTGGGGTGGCAGGGGCACATGTCCAGGGGAGGCTCAGTTTTCCATCCTCCTCCCTACCCAAGTTCCTTTGGGCTCCAGAGCCCAGGAGACGGGCTACTTCTTTGCAGAGATCTCCTTGAGACCTCCAGAACTGGTGTGCTAAGGCTTGAATTTAAGAAGGGTAGGCACACTCAACTCCTCAAACTATCATTGCCCCTCCATCTCAGACCCCAAACAAACACAGCTGGCACTAGGAAAGGTGATGTGTTCTAGCCTACCTTGTCCCACTTCCCCTGCCCCAGAAAACCAAGCCTTCTCTGGTCTCTCTTTAATCATGCTTCCAGTCCTTGGGAAGCTTGAAGAAAAACATTTAAGCAGGGTTTCCCTGTACGGGACCAACTGACTGCTAGGGCAAGATGGGACTAAATCAGGCCCGAGGGAGAACTATGTAAGGTAGTGGGACCAAACCCACCAGCTACCTCCTGTTTTCTCAGTGGGACAAGTCACATGGTTGGTCAGCAAATCTAAGGAGCACAGTTAAAAGTTGGGTTTCAGTCCTCTGAAAAAGGAGTAGACTCCCTCTCTGTTCCTTCTCTCCTCCCATGCCCAATTCCCTGGACAGTTGTCCCTCAAGGTCCCTCCTTACACACCCAGCTCTTGGGCTTTTAAGGGTTACTTTTGGGGCTTGGGACGCAGTCTTCTCTCAGATCCACGCTCTGGGCCTTCTGGAGATGTCCCCACTACAAACTCACAATCCCTCAGACACACAGCTGGCTGGCCAGCTTGGTTACTTCAGGACCCCATTCCAGGATGGCCACCTCTAAGAATGAGTGGCACCCAGCCAGTCCTCACCCTCTGCCAAAAGGCCAGTGAGGCCCTGGGGTAGTGGAGCCTTCTAAGTCCATGGGGTCTGCTCCTCGTCCCTTTCTTTCCCCCAGCTCAATGGGCATGCCCCGCCCCATTTCCCATCCCTGGACCCCCTAATTCAAGCCCAAACTGAGGATCTTTGGGGATCACCTCTGCCCTGGGCAGGACGGTGCCTTGGGCCTTGATCCGTGCAAAGGGCAAAGGTAGGAACCGGCAAGCGAAGAATGAACGATATTGGAGAGAAAGGGGACCTGGAGTAGGGGTAAAACTCAGCCTGATGGCCCTAAGGCCAGGCCCACCAACTGCTCAGGGGAGGAGGTGAAGGGAGGGGGCTAGGAGTCGGCAGGCATCGGTCGGGGCAGCAGGGACCTAAGGCGTCGGCGTGGGGGGCTAGATCCAGAGGAGAGGGGCGGGGAGGCGGGGGTCGGGGGAGCGCGCAGGACGGAGGGGGGTGGGTGGTACGGCTCTTTAAGAGCCACATGGCTGGCAGGAGAAGCGCTCGGCCCGGTGCTGGTAGCGCATTGACCCCGAAGGGGATTTAGCGGGAAGGGAGCGGCCGGGCTCCGGTGGCTTTGTCCGGGAGCGACCAGAGAGGCCGAGGCACAAGAATACGGAGCGACCGCGTCATGAAAGGCCGCGCCAAAGCGGCGGCGCTGCCGCTCTTGACTTCTGAGCAGGGCTTAGAAAGCTTGTCTCGGCTTAAGCCAAACTGCCGGCGCTGGACTCTGAGCGCCGAGTCCGCGGGCTCAGAGCCCCCGACCTCGGAGCGGAGGGATGAGGGGGAACTGGGGTGGCAGGGGACGTGGCAAAGCTGCTTTTGGCTCTACAGCCACCTGACCCTAGCGCAAGAGCTACTAGCCTGACTGGCAGCTCCAGGGGATGGCCAGAGCAAGAATTTTCTTTTTCCAACTTCGGCTTTTGATTTTGTGTGTCCACTTCGAGAAGCTGCTGAGCCGGCTGACCCCAAATGGATTCCCAACAGGTGGCCGGGTAAGTCCATTTAAAAATTCTGCTCCTCCATCACCTCCTCCCCGGCCTCCCTCCTTTTCCCCTACCACATTCCCCCTGGCACCCCCGAATTCCCTGTGCTCCTTCTTCAGGTGAAGGAAGGAAAGCTGGTGGTGGTGGTGGTGGTGGTGGCGGCGGTGGTGAGAGGCGCCCTCTCCTTGAGGGTCCGCGGGCTCCCAGTTCCAGCCCAGGACTGCTGGCTGGCTGGTCCCGCGAAGCTCCACCCAGTACCCCTGGTCCCAATCACCCTTAGCTCCGTTGTGGGCCCTGATACCCCAAGGTGTGTGTGTGTGTGTGTGTGTGTGTGTGTGTGTGTGTGTGTGTGCCGGGGGCAGGGAGGAGGGACGGGGGAGGCTGGGTTGGGGAGGTCGCGCCGGAGCATCTCAAGAGCAGGGCCGACAGGAGGGGGCGGAGGACCCCGAGGCCCGGCGGCCTTTGTGTGGGGGGTTACAGCAGAAAACCAACTATACACCCTCTTTTATGGGAGACCCGGGATCGGGCCCGGGAGAGCCCGCGCCAGCTGTACAATAGCCCGAAGAAGAGCTTCTTGGCAGCCCCGGGTGGGGGAGTTGGAGGGGGCGAGCGAAGGGAGGAGGAGGAAGCGGAGAAAGGCAAAGGCAAGAAATCCCGGGCGTCCGAGTGAAAAGTCGGAAAATGTCCTCGGAGCGCGCGGGAAACAGGCGCGCGCGCTCGCGGGCGCACATCCTCTCTCTGTCACCCACTCACACACGCACTCACACCCACTCCACACAGGTTGCCCACGCACGCAGTCCTTGCAAGCGCGGGGTCTCGAGTCTCATCTCCCAAGCCGAGCCGCGAGCGAGCCGCCCTCCTGCTCCCCCAGCTCCCCGGCTGTCAAGAGCCCTTCCGCCCGGCCACCGGTCCCCCGAGAATGACTGGGGGAGCTGGGAGGGCCCCCAGGGCTGGGGCTCAGGGAAGATCTTACCTGCGGAAAGGTAAGGGAAGCCGGGAGCAGGAAGCAGAGGCGGATAAATATTCATTAGGAAGTGTAAGTGTCTCCTTTTAAACCGCGCGGTGCGCGCTCTCGCTCCTCTCTCTCTTTCCCTCCCTCCCTCTGTCCTCTTCTGAGGCTCTCTCCCCCTCTCGCTTAGCCTCCCCCCCCCCTTTCCTGCGAAATGCCGGGTGGTTCCCCGTCTAGCTAACCTGTTGGGAAGCCTGAGCCCTGGGCAGCGCCTCCACAGCTGCTTTCCTTCGCTCTTGGGGCGCGCGCGGTCCCCATCCTCCCTCCCTCCTTTCGCCCAGCCCCTCACCCCTCCTAAATTACTACATCATTAGCTTTATTTTCCAGGGGTGGGGGGGTGGTAGAGGCGCAGCCCGGCGCATTTCCCCAAAGCAGGGCGAAAAGCTGGCGCGATCTGAGTCTGCCTCAACTCCATCCCCACTTCATATGCCCACTCCACAACCCCACCCAGTCTTCTTTCTTTTTCCCCCTCCTGCCATCTCCACCTCCATCCTAGATCAACCTAACTCCCCCATCCGCCCTTCCCTCGCTGCCACCAATCTGGATCCTCGGCTGGGTCCGCAGTGAGATGCCAGGTCTGCAGGTCCAACGCTGGTGCCGAGATTGGAACTTCAGTCTGCACTGGGTGTGGGGATAGCTCTTTGAGTCCCCTTTCCCGCGTAGGTTTTGTAGCTTCACCCCGAGGGAACACCTGGGCACCTTGGGCCTTAGGATCAAAACGCGGGGTACACATTCAGCACCTCACCTCGCCAGGCCTCAGGGCCCCAGGGCCGTAGACCTTTGGCCGCGCCTGGGAGGCTGCGAGGAAGGTGGGGATGAGGCGGCCTCACTCTATGAGACTGGGCAGGAGAGACAGATCCACCAACCGATGGACTGACAATGGCCTTTTATGAACAAACTGACCTGAAGTTAGACGCAAGTCCGCATCTTTCTCCCTCACGCTCAAGAGAAAATACATCAACAGGATTCCAGGAAGGCACAAGTCCTCGCACAATCCACCTGAGAATTGCTTGCAGCGGCAGGCAAGCATGCACACACCCCCATCCCCACCCCTTCATGCCCCAGGCCAGCGCTTCTCCTGCCCCCCAAGACTAGAAGGCCAGCGGGCTCACAAGGTGGCTCCCAGAAGAGGTGTATGTCGCTGGACTGATGCAGGATGGCCTTGGCCACCCTTCTCCCCGCTCCAACCCTCTAGGCCACTCCAAGGGCTCCAAGAGATGGCATGGTCCCAAAGCGTTTGGGGGTGGCGGGGCTGCTCTCCCGGAGCCCTCTGAGTTCAGGACGCGGAGGTGGGGGCGGGAGGAGGGGCCGAGGGGGGCGGGCCCAGGCAAGTTCCCAGTTACAAATACGGCTGTTCTTGGGAGGCCTAGATGGAGAACTTCACCCCGAACACGCCTATCACCTCCCACAAGGCGCCGTGACTTCCACTGTTGGGTCCTACACTTTTCCCAGGATCCTGGGGCTCCTTAGTCCGTTTGGTGGTCTGGAGGTGGGGTGTGGCCCCATCCTCCAGGCGACCTAGTGACCCTGTCTACACCCCTACCCCTATTTGGCTCGGCCCCGCCAAAATTCACTGAGACACGTTTCGACCCTTCTAGAAGGGAGCAGGGTGCAGGATGGTCAGAGGGTCTGCCTCTTCCTGGAATGTGAAGAAGTTGGGCAGATGAAGATGCAAGAGAGGCCTAGAGGGCCCCCCTTCCCCCCACCCCCGCTAGGAAGCCGTATTAACCTTGCATCCCACCCAAAGCCCGGGAGTTTACATTTGCACACCTCTGTCCCATGCAGATCCAGTGGGTTGCACATGCCAGGCTTAAGCTGAGTCACCTGACTATATAAGAACCGTACATGCAGTCCTACCTGAAAACACATGCTAGAATTAGAGGAGCACTAAGAACAGAATTTGAGGATAAAAGAACTGTCCACTGGCACAATCTTTCCAGCTCACAGCCCAGTTGCCCAGATGCTGACAAAAGCCACGGTGTCATGGGGAGTGACCCCAGGCACATGGGGGCATATGCACAGGAAGCCCCACACCGGGATATGGAGGGCCCATAGAGGATGCTGTCTTCGAAGCCAAGGGTTTCCTGCTAGAGGGATGTTGCCTCCCATGGGAAAAAACTTTGTTGAGCGGACTGGGTGAAAGGTTTGAGGCCAAGTCCAGGAGACTATAAAGAGCACCTCCCCCATCCCAAAGCTGACCCTTTTCCCTTGCTCCCAGCTGGTCTGGAGACACACAGACGAGGGCAATCCAGGAAAGGTTCATTTGGACCAGGATGGTTTATTTGTTGTTATTATTATTGGTTTAAGAGATTGCATGCTGTGGGAGGATGAGAGAGCATAGGGACCTCACTCAGTGTGCACCCTGATCAGGTTCATGAGGTGGGAGGGCCCTGATTTTGCCCCCGCCACTACTCTTATGCTAAATTGAGTCTTTAAAAAGAAGGCTAGCTCAACTCCACACCTCCCTGCGTTCACTTCCAGCCCAGTCCCTTTGTATAAAATAAATCTGCAAAAGAAGGCTCCAAAGAACACTGAATTATTTTTATTAAACTTTCTTTGTGAGATATTGGGCAGTTCAAACCCCCTCCTCCACTGTCCCAGGCAGGAACCCCCATCCCGTGGGGGTTAGGATTTAAGAGGAGGGAGTGATTCCTAGAGTAGCTCTCCTAGAAAGGCCCAAAGAAGTGCACAGATTTGTTTTTGGTTCCATCTCCGTTTGCCTGCCTAGTGTCGGCGAACCTTCCAGACAGTAGCCACCGCGGTTTTCCTGCACTGGATGCAGTGGTGCCCTCCGTTTCACTTCACTTCCCTCCCTGGCTCTCTCACTCTCTCTGAAAGTAGAGGGTAAGTTTGGGAAGATTGTTTTAGACAAAAAAAAAAAAAAAAAAAAAAAGGAAAGAAAGAAGAAGAAGAAGAAAGAGGACGTTCTGGGCCAGCAAGTCGGATGACCAACCTCCAAGGGGCCGAGGAAGGTCTGTGTCCTGAAGAAGAGATGAACCATCTGGAAAACACGGCAGGAGGACACTTTTAAACAAATGTAGTTACCCTAGAAATGGAGGGGGTTTGGGAGTATGAGTAGGGAAGAACTTTCTTTTGGGCGACAAACACTGTGTCCTTTGAATTTTTCCCAAAGATACACTCAATTCCTGGAAATTGTAGTTAGAGTTTGTTCTTGTAGCTGTTCTAAATAATAAAGAGTGAATATCATGAAATTATTTTAGACTCAATCTTCCTTGGAAGGGCAGTTTCTTCCAAGACCTTTTTCTTTCCCCAGGTTTGTTTTTCCTTATTCCCTGGTAAGAGTCCACCTGCTGATGCACCTCAGAGAGAGACCAAGACAGAAAGAGATAGAAATGAATAAGGAGGAGACAGTCCTTCCCAAACCCAGAGTGACTGCCATTCCCTGTAGCTGAGATTCGTGGCACAAAGAAGCAGACTCCCTTACCTTGGGGGCATCTCTCCCCTCTTTGGGTAGTTTCTTTAGAGCCTTCCTAATAGTACACAACAAACAGCATTTTAGAATTAAAGATGTTTGCTCTTACTTACCAATTAATTCTACAAAATCCTCCAAACTCGGCTAGTGTGATTTATAAAATTGTGTGTACGTAGCTAATGTCATTGCAACATTCATCACTCAAGCAGGAAAGCAGCTCGGTTTCTCATAGCCTAAATGCCCCATGTACAGTCGCTGGAGCGAATTTATTTTTCTCTGTGTTTCCTAAAAGCCCTGGTCAATTCTGCCCGAGCCCGGGGACTCGGGGCAAAACCGCCTAGGTTTGTGACCTCTTGAGAGGAGAGCACTGCGTTTTTAGGGTTTTTTGCTGTTGTTGTTGTAAGCAATTCTTGGTGATGGTGTGAGTTTCTGTCTTTTTCTCCCCCCCCCAACCCCACCCCGTCTCTGTTTTTCTCTCTCTCTCCCCGTCTCTCTCTCCAAGGGAGCCCAGTGGAGTTGCCCGCCTCTTCCTCTGCAGAAACCCGCTGTCTAGATAGAAGCTAACCATTTCCGCTGCCCGGGGCAAAGGGCCGAACGTCGCTGTCCGGTCTTACGTTGGGGCGGGAAAGGTGGGGGCGGTGTATGCGGGTTGGGGAGGGGACAACCACCACCTTCGACAATAAAATAAAATAACCAGATACCCCTTTAATTCCTTTCATTAACAATGTCAATGCGCTAGAGAGGCCGTCTCACCTCCAAAGGTGTCTTCGCCGCCGGAGGGCCCAGGCTTCCAGGCGTAGCCCAACACAGGGCCCGCACGCCCGAGAGGAGGTGCTCCGACGGCAAAAATCCCATACATTTTTAACTACAGTGATTACTAAATTAATAGCAGGCACTAAGACAGATGTCAAAACGTCTTGAAAATGTTTATCTGTGAATAATTGAGAAGGTGGTGGGACGCATTATCTGATTGTGTAATGAAATATGTATGAGGAACAGCTGTTTGCGACAGTCCCCTCCCGCAGCCTCCTCAGCCGGGGCCCTTCTACTGGAAGCAGGAACCTCGGCGAATTTGGTGGTCCACTTGGGAGCCCGCTCCTCCCCTCTGGGGCTGCTGGCAGAGCTGTGGCTCCTGCGGCCCCGGAATCACCCCGTTTCCTTATGGAGGGCCTCGGTATGGAGTCACCCCCCCCCCCCCGCCCAAGCCTCGCACTTTTGGCTTTGGTGGCGGGGGTGAGGCTTAACTACCGCCCCAGCGATCCTCGGAGCCCTTGGGCGGGTCTCGGGCTCGGCAGGCGAGACCCAGGGAGAGCCGGGCTCGGGCGGCGGTGGAGGCCCGGAGGTCCGGAGGCCCGGAGGCCCGGAGGCCTGGCGTGCGGCGGCGGAGCTGCGGGGCCTGCTCTGAGGCTACGGCCTGGGGCTCGGTGGCTCAGCGGGGCGGGCCCGAGGTCACCGCAGGGTGTCGGGGCTCCCGTGAGGGCTTTGTCCGGCTCTCCTGCCACACTGCGCACTTCCTTCCAGCCCCCAGCCCGTCGCCCCCCAGCCTCCGCGCCCGCCCTGTTTGTTTTTCCAGCCCCGCGCCCTCCGCGCGGACACGCAAACAGCCCTCGGGGCCGCGTCCGCTTCCCGAGGCCGTGGCCCAAGCCCGGCCCGAGTCCTGCTGGGGCCAGCACGGCGAGCTCTGGCCCCGCAGCAAGCAGAGCGAGGGGGCGAAGGACTCGGGGGCCTTTCTGGAGCTCCGGGGCAGGGGGCGGGCGGATCGGGGACGTGGCCTAATGGAGCGCACTGCCTCGGCAGGCGGCCAAGGCCCAAGTCCTGGCCCCCGAAGCGGTCGGCGGGCCCCGGCCCCCAGCCCGGGCCGGCAGCAGCGCGACGGCCGTGTGGGGGCTAGACGAGGACGCCGGAAGGGGCCCCACCACGCCTGGACCTTGAAGGCCGGGTCAGCCACACGGATAAGCCCGCTGACCCCCGTGTGGGTGTGCTGTCCCCGTCGCTGCTCTCCGGCTGCTTCGCACGGCGCTGGAACCGTGTCTCGGGCGCGGCACTGCCCGCGGCCCCCGCCGGGCCATAGGCATGCCCGCGCCTCCGCTTCCGCGGCCTCCGGGCCCCTAGCCTGCCTGAGTCCAGGGGCCCCGTCCCTAGTCCCTGGCGCCCAGGAAGCATCGCCCCGCAGCCTCCGGCCGCCCTGGCCATTCCCTCGCAGCCACCCCTGACCGCTCCGGGGCCCAGGAGCTGAGGAGCGGGCTCCAGCTCGGCGAGCCCCGGCGCCCGGACACCGAGCTTCTACGCAGTTTCCACCGCCAGCTCGTCGGGATGGGCTCGGGCGTTCTTTCTCCAGCGTCCCCTCTTTTACCTAATCCCTTATGCTTTTATTCTAATCCTGCACATTACAGTTAATCTGTAATGATACCGCTTCGGAGGAACCTGTTGCATACGAGGCACGGTAATTTGTAACCTTGGAAACAGTTTTAAATAAAGATTATAACAGTGATGTCGACTGTGTTTATTCTCCGCGCGGGGCGGGGGGTGGTGGGTGGGTTGGGGGCCTGGCAGCCCCTTGGCAGAGAGGACAGAGTTTCGGAGAGAAGGACGGGAGCGAGGCGCTTGGGGCAGATGGGACCGGGCAGGGGTCCGGGAGGCGCAGAAGCGGCCAGAGCCCGCTCCGGTTGCTCCCGTCCTGCACCTGGGATCTTTTTGAGTTTCTCCTTTTTTGAAATCTTGTGGTCTTAAACCGTGAGGCTTGGAGATAGAGCAATGGTTTGCAAAATTGGGGAAAACTTGGTGAACTTGAGCCACTGCGCTTTGCGAATTAGTATGCTGCCGGGCCCTGCGCCCCTGGGAGGCTGAAGCCGCCTAGAGCGGAGAAAGGGCGGCTCCCAGGACCCTTCGGCTGCAAGAAGGCTGAGCCGCTTCTGTGCGGATCACACCGCGCGCCGGAGCTTCCCCTGTTAAACACACTGCCGGCGGCGGCGGCGGCGGCGGCAGCAGCAGCAACAGCAACAGCAGCAGCAACCAAAAATTGTTCGCACACAGAAAGCAAAATTAAACATAATTGCTTTTATTTATCTATTGCTTTTATATCATTAAAATATTTTTAGTTACTTTGTTCAAAATAGCATCCACTCTGATTATTACCTGCCATATCTGTTGATCTGCTCCTGTGTGTTCAGCACAGCAATATTAACAATTAAGAAAAAAGCACATCTTCTATATTGTATCTGTCAAGATGTGTTACAATTTCCATTAACAAAAAACATTATTCTTGTTGAAGAAGCTATGAAGCATGTCTTTCATGAGAACTTTATTAGTAATCATAGTTGTCAAAAAGAATTAGATATGCATAGATTGTAGATGCAAAGGAAATATTAGATGCACAGAATAAAATATACAGTGGGATTGAGGCATAACTATTTTTCTTTTTAAAATAAATTTTTACTGAGGTGAAAAAAAACCAAGCTATTAAGCTTACTTAAAAGATGGCTTTGTTGGTTTAATTATACTGTAGTTATTTTATAAATATGTTTCAAAGGAAGCTTGCCATATTGCATGTCAATGAGGACTGTAAAGAAAAGCTCACAAAAGCTAATGCATACCAAATACCAAATTTTAGTCATTAGCATTCCTATTTATTACAAACTAAAGGAACCTATTAACAGACAAGAATTTCTATTTAGCTAGCATTACAATGTTTGGCCATTAAAATAAAAAGGGCAAAGTATATACGTATTTTTTCCCCTTGAAACTATACATTCTTTTTGCCTGGAAGCTGGTAGAGAGATTGAGAAATGTTTCTGACTAGACACACGATTCTAGGGTGGGACTAGGCCAGAGAGCCCAGAACCACTATTTTTAGTTCTAGAGCTTAATGCTATTCATTTGAAAGCAAGAAGAGTGCAGGGCTGCGGCAATGCAGCTTTCTGAGGTCTGCGTGGTAATCGCAGTCTGTGACGGGCCCTTTGTCTTTAATTTGTGTCAGAAGCATATGCAAATTATTAATTGTTTTTCCTCTGGGCCAGGGAGTGGATGGCAATGGTAATACTGCTTTTGTTTGGATATTAAAATTTCTTTAAATGCTCCCTAGACGGGGTACTTTCCCTGTGGAAGATTCCCCTGGAAGGAAATCCCACCATGACAGTGAATACAAGCGTCTTAATTCTAAAAATACGCACATATTGATTTGTGTCATTTCAAAAACTTTTTCCTTTTGAGCAAAAGTGGCAATTCTGCTCTCACACCGGCGGAAGTGAATATGTAAATATATTTTTCTGAATGCCAATTTGAGAGGGAAAGAACTTTTGAACAATTGTTACATTTAGAAACCTTAAAGATCTTTTTCTTCTTAAAATCGAGGCAGATCCCCCCCCTCCCCACCTGTGTAGGGAAACAAGTAAATATTACAGGAACCGAAACGAAACATTTGGCATGCTAAGAAATGTTATTTCGAATTATGCTAGGTGAGGCTTTTTGGAAGGGCCCAACAGGAAAAAAATAATAGTCACACCAGATTGTTGGACTCTGCTCACTTACCAAGGGACTGACAGCCCGGCTTTTCCTACCCTCACTTTCAATTCGGACGCGATGCATTCTGCCCGCTTTGGGGGACTTTTTGCTTTAAGAAGATAGAAAAATGTTAAGAAAGGTTCTTCCCTGAAAGGCCTATAAGAAAACAACAGGTGTTAGAAGGCAGGAAGGGCATCTCTGAATTCCTGATTTTAAAAAGTCTCTCCGTCAAAAGTTATTAACATTTGCAACCCCCACGCAAAATCTTCGTTTTCAACAGTAAAATTTGCTGTGCTGTTTTGGGGGAAGCCGTGGGTATTCTCTCCCCGCTGATTACTTGAGCACAGATAAAGGAAGGATAGTGCAATGATTCCTACTTTTCCTTCAGGGAAATAACGAAAATTAGTGTACTAAGAATCTTGGGTGCCTGAGTGCTGACAGTTCTAGAAAAGGAAATGTGAACTCTCCCCATTTCTAGCCCAATATATGTGGATGAAGAGTATAATCTTAAGTTTCTAAAGCCATATTTGACACAGAGGTGGGGGAAACTGTTTTAGAAGTGTATCGAAAAGGGTGGTGACACCTGCCAGTAAACACCAGATTTCCACAATTACCATCTCCTTTGAGCCCAAATTAACCAGTCTGGTTTTGCCTCCACTGCTGAGAGGGCCCCTATAATCTAGACTGGACACCCTCTTACCTCTCCCTCATCCACATCCTTCCCCTTCATTGAATGCTGACTACGACCAATAGCTAAGGAGGAGAGCGCTGTTTCTCATATATTTAAACCAAGGTGGTTTAAATCTCATGTGTGTGAAAGATAACCTTGCTTTCAGTTGCTGTAAATCCCCTTTCAAGGAGCATATTAGGGAAGACCATCTCTGAGATAAGTAAGATAGAGGCCCTTTTCTCAGGGAGCTGGTACTTGTTGGGGGAGAGGAACATACACAGGTCAACAGGACAGAGCAATGCTGTTCTGTGGGTAGCCTGGCTGGGAGCACACTGGAGGGAAGCATGGGAGAAATCTCAGAAGGCTTCCTGGAAGTGGTGGGGCTTAAGCCGAGCCTTGAAAGCTGAGGATGATTTGAGATGGTGAGGAGAATGACATATAAGCAAAATTGGTTTTCAGTTAAGCTATAGTGACAGGTCTGACATAACATAGGCATTAAAAAGTACTTGCTTAAATGAATGAAATTATTTAGAAGTCTGATAATAAATTCTTCAAAACATTTCTTTTTTAGGGTGGCCTGCCTGCTGTGTTAACTTGAATCTCTCATTTTTCTCCCCCATTAATGTTGTATCTTTTCCTCAGTTAGGCTGAGGGAGCTTATTCTGAAGTTACGGTGGGTCTAGGGCTCTTACAATTATGCCTGTTGAAAGCAGAGTGAGTATTCTTACTCAGAGGACATCTCTCTACAGGCAAATGTTCCCCCTACTGAAGTCTTGTTCACAGTCTTGCAAGAAGGAGGGGATTCCTGAAATTCTAAGAGGTCTCCTATTTTTAACAAACCTTTCTCTTGTGGTACCAATTTAACGTTTTTTTTTCCCAAACATACTAGAATGCAAAATGGTGAAAGGGGGCTCACCAGGTTTTTATACGCAGAGCAGAGCAGAGTCCACTGAAAATGGCCTGTGGATTAGAAACAAGGAAACCTGATGGTGTTACTAATTAGTGGATGGGTAAAGTGGTTCATCCAACCTAGCTTTGCTTTTTCTCATCTGAGAGAGCCAATGCTGGCTACCCTCATCTGTAGGACTTGCTTTGTTCTTTAAAGATACAACAATAGGAAGGTAAGTTTTCACATAGCTCTGGACTCCAGCTATGGCAGGATTTGGGTGATATTAATCAGCAATGAACAGTTTTTTTTTTCTTTTTTCTTTTTCTCCTGGAAACAGATGCTTATTATAGTTGGAGCTTGAAGATACAAATTTTAAATTACCACAACCAGAAAAATAATCCTGGCAAAGGGGGAAATCGACATCCATATTATCTTTTTCTTCAGAATATGTTTCATTTTTTTTAAAGATTTTATTTATTTATTTGACAGAGAGACCACAAGTAGGCAGAGAGGCAGGCAGAGAGAGAGAGAGAGGAGGGGAAGCAGGAGCCCTGCTGACCAGAGAGCCCAATGCGGGGCTCGATCCTAGGACCCTGGGATCATGACCTGAGCCGAAGGCAGAAGCTTAACTCACTGAGCCACCCAGGTGCCCCTGTGTTTCATGTTTTATGAGGTCTTTGGGCCTGGGATATGCAAGTCCCATGAGGGCACAGCAGAGAGGTCTTTGGAAAGTGTTTCAGCTGGGAAAGCAGTCCTAGCTCCTGCCTGGAGCGAAACATACCACATCACCCTCCCCCTCCACTTGGCCCTCACCTCCACTTCTGCTCCAGAAATCTGCCTTTCTTCTACTGCTTCTCCACGTGCCCCCCCCTTTTCCCTCCAAACAAACCACTGTTCCTTCCTAAACAAAGCAGGAAAGTCAACAAGTTGAGGGCAAATCAGTCTTCATAAACAGATGTCTTTTGAATTCCCAAGACCTAAGGAAAGGCCTTTCCACAGGAGGCACCAAATTGAAAAGGGGGAAACACTAAAGGTTCCGGAACATTCTCCTCTATGTGCCATCTCTCCAAAATCATCAGAGGGAAGCTTCCCCTCCCAAGAGCTCGTTTTTGTCTGGGATGTAAAGTGTATTCAACTCCACCATATACAGGCTAAACAGTGTGAAGAGGGAAGTGTGGGAAGTGTGTCCACTGGCACACCGAGAGGCAGAGACTGGGAGGCACGTTCCATAAAGGGCTTCTTGTACGGAAGCCCTATACCGTAGGATTCCCTCCAGTGAAAGCTGAACTGACCTTGGCTGGTGCAGACGATGCGCTTGGGCGTGCGTGTGGTGTATTTACGAGGCCAGACAAATTCTAGCTCCTGTGTGAGACTCTTGGTCTAAAGGAGGAAAAAAGTATTGGATGACCCTGTGTGTATGTGCTGAGGAGGAGGAACCCCCAGAGATTAAAAACGGAACAGGGACTGGAATTTTATTTTAATTAGTCTCACATTTCCCTGGAGAGCTTTTCAGAGAATATGATCTTCTTTCCCATTTGCCTCCCCGTAGTCAACCTTGGAGACTCACCAAGCTGAGGAGGAAGAGGAGACCGCCTCGACCCCAGCTGCATTCTGAAGAAAACTTGGCCTTAGCTTCCCCAAATCCCAAATCACACGCAGGCAAAGTTTTGGCCCCATGACCAAGAATCAAACAGAACCTGAATCCATTACTCAAATTTTCAAACTAACCAGAGGACACACTGAAAAGCCCTTTCTTGAGTAAGAAATGGACAGTCTGGCTCAAGGGTGGCACACTGGGTCTTGTCTTGACGTGGGGCATGAGGATAACACCCTCACGTACCCAGATCACATCTTCAACCACTCCTGGGTCACACGCAAGGGAGGGTAGACCAGGAGCAGGGGAGGGGTCCACGGAATCAGTGGAAGCAGCAAGAGGAGGGGACGGGAAACACCCCGCCAGGGGGCCCAGGAGACAAGGAAGTTTCTTTGCACACAAAAGGAAGGTACCCACCTGGGACAGAGGGGTCATGGGGTCCTTCCCTGAGCCACCGGCTGATGTCCTCACGAGGTCTCCAACCCTCAGTAGCACTCTCTAGCATGCGTCAGTATGGGTGGAAACGCTTCTTCGATCAAGTTTAACAACTTTCTGGTGTAACTTCTGAGAGGGCTGATTGCTTATTCATGCGGAAGCAAGACGCCCCATTCGTTTGGCCTGGTTTTGCTACTCTTTGTTGGGTTTGGGAGGCTGTTATGGTAGCGGCAAATGGCTTCTCAAGTGACATTTGCTGACATTCAGTGGAGCACATTTATCAGTACTCGCCAGCTCACCTCTACACACGCAATCCATTTTGTTTTGTTCTTCATAGTAACCTCCTTGCCGACACCCGTGGCCTGAAAATGATAAATGGCAAGGAGGCAGATCTCTTCAGCTGCACTCAAATGTCACTGTGAAAAATCTTTAATGGACTAAGTGTAGCTCTTCACGTTACAACTTGTCAGGTCCTGAGAAATTCTAGAGTTTCTCCTTAATCCACAAGTCTTTGGAACCACACATCTGCAAGCAGAGACTAATTATAAGCTACACCAGTCAGACCCTGGCAAGCAGACACCAAGCAGAAAACATCTGATATCGGCTAATTCATTTTTTTATTCTCATTCTTCTTCCATTTTTTGCTACTTCCTTTCCTACTCAGAGAGTATGCCAGGTATGAGCAATTTGTTACTCTAATTAAGTGGGAGAGAGTGCTCCCTGCACCAGCACCACCCCCCAACACCTGCCCCATGCAGGCTTATAATCCAGTTGTACACTCAGCGTTCTCCTCCATGACGGCTTTTACTCTTCTCCTCCAAGACTTGAAATCACCAGGACTTCTCCCTACCTCCATGCCCCTCCAAAACAAAACAATGACAACAAAACTCCCAAATAAACAAATAAACAAAAAACTCCCACCTGATTCTGAATCATAAATCCTGGCTCCTAATGTTGGTGCCGTAATGGGGTGGTTCAGAGTGTCTGAGGCATCTGGCTGGAAGAACCCTTTCTCCTGCCTCCTTAGCCGTCCCTTTTCAGAGTATATGGTCATCCTTCAGCTCACCACCTGAAAAGCCCGCCATTTTCCTCCCCCGGGTGCACACCTGTCCACCACCACCATGCCACTCACAGGGGGAGTAACCTGTAGGCACTCACTCACCCCTGATTGTGGCTCGCTCACTCGAGTTCTACCTTTTCCTAGTCCCTGGAATGTGCTCCTAGGAGGAATCAGCCTTTGCCCACTGTAGTCAGCGGAGAATTTGTTGATTTGCCTGTGTTTGAGATGTGTTCCAATGAAGACATCGTCCACAGTTCACACGGATTTTACAATCAATGTTGGAAGGTCAAAGGCATTGGGAAGGGGTAACTGAAGTCATGGAGAATGACTTCTACCACCCAAAATTGTGCCAGCCAAGTTCATCTTTGGCCAGATGCTAAAGACTAGGATGTTTTGGATTTACTCCTGTTCCTTAAAGCCCCATCCAAACTTTAACCTTGGTATCTGCTTCTAGATTCCTTGGTTTGAGCATCTCCTGAGCTCTCCTGTTTTGTTTTTGTTTTTGTTTTTGTTTTTCCTTAATATCATCCTTGGCTTTTCTTCTCCTTTAGGTTTGACCTCCTATCTCTTGGGTTGAGTAACTGTCTTATCTGTCTCCTAGACCCCAGGGACCCTTGCAACAAGTATAGGTCTTTGGCCACATAGAGGCTCAACAATCAAATCGACTAACAATCGAAAATCTGCAAATGCCTCCATTTCTGTATTTGTGTGAACTGATATCACTCATATGTTGCACAAAGAATCACTGGGCACCTCTGTAGGACCCAGCCCTGTGAAGAACACAGAGAGTGTCCTGGTAAGTAAGAGAAGCACTGGAAACCCAGTCAAAGTAGGATTATTAAAATGATGGGGGACGTTCAGTTAAGGATATGACTCAGAGCGAAATGGCAGGAGTACTTGCTTCAGAAAGGTCTGGGACTAGAAGGGAAGTGGCCATTCTCACCCTCATGATTAGTTCATGCCTCTCTGCTGATTGACATTCTCTGCTTCTTTGTGTGGATAGTGGACCACGGCCCTTTCCGTTCTAGAGCTTTTATATTCTCACGTAAGGTGACCAGCAGACTCTACCAACTCAGTTTTGCACTTGCCAACTCCAAATTTCCTAGAGAGAGAGTCTGTGTGTTCTGTTGGGTTGGAAGTCAAACGAGAGGACGGAGTCCTTATGTGGGTGGGGACTTGTCCTCAGAAGACAATGTTGTACGTTACATTGTCTAGCGATCTAACCTTATTTCTTAACAAATTAGGAACTAAGAGCCACACTGGGGTATAGAATCTTTAGGTTAAATCTTTTACGGGATATGGGACACCTGGGTGGCTCAGTGGGTTAAGCCTCTGCCTTCAGCTCTGGTCACGATCTCAGGGTCCTGAGATTGAGCCCCGCATTGGGCTCTCTGCTCAGAGGGGCCCCTGCTTCTCCCTCTCTCTCTGCCTGCCTCTCTGCCTACTTGTGATCTCTCTCTGTCAAATAAATAAATAAATAAATAAAATGTTTTATGGGACGGAGGTGATAGTTCTTATTAGTGGCTGTCACACATAAGTGAATGAATTTATCGTCTTCTTTCCTGAGGTCTCAGGGAAATTTTGGAAATAACTGGGAAAACATTGAGTACTCAAGGGACTGTAGGGAGGACACTGTGAGTTTTTGAAAAGATTGCACTATCCTTCCCAGGGCTCCGTGAGACATGTAGACAAGCAGGGGCAAGGGATTTGGGAAGCTGTGTCATGAGAGCCATTTGAACTTGAGGTTAGAAGAACGTAAGCTCCTTGAGTGACTAAATCCACATGGCTTGGTATTTTTGGTTGCTTAGATGGTTCATAGAAGAATTTAACAGGATTAAGGAAACAGGCACCCTCTCTCGTGGGCCCTGGGAGATTCCCTTGTTTGTTTGAAAACATATGGACACTGTTTGCCTTTCTCTTCTTCTCATTTCCTAGAAGGTCAGCAGGCAAGGCCTGGGGGATCAAGGGAGTGAAGAGGAGTAGGTCATTCAGATCTAGGAAACGGGTCTCCCCAGGTCCAGAATCAGAAGTTTTGAGGACCAGGACCTTTATTTTTTGGCTTCACAGGGGCCAGTAATTTAATCTGAAGGGCCCACCTTTGTGGCATCCTCTTCTTAGAAATCCCCTTTTGCATAAATTCGACCTCAACTTCATTCTCCCTGCTCACCAGCTGAGCTGAGGTTATTGATCAGGGAATCAAACACCCAGACAGGGGGTCTGGTTCTGCCTCAGACATTGTTAGGGTCTTTGAAAGGGACAGAAATAATTCCTCATAGGATTTGAGCCCTGTCATCTACTGGACCGGGGACAGGTGAGCCAGGTTGTCCCTGGCTTAGGAGCAAGGCTGCCATCTCCCCAAGGGCCAGGCCACAGGATATAATGTTTCGATCCCCAGTTGCTGCCCTTCTCATAAAACAAGACTCAGGAAGGAGTTCTTCCCCGGGTTCCCATTGTTCCTCAGAGCAAAAGAAGCACTGGTGGAGTAAAAGAGAATTAGGAGACTTTGTTTCTTGTTCTAGCTCGCTCATTCCATCATTCATTCATTCATCCAGCAAATATTAACTGAGTGCTTATCACAGCTGGCTAAACTCAGAGGATGTGCAATGAGTGAAGCAGACACAGTCCATGCCATGACCAGAACATGGGCTCTTGCCATGCCTCAGTTTCCTGATCTGTAAAATGAGACGTTGGACTAAATCAGCTGTTCTCAAAGTTCAGCCAGTATCCAAATCACCTGGAGGGCTTGTTAAAACACGGTTTGCTTGGCCTTACCTCCAGAATTTCTGATTCAGTAGGCTTGAGAATTTGTCTTTCCAGCACATTCCCAGATGATCCTGGTGCTGCTGGTCCAGGGACACCCTTGGAGAACCAGTGGACTGGGTGAGCCCTTAGTCCCCTTCTGGCTGTGACAGTCTATGATGTGGATTGGCTGGTAGTCACGGGAGTAGCCCAAGCAGAAAGGGATTGTGGAAAGCCAGCCTGGAAATGATAAAGTCCCGTTAAGTTTCCTGAGCTTAGAGGTAAATGGATCAGAGATAAACCTTAACAGAGCCACTGAAGTCTTTGCCTCATTATTTTTTTAAAAAGTGATTAAAAAGTAATTCCCTAACATGAAAGTTCAATCAGATGCTGGAGAAATTATTTCAACTTTCCATAGGGAAAAAAAAAAGGCTCCACTAAAAAGCTACAAGGGTATTGATGTCTATTAAATATTTGCTTTTCTCTCTAGCCCACACTAGACTGAGTAATTTGTATTTGGCAGAAACCAGCTGCAATTACATTAGTCAATCCAAAAGCCCAACTTGCTCATACAAAATGCAAACAAATTAGTTAAAATGGCCTAATTAGTAGACTCTAAAAATACAAACTGAGGCTGGCAGCCCGATGTGTGTTAGTCGAGAATGCGGTCCTCCCGCCCAGGGAGGCCTGGAGCTCAGAAGACCACTGGTCTTCTCTTGGGGCCCTGAGAGTCAGTGACCCAGCTGGAGCCCCCAGAGGCTCTGCTGTAGGGAACCACATCCTCTCCTGGCCCAGTGCGTGGTCTCATCTTTGGCCAAGTGGATACAATGGGAAGAATGTGGGGTTTGAATGTAGATGAACCCAAGCTTGAATCTCTCACCCCAGCTACGGCTTTTAGACAAGTTGCTTGAGTTCCCTGAGCCTCTTGCTTCCTGTTTAAAATGAAAGTAATGAAGCCTATACTGAAAAGTGGTTGTGAGAATTAGCAATCGTGTAAGTATGAGCCCGGCACTTGGGAGTTCTGTTATTAGTTAATGTAGGTCTGGGTTTTCTCTGTCTTCACACACCAGAAGGACCCTACAGACCAGCCTTCTGACTCAGATGTGGGGCGCTGGTGGGCAGTTTTGTAGATATTGGATGAGGTCATGACCCTCGGGATTGACCAAGGTCAAGGATTCTATTCAGAGTATTGTGGTGTGACTAAGACAACTCACCTGTGCTGTATCTCAAGGGGCCACCGCCTGCAGCCCCGATACACGCTTGGGTCACAGAATCAGAGAACTGGAAAGGACTGCAGGTAATTGTCCAGTATGGGGACTCAAATCCCCACTGTGCATCAGGATCTCTCGGGGAGCTTATAAAAAAATGCTGGAGTCAAGAACCCCTCTCCCAGAGATTCTAATTCAACCAGCTTGGGAGGGACCTAGGCATCAGTGTATTTTAATGTCTCCCTGGGGGATCCTAAATGAAATCAAGGTTAAGAATCTTTCCTCGAATCCAAACCCTTTAATCTGTGGAAGAAAACAAAAACAAGCAGACATGCAACAAAAATCTTAAAAAACGCACCAAGAAACAAAAGACAACCGAGAAACTCAGAGAGGTGTGAGTTATTTAAGGGCACACAGAATTAAGTTTTCCTAAATTTACTTCTTATGCAAATTGTTGGAGCAGATCCCTGGCTCCAATGGGAAGGAATGTTTGCAGGCTGCCTATAGAGAATGGGGGCTTTCTACCAGATTCCTAAAGGAAGCTAGACTTCTGGCAACAACCAACATTTTGTATTTTCTAACACCTTCCCACCAAAGCACATTTCCTGCCCAGTTTTGGTCATATCATCAGCCAGATTAAGACTGGAAGTCCCGGGGAAGTTGCACAGACACAAGAGCGAGATGCCCAAGGTCAGGCGTTGGACAAATCAAGAGTCCCTGCCAACTCTGCCCACCAGACTTTGTGAATCATGTCAGACGGTTCTCATCCACTAGTAGATTCCATCCAAGGGCAGACAGCAAAGTTACACATTTAGATAGAGAGGACCAGGGATAAAAGATTTCCTGAGTGAGTGGAGAGTTGTCTAATTCCCTTCCTGTGTGATACTTAACTCCAAAAGAGAATATAAATGCTCAGGGGCTATTTATTTATTTTGTCTCCTGCATTAAGTGCTTTTCTGAATCCTGCCTCTGTACTCCTGGGCCTCTGCTGGCTCCAGCAGAGTGGGACACTTGGGCTCCAAGAGGTTAGAACCCAAGGAGAATCTAAGAGTTCCTCCACCCTGCGGGAAAGGGCAGGAAGCAATGGTTCCACTCTTGTCCCATTCTCTAACTCCAGGCTCCACCCTTGTCACCCCAGTTCCCAGACCCAAAACCTCAGGGACCATAGAGATACACTCTCATGTCTGACGCTGTGGCATTCAATAATACTTTCATCACTGCTTATGCTTGGATCTCTCTAAGCACCCTTTAGGTACAATTCACTTTCACAATTCAGATCATGGCAAGGAAGCAGGTAGAGGTTAGATCCTTGGATTTGCCTGCCTTCCTAAGTCAGATGTTAGCTCACTAATTCTCAGCCTTTATTTCCTTATCTCTAACACATCCTTTAAGGTTCAACAGTTCCTTCTAAGAACTACTTTAGCAGATTTCCACAATTTTTGAAACGTATGATTTGATCTTACAATATTGGCTTATTTTCCTTAGTGAGGATCTGTTAGAAGAAAAATTAGTTTGTCTGAAATTCTTTGAAATTTTTTTTTTCGAAGTATAGACTTTGAGATTGCTAAGTTTTGGTTTTTTTCCCCAGTACATTGAAGATATTTTTTTCCACTGTCTTCTTGGCTTCCGTTGTTGATATTGGGAAGTCAGTTGCTACTCCAATGATTGTTCCTTTGAAAATAATGTTTTTTTCTCTCTGGCTGCCATTGAGATTTTCTCTTTGTCTTTTGTGTTCTGTAATTGTTGTATGATATGCATGGGTGTATGATATCACATGCATGACTACTTTATTGTGTATTGATAAATACCAGTATTAGGTTCAGACTGATAAACCAGACACAGACTTGGATAATTCAGATGATGTCTGCTTATCTAAAAAATACAGATGGGGTGCCTGGGTGGCTCAGTGGGTTAAGCCTCTGCCTTCAGCTCAGGTCATGATCTCAGGGTCCTGGGATCAAGCCCCTAGTGGGAATAGAGCCTGCTTCCCCCTCTCTCTCTCTGCCTGCCTCTCTGCCTACTTGTGATCTGTCTTGTCAAATAAATAAATAAAATCTTTAAAAAAATAAAAAATACAGATAGAAATCAGTGTAGTGAGAACACACAGCAGAGACAGAGGTATAAGCTCTTGGACCCCAATTTTCATGAGAGTATCTCCTTATAAATGGCAATTTCTAAATGAGTGAGTGTCACAGAAGACTCTCTTCAGAAAATATCTTCCTTTTCTAAGCTCAGTCTCATGAACAATCTTGGTGTTATACAATATAGAGTATAACCACAAAGTTCAGGACATAATACAGCATGCAGGTATAAAGGGCTGCAATCCTTACTAATTACCCCCAGCTTGGTCTTAAACCTGTGACATGAAACTAGAACAAAGGTCAGGGACCAAAATGTCTCCACAAGTCATACTAGGTACTGGGCCTTTACTGCCATATAATTTTATCTTTTGTTTATCCTTCTTGGCATTTTGGGGGCTCAGAATCTATGGAAAATTCTTATCTTTTCAAATCTTACCTTTGCTTTACTCTTCTTCTCCTCCCCTCTATAATTTTCTTGAGATGTGCATAAAACATATTCATTCAATCCTACCTGATTCTTACATTTCTTTGACATTATCTTTGTCTTTCTGAGCTGCATTCTGAATCTTTTTTTTTTCCAGATCTATATTCTAGTTGTCTATTTGATCTATAGTCTAGGGGTCTAGCAGCATATTTAGTGTGTCTAATCTTCTGCTGAAGCCATCGATTGAGTTTTTAATTTCAACAGATTTATTGATTGATTGATTGATAAAATCTGTTGGAATTCTTTTCCAGTCTGAGTATTTTTATAGCCTCTGATTTCTAGTCATACTACTAATCCTTTCCATTATTTCTTTAACTGTATTAAACATAGTACTTTATGTTTTTATTTGATCATTTTGACATCTGATGTCTCTGTGAGTTCAACTTTGCTATTTGCTGACTCTTGCTAATGGTACTTTGCTTCCTTGAATGCTTTAAGATTTTTGACTGTGAGTTTGTAACTTTATAATTTTATCCATGGGAATTCTTTGAGGTCTGGCTTCAAGTTCCCCCAGAGAGGTAGCATCTGATTTCCTAGATATCTGGGACCATAACTGATTTAGATTCACTTCCTCAAAATTTTAACTTGAGGCTTCTTGGACCGCCCAAGGAATATAAACTTGATGTGCAAACCCATGGAAACCTGGCTGTGGTTATAAATTCTCAGAATAATGCTCTCTTCTACTTAGGATCAAAATTAGTCATATGTAATTTTCTCTGTCATTCCTGTGGTAGAAATAAAATCTAGTTTATTTTTTGTTTATCTTTACACAAGGAGCAATAATTCGGGGGTCTCCGTTTTAGGCACAGGGGATCTTTATCAAATCCCCCATTGTAGATAAGCAGTTGGCTTTTTCTTCTTTCCCCCTTGCCCTGTGAGGCTGTGAAAACTGAAACCAAATCTTACATGATTTGGCAAATGCCCTCAAGGTCAAAGCCAACACCAGGGCTTCACTTATTTTTCTGAAATTTCACTTTCATCTACTTTTTGGGCTGAATAGTCCTTAGTTTCTTTCCAACTCATTAGTACATTTTAAATGTTCTTTTTATTTTATCCAGAATTTATAGTTGTTTTCACAGGGAAGGTTGGCCAGGGTGTCTAGTCTGCTGTCTCGTAAGAAATGGACATGGCCACCAACTATCTTTCTGATTTGGGGGAAACAATTGATCTCTCTCGACCTCAGTCTCCTCATCTATAAAATCACATTATTTCCTAAGGTCACTTAAGGATCGACTGAGATACTGTACAAGAAAGATCATTTAAATCATAAGGTAAAGCAGTACACCAATATTAGAGCCCTTTGTGAATCTGTATCTGATAAGAGGGATTTCTTCTTCATTGAGATGAGTGAAGAAAGCTAGCACAGGCTATGTACAAGTAAAGTCAGTATTCACATATTCGTCCAACAAAGATTTGCCAAGCACCTGCTACCTGACACTTTCCTAGCCTGAGGTTTACCTGCTTCAATTATTTCTGGAGGGGTTGAATCCAAAACAAAGTTGTGGTTTACTTAAGAGTTAAAACAGGGGTGTCTGGGTGGCTCAGTGGGTTAAAGCCTCTGCCTTCGGCTCAGGTCATGATCTCAGGGTCCTGGGATCGAGTCCCACATCGGGCTCTCTGCTCAGCAGGGAGCCTGCTTCCCTCTCTCTCTCTGCCTGCCTCTCTGCCTACTTGTGATCTCTCTCTGTCAAATAAATAAATAAAATCTTAAAAAAAAAAAGAGTTAAAACCCAGAAAATGTGTGGTGTTTACTTATATCTTTTTTTTTCTTCTAAACCACAGACATACAACTGACATGCCTTTTATGGTACATCCTCATTTCCTTTGCTAGCCAAAAAACCATTTGCTTCTTTAAGAGTCCTGATACCTGGGACTCTTAAAAACTGGGAGTTTTTCTCAAGGATTGTTTGTTGTTGTTGTTTTTAAGATTTTATTTAATTATTTGAGAGAGAGAGAGAAAGCATGCCTGCATGCACGTGTGAGAGAGAGAGAGGGAGATAGAGAGAGAGAGAGAGAGAGAGAGAGAAAGAGAAAGGAGAGAGGGAGGGGGAAGAGAGGCAGAGGGAGAATCAGACTCCTTGCTGAGCAGGGAGCCTGATGCGGGGCTTGATCTCAGGACCCTGAGATCATGACCTGAGCCAAAGGCAGATGGTTAACCGACTGAGCCACCCAGGAGCCCCTCAAGGACTGTTTTTGACTCAAGTTATTTGTGTACAGTCGGGGCCAGCCCTAGGAGGGCCTGGCAGTTAGAAAACCAGGGTTCTAATTCCCTTTCTCACTACTTGACTGTTTGAGCCTGGGCAAATCACACCCCTCAGTTCTCAATACCATAGTCCCATTCCTACAAAAAAGGGAATACTAATCCCAGCAGCGTTGCGAGGGTCAAGTGAAGTAATGCGTATGAGAATACCCTGGACCTTCTGAAACGTTCTACAATTTTTGGGGAAAGGAATCATGATTGCCCAGCATTGGAAATGATTTATTGTCATATCCCTTCCCCTACCCTCCCCCCCAACTAATACTATCTCAGGCCACAAAGAATTTACAGGAATATTTTCTTAGAAGCCAGAATCTGAGAATGTTCAGAACTGTGTGTAATAGTGGGACCCATCCTTGTTTGGCGGCAGGCCCCTGTCCCCAGGGAAGATCGCGTCCCCACTGCCCTTGGCTGCTGCAGCCCCTGTGTCTTTGCCTCTCCCCAGCTGCCTGCCTCTCTGGGGGCTTCGGCTCCTGAGAGAGGACAGCAGCCCTCCCACAGCCGGCCGGGCCAGACCTGCCTCTTCTGTGCTGGGCACCGAGTGCCAGAGCCAGCTGATCCGCAAAGGGCTATGGTATCAGGGGGTCAGTGTCAGGACGTGCTGACTGCGGAGGACACAGTGACAGGCTGAGCTGGGGCAGTAATTAGACAGTGAGAGCTTCCTCCAGCAAGCTACAATCAATAGGTCCGCTTACCAAGGGAAAAAAAGATTAAAGTAAAGCAGATGGCAGAAGATAATAGCATCTCCCACTTAACTCGAGTTTTCTCTGGTCAAAGCCCTTTCACCACTGTTTTCTTATGTGTTCCACAGTGCTCCATTCCCAGATCCTCTGGTGGCTGTAGTTGCTGGTTTTATAGGCAAGAAAGCTAAGGTACAGAGAGAGCAGCTGCCAGCCTTGCTGCGAGAGTTGAGACATCGCCATTCTCCTGTGCTAGCCTTCCCATCATCTGTATCTCAGAGAGAATGCAAGCATATCGATTAATTCAACCCATTTTTATTGAGCACCTGCTATGTACCAAATACTCTTTCAGGCATGATGGATACAGTTACTATTGGGACAATGTCCTATTTCCATCGAGGTTTCTTTTCAGTAGGAGAAGAAGACAATACATCAATAAATGAACAAGATAATTGCCACGAAGACCATAAAATAGAACAGTTTGATCAAGGGGAACCAGCAAGGTTAATTGAGCCCGGAAATAGCTCTCTGGGTAGGGGACTTCGGAGCTAGGACCCGAATATCAAGAAGTTGCTTGAATGTCGAGAAGAAGAAGAATAATGAAGAAAGAGGGACGAAAAGGGCAAATTAATAGTGAATAATAGTGCAATGGGTCTGTGTTCTGTCCATACTGAAAAAGGACGCTGAGAAAGGAAGTTCTGTGAATCCCAGGGATGCTGCCCTGGAAAGTTAGAACTTCCCTCTGGAACTAGCTTCTCAGGCTACCAGCTTTTCTTTACTCCTCACCTCAGATTACTCATCTGTGAAATGGACACAATGACGTCAGTCACCAATCGAGACAACTGCGCCTGGAGGTCATGGTGAAGAGTTTCGAAGCGTTAAATACGTGTTATCCCACCACACCAGCAAAGGCTTGCAAATTCCTTAGACACATAGTGAATATTAAATATTTCCTCCTTTAAATAATGTTACCAAGACAGCTAAAAGTTAAGGGGCACCCAGCTGGCTCTGGCTGGCTTAATTTATGGAGCATGTGACTCTTGATCTTGGGGTTGTGAGTTTGAGCTGCATGTCGGGTGTAGAGATTATTTAGAAAATCTTAAAAAAAAAAAAAAAGAAGGTGAGCCACTCTGTTCTCACTTGGATTAAATTCAGTTTGGTCTAGTTGGACATGATGGCATCAATTCTTTCACTGACATTCAATTCTTTCTTTCTTTCTTTTTTTTAAGATTTTATTTATTTATTTGACAGAGATCACAAGTAGGCAGAGAGGCAGGCAGAGAGAGAGAGGTGGAAGCAGGCTCTCCGCTGAGCAGAGAGCCTGATGCGGGGCTCGATCCCAGGACCCTGGGATCATGACCTGAGCCGAAGGCAGAGGCTTTAACCCACTAAGCCACCCAGGCGCCCCGACATTCAATTCTTTCAATGACACCATTATCTCTTAACTTTATATAGCATACTCCACTGTAAAGAGACCTTTGAGAGCTCGTAGAAGACATCTACTAGTTGATAAGCCCCTGAAGGCAGGGACCTTTTCTTACTCATCTTTGTCCACATAGTAAGGGTCCAATAATTGTTTGTGAAATGGACAGGTGAATGACACAGTTTTTGTCCCCATCCCAACCCTTTTCCCCATCTCCCATCTTCATGTATCAGGTGAGGAAACTGAGGCACAGAGAATTTGAGAGACTTGCAGTCTCTACACAGGCTCACTTGACTTGACTGGAATCCAAATTTTTCTTGGTACCTCTAACCCCAGCGCAGCAGAAGCATCGACAAAGTTTTCAGAGACAGACACCAAAGTAGCAGAGATTTCTCTCTGCTTAAAAAGTCTGAGCCAGTAAGGTCAAATCTTAGGATCTAAGTGGAATTGCTTAAAGAGAACTTAGAGACCCAGAACTCAGAAGTTCTTCATTGGAAGGGACTGATAAGATGATTTAGCCTTGGTCTGCAGGTAGATAACCAGGCCAGAGTTACCTGAGCTTGTCAAGGTCATCCAGATGGCTAAATATCTATTTTTAGTGCAGCTTCAACTCCCTTTATGAAAAGGTCCCCAGTGGTAGGGCCTTGGGGTTTCATGTCATTTGTGTTTGGATCGTCTCAGATGTCAATCAGTTCTAGCCACCTGCCAAGACAGTTGCAAGCCTAAGACTTTCTCAAGGAGGGAAAACAGAAGTGATAAAACCAGTTTAGCTGTTTTAATGAGACTAGAGAAAATGTAGTCAGTAGAGTCAGATAGAAACATGACACATTTGGACATCATTCATTGTACCAAAATACGGACTCCTTTTGAGGCTTCTAAGATAGCTCAGACTGCCAAACAGACATAGCCGAAAAGAGTCCAATCATAAGAGCTCCCTAAAATCAATTCTTCTTTTTTTTTAAAAAGATTTTATTTATTTATTTTTTTAAATAATCTCCATACCCAACATGGGGTTTGAACTTACAGCCCAGAGATCAAGAGTCACCTGCTCCCCCAACTGAGCCAGCCAGGTGCCCCTGAAATCACTTCTCCTATGCATCGGTTCTCACTCTTGGTTGCACACTGGAATCATCTGAAAACTTTAAAAAGCACTATTGGCTATGCCCTAGTCCCAGAGATCTTGATTCAGGTTTTCCAGGATGTGGCATGGACACCAAGATATTGAAAATCTCTGCAGATGGTTCTGTGCTCCAGCTAAGATTGAGAACGAGGATCTATAATGGGCCATCTCAAGTGAGCGAAGGAGGATGCTAATACAAGATAGAAGAGAATGTGTCCTTTCCTCGACAGTTTGCACTCTCTGTCCTGGGATAGTTGTTTCCTTGAAAGGGACCAACCATCCACTTTTTTGTCTTAGTTTTCGCACTGAAAGTCTGTCCCCCAACCCCTGTCACCGGCAACCCTTCAGTCCCAGCCAAACCAGAACAGCTGACAACTCTACTACCTCGATCCCAGTGCAGGTTGGCTCACGTCTGCATAATGAAAGTAGGGGAAGTTGGAGGGTGGCAAGCAGTAAAGGGAGTGAAGAAATAAGCTGACGAGGGCGGGGATCTGCGATCTGTCCAATGTACAATTACTTCATGGTCCCCTAATTTCATGGAAGTCCATCAGTTCAAAAACACTTGATATGAATAACTTTTTCTTTATAAAACTGAAAAGGTGGCCAACTTTCATCCCGGGATTGAAATAGTAGGGGACCCAGCCAAGCCTCTGAACTTGAAGCGGGCTTGGTGAGTCCCCAAGAATCTGTGCACATTTTGTGAGCAGGCTTGAGACTCAGAATCGGTGTGGTTTGATGCCTTTTGCACACAGACCTTGGAGCATGGTGGCTCCCGGGAGGCTTCCGAGTCCAACTGACATCTTTCATACACTAAATCTTTCATTGAACACTCTTCATGTGCCAGACCCTGTGCCTGGGCTCATGCCCAAGATGAATGAAGGAGTTATTAAGGAGTTCTTAGGTGTGGGACTGGGTGGAGGGTGGCTAGGCTGGCCCAGCTTGGGTATCCAAAGAAGAGAAAACAGCTTAGCCAGCTTCACAGAGAGTGGGACCCTGTTTTATTGATCATATTATAAAGGACAAATCATGCCAGCTTGAACAGTGGCCATCGGCCAGGAATCTGACATAATTAAATGTGCAGAAATCACTTACAAGATGACCTCACAGGCCCCCATCATCCCCGAAGTGGACCAGACAAGCGGATGGAAACGGACAATCTTACTTTCTTTTTGCTCAGGCCTCCATTCCACCTCACCCTTGCCGCCCCGGAGGGACCACATTTGAAAAGTTTCCTATTGGCCTTCGGTGCTCTGGTTTTTCAGAGGGAAGGAAAATACCTATTAAAAATGTTCGTTCCGGGCGGATGGCTGCTTCCAGCAGCCTCTGGGGCTGGCGTAATGAATCTAGAATCCTCGGTCCTTGCCCAAATCTCAATGGCTAGTAATTAAATTTCTGCTAACAGTTTGTTTTATCGGCTCAGTTAGCTTGTTGACATATAATAGGGGGCTGCTGAGAGGTACAGCTAGTTAATGATTTTCTTTTACATATTGATATTAGTACCTGGAGTGGGAACATCTCCTCTTCAGAATATGATTACTATTTTGAAATCTTAAGCACAGGAGGGAAATCCGTTTCTATAAATTAAACAAGAAGTTCTGAGAACTTCTATCTTCCGTTCCCATCCAGACACTAATGCATCTCATTTACTTTGTGCTGTTCCCCCGAGTTATCTGTGTCAGACAAGCCACTCTTGCATGTCGCATTAACTATCTGCTGAAAAAAGCTCAAAGTGTGCTGGTAACAGCGCCCTGAGCCAGGATGCAAGGTAGGGAGCAGAACGGAGAAAATTCATCACTGTTACATTTCCAGTTGCTTGGATATTTTCCTTCGAAGAGGAGAAGAACCTATGTCAGCTGAAGATGGGGCCATAATGAAACCGATACAGCCTTCACGATGGCCTCCGAGCCCACGCCAGTGGTCCTTTGTTTCTTTTCCCCATCCTGAAACTACAAGACATCAACTATCTCTGCAAGCCATGGGTGGGGGTCCAATGCCATCCACTCACTCCTGAAGCGAATGAATTTTGGGGGATTCGTTACTGATGTGAACGGCTCCTCCAATGGAAAGCCCCCAGTTCTCTGGGGGTGGGTTGGAGAAGGCACACCCTCTGGCCTCTGTCTCTGGTTCCCCGGGGCGAGGTCTTCCTGTTACTAATTCCAGTGTAGGGAAGAAGGGCAGTCCAGAGCCGGCTTCATCTCCGGAGTGGCCGCCCCTTAACGCGTGTGTCTTTACACGGACTGACAAACATGTTCCCTGCATACCCCAGAGTGACAGTTACAGGGTCAAGGGGGGACAGATGTCCCGGTCTGAAAATTCCTCCTGTGTGTCAAGGAGGCCAGCCACCTGGAGCGGTGATAGGCACTGGTATGTACAGGGTCTGAAACGGAGTTGATGTGATGTCATTTTGGCTCTCTCTTAACCTGGTTCTCTCTCGCCAAGACTTCACGTCTGATTAGTCCGCTTGGAGGGGACAGCGGGCTTTATCAGCCTCCCTGCCCAACACTCCCGTCAACCTCAGAAATGCAGTGAAGGAATTTAAGATGAAGTGTCACCTCTTCCGATCAAATTCTTGCATGAGCCACCCCCTGAGTCCCGCGCCTCCCTTGGAAAACATGAATCAAGGGGAGGAAGTGAGGTTTCGGCTGGCTTCAACCTGGGGATGTGTTCCACAGTTCCATCTTCCCGAGTTAGCGTCTCCTGGCTGGCTCTGGGCTGTCTCCTGGGAGTTCTTTTTGTCAGCCACGCGGGTGGGGGGCAGGACGTCGGTGCCCCCAGCAAGTGCCACGAGTGTGCAGCTCGCAGGAACAGTCAGGGCCGCTGGAGACTGGCAAGGCAGCTCCTACTGATATCCCTGTCTGAGTGGGGGAGATCATCCAGTAAACTGCTGACAACGTAAATCCTCCCTCGCCCCCTCCTCTTTACCTCCTTGGGTAATTTTGCCACTGTAGCTCCAGGGTCCCTGGCAAAGCCCAGACCACACAGGGTGTTTTAGGGCCCTGATCCTGCCAAGTTTCCTGGTAAAGGAGGGAGGCTGGCTCCTGGGCCAGTTTCATACTCTGAAACCCACTCCTCGCCCCTCCGGCTGCAGTGGTTTTTCCCTACAGTGGATCTGTGCCCTTTGCCCTCCCTGAGGAAAAGAGATGTGTGACAGCAGCGTTGGCCATCAGAAACAATATGGTGCCCAAGAAATACCATTGGCATTGATTGGTTCTTCCCCAGGCAAGTGCCTTCTCAAACTCATCCCCTACTCCCCACCCTGTGGGCATCGAGTGCTTCTATGATGCCCACATCCCTCTTTTTGTAAGAAAACTCTATGCCCAAAGTGGGGCTTGAACTTATAACCTGGAGATCAAGAGTCACATGCTCTACTGACTGAGCCAGCCAGGCACTTCAATGATGCCCCAATCCTTTTACCAGGAGCAAGACTATAAGCTTACTTGTAGTGGCATATCAGAAACTCGGTGTATGGTCCTCACTTCTAGCTAATCCGATTTTGAAAAGAAGAACCAGTAAAGACCAGTGTTTAATCCAGGAGAAATGAGTCTCTAATGGTGGAGTTGCAGCCTCCAGAAGATCTGACATTTTGGAACCCTGGTGAAATATTTATCAGCGTCTGTTGGATCACACTCTCTGAATATTGGGAAGATGGGGATTATACCATCATGCTCGCTTCTTAACTCTTGTCAGAGCTACAGGATGTGATGTTCGAAGACACACAGATAGTGCCAAACAAGCAGTAAGCCACGTAGCATAATGTCATTATTTCTGCAAGAGGATGTAGTTTCGCTTAGTGAACAAAGTCTAGACCTTCAACAATTTAGTCCACGAAGAAGAGTCTGCCAGCTGACCTTGAAACAGGAATTCTGGCTCACTAAATTCCATGTCAGCTCCCAGGAACGCTTCTGCTCTTTGGTGCTCTGTCCTCAGCAGAAACCATATGTCCACCTTTGTTTCCTGTATCAGACAGAGCTGGCTTGCAGGAGACATAATCCCCTTTGTAGATTTTAAGCAGGAAGGTGTTTTGCACAGAGTTGAATATGAAGCCATTTAGAAGGGCCACAGGAGGGGCTCAGTCAGTTAAGCATCTGCCTTCAGCTCAGGTCATGATCCTGGGGTTCTGGGATCGAGCCCCACATGAGGCTCCCTGCTTGGCAGGGAGCCTGCTTCTACTTCTCTCTCTGCCCCTCCATCTGCTTGTGCTCACTCGCTCTTTTTCTCTCTCTCAAATAAAAATAAATTGAAAATCTTAAAAAAGAAGGTTTACAAGAACTGGTTCTAGCTGGTTCCAGGGACGACTCCTAGAACATCACCACGGAACTGACCCTCCAGGGAGCTGCTGCTTCTGCCACTCCCCGAGAGGCAGGAATCAGGAGAGCAGAACTGGAATAAGTCCAAGTGCACATCATCGAGGTGTGAGCCAGGAGTCGGGGGCACCCTTTGACCCAGCTGCCTCTCACCTCCACCTGGGACACTGGGGATCTGTGCCAAAAGCCTCAATATTTCTCTGACTGCTTGCCAGGAGCAATAGCTGAAGGAAGGAAGATGCGCCCCACCCCCACCCCCTCCGCTGCCCCTTCCAGATCTCGTAAGTGTGTATATAATCGGCAGAATGTGATGGGCACCCAGAACCCCAGCTGGATTCACCGTAGAGCTTCATGCTCCATTCCTTAGCAGAGCTGAGACAGAATGGCGCTCTCCAAGACTTCAGTAACTTTGGAAGAGGACAAAAGGGCAACAAACATAAAAGTGTAAGGAATTTAAACAACCCACATAGCTTTCCCATTTACACTCCTGTTCGTGTCTTGAGGAACATTCACTCTTGCCCCAAAGATTAGCAGCTGGGACCATCCCAGGGGACAGGCTCTACTCCTTTCACCCACACTGTCTTCTTTCAGGTCATGGTAATAAAGATAGGGAATCCCTGCCCCTCCCACTAGGGTCTGTCCTTTTTACTCACTTTGCCATGGAGCAGCTGTGCCTCTCTTTCTGGTATTGGCAACTGGAAAAGACTCATCCTTCAGATGAAACCCACTTACTAACCAAAGTGGATAGGATAGTATAGATAGGATACCAGGGGGATACTGGCTAGGATGCTTTGGGTTGCAAGTAGAAAAAATAAGCCCATCAAACCAGCTGGAAAACATGACTTGGATTTATTGTTTTATATAAACCCCAGAGAAGGTGGACTTTAGAGGCAGTTGGATTACAGAATTAACTCTATTTCTCTGCATTTCTCTGGGCTTTACCTTCCTCTGTGTCGGCATAGGCTGACTTCCCTCATGGCCACAAGATGGCTGCAGAAACACGAAGGACAATATATTCTTCATTCACTCTAGGGAAGAGGGAAGGTATCTTTCCCAAATTGCCCCTCAACAGTCCTGAGTTTCTCTCTGATTGAATCACCTGCAAACTGGTCATCAGGGCCTGGCCTACACCTGCTGTTCTCTGACCCTCTTATGTTGTGGAAGGAACTAATTCCACCAAGTCGATTTGCTTGTTACCCTCTGGAGAGGGATGGAATTGAGCTGGGATACAAGCCACTTGCACAGACTGTTGCTGGCTTTCATTTTGCTGCCCTGGGAACCGAACTGCACACTGACCCCACATTGAGCTTAAGATATGAAGCACATGGATGGGGATCAGGAGCAGGTTGGCCCATCTGGTGATTATGGGTGAGGTTGGTGCTGGGGGGGTGGGTGGAATCAAAAGTTGAGTTCATGGGGCTCCTGAACAGCCTGGTGTCCTGGCCACCATCTCTCTGACTGAAACACATATGGATTCAGAACCCAGGGAAACAGGTTTCTACTTGTGTGCTGTACCCCAATGTCAAACATGAGATCCCTTCCCTTTCCACCCAGGGAATTCCTGCAGGAAACAGCACAGGAAAGGTCTGCATTTGGGTGAAGTAGACTAAGTTTTAACTTTGGCTGTGCCCCGAAGCAACCACATAACAGCTTCCCTGAGCCTCAGCTTCCTTGTCTACACATGGGCATCATGCTACCTCCGAGATCGCAGGATGGTTGTGAGAACTGAACCAATAATGTCGGCAGATGGCCTGGAACAATGTCCGGCACACTGGTGTTTCTTAACCGTCTCTTCCCCCTCGACTCCCAAGGAATCAAAACGGGTACCGATATTGTTGATATTGTTGATATTGTTGTCTGGCTGCCTCTAAGGTACCAGCTACCCTCCTTAGAAGTTCAGGACATCTGCTGTTATTTGGAAGAATGTGGACATTGACATTGAGTCAATATTGAAAGCCTATGATGTCTGTACCTAGTACTATTTAAGGTGCTGTGGGGTGGGCAGGAGAATGGGAAATTGGTGGTCTTTGCTTTCAAGGAACTCAACTTGGTTGACTCACTAAGATTTATGCCAATGAGGATCCAGGAAATCATGTCTTTGGGCTTCTTTGGCCTCCTGTGATCTTCTGGATCAATGTCAAGGTTGGAATTGTACTGTCCTTTTAACTGCTGAAGATAGTCATAGTCATGTGACAGTGTGCCCTCTGAAATGCTTCCTTCACTCTGGACAAAACTGTAAAGGTGGCCAGATTTGGCCACAGGGCTTCTGAGCTCAGCTGTCCTCACCTGACCTCCCAGGGACCTCTCTCATCTCTTTCCTTCCAGCCTCTTTCCCAGGAACATTATTTGAGCAGCAAATTCTTGGGCTAAGGTTATTAGAAGTCAAATGCTTAAGGAGTTTTTGCCTGTGATATTGGATTGTTAATAAAGGACTCTCAAAGACTCCAATTCTGGCTGATGACTTAATTTTATAATCTCTGAGTTGAGAGACACTCTGGAGCATATGACCCAGATCTGGCCAAGGAGATGATGGAGAGGATGATGGTAAGGTTACTAAAAATAATAGCTAATATGTATTAAATATTTGCTATGTACTAAGCAGTGTTCTAAGACCCTTGTATATATTGGTTTAGTCGATCCTCACAGCAACTTTATGAGATAGGCACTGTTACTATGACAGTTTTTTGGGCATTCCAACAGAGACAGAGAACTTTCCCAGGTGCACACAGGTAGTAAGTGGAAAAGCCTGTGTGTGAGCTCAGAGCCTGAGATCATCTATCCACTCCTGTCCCTCTATGAGATACGGGGAAAAGTCTGCTAGAGTTTCAATGGAAAAAAAATTTTCATAACAAAAGAGCAGTACAAGGAAAATAACCCATTTGCCCCCCCCGCCCCATTCCTTGTACGTTCTCTCTCTCTCTCTCTCTCTCTCTCTCTTTTTTTTTTTTTAGATTTTACTTATTTTTTTGACAGAGATCACAAGTAGGCAGAGAGACAGGCAGAGAGAGAGGGGGAAGCAGGCTCCCCGCCAAGCAGAGAGCCCAATGCGGGGCTTGATACCAGGACCCTGAGATCATGACCTGAGCCGAAGGCAGAGGCTTAACCCACTGAGCCACCCAGGCACCCCATTTCCTTGCATGTTCTTGAGCTAAGGAGCAATGGCAGCCATTTTGTAACCACGAGACAACAGCTTGAGGACAAAAGCCAAGAAGTTCAAGACAGGGGAATAAGAATGCAAACAACCTGGTCCCCTGATGACGGTACTGAGTTGTTAAACCAACCGTTGGACCACCTATCTCTGAACTTCTTTCAAATAAACAATTAAAATCCTTACCAGTAAACTATAGTGGGTCAGATCTTCTATTACCTGAATCCAAAATCTTCACCGAGATAGAGGTTTTCCATGTTGCGGCTTGGAAAACTTTTCCACAAGGGCAGCCGTAAACCCCACAGCTTGCCAATAAAAATTTCTAACCCTTTTTGGCCCTTAGGTTACGGATACCAATTAACGTTGTTATTTTAGTAGCCTTGGCAACAAGAATCTTATCTTCAAGAGTAAGAGTTGGAAAAATACCTTGTGGTCATGATGAGTAATACAAATGTAACTTTCCAGAGTAAACTTGAACCCAGTTTCTGCCATGGCCCCGTTGGGCACTCACCATGGAGGGGGTGATGGTGGGGCAGGGTGCAGAGCCGAATCAAAGAGCCCCACCAGAGCACTCTTCTTGGGGGCCACCGTCAGCATTTTCTCTGAGGTTCTGCGTCACTATCCAAGAGAGCATGGCCAGAGAGTTCCAAAGAGCTCTTGCAAGAGGGCAATTCTTTGAACATCATGAATCTCAGCCGAAGACGCATCCTCCACCTTGGGTTGAAATCAGGAATATCTACCTGCTTTATACCCACACTGAGGACAATTACGATTTCAGCGCACTTCAGCCCAATCCAACCAAACCCACACTATTCAATACCGCACAGTGTAATACAGCACAAAGAATCCAACGACCAGAACTAGAGCAGAAGTGTGTGTGCACATGCTTGCCGGCAATGAACCTTATCTTAGCTGCACGTGCCTTCCTTCCTGGGTGATTTTATTTTATTTTATTTTATTTTTACCATTGGAAGACTGCGACCTTCCTCATCAACAGCTCTCTCCTCCAGGGTAGTAGGAAGAAGTTGCCATCAACAGGGGAAAGGCACATCTTTTCCCAGGGGGTCCTGCCAGGGTCTGAGGTCCGGGGGGCTTCTCAGCTGGAAAGGCACCAGGCTTTTGTCTCCCTTTTATAAGCTGATCACTCATATTTCTATATAGACATTTTAAAAACACTTGACTTTTTACAACACAACACATCACTCAACCCCTTTTTTCCCATTAAGACGTTATTCTGTAACGTCTCTTTGCTATTTTTAGGACCATTGATTTCTTTTTGACTCATCCTGCCTGCGTTATCCGTGATGTCCTCAGACAATACTTCTGGTTCGAGTCTTCTATCGACACCTAGCCGAGGCATCCTGCTGATCAGTTAGCAGACGCGGCAGGAGGGACGGGGCTGGGGAAGGAACCTCAGCTCCGGGGCCCCTCCTCTTCTTCCCCTGCAGAAATAATCATGATAACAGTAACGATGCCACCGCCCTGCATTCACACAGAACATTGTACTTTTCAAAGAGCGTGCACCTTTCAATGAACGACACATAATATCTTTTCAAAGGATGAAAACAGAACAGTATGGCAGGCGAACAATTTTTGATTGGGGGAGGCAAGGGTGGGTAGCAGCACTTGTACCCTGGGCTTCTTCCTTACCGGTTTCACATCTCTCTTGAGGAAGGGAAATCTATTCTGTTGATCACCTCATTTATTCCCAGGTCTGGTCCTGTGATTATACCACTGCTCTGTACTCCTTGGCCCAATGTGGGCGGGGGTGGGGGACAGTCGCCTGCCAGCCCTCAACACATCTGAGGATGTAGAATTTTCTTAAAAGCCCTATAGTCTAAAGCAAGCAAGCTCCTCACTCTTTAGGTAATTTGGATTGCCATCAGATGCAGGGTGTTGACACAAAACTCCAGGAGAGGGCTTCCACTGGAAGGAAGCTGTGGCACAGTGGAAAGAGAGTGGACTTGGTGTCAGGCAGCCTGAGTTCAAATCTTGGCTCTGCTGCTTAGCAGCTGTACAACACTGGTAAGGGGAACCCAGCTCTGCTCATAATGAAAGTTAAATGACTTGAATGTACGAAGAAGCACTTGGCCTATTGGAAAGTGACATAGGAACACAAGGTAGAACACAAAGTGGAGGAGGGAGCTTGGGATCTGCAGCCAGGCACTCCCGGTTCTGAATCGTGGCATTGCAGATTAGTTAACTGCTCAATCCTGGGCAAGTTACTTAGCCTTTCTGAGTCCTGCGTTCTGCATTTGTAAAATGGGGCTAACAGAATGGAGAGGAGCAACACGAGATGCACAGCACAATGACCCGCGGTCCTTCCCTTCCCTGATTCTCAATGAGAGCTGCTTTCACTCCCACTCTTACCCATCTCTCAAACCTTGGTCCGAATTCCCTCCACACTAGAAGAGAAGAGAAGAGAAGAGCACAGTGACGTGTCCATAAGTAATAATGAAAGATTTTTCCCATCAACTCATGCTTGGTACTACAGATAAGATCCAACAAGTGCATTAAGCTGTCTGCAAGGCCTCTGCCCTTGGGAAACTGTTTAGGGCAGTTACCACAGCAAGTTCAAGCAATAATGATAAAACATAAAAGATAAGGGGCAGATTTGCAAGTGGAAATGAGAGCCTTGCTTCAGGGGCATAGAAGTTTTCACCTCTGCTCCCCCAGGCTCTCCACATGCATCAATGGAGTAAGTTTTTTTTTGTTTTGTTTTTGTTTTTGTTTTATCAGAGTTGATCTCTTCTTGTCTGCTCAGAGTTTGGTGGGTCCCACTCTAAAGTTAGTTTTAGGACGCTAGTTGAATCTTGAAGCAAAAAGTAACATTTACTGAGATGTTTTCATTGCTCTGAGTCTAATGAAGCACACACACTCATGGTTCCATCTAGGACTGCGTGATGTCGTTTACACTTTTCCCAAGCATATGTTGGGTGCAAGTGCCGGTAAGAAAAGCTGGTCGTGGCTTCAGATGGGTAGACGAGAAGACAAGACAACATGGAAAATCTTGGAGCAGAATGGCCGCTTCACTACTTATGACAAAACTAGTGGAATCCGGAGATGTTTACTTTCAATTAGGAATGTAAGCATTGCTTGGATCAAATGCCCACAAAGACCCATTTCAATTTGGTAATATTACAATTGAGTAAATACCTGACAGAAATTAGTATTTATGCTACCCAAAGGACACTTAAGAGAAAATCTTTGGCAACTTTCCTCATAATAGTCCCAAACTAGAAACAACTTACATGTCCATCTACAGGAGAATGGGTATATTCAAGCAGTAGAATATTGCACAGCAATACTGTACTGGTAAAGCCAACAACATATTGTTGAGTGCAAGAAGCTAGATATACAAGAGCACACACTACAGACATTATTTAACTGATATGTAGATCAGCAACAGGCTAAATGAATCTTTGGTGACAGAGGTTACCTTCTGATGGTTAACAGTGAGGTACTGATTGGGGGGGTGGGTGCGGGTACACGAGGAAGCTTGTGTGGTGCTGATGTAGACATATCTCATTATTGCCTCTCTGAAAAGTGATTTGGAAATGGGATAAATTTAAAGGAGCCAGATTCTCTAAATTTGTGGTTACACATTTCAAAAAAAGACTTTGCCAGCGGCCCTGTGAACATAAATTCTGAAAGGAGCCCAACATTCGTACTCATTTCAATTCAGTTATTAGCCTTTAAAATTCTGCAATATGTAACAATCATTAAAACCTAGATGAGTTCTTTTCTTCAAGATTTTATATATTTATTTGAGAGAGAGCGCACGTGTGCACGGGTGGGGGTGGGGAGTGGGGAGCAGCAGAGGAAGAGGGAGAAGCAGTCTCCCCACTGAGCAGAGTCCAATGATGATGTGGGGTCCTGGACCCTGAGATCGTAACCTGAGTCAAAGGCAGACGCTTAACCCACTGAGCACCCAGGCGCCCCACGAGCTGAGTTCTTTTCAACCATTTATGTAAGTTTATATTAGAATGAGCCGTTTGCTGGTGAGCCACCATTTTATGATTTGGTTAACCCTGAGTCGACCAAAATATTAGTGGTGCGGATTCGCTGGGTGAGATTCAACCAAAGCCTTCTCCGAACTCAGGTGTCCAGGAGATTCAGAGACCTGGGCCCGGACCACAGGAGCATGCGAAGGCTTGGTTTTTGACTCGGGCTGAACTTCATCTGCTCTTTGGACTTGAGGCCTTTGAACTAAAGCGTGCCCTTGCAAGAGTTCCCGGTTTCCTTGTTTGGACTGGCGAGGAATGAGAAACACCATTCTTATGGTATTTCAGGCTCTTGTCTTCCTGTACAGTCCCTTAAGGAGGAAGTTCAGAAAGAGGCAAGGGTTCACACCAGTCCCACCCTTTACAGGCCATCCGGCCACCTTTTTGCCTTGAGCACGTCTCCCCTGACAGTTTCCCTCTGCCAACCTGAGCCCCCTTCACATTGTTTTTCTAATGCATGTCAGAACCTTTTTCATTTCTTGGGAAAAAAAAAAAAAAAGAGCAAAAAACAACCTCCAGAAGGATTTTTCTATTCTGACTGGAAATTTTATCATTTGTTTTAGCACAAATAATTATCACAGTAATAAAAACCTGGCAGCCATAGCTGATAACACTGTATTATAGAATTAAAATTTGCTAAGAGAGTAGAACTGAGGTGTTCTCACCAAAAAAGGGTAAAAATGTAAGGTGAAGGATGTATTAATTAACTCAACAGGGGATCCTTTCACAACGTATACATATATCAAATCATCACGTTGTATGCTTTAAATAGCTTATGTCTTCTTTGTCAAGTATACCTCGATAAAGATGAAAACATAAAAAAAATTAAAGATTTAAAAATTAAATAACAACCTTGGGCATTTGGGGGACCTTCCTATCTTCGAAACCCTGCAAAATAGGTTACAGTGGGTATGATTTCCCCCACTTTAATAAAGTGCAAAACTGGGGCTCAGAGCAGTGAACAGACTCACCCAAGGTCCAGCAGTGCGACTGTAGAGGAACTGGGGCTGGAATCGGAACGTTCTCATCATGGGCCCATCCACGCCTTCTCCTTGGTCCTCCTCTGCCATTGCCCGCTTTGGAGGTAGAGACTTGCTTTGGGAGTGAGAAAGCCCCGAGTGACTGGGGAGGTCATACTAAGATTTTGCTTCGGTTCCTATCAAGGACCTGGTGTGGCCTCTGAGGTCTGTTCTGTATCTCAGGGCCCGGCACATAGCTTGAAACACACTGCTCCTCCGTCAATGAGTACCAAAGCGAGTACCGCTGCAAGCTGAGTCCTCCTGAGGTTCTAGCGAGGGGTGAAACCACGGAGGAGGGAGGACGGATTAGAAACTCTGGAGTCCGCTTGGCATCCTTTCATAATAACAATTATGATTGTTATTATTCATTGACAGCTTACTGTGTGCCAGCAACTTGAAAATTTTTACATGGATTGTCTCAGGAATACAATGATTTTCTGAAATGGGTAATTTTTTATCACTGTTTTACAGGTGTGGAAAGCAGGGCTCAGATAAGTGGTTTGCCTGAAGTTACTCGGGCCATAGGGGAGGGTCAGGAGTCAAACTCAGGCCGTCCACATCCAGAGACCACGCTCTCGACATCCAAGCGGGTCCCTCCACAGAGAACCCATCCCAGGGCTAAGGGGATTTTCCAGGCAGCCCAAGGCTTCAGGTGACCTGTTTCCCAGACTGATACCCCAGCTCCCTCAACATATCCACCTCCTTCGGGTTTGGACTCTCCTTCCATTCCCTGCCCCTTCCATTTCTCAATTGCTTATTTGATTTTCTCATTCTTCCTATTTCCCATGTTTTTATTTGTTTATTTATTTATTTTAAAATTTATTTATTTATTTGTCAGAGAGAGAGAGAGAGAGCACAAGCAGGCAGAATAGCAGGCAAAGGCAGAAAGAAAAGCAGGCTCCCTGCCGAGCAAGGAGCCGGATGTGGACTTGATCCCAGGACTCTGGGATCACAACCTGAGCTGACACCAAGAGTCAACAAACTGTGCCACCCAGGTGCCCCTATTTCCCATGTTTTTAAAAGGCGGTCTCCTTGTACTTTCCCTCTTCTCATCTTCTCTGTCCCTAGCTTTTTCTCTCACCTCTCCTCCTTTTCTTCTTGCCTATACCTCCCCCCCACCAGCTCTCTTTCTCCTGCAGCCGTGTTGGGACAACCATAACTTAGAGTCGAAAATCCTCTGGAGGTAAGTTGAGGTGGCCCCAGAACCATCCGTCCCTTCTCCCATGTAGGATGAGTCAACCAGCCCAGTAGGTCACCTGTTCCTATTTAGTGGGCACACAATGGGGAGGAGAAGCAGACATTCACCGAACACCCACAATGCAAGTGTAAAGCACAACTGGACAAGGATAATTCGATAACACTGGGCCCCTGGCTAGCCTGGGAACAGTCCTAGCTAGCGGAATCTGCAGGAGGACTTCCTGCAAAGTCTGACACTGCTGTAGGTGCCATCACCATGGATCACGTATTCACAACGATCCTCTGAGGTGGGTGCTACTGCTGGTCCCATTTGGTGCATGAGGAAACTGTATCATCGAGAAGTTAAATGCTTCGCTCAAGGTCACAAAGCTACTAAGGATCAAGGGCAGAATTCAAACCCTGACTTTGGGTCCCAGAGCCTGTACCCCCAAGCCCTATGGTCTGTTGCTGAGAAGTCAGGGCAGACTTTCTTGAGGAGGTGACAATGAGGTGAGAGCTGAGGGTAAGCGGAGCTGTGTTCGGGCTGCTGTAACAAAGTACCATAGACTGGGTGACTCATAACCCCCAGATGTTTATTTCTCACAGTTTGAGGCTGGGAAGTCCAAGGTCAAGATCCTGGAAGATCTGGTTTCCACTGAGAGCCAGCCTCCTGGTTCATAGATGGTTGTCCTCTCTGTTGGCTGAAGAGCCAAGGGACCTCCCTGGGAGCTCTTCTGTAAGAGAACTAGTTTCCTTCATGAAGGTCCCACTCCCATGACCCAGTCTCATCTCAAAGGCCTTACCACCTGTCGGCGATTAGGTGGTAAGATGAAAAGTTTGGCGAGATACAAACCTTCAGTCTAGAGCAAGCTGGATTATCAAATAGGCATAAAATGTTGCCTTTCCCTCAAGCCCATGTCAAATGGGAGGCACCCCTAATCAATTAGAGTACCCCCTTTCTCAGAGGGACACTCAACCTCAGATTCCTCAAGAAGGTACCCCAAGAAGCCACCTGCCCCACCAACTAATAAGAATTGACCCCAGAATTGAAAAATAATTACCCCCTAGGTCTCGCTAATTCCAAACCAGCAAACAACCTTAAACCACTTGGATGTAGTTTTGGAGTGCCTTCTCTGTGACTGGGAGGCAAACACACAGGTTAGGCACTTACTGTATACAACAGTTTTGTTTTCCCTACATGGAAGTTACTTGAGCTTCCTGGATCCATTCTCTGTTTTCTGGGAACAGGGAAGGGCTAGGGAAGGGCAGAGGACCTGGCGGTCACATGCGCTTTGGGGAAGAGTTGTTTGGAGGATGAAAATTACCTGTGGACCCTGCACCCGGCACAGGGCTCGCATGTGACTCACAGCCGGTAGTGCGCTTCATCATCGAACCAGCTCAAGTTCCAACCCAGGGCCTCTGAGTCCTCATTGACTCACCGCCAAATCAAAATTATGCCCAGAATAGCAGCCATGGCTGGTCCTAAACATCAGCTTCGGAGCCGAGAATTCAAAACATCTGCTCAAGGGCTGACCTCCATACGACATCCCTCCTCGTATTCCCGCCCTGCCCAGCTGTTTGCTGGCAGAGCCCGGCTCCCTGTGAAAAGCCAGAGCAGAGGCCACTGTGGATGGGGTGGGGATGGGGTGGGAGGGGTGCTGTGGTGGCCGGAACAGGGCCCCTGGCACCCCTCACACCTTAGACGAATTTTACTCCAGTCCTGCCATTGTTTCAAGGATTCACATTACATATTGTCTTTAAAAAAAAAAAAAAGTATACGTTTAATGTGGTTATACGTGTGTGAATAGATCGGTATGATATAAGCGATCTTTAGTAACCGATAATTACTGCGTGTTAGCCATCTGCTATTCCTGAGGGTTTCTCCAAACCCTTTCATAAAAGCAAAATGATACTCTGCAGCCAAATTATATAACATTAACAGAATATTTTATATGCGAGAGGCTGTATTTCTTTACTTTTCATTCAACTAAAAATGTACACAGTCAGTAACAAGCCATTTCAGCTGCATATTTATCCAAAACATTTCATAGGCAAAAAAAGTCAAGTGAGAAAAATAACAGTTCAGCCACATGAGGGCTAGAAAAACACATTAGAAAAGGGATCCTCATTACAATAATAAACGAAAGCCCAATTAAGGCTGCCACATGCAGGGCAGGTCCAAACTTGGCAGGGAAAGCCAGTGCTTAGGAGGTTTTGCCCTTGACTTTGAGAGTGTCCCCAGCACCCTAACCAGCATTCCCAGACCGGGGCTGCAGCAGCTGCCACGGAGAGAACGTCAACTCCTGCCACTTTTCAGCCCCACATTCTGGAAGGTGCTTCTTCAGTGTAGGCAGATCCTGCTTTCCAGGCACGTCTGGACCCCCACCCTTATCAGCCTCTCATCCTCACTCTTCTGGAGCTTGCCAGAGGCAGGTGCACCAGGAAGAGCAGGGCCGAGGGACGCGGAGCTCCATGTCCCACAGTGGGTGTGTGGGAAGACGCATCTCAGCACCCATGAACCCGGGCCCCATCCCCTGTGATGGGAGGCACAGTGCATTTGTGTTCATGGCATTTGCCAAGTAAGCGTGATGTGTGGAGCCATCGGGGAGAGGGAGGGAAGAGCTTGCACAGGTTTCTGCAGAGGGACGCAGGTGCAGTGCGGTGCTCATGCCCTACTCACCTTGTCTAAGCCTCAATTTCTTCGTGTGCAAAATGGGAACATAATACTTACCTCTGGGGTCGTTTAAATGTGATTATTTGTGCCAAATGCAAAGCACAGTGTCTGGCCCATCAGAGTCACTTAATAAACGTTTGCTATTACTATTATTATTTTTATTACTAAAGATTTTCTTTATTTATTTGAGACAGAGAGACAGAGCTCAAGCAGGGGAGGGGCAGAGGGAGAAGCAGACTCCTTGTTGAGCAGGGAGTCCAACAGGGAGCTCAATCCCAGGACCCCAGTCCGAGCAGAAGGCAGACACTTAAGCGACTGAGCTACCCAGGCGCCCCACACTATTATTATTTTTAAGCTCTGATCTTGTTGAGTAAATAAAGTATGACTACATGAAACCGTAGGGGATAGTCATGCAACAACATGGCAGTGAGCGCAAAACACTCAAGTGTGTACTAAATGTGAGATGTTGAAAGGTCGGCAGAGGGAGGAGTGAGCAGAGGGTAGTTGGAGCAGAGCGGTGAGGGCTGCCTGGAAGAGGCGACCTCACGTGAGAACGTCTCTATTTCGGATCCCAGAGGACGCCAGGCATTGCAATCCCTGGCAAGGGTGGGGAGGCCTTGGGGGCAGATTTCTCCCTCGGGCCTCACGCTTACCCCCAGGGCTCTACTATCAGGTCAACAGTGGGGTCTATTTATGGTAACTTGGGCCCAATAGAATAGGCTTCCTTCCAGGGTGGATAATTGAGAAGGGTAGGGAATTCCTGGAGGCACTTCATGTCCTGTGTCAGCTGTTTACTTCTAATTAATCTTCTCAGAATTGTTCAATCCCTGCTTGCAGGAATTTCCAAGGTTTACCTCCTGACTTCTTAAAGGGCCCGGGGCCTTTTTCATGCAAACATTCAAGAAACTCCCAGATAAGAGAAATATCTATTTTTTTTAAAACATTAATTTTTATTAAACACAGGAATGAATGCCTTTCTCAGCCTGTTTGGGGATCAAACCTGCAACGTTGGTGTCGTGAGTGTCACATTATGACCAGCCACGGGTAGAAAATTGATTTTTGACCTGGTTACATGGCTATGTCCCCTACCCACACAGAAGGACACAGAGAGGGAGAGGGGGACCAAAAGGGGGACATACAGAGGAGAAGATGGGTTGAGAGAAGAGACCCGGATGACCAATGGCAAGACAAGGAAGACAGTGGACAGCATTTGGGCCCAAGCCCTGATTGTGAAGACAATTCTGTTGTGCCCCTGCTGTGTGGGGCAGGATGCTGACCCAGCCACCCCCCACCTCCCACCTTTTTACCTGGATATCTAGCTCCCCAGAGCTGTTGGATCTACACATCCACACCGGTCTGCCCCTTCATTCAGCTGGTCTGGGCTTAGTACTGACTCTCCAATTTAGGGTTCAGATTCAGGAGGCAACTCTGCTGGGCTATCGACCCCTTCAGAGATCCATTTTGTTTGTAAGGCAAGTGAAACACAAGAGGGCCTTATTCTCTGCCGTTTGATATGTGGCTAAATGGTTCAGTTTGAATTCAGTGTTAAAATCCAGTCTATTTTAAACAGAGGAGCTATTTGAAGGAGCCCTGCATTTTAGAATGAGTAATTCATGTTAGTTTATCAGGCTCAGGAAGTTGGCATGTTAGGTTTTCTTAAAGTAGGATACCTGTATATTGTATACACTGTGAACACAGTCAATTAAAATGAGGGAGAGACAAAGGTTTATACCATAGATTTTGTAGCAAATGCTGAAGCAATGCTAGATCCAAGCAGATGGCCTTGGTTGTTCACTGAGCATTTACTATATACCTGACCGATGCAGGAAGTCATGGGGAATACAGAAGAAAACTTATTCCACCTCTGCAGGCTTCTGTTTCCTTTTCTATACAATGAAGTATTGGAAGAAATGATGTCTCACATCTAGCCCTAGATACTCTATGATTAGTGGTGTGAACTGTGCCCCAAGGGGCTGCAGAATCTTGCTAGAAAAAAGCACAACAAACACCTTCCAATGAAATAATAATATTGTAGTGACTAGAGGTCAGGGAGAGTGAGGCTATTGGGGTTGGAGAAAACCCAAAAGTCTTTTCTCCAGTCGGTGAGAGAGATACCATCTTCCAAGATGGAGACAAATCTCTAGGGACTAGGGGAGGGTTGAGTCAAGTTTAAGGGGACAAACCTAATGACGGTAGGGAGCCAGGAGGGTCCCTGCCTAACAAGGTTGTCAGAAAATTAAATGAGATAATATGTAAACATCCAGAACAGTGCCCAGTACACAATAAGCACTAATTCCATGTCCCAACACAATCAGTAGTGAGTGACGGACACATTGGATTACCTTCTGTTCAAACCATGTGGGCATAACCCAGATGAGGAAGGAATCCCAGAGTAGCAGCTGGAGAGAGCTGTGGAGGGAGCCGGGATGGGGGTGGGGGCTTCCCTGAAGGACGAGCATCCCTCAGAGATGGAGAAGGGTACAGACCCGGCATGGCGATTCTCTCCTTTGACTTGTTTATGCGCAAAAAATTGCTTGCCAGCCTGCATACACAAGAGATCTTGGAGAGCTCTTTAGACAAATTTTGAGTTAAATTGACCTTTTGGCATGATCAGGAAGAATTTCACTTTTTTTTTTTTTAAAGATTTTGTTTATTTATTTGATAGAGATCACAAGTAGGCAGAGAGGCAGTCAGAGAGAGAAGGGGAAGCAGACTCCCTGCGGAGTGGAAAGCCTGATGCGGGGCTCGATCCCAGGACCCCAGGACCATGACCTGAGCTGAAGGTAGAGGCTTTAACCCACTGAGCCACCCAGGCGCCCACCACTTTTTTGTTGTTGTTGTTGTTAAAGATTTTATTTGTTTATTTGACAGAGAGAGATCCCAAGTAGGCAGAGAAGCAGGCAGAGAGAGAGAGGGGGAAAAGCAAGCAGCCCGCTGAGAAGAGAGCCCGATGGGGGGTGATGCGGGGCTCCACCCCAGGAGCCTGAGATCATGACCTGGCCCAAAGGCAGAGACTTAACCCACTGAGCCATCCAGGTGCCCCAAATTTCACTCCCCCCCCCCGAATTTCACTTTTGAAGGGAAATGAGTTCTGCACATTTTTTGTCCTTATTATTTTTAACTAAAGGACAACGTTGTTTATAGAACTGTCTGTGCCTTCATGCTGTTCTCAAGAGGTGAGTGGGTCCAGCAAACACTGCTTCTAAAGATGTCTCCAAACCAAAACGCCAAGAGGACTGGTTAAAGAACTTGCCCGTCCTTCTACAATCACTTTTCATGACGTCCCGTGACTCTGAGTAGATTCCAAGGCAAGGATATTCACACAGGTCTCTCTCTTCTTTGAGTTCCAATTAATATTATTATGAACTGTCACTCTCAATTATTGAGGCTTTACTGTGATCCAGGTACATTTATAGCTTATTAAATCAGATTATAAATTATATCTTATGAGACATGTGGAAACTGAGGTCCAGAGAGGCTAATAACTTGCCCAAAGTCACAGAGCTGGCAGTAGCAGAACTAGGACAAAGATCCAAGTCTGTCTGACTCTGATTCTCAGTAACTATCCTCTCTGGCCTCCTGGATGCTGAAGCGGTTGGGGTCAGGAATACAAAGGGCACGTGAAGAAGATGGAGGAGTAAAAAACGGAAGGGCTTCAATACTGCCTTGAAAAAGATGAAGGAAGATAAGAGGAGCAAAGGGAACTGTAGAACAGTACTCCCTAAGGTCCATGGGTCAGAGGAACTGGCGCATCCTGCTTTGGCTAGATGGATTCCACAAACAGAGCTCACACCCCACCATCCTAAGTATTTAGGAGCCACATAGTGTTGAGAAATGCCTAATCAGGGCACCCTCAGCCTTTGCAATCTCAACCATCTGGATTCACTGGGGTCTTGGGGGAGGGAGGGAATCCCCATTCCCATCTTGAGGAGTAAAGGACCCAGAGATGGGTGGTAGCTGCCCAAGACTGGGACGTCACAGAATGGAAAAGCACTGGACATTTGAAAGGAGGAGAGATTCAGAAAATAAAACCCCTCTTAGGAGTGCATTATCTGCAACAAAGCAAAGCAAATTTACAAGCATATTATGGAAACTGCGGGAGAGGGAAATCATAGAAAGTTTCTAGTGAACAAGGAAATTGGAAATGGAAATTGGAATCTCCCCGTACAGGGCCGATTATTATTAATTTGAACTGTGTAAAATGTTATTGATAGTGTCTGTTAGTATCTTCTTTCTGCTTTACCTTAGTGATTACACACATATTCAAGAGGGCTCCTTTTCAGTCTCCTTGCCCAAATCCTGTGTTTCTTAGAACATCTTAAATTTCTTAAACCCCAATCCTGCTGCATTGGGAATTCTCCTCCTGCCTGGAGAGAGCTTACTGCATACGTGATGTACTCCTGGTGGGCTGAAATGGTGCTTTCCCATCTCTGGAATCACAACCAGGCTACGCCTGGAATGGGCAAACAGTAAGTGCTCAATAAATGCCTGCTGTGTTTTGAACGCTTCTCAGTTTTGCCTCTCCCGGTTGTGTGACAATTCTGAGACACCCTGAAAGGCAGCACGAAAAGGCAGTCAGGTCCCAGTTTCTGCCAAGATGGGGCTCTGAGCAAAAGCCTTTCCCAGCGTGTGTGTGAATGGGAGCAGAGGGTCGCCACAAGACTGGTGGGAGAGCCTGCCAGGATCTGCCTGACATCTCTCCATTTTGCCTGCGTTGGAGGTGGACGGAGGTAGGGATGAGCCCATTGCGGCCAGGACAATTAAAATAAAGAGCAAGCTTACACATCCTGGGCCAAGCTGACACCCCTGAGAGACACAGAGATGGCTCAGGTCTGGCCTGGAAGCAATTCACTTGGTGTGGACCCCAAACTTGGAGAAAAATTGAAGAGCAGAACAATTTCCCATTCACGGAGAAAATGAGGAGGCTGGGTATCTTTTCAATGAGTCAGCTGTAGGCAAAGGGATTTATTTATAATATTATTATTTGGTAGAAAAGAACTTACTATGGCCGAATGTAAAAAGTATTTTTTTGATAAGTTAAAGAGATTAAGAAAAATCAGGCCGATTTTGACAGAGAATGGTGTGTAAACGAGAGGTGTTATCAGTGGGAATCTGGCACCAGCCCCGTTTTGTTATGGTGAAAAATATCAGTATTATTTACTAAGAAGATTAGGGTTGAATTGGAAGAGAGGCTGGTTGTTGTGTGCAGATGGAGATAAGATAAGGATTTTACCTTCTCTGCACAGCCAAACGCGGCGTACACAGCGCTGTTATCTCGGGCCTGGCAAGCAGGGGGATATTAAGATGTACGTTGTAATTACCAGTGGCAGGAGCAAATTTCATAGCGACTATTTTAAACCCTAATAAAACGCCGGCCTTTAATTATACAGCTTTGAAATATTTTTCTCAGTTAATTGCAACGGGGGAAAATAAAATCAACCTCATATTTGAAACTGATTCTCACAGGGAAAGCCCTCGGCCTGGCGTTCCAGCTGCCTCTGGGCGTCGTGCTGCAGGGCGAGGGGCTGCCAGAGTGCTGAGTTTCCAGGTTCCGTTGACCCCCTCCCTCCATGGCCACCCCCCACCAACAACCTCATACGGGGAGGCAGAATTAGAAAGGGTAAAGGCTTTCCATGTAGAATTAGTCTCCCCCTACCCCGAAGCTGCTTTGCTCATTCTTGCTGGGGATGAAGCCTGATTTCTAGAAGCTGGAGGCAGGAGGGTGCAGGAGAGAAGAAAGGAGGGCTCCCACAGGCCAGGAGGGGCTTCTACTCTAGACAGGTAGTCCCCCAGGGGGCTCCAGGCCGTGGAGCTCAATGCTGTGTGCCCCCCACCAACAGGGTGCAAGTGAGGCTGGGTCCTTCTGGGTCCTGCTTTCAGGTTCAGAGATCAGAGTCTAGTGTCTTTAAGTCCTCCATCCACTGCACCCTACATTAATGATAGTAGTAACAGTAGCCCTGGTCACTGCTGGAGTAGCTGCTGCATGCCAGGAGCGCTCTGATACATCCATCAGCCCATGTACGCTTCTCGGCAGGAGGCAGGCACCTCTATGACTTACAGTTTTGCCTTAGATTTCAGACTGCTCCTGAGATCCGGGGAGTTCAAGTAACTTGCCCCAGATGGCACCCAGCATTGCCACCCTGGTCCGTCTGATCCAGGACCTTGGTCTTCATCAAGGACAAACTCACTTCTCCATCTATCGTCTCCTGCTCCTCGGGTCACCAACTCCGACCCATGACAGGCATCTGTGACCTGGCTTCCCTGCTCCCCCGTCCCCTTCTGAGCCCTGCACCTTGCGCCTTTGCTCCAAACTGGCAAAGACCCTCATTGTCTGTAGGATGACAGTCCAATATCACATCTGCCCCCAGGCCCCTCCACGGTTTGGTCTCGATCACCTTTCCTCACTCATCACCCTCTTCTTCCTCACAGGGACCTTCCAGTCACAGAGGGCACGTGTCCCCACCTAGAACCCCTCAAAGTTTCTCTCCTCAAGGCGCAGTTCAAACAACACTGCTTCTGAGCCAGACCCCTCCCAGCCACCGTGCAAGTCGCTCTGTGCTCCTTCATGCCCATGGCTGACCCTCTTACTGCACTTCTTGCATCATTTAGAACAGAAGCTCCCGAGGACAGGGCTCGGCTCCGCTCTGCTCTGCTCCCAAGGTGCACACACCCCATCATCTGAGCCTTGCATGCTATCTGCTGAGTAATAATTGTCAGTTACCCTTTCGGGTGTATGCTCCATTTTACCCAGTGGATTGTAAACTTCCTGATGGCGGGAACAGTATATGAATTCCTTTTACAATCCCAGCCCTGACCTGCAGAGGTGCCTTGTTGGGAAAGGGGCGAGCTGTGTACTTGGGTCACCTTGGCAAAACCTGTGGGCAAGGGGGCAAGAGATGGTACAACCTTAACTCACCTGTGTCCCCTCCCATCTCATGACCCTGATATCCTCCTATGAGAAATGGGACCAGTAACACCTACCCTGTAGAGTGTGGGGTGTCTGGTTCAAAGGCTGATCCAGAGTGAGAAAGACTTGGTCAGGATGTACACACACCTGGTGTGTTGGTAAACAACTACCTCCTTCTCCCAGGGGCTGACAGACACTTTAAAGTCTGTTCTGGTGGCTGGTACCAAAAAGATCGTTCACTTTCCACTGCTGGCCTCTGGGCCCCAGCTGTGCGTCATGCTGTGGGGAGGTAAGAGGGTGCTCCCCTGTGGGTGTGAGGGTGATCCGGTGGTGACATTGGTCAGCCCACCGATCGCCAGGGTTGACTTGGCTGCTCTGGCTGGCTGGGCAGGTATCTCCTTATGCCCTCATCCCTCCATGTGCCCTCCCCCCCGCCCCCAAAACTGTGCACTTGGTGGAAGAGGAAGACGATCTTCGGTCAAGGGTGTACAAGTAGCTGTGCTCCCTGGCTGGAATCTCCAAACAAGCTTTCAAATTCCATTTGTAGGAGAATGTAAGGTAGTCAAGTTTCCAAGACTCCAGACACATCCAAATGGGGTGCCACACACATGTGAGAGTCTGGTTTTCTTGAAAGAAGGAGAGAAGAGAGAAAGAAAGAAAGAAAGAAAGAAAGAAAGAAAGAAAGAAAGAAAGAAAGAAAGAAAGAAAGAAAGAGAGAGAAAGAAAGGGAGAAAGAAAGGAAGAAAAAGAAAAATGGATGGAAGGAAGGGACTGGAAGGGTCCTTCCAGAATCTTCCCTGGGGCTGATGTGAGGCAAGAGAGTGGGGTGCTGAAGTCTTTGTCCACAGCAAAAAGACAGCCCATCCAGACACTCAGCTGTTTGGATGATTTCCCATTTGGGGCCAAGGGTAGAGGCAGGCCCCTCCACCCAGGAAAGGCACTAACTTCACAATGAAAGGAGGATTGATCGAAGCCACCTAAGGGACCCATTAGTAGGCTATTTGTCACGGAACTATTATTTATGGGAGAAAGTTGCCTTCGGCAAGAACACAGACAACCGGATGTCCTGTGTTACTATGATCTCTCTCCTGAACTCCCGGACACACTCCTCCGGCTGACCATGGAGCAAATTCTTCCTCTCTGTGAAATTACACCTTATCTTCTCAGAGTTAATATATTTAATTCCTTATGGAACCTTTCTGTGCCTTATAGCACCAAACTTAGTGACCTGAAAATAGATACTTGAATGTACCAGGAGCCCCCTTTCCCTAGCAAGAAGGACTCTTTAAGAGAAGAACTCATTGGTCCACAATGATTGTCACCATCCATACAAACATTCGTCAAGTACTGATTAAATGCACCCATTTGTAAGTCTCTACTTTTATGATTGGTAATGGCAGCTAACGCCAGTGGAAAATACACATATTAAATATGTGTGTGTGTATATATATATATATATTTATAAAAACCCTCCGAAGTGGGCACTGTTATTACCATTGATGAGAAAACTGGGGTTTGGAGAAATGAAGTAACTTAGAGCTGGACACTGAATTCAGTCTCATTCTAAAGCTAAGCTTTTAACACCTAAGTCCTTTAGCCTCACACGTCCACGGCCCAGCCTGCACTAGTTGTGTGTCGACAAGGACTATGTGATTCACATATTTAGTGCACACTCATGTGTGGGTGTGGGAGCGCTGGCAGACTCTCGTGTGTCCCACTCCTGCTGCTCCCTGCCCTCTGGTCAGTGGTGAGCAGGGCTTTGTGACCACCCAGCTTTGGGAGGTCAGGGCCCATCAGCCACAGTGCCAGCCAGCAGCCCTTTAGCCAAATGGCAGGAACCAGCCGGAACGTGCTCTCCGTCACAGAACTCGGATATTGAATTCTGAGCTGGCGTCCGTCGTGGGCAGCTGCAGCTGGCCTTGGGCTTACAGCCTTTGTGGGTGCTGGCTGGTGTTGGGGCTCTCACTGTTCCAGAAATGATTAATACTCTGATACTATCTTGATAGCTTTAGGAGACACCCCTCCGTGGACTGGGATGCTACTGGTTGATATAAAATGATCTATTTTTTTTCAATCTATTTCATGGTGGCAGTAATTCAGACAAGGAAATGTCTTTGCCTTCCACTGGAGCTTTATGCTGCTTAGAAAGGGGGAAAAATCCACAGAGAATGATGAAGAGAATTTTTCAGGGAACTTAATATATGAGTAACTGGGAGCTTAGAAAATGAAACACTTTCTAAATTTCTGATACTGAACAAATGGCTTTTCCTGCCTCCTATAATATAAGGTTATCTCCCCCTTTTCCAAAAACCTGGCAGCCCAGGGGAAGGATGGTGAGATAGAACACAGATAGAACACAGCCAGGGGAAGGTCTGCAAATATTACATGGTTTTTCTTATTTTTCGCTCAGAAGAAGACCTGTTTGCTGGTTTCCTTGAGCAATTACTCATTCTCTTTGCAGCCTGCTTCCAAAGGATAGAATACCTAATTTTAAGCCATAAATAAAAACAGATTTTTAGTTTGTATTATATCTCTCTTCCTCCCACATTTACACTGTTCTTAAGCTGCTTTGTCCCTGGCTAGAGCATACCATGACCAAAGCAGCCCCTCAGAGGACCTGTCGCCACTGTGGCCTTCCTCCACGCCTTGTTTGCTTTGCCTGGGTTACACACGGCAAGCTGAGGCCATTAATAACAGTAATATTTGAAGAAATTCCCCATGCTTCTGAGTTTGCCATCAGCATAGAACTCAACAAAGTCCAAGCCACCCATTGGCCAGCAGGACCCAGTAACTGGTAGTCAGAAGGGTCTGAGACTTCTCAGGGGACTTGGTGACAGGGAAACTGTGAACAGAGTACTAAGCTTGAGCACTTACTGTAAACTCTCATAAAATATTGTTTTTACCAAAGTTAGCCAGGTATATAGTTAAAAAGAAAAAAAGTAATTCTGTCAGGCTTCCTCCCAGCTTCTTATACTCTACAGAGGGCGCAACTTCAAATCTTCTGGCAGCTTCTTTGATTATTTAGTTCAATATGTTTAACTAACACCTTTACGCTGTTATTTCTATGTTTTCTAATTTTAGCCACAGTCCACCAGTTTCCTATCAAGGAAGATGAGGTTTGGGCTGTCTTAAGCCTCTTCCCCCCAACCCCATTCACACTTGCTGTCTTCTCACCAACCCTTTCTCTGCCCCATACTAAGAACATAGTTATATTCTGATTTTTGATAGGGTTGATGTTTAGTGTTTACATACTAAGATTATAAAAGCGATTATTTGCCCTGGAGCTCTATGTGTTCTATGGTTATATTTCCTTTCTCAAGTTTCCTTGCTTTCCATAGAGTTAATAATTCTCTTTTTTCCTTGGCTTACCATACACTTAACACTAATTCTTCCCTACATGTTGTAAATCTCTCTTTAAATATTTTTTTAAATGATTTTGTTTATTTATTTGACAGAGGGATCACAACTAGGCAGAGAGGCAGGCAGAGAGCCTGATGCAGGGCTCCATCCCAGGACCCTGAGATCATGACCTGAGCCGAAGGCAGAGGCTTAACCCACTGAGCCACCCAGGTGCCCCAATATGTTTAAAATATTGTCAATTTTATTTTTTCCTAGAAACTTTCCATCTTGAAGATCTCTATCCTCCTGCTTTGATCTGGACTGGATATTCCAGAGGCTATGGTGAAGTTAACGTCTTAGAACTTTCTTATTATTGGTGATTCCCTTAGCTTTTCTCTTCCAGTAGATTCTCTGATTCCTTTATCTGTGTCCTCCTCTTTCTTGGTGTACTTCTTCAGAAGCTTCATGGTAAAAAGATATGTAAGATAAGGCAGAGGTGACTTTTTTTGCTCTTAGGTAAGTGAAAATGTCATTATTCTGCACTTACCCTTGACTGATAATTTGGCTAGGTATAGAATTCTAGGATGCAAATAATTTCTCTCCAGCTTTGTAAAGCAATTCTGTACTTCTTGGGATTGCATACTGATTCTGAAAATATTAAATCAACTTGACAATATCAGTGATTATCACAGTGGTAATCTATTGGTAGATTTTTGAGAACTGGAGAAAAGTTGAAGGGCAAGAGGTCACCCTTTAACAGGCATATATTGATTATGGTAGTGAGAATGGTGGCGTTAATTTACCTTCTTCAAGCTCCTTTCCTTGCTTAATGACCTTCGATGTCTCTCCCACTCCCCTGTCTATAGGATCAAATTCAGTCTTTTCTAACCAGCCTTCCCAGCTCCTACCCACCTCCCACCTTCCTCACTTGCCTTCTCTAGTGCAATCCAGAGAAGCTATTCTTCTTCTTGTTCCCCGCTCATTTTTTCTTTTGCCAGACAGGAATTCTGTTCCCTGAAATTTTCCTTCTTAAAATAAATCCTATACTTTTTCAAGGCCTATCTCAAAGATCATCATCTCCATGAGATCTGATTACAATGCTGTTTACTCTGGATTGGCTCACTCAACTTCTCTTTGCAGTTGGAGAGGTAGAAAGATTAAAACTACATTTCTGAAATTTTCTTGAAGCTAGGATTCTGTATTTGAATTAGGTTCTGCTTAACTAGATACACTCATGCAACGTTTGGGACTGAATTGATTGATTTGAAATTTGGAATTAAATTAGTCACCATAGCATCTGAAGAAGAAGAAAATGAATAAGGTCTAAAATAGAAGAACAGAGTTTCCCTCCAAGCTGATCCTCAAGGGGTTATTTTGTCACCCTCAAGTTTGACTATTTGGATGAACCAGGATCTGCCTACTTCAGTCATTAGTCATTCAGTGCATGTTTGCTGAATGAAGAACGAATTAATGATCTCTAGAAATCTACTAGAGATTTCAAGGACTGAGATACTCATTAATACTTGCCTCCAAAGAAAAAGAAAAAGAAGTAAAAAGGGAAAAGAAAAGAATATTTCAGAAAAACAGACATTATCCTGGAGAGTTCAGAGTTGTCTCCTACAATGGTGGCCAAGCGGTTGATGGAAGATATAGGGGTGGATTGTTAATTGACCCTGCACATCCCATCTAGAGAGTATCCTCCCAGTTCTGCCTGACTGGAAGCATTTTGTTCGATTCCTTTTGGAAGCAAGTTTTTCTCCCTCAAGTATCCTTCACTTCATCTAGTGTCCAGTTCATTTCCCACTTGCAAGTGTCATAGGAATATCACTCTATAACAACAACTCATGTATTCTCCCAAATTGAGCTCTGTGAAGTCCTTCATTGTGCTCCAGAGAACTCAGGCATATCTTCCATTATGTCACTTCTGACACAGAGAAGGAAAAAAGGACTCTGTTGAGAGTGGTTGACAAGACCAGGACAACATGTTCCCAAGTCAGACAAGTCAGTCTTACAGCTGTTCCCAAGGAGCTCTTTGGAAAATGGCATAAATCTAGATATCACCTCAAATTCTATCTGCAGGGAGGCAACAAATATATGGTCAAATATATAAATAAATGTTTCAAATGACCACTTACTAACTAGCAGTTAATGAAATGACCACTGACTAACACTGTGCTCACCAAAAATCATGGGGTACCAGAAAAGATAAAAGAAAGTAGGAGAACCAGAGTCAGAAGCAATAACTAAGTTAAAACATTCAAACATGATTGAACATCTCATCTATTATGTGCTGCTTTCAAATACATTATCTTGTTTATATTTTTTAAAGATTTTATTTATTTGAGAGAGAGAGAGGAGAGAGCACAAGTAGGGGGAGCAGCGGGCAGAGGGAGAGGGAGAAGAGGTTGGCCATGGAGCAGAGAGCCTGATGTGGGGTTCGATCCCAGGACCCCAGGATCATGACCTGAGTTGAAGGCCAACGCTTAACCAATTGAGCCACCCAGGTGCCTGAAGCACATTACCTTGTTTAATATATACCTTGTGAATTATATATTATCAACCCCATTTTGCAAAAGAGGAAACCTTAGAGTCAGAGGAGTTAAATAACGTGTCCAGGGTCACACAGGTGGTATCTGAACTAGGATTTGGACCCAAGCATCTTGATTTTAAGTCATGGGCTCATTTTCAGTCTTTGTGCAATTATATGGGTCCCAGGATATGAACAGATGGTGAGAACCAGGGAAGGAGTTGGAAGAGACACAATGTCCATTAATGGTTTCAGGATGGATGCCAAGGGGAAAGGTGAATGGATAATTGTTTGTCCTGGGAAAGGGAATATCTTATGACTTGTTATCCTACTCTTTACTCCAACAGAAGTTGGACAAGCAGAAACCCCCATTAGCCAGGAAGAGTCATATGTATTTCTCAGGAGCCCTTTGATCCTGAAGAAATTCTCTTCTGTCTAGAGCTTTCTGGGAGCCTTCTAGAAACTTGGCAGTAAAGGGGAGCATCCTTTATTTCTTTATAGTAATATTCCTTTATAGAAATATAGGAATATAGACCTCCCTTTAAAGGGGAGTTCCTTTATTCCAGCTCACTCAGAGAACCTCCATTATAATCGGTTAGGTACACTGGTTTTCCCCATACAAAATAGTATGCCAGTGTGGCACTGTACAGCTTCGGATCTAGTATCTCATCAAGATTTATGTCCTTTACTGACATATTCATTCACTTGGTGAGTACTTATTTATTTTTTAAAAGATTTTATTTATTTGACAGAGAGAGATCACAAGTAGGCAGAGAGGCAGGCAGAGAGAGAGAGGGAAGCAGGCTCCCCGCTGAGCAGAGAGCCCAATGTGGGATTCGATCCCAGGACACTGAGATCATGACCTGAGCCGAAGGCAGAGGCTTAACCCACTGAGCCACCCAGGTACCCCTCATGTGGTGAGTATTTATTGCATTCCAATTAAATACTCAGCTGTTTTTAGCCCTATGGCTCATAAAAGAAACTACTTACTATCTCAAGAAGTTTACCATCTTAGAGATAAGACTAGAAACACACAAGTCTGTAAACGAATAATCCAGAGTAGGAATGATTAAGTGTCCCAAATAATGAAATGAGCTATTAATATTATATTGTATATATTTTTTAAGTAAATGGAATGGTTAAATGGCAAATTTTATTACATATTTTTTTAAACACACACACACACATGCTGTAATGGGAACTTAAGTTTTTCATGGGAACTGAGATAGAAACTTTGAATTGGAATCACTCGATGTTCTAAAACCATCAGGAACAATGTCAATCTTAATTTGGAGCCCCATCCTGCCATCATATCTAACATATTAAAATGTACTCACACTTGCATTAAATCCATGTGTGTGTGTTTTGTGTATCAAATATTTTTCATAAAATGCTCCTTATACTTTAAAATTTTTGTTTTTAAACTTATTTGAATAAAAGTAATTCCTTTAAGTCATAATTGACTACTGTATTCTGGCAAGATGATGCTTATCCAAGAATTTGGGGAAGGGGCAAAATATAACTTACAAAAATGTATTTTTTACAAGTACTGAAATTAATCATGAAAAATGATAAAAATATGACATATTGTAGATATTTAATCTAATAAATATTAATTTTGATTTGTAGTTTTCTTTTAGAATCAAGAGCCAGTACATACCGTTTACATATAATTGCTAAAAAGAAAACACATAGACCCTTGGATTGTATTCAGGTGCCCATGAATAGAAATGACCTGGATTTGGTACAGAGAATGAAAACAAGAGCAAGGCTCTAATAAGTGTGTATATGCTATGAAATGGAACTTTTTCTACTCATTTTTGCTTCCTCCTTGGAGAATCACACAAAACATGAACGGCACTAGTATAAAGGACACTGCTTTCCATCAGAATTGGTCTTTCCCCACATGTTCTTGAAATTACTTAAGTGTGGTGATACTCAGAGGCAGAGGAATGGACTTGGTGGCCACCCTGAAGTCCTGTAGAGATTGGGTGCCCATCAGTGAGGACCCCAATGAAGGACATAGGGCACACTGCTTGGCCATTGCCAGACAGCCTATAGTTTGTAGCAAAGTGATGGGAGACACCACTCCCCACACTGGTCCCTCAACTCCCCACCAGTTTCAGGACCTGCAAATCAAACTAAAATCTTCTAAACACCGAATTTCAGATGTACATCAGTAGTGCTCACCAGCTGAAATATTTTATATTTAAAATATCTCACCTTTTTATCCTGGAATTATGTCCATAATGAATGCCTCTTATCCATCTCTGGGCACCCTCAGGAAGACAGAGTGGTTGTTCCCCAGCAGGACAGCTCAGCAGATTTTCACAATCCTTTCCATGTACCACAGGCAGGAAGGGACAAGGAGAGAGGGAGAAAGGGAGCTCGGCCCCTGAGGTTCAGGGCCACTGGAGGGCCAGGCTGCGTTGGGTTTGTGGGCAGAAAGCAGGATAATATGCGCTGATTCAGGAAAGAAGTATGGGGCACAGTTCTACCCCGAGGGGATCTATATTTAGTTGGGGAGACACATGCAGTGATTGAACGCAACCACCAAGAAGTAGAAGCAAGTCTTGGATGGTGGGGTAGTCACAGCAATTCCAGGGAAGGGAGGGATGGAGTCTCCAAGGAAATCATGGTGACTGAACCAGGCAGCACTTCCCACACCCCCACTCCCCCACTACTCCCTCCTCCCCCAAATCCCCCCACCCACACTACCCCACCACAGGCTGGAGGCTGTTTATCTACCCTGTTGAATCGCTTAGCTTTTCCAAGTTTCTCTCTCGTTAAAGACACTTGCCACTCTTCTCCCTCCTGGAAATATTGGCAAGCTTCTTTAGTCATTTGTGTTTCTTTACATTATCAAGGCCAGAGGTATATCTTCTCTGATAGATAATGGCCCTCAGTTAAGACTAGCAAAAGCTATTTTGCTTGATGTATTAGTGCCCTATTTTAAAATAATCCTATTCCCTTGATTCTTTAGTATTTACAATTTTTGTAAGTACCGATTATATTTTCTAAGTCAAAGTGGGATAAAATTAGTGCATTGTATCCTGTTGTTGCCGCTTTCTGGAGTAGTCCATCTTACATATTTGAACAATACCACCCCGGTGTAATTTTAAAAGGTAAGAGCTTGATTCTTTAAAAAACACTTAGACGGGCAGTGTGAGCTCTCCCTGAGGATCCTCACATTAGGAGTGTTTTACATATATCACACAAAAGGAAAATGTGTTCTGAGGGGATCGAGGCTCATCGGAGATGAGAGCTGAACCCGCTGAATTGTGACAAATGGGCCCTTTCTTGCCAGCTGCACACTGTCGGCCGGACAGCCTTTGAGGCCACCTTCTGTTAATGGGCTTGGGTTTTGGGGAGCAACTGGTGGGGGCCTATGAAGTCCCTTTCAACTTCGTAGCGGCCCTCGTGGGCTTTGGACTCCACCACTTTGGGTTATCTAAATCTCCTGAAATAAGGAATTAGTGATACACAGTGAGCAGTGGCTTTAGGGGTGCTGACAGGTGAGGAGGGGGAGAGATGAGTATGAGCTTGAATAGTCCGAGAAGTCTTCCTGGAGGCGTAGGACTTCAGCAGAGCCGGAAAGGGTCACTAGGATTTAGGTGGGCAGAGCAGTGGGCAAAGACAAAACTTGACCGTGGGCTCTTCACTCGGCTGTGAGAGACCATCGCCTTAGAAACTTCTTAGCGGCCAGCTCCTTGCCTGTTACACGGACTGATGACTTTACAGAGTGTTCATCTATGGTTGTAGACTCTGCTCCGCCCTCTTTTTGAAATCTTAAATTAAAATTAAAATAAATAAATAAATACATGCATAGAGGAAAATATAACAAGTGCCCATGTCATCCCAACAGGAAAATATTCTATCACATTTCTTTAGTTTTTTTGGTTGTTGTTGTTTGTTTGTTTTGTTTTATTTTGTTTTCACTTTAGTGAACAATTGACCTGGCTGGGGTCAGGTTTTAAGTTCCAATCAGCCTCCTATGGATTGTCGTTTCCATAGTCAGTTCTAGTTTTACTTTATTTTTTTCTATTCTATTCTATTCAATTTTTTTCATAGAGAGGGAGAGCCAGAGGGAAGAGCAGAGGGAAAGAAAGAGACTCTTAAGTAGGCTCCACACCCAGCCTGGAGCCCAAGTCGGGGTTTGATCTCACGACACTGAGCTCATGACCTGAGCCAATATCAAGAGCAGACATCTAACCCACTGGGCTACCCAGGTGCCCCTGTTCAGATCTTTTTATAATAAAATGACTTTTACAGGTAACATATTCTCTTATGTCCCTCTCCAGTCCCATCCTCCCCATGGGCAACCCTATAATGAATTCAGTTTATAGCCAGTTCATATCTTTATACTTTTCAAGTGTGTGTGTGTTTTATTGACCTGTTCAAAGATTATTTCCCTTTATTTATTTATTTTTTTTTTAATCAGGAAGTGATAGTCAAGGACCAGACACTAAAATGGAGAATATGGAGCACGTGGCTGCTCAGTCAGTAGAGCAAGAAATTCTTGATCCCAAGGTCTTGAGTTCAAGTGCCACCTTGGGCATGGAGTCTACTTTAAAAAAAAAATGACTCCATGAAAAATTAAAATAAAATGGGGAATTAGCTGAGTGGAGGTTAGAGGACAGAGGAGTCTGGAAAGTTGAAGACCCTTGATTCAAAATCAGTGCCCCTTTTGTTCCTTCTGACATAGATCACATGCCTACTGAAGCTATAGTCTTAGGAAGAAATTCAGGATCTTGGTGTGTTAACTACTTCTTACTGCTTTTGGTAAAATCCCACAAGAGAGAGATGACTACAGGCATGCTAACGCAGAGAAAGGAGGGAGACTGAGCAAGAGAAACATCAGTCTCTTGCCATCCCCCAGGTCCTCTCCCGATAATCTAATCCTTTGCACTCAGGACAGTTTAGATTGGCCATTAGATTAAAGGGTTTCCGTTACTTGCATTCAAAAGATCCTAATTGACAGGATCCATAAATAACTGTGTATTTTGTAACAAACAGGTAGCCATAAACAATATATTGCTTTGTGTCTTTTAAAATTCACTTAAATGGGGGCGCCTGGGTGGCTCAGTGTGTTAAAGCCTCTGCCTTTGGCTCAGGTCATGATCTCAGGGTCCTGGAATCGAGCCCCACATCAGGCTCATCGAGGAGCCTGCTTCCCCCTCTCCCTCTGCCTGCCTCTCTGCCTACTTGTGATCTCTCTCTCTGTCAAATTAAAAAAAAAAAAACAACTTAAATTCACTTAAATGAAATCCTACAGTTTATAATGTTACATAAGCCTTTTTTTCCTCTACACTGTTTCTGGGTCTATCCATGTTGATACCTTTAAGTACAGTCCATCCATTTTAACTCCTTGATAGCAGTTTGTAGAATAAATATTGCATAATTTATTTATTCCTTTTTCTACTAATGGACATTTGGATTGTTTCCAATTTTTCGCTGTTCTAGTGCTAGAATGAACATTCTTGTAATATCTCCTTGAATACACACGCAAATGTTTTTCTACAGTATTTAACTAAAGGCAGATCTACTCGGGCATAGGATATGCACAAGTCACGTTTTGCTGGATATTGCCAAGTCGATCTCCAAAATGGTTATGCCAATTTGCATTCCCACCAGCATTGTGATAGAGTTCTTATTCTCCCATATCCTTTCAACAACCAGAATTTATTTTCTGCTAATCTGATGTGTGTGAAATGATCTCTCATTGTGATTTTAATTAGTGCTCCTTGATTATACTTCAGCTGAACCTTTTAAAATGTGTTTTAGGCTACTCAGGTTTCTTCTTACTTGAATCACGCATTTTTCTATTTGGTTGTTTGTAGCTCTTTATTCTAAATAATAATCTTTTGATTGTTGTATATATGACGTAAATATCTTCTCCCAGATACCGCTAGGCTATTCATTTTGTTGATGATGTCTTTTGTTCACAAAGTTTTCCATTTGGATGTCACATTTTTTCAGCCTTTTCCTTTATGATTTCTGTGTGTGTGTGTGTGTGTGTGTGTGTGTTCTGTGTGTGTGTGTGTGTGTCTTTAAGAAACATCATACCTTACCTTGTGGTCATAATTTATTTACCTATATTTTCTTCAAATAGATTTGAAGTTTTTATTTTTTAAGTAATCAACTTTATTTTTAAAAAATTTTATTTGTAAGTAATTTCTACACCCAACATTGGGCTCAAACTTACAACCCCAAGATGAAAAGTTGTGTGCTCTACCTATTGAGCCGGCCAGGGGCCCCAGTCAACTTCACTTTTAAGAGGAGTTTCAGGGTCACAGCAAAATTGAGCAGAAGGTATATTGAGTTTCCTCATACTCCATGTGTCCACACAAGCACAACCTCCCGCACTATCGACATCCAGCAGCAGACTGGTACATTTGTTACAAATGATGAACCTAGGGATGCCTGGGTGGCTCAGTCGGTTAAGCATCAGCCTTCAGCTCAGGTCATGATCTCAGGGTCCTGGGATTGAGCCCCGCATCAGGCCCCTGCTTCCCCCCTCTCTCTGCTCCACCCTGCTTGTGCTCTCTCTCTCTCTCTCTCAAATAAATGAAATCTTAAAAAAAAATGCTAAACCTACTGTTGGCACATCATTATCATGCAAAGTCCATAGTTTACATTAGGGTTCACTCTTAGTGTGTCCATTTTATGGGATTTGACAAATATATGATGAATGTATCTACTACTGTAGTATTGCACAGACTATTTTCACTGCTCTAAACATCCTCTGTGCTGTGCTTCTTCATCCCTCTCTCCTTAATAACCTCTGGAAGCCACTCGTCTTTCTCACTGTTGCCAGTTTCGTGTTTTCCAGGATGTCACGTGGTTAGAATCAAACAGTATGTAGCCTTTTCATATTGGCCTCTTTCACTTAGTAAGTTGCATTTAAGGTTCCTCCATGTCTTTTCATGGCTTGATAGCTCATTTCTTTTTAGTGTTAAGTATGTCATTGTCTGGATGTACCAGTTTATTTATTCACTCATTAAAGGACAGACATCTCAGCTGCTTCCAAGTTTTGGCAAGTATGAATAAAGCTGCTGTCAACATCCTTGTGCAGAATTTTGCATGGACATAAGTTTTCAGTTCATTTGGACAAGTATTAAGGAGCATGATTACTGGATCACATGGTTAAAATATATTAGTTTTGTTACAAAACGCCGAACTGTCTTCCCACGTAGCTGTACCATTTTGCATTCCCACCATCAATGGATACAAATTTCGGTTGCTCCATATTCTTGTCAGCATTTGGTATTGTTGGGGTTTGGATTTTAGCCATTACTAATAGATATGCAGTGGTATCTCATTGTTGTTTTAATTTGCAACTCCCTAGTGACATATGATATTGAACATATTTTCATATGCTTTCTTTCCTTCTGTATATCCCTTTGGTGAAGTGTTTGTTGAAGTCTTTTGCCCATTTTTAAACTGGATTGTTCTTTTTTTATTGCTGAGTTTTAGGAATTCTTTGTATACGTTGGATAACAGTTCTTTATCAGATGTATATTTTGCAAATATTTTCTCTCAAGCTGTGGCTTGTGTTCTCATTCTTTTGATAATGTCTTTCCCAGAGCAAAAGTTTTTCACTTTCATGAAGTTGAGTTTAATAATTATTTCTTCTAAAGATCATGCCTTTTGTGTTATAACTAAAAGATCATTGCCAACCCAAGACCATCTAATTTTTCTCCTATATTATCTCCTAGGGGTTTCATGGTTTTGCATTTTACATTTAGGTCTACCATACATTTTGAGTTAATTTTTGTGAAGATTTATTCTTTTGCATGTGAACGTCCAATTTTTCCAGCAACATTTATTAAAAAGATTATCTTTGTTCCATTTTTTTTTGTCTTTACTCCTTTTTCAAGATTAGTTAACCATATTTATGTGAGTTTATTTCTGGACTCTCTGTTCAGTTCCATTGATTTATTTGTCTATTCTTTTGCCCATGCCACACTGTCTTGATTACTACAGCTTTATAGTAAGTCTTAAAATTGGGTAGTGTCACTTCTAGGACTTTGTTCTTGTTCTAAAATACTATGTTGGCTCCTCTGAATCTTCTGCTTCTCCATTTCAGAATCGGTTTGTCAATGTCCACACAATAACTTGGAACTTTGGGATTACACTGTATATTACATTCTTGACTAATAGTTGGTTATTAGTGTCTAGACATGCTCACACTTTTTCTATGTTGGTGCTGAACCCAGTAGCCTTGCTTAATGCTCTGATTAGATCTAAGAGCTTGGTTTTTAAATTTTCTATGCAGATAATTATGTTTGTAAATGACATTTTTTCCTGTTGTTCTATGTAACTAAAGTTTTCTTTGTGTTGTCTGTAAATAACTAAAATTATCCTGGTGTTATTGCATTCTCTAGGACCTCCAGTATAATTTTATGTAAGAGGAGCAAAAGAGGGCCTCCATGTCTTTTGAAATCAAGGGAATTCAAACTAAACTTCAAACATTAACTAAGATCTTATTGTAGATTTTTGGGTGATATTCTGTATCACATTAAAACAGACCCCTTCTATTTCCAGTTAAATATTTCCTTTTTTTCTTAGTTATGAAAGAGTATTTTTCAAATATTTTAGGCATCTGCTAAGATAATCATGTTTTTCTCTTTTAATCTGATAAGTGGTCACTTACATTGATATATTTTTTGCTATTGACTGATACAATTCTAGGATAAATCCTACTTGATCAAGACATATTATTGCTTTTGAACCCTTCTGAAGTTAATTTGATTTTGTATTTTCCAGCTATGTTCATAAGTAACATTGCCATATGGTTCTCTCCTCCCTTCTTTCCTCTCTCCCTCCCTTCCTTCCTTCCTTCCTTTCCCCTTTTTCATATGACTGTCTATTACCCTATTATCCTAATTCAGGTAATAAACCTGGTGGTTGGTCTAAGGTTAAACTAGCTATATGGAATGAGTTAGTTTTTTCTAACTTTCCATTCTCTGGAACAGTTGTTTTGATGATGGACTTACGTACTGATTCAATTTATTTAGTAATGACTACAGATCCCATAAAGGTAACAATTTTCTTTGAGTTAGTTTTGATGATTATCCATTTATCTAAGTTCTCAAGTTTAGACAAATTCAGTTTTCAAATATCAGTAAAATCATCTATAGATTATTTTATGATTTAAAATTCCTACTACATCTGTAGTTAGGTTCTCTTTCACCATTCAATGTTACTATTTATCTATTTTCTCTATTTTCTACTTAATCTATCCACCTGGTAGAGGTGGATAGAGCTCCCACTGTAATTTGAGGTTTAGAAATTTGAGGTTTAAAAATTTTTTTCCTTGTAATTATGTCAGTTTTTACTTTATATATTTTGAAACTGTCATATTAGGTACATACAATTTCATGATAATTACACCTTATTTATTAATTGTTTCTGCATTATGAAATATTCCACTTTATTTGTCTTTTGCCTTATATTGTATTTTGTCCAACATGAATAATTATTTTGATTAATATTTGCCTTGTATACCTTTGCCCTGCACTTGGCTTCAATGTTTCTATTATTTTGCTTTGAGGTGTACTTGTAGACAGCACATATTTGGATTTTGACAATCTAATGTGATAAGCTCAGGCTTTTTGTAGTTGAGTTTTGTCCACTTATGTTTATGACAATTACTGAAATATGGAATTATTTCTGGCATATTTTTTCTATTTCTTCTTTTCCATGTTTGTCCTTGACTTTCTGCTCCTTTTCTCTTGTTGGATTGATGATATTTTCTTTATCTCTACTCGTTTTGTTTTCTCTGCTAATTGGAGACTGCATAGATTTTTAAATTTTGTTTTAAAGATTTTTTTTACATTTTATTTTTTAAGTAATCTCTACACCCTACATGGGGCTTGAACTCATGACTCTGAGATCAAAAGTTACATGCTCTTCTGACTGAGAAAGCTGGATGCCCCTATTTTTTATTATTTTAATGTTTATCCATACCTTAAAATTTTTTACTACGATATATTTAAATATATAGATAGTCGTACCAAATAATAATATACTCATCAGTGTACTCACTGTTCAGTTTCATGGGCCATGTTTGGCTCAGATTTTTTATAAAGAAATAAAACATGGGCACCTGGGTGGCTCAGTTGATTAAGCGTCTGACTTTTGCTTTTGGCTCAGGAAATGATCTCAGGGTCATGAGACTGAGCCCTGGGATGGGCCAAGTCTGCTTAAGATTCTCTCTCTCCTTCTTCCCCTCCACCTACTTGCACATGCATACGTACTCTCTCTTTCTCTAAAATAAATAAATAAATAAGTAAATAAAATCTTAAAAAAAAAAAAAAGAAAGAAAACGTTATAGAGCAGTTGAAAACTCTGAGTACCCCTCTCTAATCCCACCTCCTTTCTCTCCAGAGGCAACCACTAATCAAAATTTGGCATTTATCATTTCCATCCATGTGATATATGTATGTGTTCATTTTTCCAATACAGTGTTGCTTTGTGATTTAAAAAACTTTTATAAATGGTATCTTGCTATCTGCATAATTCTACACCCATTGTTTTTATTATATAATATACTACCTATTATTGTTTTGAGATTTATTTATTTTAGCCCGTGTGGCTTTAGTTGGTATCTTTAATTACTGTATAGTATCTATTGAAAAAAACATGTCATAATCCATTGTCCTGTGGATGGATATTTTGGCTGTTTCCAATTTTTCACTGTCATAGATGCTGTTGGAATAAACTTTCTTATACACAGTTCCTCAGGCAAATGTGTGAGTTTCTTTATGGCATTAACTTTGAAGTAGAGTTTCTTTATCCTAGGGGAGGGGCAATTTTGACTTTACTAGATACTATAAAATTGTTCTGCACAGCGGTAGGACAAACTTAGACATATATTTGGTGCGTTTCCCAGACTCCTTTGCACCTAGCATTCCGGATATGGTCTAGTTCTGCCGATAGAACACACGTGTTAAAAACCCGGAGGGGGCATAAGCCAGGCTCTGCTGCGGCCGGAAGCTAGCACAGTTGTGGAGACATTTGTTTCCCGTGGTGGGATTAGCAGGGGTCTGAGGGCCTGGTCCTTCGCCTCAAGGGGGTGGAGAGCAGGGTACAGGACACTCATTCTGTTGGTATAGATCCTAATAGCAGCTTCCTGATCATGGTGACTTCAGATCATGTAAGAGGCAGCCACTATCTTGGTGGCTCAGTTAGCTAGGGAATTGGTGGCCTTGAGAACTATTTCTGAAAGCTCAATCTGGAGTCTGTTTCTTTGGTGCAATGATGCTGTGAGCTATTGAATATCCCGTAAGAAACTCCTTTCTATTGAATTTTCCAGAGGCGTGATGTTCCCTGCCATGACCCAGCCAATAGATTGTTTTCATGGTTCTTTTTTCCTAGAATCAAGGTGCATTATGTTTTCAGTTCCTTTTCTGTAAAAGTCCATTTAAAATTTTTAACTGATCTTTGGTATGATCATCATTTTAAAGCTTAATCAATGCTTTAGACATGTTCTTAAAGGTAATAGATGCACATGTTGAACATTTGAAAAGCACTAACAGGTTCTCAGTGAAAAGTAGGTCTTCCTCCCATCTCTGTCCTCAAGCAGCTCAGTTCCCCAGACCCAAATACTTCTATCAGTTTTGTGCTGATCATTTCAGAGTTATTTTTATGTATAGAGAAGGACACACATGTATCTTTTTTTTTTTTAGATTTTTATTTATTTATTTGACAGAGAGAGAGAGAGATCACAAGTAGGCAGAGAAGCAGGCAGAGAGAGAGGAGGAAGCAGGCTCCCCGCTGCGCAGAGAGCCCGATGTGGGGCTCGATCCCAGGACGCTGGGATCATGACCTGAGCTGAAGGGAGAGGCTTTAACCCACTGAGCCACCCAGGTGCCCCTCTTATTTTTTTTTTAATAAGCAGTATCATGCTACACGGGTTTTATACTAGCTTTCATGAAAGAGTTGTTGGGGAAAAGAATGTGGACATAGAAAATGCAAAGACATCTTCATAGAGAAATTATGATAAAGTGTACACCTGTGTAACCACCACTCAGATCAAGACACAGAACACGGTCAACACTCCAGAGCCTGTTTCTTCTTCACATCCATTCCCTCTCTCCCTGTAGAGGGAACCATTATCTTGACTTTTGTGATATCCACTTCCTTGTTTTTCTGTATAGTTTTGCCTCCTCTGAATGGTATCTCTAAACAATGAAGTTTAGCTTGGCCTGCTTTTGGACTTTATATAAGCAGAATCATATTGTATATATTCCTTTGTGTCTTTGCTTTTTTTTTTTTTGGTTAATATTATATTTTTAAGATTCATCCATGTTGTTGAAGGTAATGCACTTTGCTTTTTCCACTTACAAATACATCTGGAGACTGTTTCATTGCACTGCATGTAAGAACAATAATTTATACAACCAGTGTCATAGGACAAGCATTTAGGTTGTTTTTCATTTTTCGCTATTACAAGTGTGGTTCAGTAAATATTCTTATATTACCTGTGTGAATACATAAGTAGAATAAATTCCTAGATGCTAAATCCTAGAGTCAAAGATGATGTTCATTTGTACTCTTGATAGACATTGTTAAATTGTTCTTTATAAAGATCATGTTAGTATATATGCCCAACATTAATGTACATTTCCTTTCTCCCTACACAGTCTCACATTTAAATCTTTTTCCTAGTTGATAAGTGAAATGTGGTACTTCATTGTCATTTTGTTCTTCTTTTATTATGAGAGAGGTCAGGCCTCTTTTCATTTTTTTAAATTTTGCCTTTCCAATTCATGTGGTTTTTTTTTGAAGCTTTTATTTAAATTCCATTTAGTTAACATACAGAGTAATATTAGTTGTCAAGTGCACGATGTGCACATTTCCCACTTCCATACATCACCAGTGCTCAACCACGTTCCCTTTTCATTTTTTTAAAAGACTTACTTATTTGAGAGAGAGAGATAAGAGAGTGGGGTAGGGGTAAGGGGACAAGCAGACATCACGCCGAGCACAGAGCTGGCCATGGGGCTCAATCCCATGACTCTGAGATCATGACCTGAGCCGAAATCAAGAGTCAGACTGCACCAGCCAGGTGCCCCCAGTTTTCATTTCTGAAAACAATTTCTATTTCCTTTTCTGTTAGTTGGTCTTTTTGTCACTGACTTTTAGAAACTTCATATTAAAGTTATTCCTTTCTTATGTGATGAGTTGTGAGTATTTTTTCCCCAAATTTTTGTATTTTGTTTGTTTTTGCTGCTATTTATGTTGTTTTTCTCCCATATATAAACTTTGGTTTTTATATAATCAAGTTCTCCAAACTTTTCTTTATGGCTTTTTGCCTTTATGGCATAAGTAGAGATGCTGTCCTCAGTCTGGACTCATTAAAAGTACTGTCCCATATTCCCTCTTGCCCTTTTAAAGTTCATTTGTTCTGCTTTTTACCATTGGTCCATCTGGAGGATGTGAGATAGATATGCAAATTATTTCTATTCATAGTTCCTTAATGTCTATTCATGTGCCAATATCAGACTGCTTCAATTTTGTAGCTTTATGATATATTTTAATATCTAGAGGAGCCAGTCCCCTTCATCCCACCTCATTTTTAGAATTTTTATGGCAACTCTGGCTTGTTTGTTTTTCCACATGACATGTAGATTCAGTTTGTCAAGACTCTTTCACCAAAAACATGTACTGGGATTTATAGATCAATTGAGAGAACAGTCACATCTTTATGATGTTGACTCTTTCTGTACAAGAATATCCTTTGCCCAGGCCTTCTTGGGTCCACGTTGTCATTCATTGCCATCTTAAATAACCCAGCTCTTGGACATTACCTGCTTGATCTCTCCCTAAGTAGGGTTTCTTCCTTTATCTCTTGGAACTGGTTCCCACCTTATTTAGAAGAGCTATATATAAATTACTTTCAATGAATTGTGTACTCAGCCATGTCACTGATTTAAGAGTTTTTCATTCAATTCTCCTATATGAAGAATGATCACTTCACTTCTTCCCTGTTTCAGTTTGTGGGCCAATAATTCCAGAACAGTATTAAACAATAGTGTTCAAAAATGACATTGCTGATTTGTTTTTGACTTTTAGGAGGCTGCTTCCATGGTTCCACCCAGCCAACTGAAGCTTCCCTCCAATAAGCTGGAGAAAGCCAAGGCTATGGGGAAAAGATGGGGCAAAGTTCATGACCTTCACTGAAAGCCGATGGCTCCTCCCCACTGGCTGGGCTGGGTTGCCAGGATGCTTGGCTTTGCTCAGTTGCACACCTTACCCTTCCTCCAGGCTTGGTCAAAGACAAGTCCTGTAAGAGGTTGAAACCCGGTAACGGATGTGAAGGATTTGGGGAGGTGTTCAGGGAATCCTCTGGATTTCTCTAAATGGCCAGAGCTGACCATGACAGTTACAGCTCTGGGGGCATTGGCTCTTCCTCCTCCATTAACTCCCTTTGTGTTGTGTGTCCCCCTTTCCACTCCATGTGTGGACAGGGAAGCTGCTTGGCTCATGGAGACAGGAAAGACGACGAGGACAGGGAACATTTTCTTGCCTTTCCTCCAAGTGCAATGTGAATTTGGAATATCTTTGTTTCTTCACAGTTAATAGCATAACAACCTATTTACATTTATCTCCCCTTCTCCTACATGACAGGAACCCTTCCCTTCCCCCCCACCCTCCCCGGTCATCACAGGAACATTAGAGTAATACTCTTTTCTCAGTTAACCTTTCCTTCCAGGATAGTTTATTTTCAAGAGGAAACATTTGATAAAGCTCAGAGTAATTTTAAATACATGATTTGCCACGTTCACACTTGTCACTTATCATATGCTCTTCACTCTGACCTCCCCGCCATTCTGTTAACCTTCAGAGGCACCGTTAAAGCAAGCCATTTGCAGTTGCCCTGTGAAAACTCTGCATTTAAATTGCTTTTCCTCCCTTCCCCAAATTTTCCATAACTATAAATAAATTTAATTACCATTCCAAGAAGTGTAAGCAAATCTTCTATTACATTTTTTAATCTTTTATCTCCTCCTTGTCCCTCCGCCAAATATACAGTCTATCAGGCAGCTTCCCTACCTCTAGTGGCTGTGGCCCCTCTCTGCTAACCAATCCCCACACCCCCCCCCAATAAAAAATCTTAGCCAATTTCCCTTCTGTCTAAGTGGGTTTCCTGAGAGTTTCAGTCCGACCCCACACTTCAGGGCCTCCCTGCAGACCTGAGCACTTCTGTAAAGGGGGACAGTGGGGAATCAGTGTCTAGGGCCCCTAAAATGCCTCCCTTCTCTGGTGTCTAAATGTGGCATATCCAAGGTTGTGTTCTTATCACACCAGAAGAATGCATTTCCTTCTGCCGCCATGAGGTTGGGCCCAAATGACATCTTAGAAAGGCACACCAATAACAATTTACCTTGAAGGCTTTCTTCTTTTCCAGGTACTTTTTAATGCATCATTTCATTTATTCTTTTCCCCCCAATTATATAATAGAGTGTTCTCAGCTATATATTTTATTTGTTCTTGGCAAGATCTTCATAATGCAAGAAAGGATTTTTCTTGCCTCTCCATGCAGATGGGGCCATTAAGAAACACCACACACAAGCGTGCACACACGCATGGACACACACACACAACTGTATCTAGCTCCAGAATTGCTTCTTTGACTCCCACCTTCCACCCTTCCAGGTGATCTTACACTCTCATCCTTTGCTAATCACATCAACAGTTCATTACAGAGATAGCCCTGGGGTTTAGAGCAGGGGATGCTGGGTGCCTCCCCCTGCATGTGCTGGGAGCAAAGCAACTGTGTCTAGGTCTATGTCCTGGTCTCTGGAGCTTTCCATGCCTGCTGGTCCCTCCCTCAGGTTAGCCCCTGGATCCCTGTTCTACCTCATCTCCTCAGATCCCCACACAGTGAAACCAGGGGCCAGGCTTACTCTCTTTACTCTCTGCCCTCCATGCTATCCAGAGTTACACCCCATCTCTCAAATGCCTCCCTCCTTGAGCCCAGGACTCTCACAGGAGTGACCGGGCTGCCTAGCTACCCACTCTTGGTCTTCTGGTCCACAGGACCAGTTACCTCTGGGCCTTTTGGTCCTGGGACACTGGCGTTGGTTTTTCTAGAACTGAGCAGAGAACAAGGGGAAGATGGACACATCCCTGAGATGGGAGCAGGAAGACCGAAAGCAAGAGAAAGACTGAGAAAGACTGGAGAGGACTCAGAACCTTCATTCCAGACAGAGCAACAAAGGCAGGGAAGGGGACCCATTCCAGATCTTCTGTCTCCTAATGGCCAGCTGAGTGTAGGATAAACTCATGCATGGCATGTGGGAAAGCTGTTGAAACTACTGTTTGCTCCTAGCCAAGAACGACAGTAATAATGACGATGAGAATTGCTGTATGCCAGGTCCCCTTAAGGGGCTTTATATGTAATAGCTCATTTAGGTCTCCAGCATCCCAAGCAGGAAGCAGTATTATTAACATACATTTAACAGCAGAGAAAATCGAAGCATAGAGAGGCAAGCAAATTTTCTAAGATCACAAAACGAGTTAATTGTCAAGTGAGGATTTAAAAAATCAGGGATTTGGGTTCTAGAGTCCATGTCCTTAACCATGACTCTTGAGAGTCACCAAGGAGAAGACAAATTTTAAATCTTGGTTTAATGGGTTTATAACTTGGAATGCCTTCAGCTGCAAATCTCAGAAACTCCTTCTCGAAATTACTTACACACTCATCATGGAAGAACCTTGGGGACATTATGCTAAGTGAAATGAACCAGTCACAAAAGGACAAATGCTGTTAGAATGGCTCTTATAAAATAGGCAAGAAATAACAGGTATTGCAAAGAGAAGGGAATCCTTCTACACCGTTGGTGGAAATATAAGTTGGTGCAGCCACTGTGGAAAACAAAAAATTAAAAATAGGATTACCATATAATCCAGTAATTCCGCTTCTGGATATTTATCCGAAGAAAATGAAAAGAGTAACTTGAAAAGATATCTGCACCCTCATATTCATTGCAGTCTTATTTATAACAGCCAAGATATGGAAATAACCTAAGTGTCTGCCAGGGGATGAATGGGTAAAGAAAATGTGGTATATATACACGGTGGAATATTATTCAGCCACAAAAAGAAGGAAATCTTGCCATTTGTGACTACATGGATGGACCTTGAGGGCATTATGCTAAGTGAAAGAAGTCAGACTGGAAAAGGCAAATTCCGTAGGATCTCACTTATATGTGGAATCTAAAGCAGTCCAACCAACCAACCAACCAACCAAATAAAAAAAAAAAAAAAGAAAACCCAAGGTCATAGATAACAGAGAACAGATCAGTGGTTTCCAGAGGCAGGACCTGGGTGGGTGGGCAAAATGGGTGAAGAGGAGTCAAAAAGTACAAATTTTCTGTTATAAAATAAATAAGTCATGGAGATATAATGTATGGCACAATCACTGTAGTTAACAAGACAGTTGTATCCTTGCAAGTTGCTCAAAGAGTGCAGCTCAAAAATTCTCACCACCGGGAAAAAAAAATGTGAACTATGGTCAGTGATGGATGGAATCAGACTTAGTGTGGTGATCATTTCACAACATAAGCGAATGTCGAGTCACTATGTTGTACACCTGAGACTAGTAGAATATTCCATGTCAATTATAGCTCACTATTTTTTTTTTTAAAGAGAACAAATGGTGTATGATTCTCCTTGTAGGAGGTTCTGGAGCCATCACATTCATAGAGTCAGAAAGTGGGATGGTGGTTCCAAGGGGCTGGAGGAGGGAAGGGGGTGGGGAGCCATGGTTAACGGGGCAGAGTTTCATTTGGGAAGGAGAGCGCTCTGCAGATGCACGGTGCCGATGGCCACCCAACACTGCGAGCGTATTCAATGCCACGGAATCACACTTAACAATGGCTCACGTGGTAAATTTTATGTTAGGTACACTGTACCACAACTGTTTAAAAAAGGCAAAAGAGACTTCTACAATAAGGACATTTACAACAGTCCCCGAGCACATAAAGGCCAAAGGTAGAGCACCTCTACAGCGTAGTATCAGTGGCTCGGGGTGACATCATGGAGGACCCAGAGCCATTCCCGCTCTCTGCCCTGCCTGCTCTGGGAGCCCATGTGCCTCCTAAGGTCATAGCACGGTTGCTGCAGTTGGACACGTCACATCCAGGCATGAGAAATTACAGAGAGAGAACATTTCTTCCTGGGGAGAAAGGCGTTTCCTTAGGAGGGAGGAAACATTTCCCAGAAGGCTCCCAGCACATCCGGCCCCATTTCCCTGACCAGTTACATCGCACCCCACTCCGTGCCAGAAGGGGCTGTCATGCTGTCTCAGACCCATCAGGGTTTGCCCTTTGGAGCTGAAGGCCACATGGAGTGGGGAGAAACCTGAACAAAATAGGGTCTGTTAGGATAGTGAGGGTGTGGGAAAGGATGCTGAAAGCCACCCAACTGGGTCCGCCATAGCTTTGCAAAATAACACTTAAGAAGGACATTTATTCGGGCGCCTGGGTGGCTCATTGGGTTAAGCCTCTGCCTTCGGCTCAGGTCATGATCTCAGGGTCCTGGGATCGAGCCCTGCATTGGGATTTCTGCTCAGCGGGGAGCCTGCTTCACCACCCCCTGCCTTCCTCTCTGCCTACTTGTGATCTCTGTCTGTCAAACACATAAATAAAATCTTTTTTATTTAAAGGCTATTTATTAGTCATGCTAACCACGATTTTGTCATTTTGTCACCCTCACTAAAACCTGTGTCATGAATACCTGTTAGATTCAACTGTTTAAAGTTTTTTAAAAAATGTATATATTATATATAACAACAATATCTCTTCTGTAGCTCATTTGATATAATCACCTTCTCATAATTGCTTAAAAATACAAAAGTGGCTGGGGTTATCTCTGCAATTTTGAAAACATACCTCTAAACTTCTTTTACACTGAAAAAGCTTAGAGGGAAGAAGGGAGGAGATCCATGGAAGAGGCGAACGTAGACTCGAGCATCGGGGCCGGGTCCTCTGTGCCTCCCCGCACCCACCCCCCTGCCCACCCACAGTGGGCCCCAGGGGCATGAGTCTTGGCTACAGAATCAGAGACCAGGTTCAAAACCTGGCTAGGACAAAATATGAGCTTCTCGACTCTGGGCAAGTGACTTAATCTTTCCAAAACTCCATGTCTTTGTTGTTAAAGAGAGAGGAAAGCAGTGTCAGGCCATAAGACACGCGAGGGGTTGTGTCGAGGAACTGAGGTAATCCTAGGTTCTTCCCTTTCCCTCGCTATCACATCCCTTCAGGATATGCAGCCTTTCCTCTCCTCCAATGCCCTGCACCGCCCCCCTGCACCTGGCCCTGCTCTGATAGCTCCCCAGCTCGCTTCAGGTCTCTGATCTTCAGCACTGCCCCCCCACCCCCCGCCGCCCCGCCATTCACTCACCGTGCAACTCTCAGAGTGACCTTCTGCTGTTGGCAGAAGGAAACTGAACAGCATGGCAAGGCCCACCAGGCCCTGGGACTGGGGCAGCCCTGTTTCCTGGTCACGGCCTCCTACCTGCTCCCAGCCCCAGCTGTCCCTGCCCTTCCTGGATGCCTCCTTGCTTACCTTCTCCCTCCACCTGAAATGCTGTCCTCCCACCTGACAGGCTAATTCAGCCTCCTGGTTAGTAGAGTTGGGAGTCAGCTGGGTCTGAGTTCTACTCCGGGCTCTACCACTAACCAGCTCTGAGGCCTGGGGCAAGGAACCTTACCTGTTTGAGTCTCAAGTCTGCGATGGGTCCGATGTTGCTTCTAGGGCCGTGGGAATGAGACAACAGGCAAGGAGAGGGGCGGTAGGAAGATTTTCTAAGGCCCTTGGCTTGAAGAGTCCCTTCTTCATTTCTTCATTTCTTCCCATTTCTTCTGTACCCTACTCTGGCATCCACAACGCATTTTGAAAGGAGTTGAGCCCCACCTTGCGTTCAAGTCTTCCTGCATCCTTACCCCCTCGGACTATAATCTCCTAGAGGGCAGAAACTCACTTCTTCATTTTGGAATCCTCAGCATCTGGCCCAGGGTGCTTCCCAGGGAAGATGTTTCCCCAAAAGTGTGTGCATCCCCGACCATGTAACAACCCATGAACAGCCTTGTGCCCGGTCCCCCAGGCCAGCCCTGGTACCGACTTCTCCAGGGAGACACAGAATCAGGGCTACCTTTGGAGGTAAAAGCCCATGGCTTCCATCGGGCTGTGTCCCCTGGGTAACCTAGTTGTGTCCCCTGTCATGCCTTGGGGGACAGCCCTGTCCTCCCTGCTCACTAACGTCTGAGACTGGAAGCGAGCTTATTCAAATGCGCACATGAACACCCAGATTGCTTTTCCCTCTCTCCTCTTCTTTGGTGAACAGAAAGTAGCGTTCCAGGGCCATTGTGTGACCGAGATCTCTCCCGAGTGGATTTATCAGTCTCGTTTTCAGATGAGGCCAGTACTTCTACACATGACCAGACCTACAGAAAGGTCTCCGGGAAGGAGGGGCTCGAGGACCCAGCCACCGTGAGCAGGGGTCAGATTGTTGGATGGGGTCCTGAAAATAGTCCTCATGTCCACAACTTTTTTTTTTTTTTTTCAGAGCCCCTGTGGACAAGGCTAGGCTGAAAGTCTGGTTTACCTCCGCTCCTCCCCCCAAGCCCACTCCATTTTTATATTGCTCCGAGGTTAATAGCCATGTCGTGTGGGGTCATAGAAGACATCTGTGTCTCAGATAATATGCTTACGGTGATTACCACACATAATTGACTGACCTTCCCTCATTCTTTCCCTGCTGCAGGCCGTGGCTGATAGGATGCAGCAAGCCACAAGAGTTTATTTTCCATCACACGCCATTGTGCTGCTGAGCAAATATTTTAGCAAGCTTTGAATGAACCACCTTTTCAAGCTCTAGGTTTTCAGAGTTAAAATAGGTAGCCATGACCAACCTAATAATAGTAGATTTTAAATCAGCTTCGGGCCACCCTACTTAGAGCACTATTGTGGGTCTCCTGGAAAACTAGGTTTGGGGCATGAGCATCGCAAGACCCTCTTCCCCTCAACCTTATCCTTCTCCACATTGCCTTGCAGGGAGTGGGGGATCTTAATAGTCCTCACTACAGTGTCTGGGTCTTGAGAAGGGAGGGAAATTCGCCTTTGGGTGCCCAGCCAACCAGATCCCAAAGGATAACTTGGGTCACCTCATCTCCCCGCATCACTGGTCACCCAAGACCCAGCCACCAGCTCTCGCATCCACCCACCATCACAGGACCATCTGGATGTTCTTAACAAAGAGCTTCGTGAGCTCTCCGCGCGCAGATCCCTCCTTCTGCCAAGACAACTAAGACTCCTGATCCTGGAGAGAATGGAAAACTAGGAGCCTGAAAAGAAAAAAATTCCCCAAAGCAAATTTCAAAATGTTACATTAAGATTTTAAAACTTTTTAATAATGTTTTACCTTAGCTCGATTCCATCTATCTAGCAATTAATCCATCAGCCTTCACATAATACACACCTACAGGAAACGCGATTTCGCGTCTCTGGGCTGGATTCCACTGTGAATTACTAATGTGTTAACATTCGGGAATTCCAAGCTCCCTAGATTTTCAGCATCGCCTCTCTCCACCCCAGCCCCTCCCAAGTAAGTTCCTATGTGCCACAGGGGCCAAGGTTGTGGCTCTGTGACTCCAGTGGGGTTGGGTCCCAGCCCCAGAGAGCCAACCAGGGTCTAACTCTAAATGGTACCATCTCACCCAGACAGCAAAATCTCCGTGTTTGCCCTCCCAAACCCTCGTCAACCACCCCCCCGACCTCTACAGGGCTGCATCTCAGGAGGGTTACCCCGAAAGCAAGTGTCAACAAAAAAGTTTTCTGCCACAGTGGATCCCATGAGTGTGCTTCAGAGTCACCTTAATTTGCGCAATAACCTAAATTGGGTCCTAGCTGCCTCTTAGAGAAAAGCACCTTCTATCATCAATTCACCATTTCACATAAGTCATCCATGTCTTCTGTTGGGAGGGGAGGGACCAAGGAGAAAGGTGGGGGTGTTGGGGGGGGGAGATCGCAACCGCTTAACAGAAAAATTATACATATTCTAAACATATGGGTGATCTTTAGAAAAATCTCAGCATCACTTCATAATTATATACTACAAGTTTTAATTAACTAAAGCTCTGCAAATCATAATGCCTTATTAAAATGCAATTAATCCTTTGATTAAAAAACAAAAAGCACAAGTATTTACAACAAAAACACAAGTAGAATAATTACAAATATCATGTACCCATTTCTTTTATTTGGGTGTCACTTATGATGTTGCCTGCTCCCTTCATTAATTCAAACACACACATTATCTCGCATCCACAGCAGCGTGAGTGACAGTGGCCACCAAACACACAGCACTATATCCTATTGATTTCGGCAAATCCTGAACAATGCCATTTGCATGCTTGTTTCTGTAATAATAAAGATATGCCATTCAGAATTAAAGCCCGGCCAGGCTAGTGGCAACTAATTGTGTTGTATGTAATGAGTGCAATTTCAATTTGATATCACCCTCAGCTTTTCTTGCCGCACTCGCTAAGTACTTTCAAGTCTTTGTGGGAAAATAATTGATTTTTTTGTGCCGTGGGCACAAGAAAATTATTATGATCTTTTGAATAATGCCAAAGAAAAGACCATGAATGATTTAAATTGGTATATGAAGAAGGCTCCGCCGTGGACGGCGGCTTGACTGACATCCGGCTAATGCAGTATCCAGATTAGCAGATTTAAGGAGGCAGCTAGTAGGAAACTAGTAAAACAGAAAAGGTTGCTACCGGGATCGGGTGGCAGTGCGGGTGTTAGTAGTGAGGCTTGTTGTTCCAAGTTGTTGTTCCTTATTGATTTGTTATCCGGTGTGGTGGGGGGAGCCGACAATTTGGGGATCTGAGGCACAACACGATTACATAATTGCCTGGCCCTCACCGCGGAGGGTATGTTGCCACTGATAAATTACACGTTGGAAAAGGGCAGATAGGAGGGGACTGAGCGGGGTTGTTGGCACGACGGCAATTCAGTTGGGTAGACCTGCCTGCGGTGGACAGAGCCCCGTGTCTGGAACATGAAAGTTAGTTAGCAGCTTTTTCTGACGTTCATCTCCAGGAAGAAATTGGGCGCAGGGTGGTCAGGGAGCGACTTGATTTATTCCTTAATCTCCCCCTTAGGAGCAACCGCTCCATCCCACTGTGAGCATGGCTTGGGTCTAGCAGAAGAGCTAAAGTCCCCTTTCAACCTGGGGTGATAACAGGGAAGGAAATCCAAACCTACGAGGTTTCCTTTGTGCCCATGAAACCTCAGATCTGCAGTCCCAACTGGGACTACCGGCCCCCTCCTCGCCTCTGTCTCCCCAGACTCCAGCCCAACCTTCCGTCCCCACTGTGGCTGCCCACACGTCAAAGGGAAGGGAATAAGCACCTTCAAAAGACAGATCACCAATTCAAAACACAATTCCACCTTAAAATGCATCCACCTTCCAAATCTCATTCTTTAGTGGAGGGAGTGTTGTTAATTTAGTTGGTCATAACTAAATAGTTTCTAATCTGGAGCAAGAGGCTGCTGGGAATATTGGACAGTTTAAAGGTTAATCACCATCGCCTGGTTACACAAGTGAGGCAGAACTAATTCCTCCAAAGGCAAATGGCTTGCAGTTTTATCAGCAGTGCAGATTAGAAGTGTTAATATACAGAACAGAATGGACGCTTAAGGGCCGGTTTTCCCCTTATCGGCAAACTTTGCAACAGAACTCAGCCCCAGCACAACCTCTGCACTTCTATAATAAGGCCCCTTATTTTGCCTCTCGAGCAGAACTATCAAACAATCCTGTCCAAACCACTGCCACCAAAATCAGGGTATTACAGACCACAGCTAATTGGAAGATCACTATAATGAAGGAAAAGATAAAATACTTTGGCTGTTGGCCTAAAATGTGGATCAACACAACATAGGAAGCTATCTTGCTATGTCACATTCGGAGAGATTTACATAAACAATAAACTCAATCCGACTGCCCCCCCCCAATACATCTTTGTTTACAGTAAATGCAACCTAAAGCCAGACTCGAGGAGGCGGGAGAGGCACTTTACATAAGGCAATATGATTAGGCCAGCAGTTTTGCAACTGTGCAGGGGAGCAGGGACTGTGTATTTCCTCTCTCGCAATCAGCAGGGAGAAAATGGTTTTTAATGTTCTCCATGCTTCCTATATCATAGATATTTAAATATTTGGACCACTCAATATGCTAAAACACTCGTACCAGCCGCAGAAATTCATGACCGTATTCCTGCTAGGGCTGCAGGTGCCCTTCTGGGGGAGGAGAGAAGGCAGGGCATGGAAGGGAAGGCTGCTAGAGGCTGGTACCCAGGCACTTTGGTGGGGTTTCCTTTGATGCCTGGAGGAGGAAGGTGGATGTAGATGGGAGAGGGTGGTGTTTTAAGAGAGCAAAATGGGAGATAATACAAAATGAGAGCGAGCAAAATGAGAGACAATTCTATTCATCAGGGAATGAAATGTTTCCTTGATGGGAAATCTCTCGTTATAACAAGACCAAATATTCCAAATACACAAGGAAGAGATTTCCGGGGCTGGGGGTGGAGTGGAGGGTTGCAGGAGGAGTGTGGGATTCATTGAAAACAGGTCCATCCAGGTGATACATTCTGGAACCAGGTGTGTCTTTTCCCCAGGTATACCCAGCAGCCTGAATGGGTCCACCTCCCAAGCATTATTCACTGACTTTTTCACTGTGACTGCCAGCTCTTTCCTGGACTCCAGATCTTTCCTGAGTCCTGAGGTGGTTAAAAAAAGGGGGGCAGGGAGGGGCGGATCCCTATCTCCTGACAAGAGGCTTCTCCTGTCCCTTTACTCCAATCCCATTCCTTTATTGTGCAATTTTACACCAGAGGAGCAACGTCTTTTGTCTGAATGGCCCACACCACCTGGAAGAGTGTTCCCTTTCGGGATTTTGGTAATTTACACAAACTGACTAGCGCGCTCAGTGTAGTTGTTCAATGCTGTGGGGCGTAGACAGGCTGCCACAAGGAGCTGGCGAGCTTACGGGACAGGGCTAAGACTAACACCTGAGCATTCATACACATCAGGAGATAAATGGCCATGTGATAAAGGGAAAGACATGACGTGAAGTGTGGTTAAGCATCAACGCCCTTGCGTTTTGGGAGCTGAGGAGCATGAGGCCTGTGTGGTTAAAGCGACCAAGGGCCTTGAACCGGGGCCATAATTCACTCAGTGTCTAGGCTTTTGTTCACTCACAACCACTTCCTCGGCTCCTCCTACGTGCCTAGCGATGTTTCCACACCCGGCGCGCAGAGGTGAGTAGAGCAAGGTATTGCCGTCAAGATGATGAGGTCAAGGGACTGCTCTATGACCAAATGATCCCAATACATCAGGCCCTAGACCCTGCGAGATTCAGCACGTAAAGCTTGGAGTTTGTATTAGGAACCAGCGTCAACGTCCATGACTTGGAGCCGTGAGTGCTGAGTGGTGGCAGCAGGGAGGCCTGTGTCTGGAGGGACACACTTGGCTGACAATGGGACTTGGCCAACTGGCCGCTTAGCAAGCAGAAGAATGCGGCAGTAGCTGAGGGGAACGTGAGGCCTAGGGAGGATGCTTAAAGGATGGACAAATTCATAGCATGCTTATGTGCTGATAAGACCCATCCAGAGGGGGGAAAAAAAAGGTACAGGAGAAAGGCACGATTATGGTGGAAAGAGCATCCCCAATTGTAAGAGGAGGTGGGATCCAGGACACCGTGGGAGATAGGGCGACCAACTCATCCTGGTTTGTCCAGAACTTGCCTGTTGTTTGCACTAAAAGGCCCACCTCCCAGAAAAACCCTCCGATCCCAGCCAACTGAGATGGTTGGTCACCCTAGTGGAAGGGGTGAGGGGACCAGGGAGGCAGAGCGGGTGACACGGATGTGGGCGGGCGGGTTGATTGGTGTCAGGATGAAAAGGTGGTTGTTTTCCTTTGATGCTTCTATCTTTTTTCAGTAAAATAAAGAGTATTGTATTAGCTGAGAGTCATGAGCAAGAGGAGGGCATTGCAGGGTTGGGGAGGAGTCATCTGGAAGAGGAGAGAACAACAGTCTTCGGAAAGCTTAGGACTCGTAGACAGTGCTGAGTGCGCCCTTGAGATTTGCTCTGATAAACTGAAAGTGAGACCGGTGAGCATGGCCGTCTGCTTCTCTTCAGCCATGAAGTTGAAAAGCAGGGACCATAGAGGAGGGGGTGCACGTTGATCCAGAGCACGTGATCCTGGATAGGGAAACTGAGGACTGCCAGTTAAGCAGATCTCGTGCAGGAGCTGAGGCAGAGCCTGGGGAAGATGGCTCCCAACTTAGTGCTTTCTGTTCGCTGGAAATCAGCACTCAGCTCTCGCTGGTTTCCATGGTCTTCAGAGAAGATCCCTACACCCCCACCACTCCCAGTCCTGCCACCTGCCCAGAGGGCCCAGCCTGGGTGAGCTGACAGACGGCGGGCAGCAGGGAGGAGGAAGGCCCAAACGAGCAGTCTGAGTAAGGGAATGTCCAATTGGCAGGCACAGATCCCAGGCAGGAGCATCTCGGGAACGTGTCCCTATTGAAAGGAACAGTGTCAGCGGTCTGCCAAGGGATTTAATCTCATGTGTCTATGGGAGCATCCAAATATGTAATTACAGCATTTCTTTCTTCAAACCGGAGTAGAGACAATGAGACAGCAGCTGCCTGATCTCTACCCTATCCCAGCCCAGCCACAGCGTCCCTTCGATTCTTTCTCTGAACTCTCTAGCATAGGCTTGGTCATTTTGTGTATCTCTTGTTGGGGGAAAGGGCTCAGAGATCCCAAGGGGCATCAGAAGAAGAGCCTTGGGCAATAGAATTTTATACTTCACCATAGGGGACCCAGGAGAGTTGACTAGAAGTGATGTAATAAGTCTACTGGTATTGGCTGAGCCCTTGGTGTGCATGTGGCTCTGGGCTGGGGGCCACGGGAAGCACAGAGAAGAGCAGAACGTCACAGCCCACCATGCCAGGGGCTAGACCAACTGAGGAGGGATGTCTGGGCTGTGGAGAACAGAGCTCAGGAGAGAACCTAGAAGCCACTTCACCTGGGCTGGGTGAGCTGTGGTGAAGACCCCAGCGGTGGCTCCCTCTGTTCCCCTGTTGCATGTCCTGCTGTCGTGGGCCCTGGTGAATTCAGGCATCGATGTCAGTTCCTCTCCATCTGAGGTTTCCGAAGAGGCCAATGGCATTCTTAACAATGGCTTAAGTTATTTCAGTATTTTAAAAGTCAAGATCGTGCATTTCACCACCATACACAAAGCAACTTTCCAGCATCTTTACTTTTGGTGAGAGTAGAGCAACTCCATGTGGCATTTCTTGGGCGTGAGACGCTTGACTGGCAATTCTGTGTGTCTAATAACAAGGGGAAAGTAGTTTCTTAAAATGCCATTTGTTGGACAGGCAGTGTCTTTTTAAAATATCCCGCTCTGGGGGGTAAACTAATAAAAAGAAGGAGACAAGAAGTTAGGAAAGCAATCTGTCTATGTGGCTCGTTGCCTGGGCTATTTATCTGACCCAACCTTACAACTAGAAGTTCGGGGGTCCTGTTAATGAAGCAAATTATTCCTCAGCCCTTTTACGTAAGTATGTGTCATTTGCACACACGCATCTCCTTCTGTTTCCAGCTTGGATACCCCCCCTGACTCCTCACAGCTCAGCTGACCACCTGAGACATTGAACGTGGCTTCCCATGCCATCAGGGGCCATGGGTGTTCCTTCACGGAAAAGTGATGGTTATCTGCGCTCACCTGTCTGCAGCAATGAACACTCCTGCCCGGTGTTCACTCCTCTCTCCTCTACTGAGTCCCTTCCTGCAGGCTTAGCCTCAGAGAGGATCATGCCCGCTCTCACCGCTGAGAGATCACTTGCAGAGAGTCATTGCTATTACTGTTGATATTAGCGCAGGACACTCTTGGAACTGGGCTTCTTCCCTGATTCTCTGAATCCTTTTTTTTTTTTTTTTAAGATTTTATTTATTTATTTGACAGAGAGAGAGCGATCACAAGCAGACAGAGACTCGGCAGGCAGAGAGAGAGGAGGAAACAGGCTCCCCGCGTTGCGGAGAGCCCGATGCAGGACTTGATCCCAGGACCCTGAGATCATGACCTGAGCTGAAGGCAGAGGCTTAACCCACTGAGCCACCCAGGCACCCCTGATTCTCTGCTTCTTTCATCAGATATTTAATTGAGTGACTATTAGGAGCCAGGCCCTGTGCTAGGCACTATGACTGTGAAAATTAATAAGAAATAATTCTCTCTTCCTCCAAAGAGCTCTCATTGTTCTGGGGAGGAGCACACATAATGGCTCCTCCAATTATTGGCACCGCCATTGTGACAAAGGTTCTAATGCTCAAAGAGCCTGCGACATGTCTTCTGGAGATGTGTGTTAGACAAGCTTTGTTCAGGCATGAGTTATAGTGCTGTTGGCCTTGAGTCCAATAGTAACGAATCACCTATATATATTAAATAAGGTATCTTTAAACAGAAACACACATAAAACAAGGTTATGCATTGACCCATTCAAGAGAACGTGGCCAGAGGCTTGCAGGAGACTAACCTGGGATTTCCCCAAGACACAGTGGTTCAGTGTCTGCTAATTCAGGGAGCAGGTGACTTTGCAGAACATAACTACTGCCAATAATAAGAATTGACTGTAAATAGGATAAGGGATTTGGGAAGTTAGAGGGAGTCCTCCAAAGTTTGCAGGAAGTGGTCTGGCAATAACTACCCCTTTCAATAAAGACTCAGATTGTGTGGAAATTTTGGAAATGCTAACAAAGATGTTAGTATTTTCTTTCTGAAAGATGTTCTTTTCCCGTCTTTAAAGAAGAAACCCAAGATCTTGGCCCCCAGTTCTGGTTATAGGATCCATGTGGGGGAGTCTCTGTCCAGTATTTCCAGAACCAGAGCCCTTCTCCGACTCAGCCAGTTCCCTTCTCTCTTCCTGCCCTGTCTTGTCTCTCAGCCCAGGGACCCAGTTCTCTGCCCATTTTCTGTTCAGAGGCCGACTGCCTGTCTGCCTGGACTTCCTGGGTAAGCTGCCCCCCGATTTCACGTGGTCCCTGAACCAGCTCTGTCCCACAGGAGCTCACTCTGCTCAGCGGGACGTGTCCACCCGCAGACGCCAGCCCTCTCAAACTGCCCCATCCCGTGCCATGGCCAGGGTCATAGCTTGAATCAGAGCTCAAATGAACATACATTTTACTTAAAGAACAGGATGATTACTGAAAGGATGTGGAAGCATCTTCTGGAAATCAAGTCAATTCAGGCATCTTGGGAACTGAAGTGGACAATGAGAAACCACGGGAAGCCAGAAACCCCCTCTGGGTTTCTTTCTGTCTCTCCGCACCTGTCTTTCCTTCTTTCCATTCTCCTTCCCTCCTTGCCCACTTTTTCTCATCCTCGGTTTCTCTCTCCAGCTCTGTCTTACTCTCTTTGCAGACCATTTTGCTCTGCTCCCTCTGAAAACCCCTCTCCTCCAATTCTGGCTAACATGAAGCTTGGCTTTGCCCTGCCATTAATTCCAACAGCCATTCCACATGGCCTTTGTCTCCAATGCCTGCTCCCAAATTTATTTCATTTGCAGAAGGAGGGGAGAACAGGATCGGCTGAGCTCGTTAGCTTATGTGAGCTCCTCTTAACTCCCTGGTCCAGTCAGCTGCCGCTGGAGGGAGAGAACATGAGACAAGTCACGGCCATCTACACCTGCTGCTTTTTAGAGGGTAGGCAGTCCTGTGGGCAGAACCCAGTTCACAGAAAAGGGAACAGAACCCCCAAATATACTATCTATAGTCATTTCATCACTTAGGCCATATTCTGAAATATGAGGAAGTGCTCAAGGGCTAGTAGGATTCCTTATTTACTCTCCATCATCGAATAGGGAGAGTGGGCAAGTCATTTACAACCCTTAACCTTGTGGGTTCGGACTGTTGGGGGAAAGGAAGACTCAGCCCTCTGGCTCACCACCTCCTCGGCTGTCGGAGCTCTCCTCCATCTTTCATCAGCACTTTAGGAGGGGGAACAGAATTGGCAACAAAGGACCACTGTCTCCTTCGGGGAGGTCTCAGGTGGGCTGAGGACATCTCAGAGAGCAGTTTCAGAGCTCCTACTGCCCAAGAGGGTCATTCTAGGGAGATGGACAGGTAGGAAGAGGACTTTCTGAAGGTTCTCCAAGTGAAGGCAGAGGAACCTCAGAACAGCAGAGATGAGGGATGGTCTGGACTCCAGGTGGCGATGAATGAGGTCATGTCTCAAGGTTGGCCTTCAGGCCTCCCTTCCCATCGAGTGTGGCATTGCTAGGGAGAGAGGAACCTTCTCCCCTGTCTCCTCCCCCACCATGTTTCTGCCTCTATCTGTGGGAAGACAGAACTTCTCTCTGTCCTCTTTCCCACCCTGGTGGGTGTTGGGGGGACATTCACATTCCCTTTATAGGTTCTCTCCCCACAAGAGGAGAGGAGGTTCTTAGAGCCTAATAGTCACTGTATATAAAAGGTTTCCACTTCCTCTTGTACTTCTTGCCTCATGTCAACATGGCCCCAGGATTGGGGGAACCCAGTCAGCTTAACAGGTGGACGTTGGAGGCAGGGACACACTCACTATTTGGTCTTGCTCTTTTTTTCTCTACAAATATACTTCAAACTGGCCTTTCCTACCACTGCATCCTCAGGTTCTGGGTCTAGACAAGGCAGATTTGAGAAAGGGCAACACCTGGCACTTTGACCTTTAGTTAACATCCATCACCTCATGTAGTTATAAGTGTGTGTGTGTGTGTGTGTGTGTGTGTGTGTGTGTGTGCGCGCGCGCGCGCGCACGCGCACGATGGCATGTTTCAAGACTTACTCTCCACGTGTAAGTGAGATCATATGATATTTGCCTTTCTCTGGTGGACTTCTCGGACATTTTGATCAGTTGAGTAGCAGGCTCGTAGATCAGTAGCCAATTGTGAAACAAAGCACAGCTAACTAAACTCACGTGGTGGTTGTTTTGCAACATAAACACATAATTAAATCATTATGTTGTATACCTGAAACTAAAACAGTGTTACATGTCAATTGTATCTCAATAACATTGGCAGAGGAAAAAGAATCTTAGAGAGGGAGGAGGCATTTCCTCCAATAGGCTCAGGAGACCCAGAATCTAAACGGCCAACGCAGGCGGAAGGTAACTTAATTTGTCTCACCAGTGATTTTATCCATCATGCTATCCAGATTACCACAAGTGAAAAGGTGGGAGGACTTAGAGATTTCTGTCTTTGTCATTCTGAGATGGAGGAATGAGAATGTTAAGAGACAGGCACTGGGGTAAAAAGGTCTTGGTTTTGTGTTAAAAAATTGTTTGAATGTTTGTCGGCTCCATCAGAAGATTTTTTTTTCCACGGTGACATCAGACAAACTCAGGTTATGAAGTTTCTTCTCTTTTACCACCTGCGAGAACATACTTTACTTGGGGAGCATGAGAACCCAGGAGGGCCTCCCCTGGAGGCAGTGGGGTAAAGGATTTCAGGTCTCCCTAATCTGGTGGGTTTTGCCCTTTGTAGATGAAAGAGCAGGGGACCTCTGAGACCATGAATATAACCCTGAGGGCCTTCTAGAATTGGGTCAAACCCTTGGCCCACGCTGCCTGTGCTTGCTAGAAGGTTGTGTGTGCTGGTGATCTTGCAAGTAAGTGGGACGATGACAAACAGTCCATCTAGAACCTGGCCGGTAGCAGACCCATCCTTGGCTCCCCCAGTTTCCCCAACCTTGCCCTTGAAAAAATCTGCACAAGTAAGTATGTACTACTCCTTATATAAAATTCAGAAAATGCAAATAAGCAAAAAGGAAATGACCACCTGAAACCCCACCTGCTGGGGGGGCCACTGTCAACATTTTGATGTGTGTCCTTTTAGATCACGTTCAAGCACATGTGTGATGTTTATCTCCCAAGAAAGGGAATCATATGATGCAATGCTCTTTTGCAACCTGCCATTTAAAATCTGACAACACATTGTGACTCTATGTCCATGGGGCTATCGGTCGGTCTACAGCCTCATTTTGGGTTGTTGTATCCTCCTCCAAGACAAGGCTGTACCGTCAGTTATTAAGCAAGCCCATCAGTGGATGGATAGGGTGTCCCCAGTGTTCTGATGCTGTTAGAAACAACAGTGTAATAAGCGTCCTTGCACATTCACTTTGGACACTATGTGGTTATTTCCTGCGACTGCATTCTTGGAAACGCAATTGCCAGGATAAAATGCATGTACTTCTTTAAGGTTTTTGTTGCATATTGATAAATTAACACACTCCTCCAAAAAAGGGTTACAAATTGGCGCTTCTCCCGCAGTGTATGGGAGGGCCCGTTTCCGCATACCCGTGGCAACATTTGACATCACATCTGCTCTTACAGAGCAATGGTTGACGAATTGTAAGTGTATGGGAGAAAGCGCGTGTGGACAGGGGAATTAACCCCACCTAGCAAGTCACTGCTCTCCCCTAGATCTAAGCCTCCTTTGTAAAGTATCTGAGGGGCACAATAACCAGCAAGTTCTCCAGCAGCATGGGCCTGGGACCACAGGCCTCCCCACATGTGGTCTGCCCTGCTCCGAGGGTTCTTGCTCCTCCCAGTGAGCCGGTCTCATGCCCTTGCTCCTACCATCCTCCCAGGTGGCACCCGGTCTCCATCCTCTGGACAAAGGCCCATTGCCTGGAGGGGTAGGTCAGGGCTGGCCCACTGCAGCAGGAAGCATTGGAAGGAAAGCATGACACACACAAAAGTCTTCGCTTCCCCCAGAAAACTGTGCTTTCACAGATACCCTTGTGGCCCCCTCCTTGGGTCCCTACTGGCTTTCTGTGCGGTTTATTGAAAGTCTGGGGTTTCTTCATCAGTGAGTTTGGAAGAAAATCTATTCCATCACTCAGCAAGCCACAGAGACCACGGAACCTGGAGAAAGCTGAACAAGGGAGAAGAGTGAATGGCCCCCACTGTTCTGCTCATCTATTTCTTCCTTTATGCCGTCCTTTCCTACCCAGCTCTGAGCTTTCTCGAAGGCTGGCAGGTTAGGCTTAGGCTCTTAATCCCACCTCCTCCACGGAGACTTTCCTGATCACTTCAGTCTACACAACACTTCATAGGCAGCACAGATCCTCTTTAATGATGTGACAGGTGTCTCTCAAGAGTTCACTCTGCCTAGGTGGCTCACTGGGTTAAGTCTCTGCCTTTGGCTCAGGTCATGATCTCAGGGTCCTGGGATCGAGCCTCACATCAGGCTCTCTGCCCAGTGGGGAGCCTGCTTCCCTTCCTCTCTTGCTGCCTGCCTCTCTGCCTACTTGTGATCTCTGTCTGTCAAATAAATAAATAAAATATTTTTTAAAAAATTTTAAAAAATTAAAAAAAAAAAAGAATGAGGAGGAGAGGAATCTCCTTCCCAGACAGAAAAGAAAAAAGAAAAAAAAAAAAGAGTTCACTCTGGAGGGGCCCTTGCTTCTCTGCTTGTAGGCAGAATGTCACATCCTCTGAGCCTAGAGCTATGCAGAGCTTTTCTGCAGCCCAGGGTGGTTTTGATTCCACCTTCTCCACCCACACCCACCCCCTAACCCCTCCCCAATGGCTGTCAGCTTCTTTGGGCGAGGCCTCTGCAGTTTTTCTTCTTTGTGCTTCTAGCGTTTAGAACAGTGCCCAGCACTTCTTAATTATATGGATACAGGGATGCCTGAGTGGCTCAGTCGGTTAGGCCTCTGCCTTCTGCTCAGGTCATGATCCTGGGGTCCTGGAATAGAGTCCGCATAGCATTGGGCTCTCTGCTCAGCGGGGAGCCTGCCTCTCCCTCTGTCTGTCATTCCCCCTGCTTGCACCCACTTGCGCGCGCGCTCTCTCTCTCTCTCTCTCTCTCTCGGACAAATAAATAAAATCTTTTAGAAAATTATATGGGGGAGCGCCTGGGTGACTCAGTGGGTTAAAGCCTCTGCCTTTGGCTCAGGTCATGATCTCAGGGTCCTGGGATCGAGCCCCACATGGGGCTCTCTGCTCAGCAGGGAGCCTGCTTCCTCCATCTCTCTCTCTGCCTGCCTCTCTGCCTACTTGTGATCTCTGTCAAATAAATAAATAAAATCTTAAAAAAAATTTATTAAAAAAATTATATGGATACAGTTCAGGATTAGGGAAAGAGTAAAGAGGGGAGAAGCTGCAAGGTAAAAAAAAGCTTTTGTCATCTTACAAAGGTTATTTCCAGTGTTCACTAGAACAACAGTCCTCAGAGTATGGTTTGGAGATCCCTGGGGGTCCCCAAGACTCTTTTGGGGGACTCTGAGGTCAAGACTGTTTTCAAAATAATAAAAAGATATTATTTGTCTTTTTCCCCTCCCATTCTCTCACATCGCACATTGGTGTTTTCCAGAAGCTACATGGTGTGTGATATCACAAAGGACTGAAGGCAGAAGCAGATACAAGAATTCAGCAGCCCTCTGCTAAGCCAGACACTAAAAGGATTTGCAAACATTCAAAACAATGACACTCTTCTCACTGATTATTTTTTTTCTTTGTAAATATAGCTGTTTTTCATAAAAATACGCTATTTATGCTAACAAGTAATGGGTTTACTATGGTGCCTTAAAAAGTAAGCTAATATTTTAAATACTTCTTAGTTTTAATTTCTAAAACAGTTAACATCAACAGCTATGACCCACATAAACAAAAGTTCTTTGGGGTCCCCAGTAGTTTTTAAGAATGAAAAGAGGTCCTGAGACCCAAAAGTCTCAGATTCTTTGCACTAGAACAAAAACACGATTTGCTTGTCTGGTTGTCAGCACCCCCTCCTCTCTTCACACACCCAATTTCCTTTTCTCTTGTATTCCCAGAGCCTGTGACTGTGAATTTTGGGATTACTCTTAGCTCTGGATAATCCACAAAGTGTGGCTCCCAGTGGCCCTCAGTGGTGGTATGCTAATGAGGACAGACCAGCTGTGTGAGGAAGGGAGCTTAGTGAAGTGCCCTGGGCACTCTCCCCCACAATGGCAAGGGGACTTCCCCCATTCCCCACCCCTTTGTAGAAGCTCCTGAGTCTCTCTTACCACTTCAGAAATTACTTGTCTCCTTCCACACAACTTGACCAATCCAACGACCAGCCCTTCTTGGCTCACAGACCCTTTTACCAGAGCAAGACCCAAGAGACCATTTCTCAAGACCTCTCCTTCAGGATTAGTTGAGCCCCAATTTTCCCTCTTCCTTGGAGATGCCAGGGGGGTGGGGAGAGTGAGGAAGAGTGAGGAAGAGGTGCACATTCCCCCCCCCAGAAGGCAGCTGCAAGGATGAGGTTCCTGGTGCATTTACCACTAATCCTACGTAGAATGATCCCCACATGTCAGAATCCCCAAAACCATCTGACCCGGGAAACTCATCTCCAGGCCCAGACAGACAGGTGAGCTAGCTGGGGGCTTGGTATCCAGTCAATGAAAATGAGCCTTGGAAGGTCAAGTCACAAAGGAATGGTGATTGGTCTGGAGGATAAAGGATGGGGGAGGAATTTAAGGGTAGAAATGCGACCACCACCCACATAAATAATAATAATAATAGTACCCAAGGCTTATGGGAGCGCAAGCCTACTGATGTGTTTCCCCACGACAACCCAGGGAAGCAAGTGCGGTCATTCATTAATACCATTTCTGCTTTACAGGTGAGGGAGCCAAAACTTAACAAGTTGAAGTAACGTGCGCCCCTACCGGGGCTCCAGTAGTGCTGGGGCTCCATTCTGGCTGCGGACCCTTGCTCTGACGTGTGGCTGTTTGGGGAGTAAGTGTTCTGGGAGAGGCCTGAACAGGCAACCGGTTCTCTTGGCTAATTACCGCCCCATGGAAAGGAAGGAGAGCCACATCGTCGTCAGCCTCACACTTCACGGGGCTGCGTGACGTTCTTTTCTCAAGGAGTGCACCCAGGGGACACACCAGGAAGTGTGGGGAGGCTGGGCAAACATTCTTGAATTCTTTCTTGGCAGGTCGGTGGGGGGCAGGTATCTGCTTACGCCTGCCTTAAACATTTTCCAGGCTAGACGGTTGGGCACCCAGCCTCGAGTTGACCCTGGGGGGCTGTGCCCCTGGGGGTTTGTGTGTGACAGCCAATTCCAAATGTTTTCTGAGGAGAAACCGGCAGAGCAGTGAGTACCCCCCCCCCGCCGAGCTCACGTGCAGAGGAGGTGGGATGACTGTCTAGAGAGGTGAGTCTGCAGCTTCAATGAAAGAACAACCCAGCCTGCTCCCAGCCGGCTCCCATCACCCCACAAGGAGAACACGCCCGCGCTTCTCCCGGGCACCCACCAGGGGCACAATCCCCATCTCACCCCCCCTGAACTGATCACAGGCTCTGCCCAGGTTAGGAATCATTTGCATTTCTTTGCTTTAAGGACACATGGGCCCTTTCCTCCTCTAGGGGCCTGAAAACCCACCCCTGGCCCAGGTTCGGTGGGCAGAGAGCAGGACTGGCCCTGCCCCGGGGCGGGGCGCATGCAGAACTGCTTTATGAATTGGGCCCAGCTGTGATGCCATGTGTTTAAAAACTAGTCAACTGGGGACGCCTGAATGGGCAGCCGACTCACGATTTCGGCTCGGGTTGTGATCTCGGGGTGGTGAGATGGAGCCCTGCATCTGGCTCTGTGCTCGGTGGGGAGTCTGCTTCTCTTCCCTTTTTCTCATCCTCTCCCTCTGCCCCTCCCCCTGCCTGCTCTAAAGAAATAAATTAATTAAATCTTTAAAAAAAAAAAAGACTAGTTACTGGCTGGCGGCAAGGCTGTCTTGAAGAGGCTATTCGTTATGTCCCGCAGCAGCCGGACCAACAGTGACCCCCACCTGTCTCATCCTTATAGATAAGTGTAAGTAAAGGCACAAATGCAGATGGCTGACAAATAGCTTTCTCCCCCAACCACACACACACACACACACACACACACACACACACAGGTGCACGCGTACACACACACACGTGCATACACATGCCTGCGGGCTCCTGGCCCCCATGGAGACACTCTGGGGCCGCCATGGCTTCTTGGGTTCTTAGTATCAATTTCTGGCCTTCTCCAAAGACCAATTTGGCTTTCACCTGGGGACACTCGTGACACCATGAATTATATAACCGACCTGGCTCCTTTCTTTCTAGAGGCTTTGAGAAAGCTTACAGATAAATTTGTGGCTCTCCAGAGCAAGTAAATATAGCATTGAGGTATGCTTCCAAATCTCTTCTTATTTCTTTTCCTTTAAAAAAAAACTGGAGAAACTTTAAAAATTCTGAAAAGCTCACAAAATAATACCAAACCTAATATTTACCACACAAAATTGATGACTGTTAATATTTTGTTATATTTGCTTCAAGTCAATAAAACATTACAAATGAAGTTGAAATGCCTGTTGCCCCTCTCTAGGATTGTTTCCTAACCCCAACTAGAGCAGGAGTCACTCTCCTAAATTTAGTTGAGTTTATATTTTTGTATGAATTTTATCAATGGCTCACACAGTTTCCATTATTCTACAATGTGCTTTTTACTTTTTTTTTTTTAAGATTTTATTTATTGGGGCACCTGGGTGGCTCAGTGGGTTAAGCCTCTGCCTTCAGCTCAGGTCATGATCCCAGGCTCCTGGGATCGAGCCCCATATCGGGCTCTCTACTCAACGGGGAGCCTGCTTCCCCCCGCCCCGCCCCCTGCCTGCCTCTCTGCCTACTTCTGATCTCTGTCTGTCAAATAAATAAATAAAATCTTAAAAAAAAAAAAAGATTTTATTTATTTACTTGAGAGAGAGAGCGCTCATGAGCTGGGGGAGGGGCAGAGGGAGAGGGAGACAAGAAGGCTCTCCACTGAACAGGGAGCCCGACGTAGGGCTCAATCCCAGGACCCTGAGATCATGACCTGAGCAGAAGGCAAACGTGTAACCAAATGAGCCACCTGAATGACCCTACAATGTGCTTTTTTTAACAGTATGCTTTGATGATTCCTTCCCATTCTCTCTGTCTATTCTGGATTGCATTTTATAGGTCCTTACATGGACACCATGAAGTCAGAGAAGGCTATGTGTCCTTAAAGCAAAGAAATGCAAATGATTCCTAACCTGAGCAGAGCCTGTGACCAGTTCAGGGGGGTGAGATGGGGATTGTGCCCCTGGTGGGTGCCTGGGAGAAGCGTGGGTGTGTTTTTCTTCTCTTTGTGGGGTGATGGTGGCCGCCTGGGAGCAGGCATTGACTCATCTTTTTTGTTGTAGGTGTCCATGAAGACAGAGAGCAGGTGACCAGGTCTTACTTAGGATAATAACTATGATACCAGAAGACATATGTTATTAATCCCTCCCTCTTTGAACACTGCCTTGTTTCTAAAAGGATATACGATGGCTGGTAAGGACCCATACAATGCAATCCAGAATACACAGAGAGAATGGGAAGGAATCATCAAAACATACTGTTAAATGAAAAAAGCACATGGAGATGCTTGAGCTGGAAGCCAGGAGGTCTCCCCAACGCTGAAATAGACATTCTCGGGAAGAAGTTTTCTCTGAGGTGGTTTTGCTTCTATTCTACCTGGAGGCAATGAAATGAAGTGACCCATTAGATTTTCAATTAACTAACAGATCTTGGGAGGGAGAGAGTGGGCCAATCATGGGGCTAAGTGCTAGGGAAGATAAAAGAGGTCTAGAAAGCACCTGTGCTGTCCCTGGGCTCTGTAATCTTGGTGAGAAGGTAAATCAGGTCACAGGCAAGATGGGAATAATAAGGTTGTGTGGGAATTAAATGTACTAATACGTGTAAAGCTATGAATATAGTACCTGATGCTTAGCAAGCTATATATATATATATATATATATACATATATATATGTATATATATGTATATATATTTGTTAAATAAAAATGAGTGTTTAAATGGCACAGACCCTGAGCTATAATGGTCCAGAGGAGACTTTGAGCTGGGGATTACGTGAAACGGCTTCACAAGGGTTGCGGGGGTATCAGAGAGCGTGATCAAAAGCCTGAGCAATTGAGATCTCTTAGCAAGGAGACCTTCTTGACTAAAACAAGGTACGAGTGGGCACCATGAAGAGAGCAGTCAGGTGGGCCTGTGGGAGCACATGAAGGGACTGGAGAAATCCATAATGGACGCAGATAGGGGAGGGCTTGATGTCAGGACCGGAAATCCAAGATGTATTCTGTAAGAAAAAGGGAACCCATTGGGCTTCCATGCAGCTGTGACATGCTGTGGGGACACCTATCAATCAGCATATGCTGGCACCTCCCACTTCTCCGGGCAGGGAGGGGTAAAACAACAAAATTGACTTCTTGCTCAGGATATAGCCCTCGGCCAGTCTGCTGAGCCTTTGGCCGAGCCACACAGGCCTCACATTGACCCCGGATGGAGGAAACAGTCTCTGTCTAGAAAACTTCAGGGCTGTGGCAAAGAGCAAAAACAAAACAAAACAACAACAACAACAAAAAAAAAAAAACCAACAACAACCCACGGCAAACTGCGTGCTCCCTCTTCAAACTTGAGCTCGGACATGAACATAGAACATATTTCATTGGCTGAGCAAGTCATAGAGGCAAGTTTGCTGTCAGTGGAGCAGGGATGCGGGTCTTCCTAGGAAGGGGCAACAGATATTTATGAAAAATATTAGAACCCCCCCACCCCAGCCCCGGGAGTTTTAGGACCCTTCCTAATATTATCAGACAGGCTTGTGCTCTGATATTTCCTCCACCCACTAACAGTGGTCTCATGCATTATTACGAATTTCTCTTTAGACCAGGATGCTTTAGAATCTGCCTTGAAATCAATGTGGACCTCACCCCCACCTCAGGATGCCCCATTAGCTGATTAAAAGGAAACGGTTCCTCTGAGAGCCTCTTTTCCCCCCAAGCCTAAGAAATGAATATAATATTTCTGCTTTTGAGTTCTCAGGCATCTGGGTTGAGGTGAGCCTGTGTGTTCTCCGGTTTGCTTGGTCTTATAATTTTGTAGCCTGCTGCGATTTCTGGCCTATTGATTAATGGGTCTCTCTCTCTCCACCACAAGCGACCTTAATCTTTTCTTAATTGCTTTAATGGCTGTTCGGCTTCCCTCTTGTGCCTTCCCCCACAATGTTGTTGTTGCAAAGCTTTTGTGTCTTAACTTCATTCCCCAACCGAGGACTTTACAGGCACATGAAAGGTGAATTCTCTCTTTGTTTACTCTCTTTTCCTTGTTTTTCTCTTTTGCTTTATTTCTTCTTCGGCTGTTTTCACATTATTTAGCCAGCGTGGGGCATTGTTGGAGGTACGTGGGCACAAATAGAAAAATAATCAAAATATAAGGAGGGAGGCCAATGCCAAGCCTCCCTTCCCCCACAGTGACCCCTGCACCCCCTCCATCGGCATCCGGTCTGGGCTCTGGGTCTCCCTCTCTCTTCCCTGCCCCACAAGGCCAGTAGCAGGCAGGCAGATGCTCCCCCATGCCCACCGAGTCGGAGGCCTCCCTGAAAGCCAGACGAGGGTAGAGGAACAGGGCCAGATTTCATCTGACCTAGTTTGGGGCTCTCTCTCTCATTAGGCACAGAATTCCAGGAGTTTCTTCAAATGTGTTTCATTCATTCATTCATTCATTCACAAACACGTATTAAATGCCTACTGTGTCCCTGGCACTGTGCTATGTATCACGGGAAAGTACAAATAAAGCATAGACCTTGAGCTCCAGTCACTCATTTATCAAACTAACTGAGGTGAAAAGGTAACTAACGTAGCCACGCCTCAGAAACCCAAGAGGGTGTTGGATGACAAATACTGCAGGAGTTTTGAGGTGAAAAGCCATGATAGGCTGGGGATTTGGGCAGACTTCCTGGAAGAAGTGGGCTTTAAAATGGGTCTTAAGTGATGTGTGGGACAGACAAAGCAGACCGAAGAGAAGGCATTTCCAAAGGTGAGAGGAACATAGGAGTTGGGGAGAGGGCAACATTGGAGTGGGAACCCTGACTCCTTTGAGTCCCAAGCTGCCATGCCCCAAAGGTTGGGTAGTGGCAGAGGGGAATGCCCCACTGTGTGCACCAGTGTTTGGGGTCTGTTTGCACCTTTCGGAGACCCCTTTCCCATTTCGTTCCTCACTATTGTGAGAAAGGAAGAATGATAAGAATGGCTAATGGGTGCCATTTTGAAGGGGAGAGAAGGAGAAAAAGACGAATAGAAAAGAATATTGTCATTCAACGAGGACTCAGAAAACAAAATTTCTGGAACTTTCTTAGGTGGCCCTATGAAGTCTCAGAGGATACACATGGAGCTTATGCCCTCCATATGACCTCAGGCCACAGTCTTCGTACGGATGTCAAGACTACCTTTCAGCATCTCATCATGTACCATTCTGAACTGCTTCCAGATAGACTCAGGTGTCAGTGAGCCCCTGGGTAGAAGCCAGGGTGCTTTCTTATGCAAGAATGGATAGGACCAGGGAGCCTGATAGGGCAGCCAGCCCAAACTGCTTGACACTATTGGTGCTAAGGGACTCAACTCTACTCATATTTATAAACTTGTAGGGGAGGCAGAAAGAGAAAAGCCATTGCTTGAGAATTTATGTCAGGAAATTAAGGGAGACATAAAGTGTGTGGTTAAGAGTTTATCTCTGGGGCGCCTGGGTGGCTCAGTAGGTTAAACTTCTGTCTTCGGCTCAGGTCATGATCTCAGGGTCCTGGGATCAAGCCCCACATCGGGCTCTCTGCTCAGCGGGGAGCCTGCTTCCCCCTCTCTCTCTCTGCCTGCCTCTCTGCCTACTTGTGACTTCTCTTCGTCAAATAAATAAATAAAATCTTAAAAAAAAAAAAAAAAGAGTTTATCTTTGGGGTCAGACTGACTGAGTTCAAATCCAGCCTCTTCAAATCTACCTCTTCCCATCTGGGTGATCTTGAATGTGTTATCCAAATTCTCTTCTCTTTTCCCAAAATGTCTTCATTTAATTATGAAATATCTCAAAGAAATTTAAAACAAGGATCATATACAAACTTTACATGTATATATAATAGGTTTAGGCACCCATATATTCATCACTAGCTTTAAAGACATAAATATTGTATCCTATCTACTCCATATCATCCCTTTTTAATTTTTTTATTCTTTTTTTTTTTTTTAAACTAGGCTCCACACCCAAAGTGGCGCTTGGACTCATGACCCTGAGATTAAGAGTTGCATACTTTACTGACTGAGCCAGCCAGGCACTTCATATCAACCCCTTTTTAAGGAAATGAAATGTTGACAATTAGCTAGAACTATCTTCTCCTCATTTCCCTTCTTTCCTCTCCAAAGGTAACAAGTATCCTGAAGTCATTTATTATTCCAGGGCATTTAAAAAACAAACATTTTACTGCATACACAAGTGACTGTGAATCCCATATGCTGTAATAATAACTGCTTCTTAAAATTGCACATGCTTGGTACCATATTTTAGGTATTCTTTTGAAAATGCCTTTTCCGCATTCGACGTTGTATTCTGAGATTGACCCTTGCTGGTGCCTGGGTGACAGCTGTATGGTATTCTGCTCTGAGAGTGAGCCACTGTTTTATTTCTCACCTTCTATAGTTGCAGCCAGCAAAAGGCCAGACAGTACGTGTTTTAGGCCATATGGTCTCTTTGGTGATTTAATTCTACCATTGCAGAGGGGCTGTGCTCTAATAAAAAATTTATTTCATATAATTTTTAAAAAATAAGACTCCCTGGGGCAAATAATACATTATATGTTAATAAAAATGAAAAAAACTAATATAACCATTTTGGAAAAATAAAAGACTTTATTTTTTAGAGCAGTGTAAGGTTCACAGCAAAACTGAGAGGAAGGTACAGAGATTTCCGATATATTCCCATATCTATTTCCATATATAGTTCCATATATCCCCCATTGTACACAGCCTCCCCATTGTCAACATCCCCCAACAGACTGGGGCATTTGTGATAACTGGTAAGCCTACATTGACCTGTCGTAATCACCCAGAATCCATAGTTTAAGTTAGGGGTTACTCCTGGTATTATACCTTCTGTGGGTTTGGGCAAACGTATGATGTATATGTATCCACCATTACAGTAACATATAGAGTAGTTGAACTACCCCTCAAATCCTCTGAGTAATGTCTCTGTGTTCTCCCTCCTTCCTACCGCATCCTTGGCACCACTGAGCTTTTTACTATCTCTAAAGTTTAGCCTCTTCCAGAATGTCCTACGGTTGAATCATACGGTAGGTAGCCCTTCCCGATTCGCTTCTTTCACTTAGTTATATGCCCATGAGCTTCCTCTATGTCGTTCCATGGCTTGCTAGCTCCTTTATTTTAGCGCTGAATAATATTCCATTATCTGGAAACACTACAGCTTATTTATCCATCACCTACCACAGGACATCTTAGCTGCTTTCATGTTTTGGCAATTATGAATAAAGCTGCTAGAAACATCTGGGAGCAGGTTTTTGTGTGGACAGAAGTGTTTGATCATAATTTTCATGTGTCCCAAAATATTATTCTTTCTATTTTTTTCAACCACTTAAAAAGGCTCAAATCATTCTTAGCTTGCACACTGTGCAAAAGCAGGTGGCAAGCCAGATTTGGCCTAGAGAATGGGGAGATGTTCCCACTTCTGTCCTGTTACAAACACTGCTGTCATGTACGTTGCTGCAAGCACTTCCCCGAGGATTCTTGAGCATTTCTCCAAGCTAACCACTAAGATGAGGAATTGATGTGGCGTGGAGTGTGCATTTTCAAATTCATGAGATACTGCCCGGTTCCCCCATGTTACTTCCCCACTCACATCCCTGCTAGCACCACCTCTACTTCCCCACATTCTTCCTGACACTGAGTGTTGTCAGATTTTTCAACTGTTTTGCCAAGTTGATGAGTGTGAGGGCTGATATCTTATCCTTGTTTTAATTTGCAATTCCCTGGGATGCGGGTGGAATTTTTCCAAATGTTTATTGTCAATCCTGAATTGCCCATTCGTATCTGTAGCCCATTTTTCCATCCGTTGGACTGTTATCATTTCCTTGTTAATTTATAGGGGTTCTTTACATATTCTGGGTGATTCCTTAAGCCTTTGGAGCCACAGTTTCCTCATCCATGAGTGGGAATGTCAACAGGAGTTGCTGTAAAGAGTAACATAAATGAGTATCACGTATACGGTCTGGCCTTATCACAAAGAATAAGGATGAGCAGAAAATCATGTTCCCCAGAATTCCTCCTGGGAAGAGCCCTGTATCTTCATGAAGGAAATACTGTGCTAGACAACATAGGAAGAAGGGTAGAGCAGGGAAGGAATACTCGAGAGCAACTGAGAACGTCACTAACGGCTACATAGGGCAAAGTGCTGGATTTCCCTGACCACCGAGAGGGAGGGAAAGAGAGGCTGCCATGGGCTAAGGGGACCACTTGGGTGGGAAAAGGAAAGAAGGAAACCTCACAGAGAGATGCTAGAGGAGAACAAGGTCTCAGAGGTCTTTCTGGTTGGTTGTGAAGTGTGTCATTTAACTTCCCTCCTCTGTTTCTCCTGCGGAAAGTCTCTGATCCTCAAAGATGATACTGGTAAGAGGACTGTGTCAGCCCGGGAAGAGATGTCAGCATGCATACTTGGGTCAGAATGGGGATGCGAACAGATGGCACCGGGGCACCTCAACAACTGAGTCTGAGGGGAGGCCAGACAGCTCAGAAGCCACTAGCCTGTGTTACAAGGTCAGGTGCTGTGCTTGGTCCTTCCCACATAGTACCTCATTTAATCCCGGCAGTGGCACCATGCCGCCTTAACACCATTCCATCTCCCTCGAGGGACTTGATGTTCTCAGAGATCAAGTACCCGCCCAGGCTCACGCAGTCGGTAAACGGAGGGACAGGATCACATCCCGGTGTGTCTGACTCTGGAACTTCCATTCTTGAAGATGGCAGAGGCAGTGATAGGTAGGTAGAATGAGGTGGAGGGAAGAGAGTAGGGGGAGAGGGGAGGAGAGCAAAAGAGAAAGGGGGAGAAGGAATGAGATAGCAACCATTGCTGATCCTTCTGGAAGCTGCATGCTGAATGAAGGAAAGGCAGGGCCTGGGAATCCCAGCTGCCACCGGTTGGGATTGTGAAATTCAGTCAGTAACAATATAGGACATCTGGTTATATTTGAATTTCAGATCAACAACAGGTTCTGATAATCATGCCACATGCGATCTATGGGACATACTTACACTAAAAAATTATTTGCTGTTCTTCTGAAATCCAAATTTACCTGGTGTCTATGCGTAAATCTTGCCAACCGTTCATGCACAGCACCTCAGTCCAGTGCCAGGACAGACAAGCGGCAGCATCTGGGAAAAGGTCCTAGAGAAACGTTTTCCTTCAACTCCTAATGCTTGGGACCTTCAAATATGCATGTCTCATGGAGCAGCTGCCTCCTTTCAGAGCACCTGTCCTTTCAACCTTTTGAGGTATCAAGCTTCCCAGCAGGGCTGGAGCCTGGAGAGGTAGGGAGGATGGTAGGAAAATTCCAAGCTGCCCATCAGGCTCTAACGGGGCGCTGGACCCTGGAAGGGTTGGCAAGTTTGCCTTTGGGACATCCCACCTCTCGTTTCCTCCCTTCTCCCGGCGTCCCTTCTGTGCCCAGGCTCCCTCGGGCTCCACGCTGCTCAGGTCCTGCCCAGGCCTTTGATAAACCAGTCCAGGCTGAGCCGGCAGAGTCTGAATGTGGGACCCCTTGTAGGAGAACCTGCCATGGAAAGGAAGAGCCCAAGGAGGCTATGCTTAAGCCAATGGCAGGAATCTCCAACGGTGGGATGTCAGGCCTCCTGACGAGTGTGGGAGGGACACTGGAACAGGCCCTATGGTGCTCCCCAAAATATCCCAGCTACGTAACCACCAAGTCTGCCGACTCTGCCTGAGTGAATGCATACCTCAACACAAGCGCCCAGTATCACGTCCAACACGAAATTCCAGCCTGAACCAGATCTCTCTGGGGCTTGTCCTGCTTCACACGGCTTCCTCCACCCTGGGGAGCAACTCTTCCAGGGCTGAAAGGCTCCCTTTGTGCAGGCCTCGCCCGCGCTGAGCACTGAAGTCTCTAGCTCCTCTTATTCTCGTGCCTTCTCCACCCTCTTCTTAAATGGTTCCCACCAGGACAGCAGACAGCAATTCTCAGAGGCCCGCTCACGGAGAAGGCGCTCAGCTCCCAGAAGCCCCGGACCAGACTCTTCAGACACATACCTGTCCTTGGTTCATTGTTGCTCCCTCCTAGAAAGAGGACCAGGCCTTCCACCCTGGCCTTCCCACCTCTAAGCAGCGTTCGAGTGCTGTTTCCATGACAACCTGAGGCGTTGCTGTAGTTTCACACCTATGACGCGAATCCTTCTCCCTCCCTACATTTTGCACCTCTGTCCGGGATTCTTGTCGTGACCCTCTCTGGCCACACCAAGTCCATGCATGCTCTGCCTAACAGACCCCCTTTCTGTCAGCTTCTAAGAATTCTACCCCCATGTTTACTCAAAGACATCAGCGGAGGGCCTTTCCTTTGAATATGGATTTCTTCTTTTAAATTTGTGATAAGTTAAAAATGTAACCAACAGGGTGTGGGCAAGTCACAGAAACCTTTGGTAGAGCTGAGGCTATGGTAGGACCTCCAGAGACGGGAGGGGAGAACACGGCCCAAAGGCCTGTATGTGGAGATGTGATTATTCTTCAAGTAGGAGTTAATAGGGAGGCAGATCTCCAAATATTTCATACACGGATTATAGCCCATTATCGGCTTATACAAGAGACCAGCACACTAGCTCCCCTCTGGCCATCCCCACATCGTCAACACACAAATGACAAGGAAGAAGGGGACCCAGGAGAGAGGCCTGGCCTGAGGGTAATGAGGACTGGAATCTTAGAGAGGAAAGATGCATGCACCCCCTCTGCTCAGCCTCCTTGCCCCAGCTCTGATTCTGCTCTCAGTAGCTTTGGGAGGGTCTGCTCCCCACGGCTGGCTCCCCTAACCACAGACTTGATCTGTTATAGCCACCCCCCAATGCCAGTCCAGCTCTTTCTGCTTCAAATGTCATTAGCACAGCCCCATTCCCAGAAAACCCACCCATTGTATCAGCTCGGAATGAACATAACTTTCCATAAAGGGAAGAGAATGGAGAATTATGAAACCCCACCACCTGAGTTTTTAGACCTCTGCAAAGTAATCATATTTTGTTGATTGTGTCAGGGAGGGTCCTGCCTGGAAGGGGATGCCCAGATCCAGGAAGGGGACAGTTGATATCTTTTAGATTCAAGTTCCTGGATGCTTGGGGTCTGGTCCATTGTCTGGGCCTTCCTGAGGGTTCAGAAGTCTCTAGATGGTTTTTCAGTGCCCACTGGGAGGTCCTTCTGATAGGGCAAGGACTGCGGGGCTTAACAGTCTCCAGAAACCCTGACCTGCCATCTCCCCTCTAGATCACCCACATCTCGCTCTGCCCCTTCCTTATAAATAAGTGGCCAGAGGGCAACTCACATGTCAAGTCTTATATACAATCCCATAAGTGGCAGTAATCAGACAATGAAATCTCCATGGACCTTCTCTCTAGGATCTCCTGAAAGCAAAATCTTAAAATACAGCCTTGGGCTACTTTGTCCCCATAAGACTCCTTTCTTCAGAGACAGGATGAGTTGTGGCTTCAGGTGATGAGATCCCCACGGAGTGTTCTATTTCAGCCTAAACCTTAGTGTTTTGGAAGTTTGGGGGATTTTGTGAGAGGTCCCACAGGACTGATTTCCCCAGGACTGCCTGGCCCATGTCTACCAGTTCCCACGAGGTCCCTTCTGGTGAGTGACAGTCAACGGAAAGCTGAGACTTTAGGTTATGAGGAAAATTCTATTTCCTATTCCAGAGGGAAGCAGAACTTTCAAAGAATAACTCAACCTTCACGGTGCCGCTATACCTTCAAGCCTCCCCACCCCAACATGTCTCTGCAAGGTGTGTTTTCTGCCCTGTTCACTCTGGATCTTGTCCAGCTGGACTTTGGATGATATCTGTCTTCCTAAGAAAATGAAGCGCTAGCTCCTCTTTTTCTGCAGTCTCCCCTGCTGGGCCAGCTGGTGACAGAGATTGGCCTCTACCCTGGGAGCAGGAGGGAAACTGAGGCCCTGGAAGGACACAGGCTTTTCAATCCCTTAGCCCAAGAACTTCCCAAGTTCAAGATGCCCAGTATGGATGTTAAATAATTCAGACGTCTCTGGATTGGGTGACCTCTCTGCCTCCTGCCACCCTGCCACTGTCTTGGGGAAACCCCAGACTTTGATAGTGCCGTGAGCTGCTCTGCAGCCCCCATCTCTGCCGTATCTCTGCCTCCATCTGCAATGACTACTATTCCCAATGTCCCGGGTGAGCCACCACCACCTCCTGTCTACCACCCCACCCCTCCTCCAACTCTATGGCTTTTCATCAGTCTAGCTGCTTCTAAGTGTGAAAAGCTGAAGTTTAAAAAAAAAAAAAAAATTCCCCAAATCAGCAGACACATAAGCAACTGCATCCTGGCAAGATTATATGAGGTGAGTTAGAGAAGCAGCAAGGGCTGTTATAATCCAGTACTTAGGCGGATAACCACACAAGGGAAAGCACATGAGAGAGTCTCATTTCTTCTCTTGGCCTTTTCTTGCCATCCCCAACTTCACCCCAGTTTGGTCTCATCCCCGAGTTCCCCAGCCCCAGCAGACACTATCCTGGTCAAAGAGGCTGTGGCTATACTCCCCACCTAGATCCCCTGCCCCTCCCTCATTCCAGGAAGTGTGAGGTACATCTGGTAGAGGGAAGTGATCCCGGGCTCTCACTCAGTTGAACTTGGATGGACCCTCAGGGAGATTAGAGAATGTCTTCTGCCAGTGCCACAACCAAAAACAGGCTTATGGGGAAACCAAGCCAGGTCCCCAGTTAGGTGTCACGCTGGAAATTCTGGATTATAGAACAGTGCAACCCAAAGAACCTACAGATATATGAGTGTAATAAATCCCACACATCAGGGGTGCTTGGGGGGTACGGTTGGTTAAGTATCTGACTCTTGATTTTGGGTGGGGTCATGATGTCAGGGTTGTGAGATCGAGGTCCATGTCATGCTCTGCGCTCAGTGAGGGGTCTGCTTGAGAATCTCTCTCTCCCTCTGCCCCTCTCTTCGCTCTCTCATTCTCTCAAAAATAAATTTAAAAATCTTTTTTTAAAAAGATTTTATTTATTTATTTGACAGAGAGAGATCACAAGTAGGCAGAGAGGCAGACAGAGACAGAGAGAGGGGGAAGCAGGCTCCCCGTCAAGCAGAGAGCCCAATGTGGGGCTCCATCCCAGGACCCTGAGATCATGACCCAAGCCGAAGGCAGAGGCTTAACCCACTGAGCTACCCAGGCGTCCCTAAATTTAAAAATCTTTAAATCCATACATCAGAATAGTTAGCCTGCCCATGAGCAAGACGCCTATATGTCAGTCTTCCGGGAATGTCTCAAATGACCACAGGCACATAACATCTCCAGAGTGAACGGCCTGGTGCCAGGATTAGCCAAAACCAGAGTAGATATTTGAAATATTTTGACATCAGAGTAGAGCTATCTGAGAGATTGCAGAAACTATAGTTTCAAATGGGAATGAAATTGTTGCAGGTGGAGATTATTTCCATTTAGGAAAAAAAAAATGCACCCATTTGCATTTTTAAGACTAAAAGATAGTTGGCAAGTCAGCTCTGGAAAAACCAGTTTCCCACTCTCTCCTTCAGATTTCTGAGGATTTGGGTGATGTGACCATAAGCAATAGAAAGTAACTAGTGACCCGTGTTGCCAACTAAGCAAAGAAAAATACAGGATATCCAAATAAATGTCAATTTTAAATGGACAATGAATAATTTTTTAGTATAAGCATGTATTATATTAAAGAAAAGTGCTCAATGTTTATCTGAAATTCAAATTTAACTGGACATCCTAGATTCTATCTGACAAACCTTCCCCCTTATGCATGAATAAGGAAAGAGGGGCAACTTCTTGAGGCCCTTTCATTGCAAAATTCATTCAGTCAAGAACTACACACCAAGCACTTACTCTGTGCCTGGCACTGTGTTCAATCTTGGAGTCATGGACCCCAGAGAGCCTAGTCTGGCTGGAGAGATAGGGAAGAAGTGACCGTCAGAGCTTCATGAGCAGGGATGTCCAGAGCCAGGAAAATCAGAGCAGGAAATGACATTTCAGTTGAGGGAGGGAGCAGAGGCCACCAAAAATACAGAGACACCAGCTCTGCCTGCATGGCTGGGGCAAAATACGAAGGTACCCTCTTTTCACCTCCCTCTCCATCAAGATCCCATTCATTCATTTATCCTTTCAACTGACATTCACTGAGAGCCTATCACGTTCCAGACCCGGCACATACTAGAGAGACGAAGATAACCGTGACCAGCACCCTTGAGCTTGACAGTCTGGGAGTCAAGTCAGGTGCCTTAAGGCTTACTGGAGTTGTGGGGATAAAGATATGAGGGAACCGTGGCATGTGTCGCAAGCATCAGAAAGCCTATGCGTACCATAATCACATAATCTTGTTTTGAGGCCAAAGTCCCCATCAGTGTTGTTGAGTTACCCTGATAAGTCACTGAACCTCCCCGAACTTCATCTTCTTCCCTGGAATAAAGGTGGTGTTCATAACAGGGTCTGTCTCACAGGCTTGCTCTGAGAAGCTGATGGAACAGCCAGCGTTTGGTCAACACTAAAGCATCATATAAAGGTGTCATAAAAATGATTGTTGTTTGGCAGTTTCTCAAAGGTAAACATAAAATTGCCATATGATCCAGCAATTCTACATCTAGCTACAGACCTCAAGAACAGAAAGCGGGAACTCAAGTAGACACTTGCATACCAGGGTTCACAGCGGATTTATTCAAAGTAGCCAAAAGGTGGAAACAACCCAAGTGCTCACCGTAGACAAACGGATAAACAAAATGACAGATGCATACAATGGAGCATTGTTCAGCCTCCACAAGGAATGAAATCCTGACAATTGCTACAACATGGATGAACCCTAAAAACATTTTGCCAAGTGAAAGAAGCCAGACACGAAAGGAAAATATGGTATGATTCCACGTATCTGAGGTATTGAGGTTAGTCAAATTTATGTAGACCCAAAGCGAATTAGAGGCTCCAAAGGACAAGGGGAAAAGAGAGTTCTTGTTTAACAGATAGAGCGTTTCAGTTTGGGATGACGAGAAAGTTCTAGGGATAGATGGTGGTAATGGTCGCACAGTATCGTGAATGCACTTAATGCCACCAAACTGTACACTTTTAAAATGGCTTAAATGGTAAATTTTGTTATATAGTTTTATAATTAAAAAAAAAAAAAAAAAGGTCATTCGGGCACCTGGGTGACTCAGTCAGATGCGCAGCTAACTCTTGATTTTGGCTCCAGTCATGATCTCAGGGTCCTGAGACTGAGCCCCCCAATGCACTCTGTGCTCAGCTGGGAGTCTGCTTGTCGCTCTCCCTCTGCCCCTCCCCCCACGTGTGTGCACGCAGCAGGCACGTGGGTGCGCGCTAGCTCCCTCTCAAATAAATAAATAAATCCTAAAAAAAAATTATTCTCAGAGAAGGCTAGAAAGGTTGGACAGGGCATCACAGAGGAGGTATTCCTTGAGCAGAACTGGACTAAAGAAGATGAAGGAGGAACATTTAAAGGCTGCCAGGGCAAGGTCTTATGCAGGAAGTGGGTGGAATGTGTCTGACGTGGAGCCACCCCCACCCCCCCTCCAAGGAAGTGCTGGGTTACGAAGGAGAAAGCAAATCGCTCCAGGTATATCCAGAGCATCCAGAGCTCAGAACCTAAGGAGCCGGTCACCAACAGTTGGGGAGGAGGGGCCAGAAGCTGACCAATGCATGGGAAGGAGGAACCAGGAGGTAAGTCTGCATGGGTGGGGAGGGGTTGGTTAGGGTCAAGATGATGATCAAGAGATGGAGGGAAGGAAGCTTTATGAAGGAGAGCGCCCTCAAGCCCTGGAAGAGTCATACAGGAAGGTTGGTCGGGCAAGTCACCCAGGCAGGATGGGCTGAATCCAATCTTAGATGGTGAGAAGCAGGGACATTTGTAGTTATTCGGAATCCTTTCCAAGGATCTTGAATACAGACTCCGAGATCTGCTTTTGTACCTCAACAGAGACTGGTCCTGTACCCAAGCATCCTCTGGACAAGAAAGTAGAGTTAATATCATTTCCTAAGATCAAAATTTCAGGTCCCCCTTCTCCGCCCTGAACCCCTTGGAAGTTTTCTTCTGATTCATGGTCAATTTCAGCAAAATTACAAATTCAGTCAAGATAATTTCTTTCCTCCCATGTTGTACCCTTCAAGTCTTCCATCCTCAGAAAACAGCTGAGTACCAGGCATTTTGCATCTTTTTGTGAATTCGAACTTTTTGTTCCTTTTCCCAAAAGCATTTGCATTTTAGCCATATCTATTGTTAAAAGATTTTAAACATCAGGGAGCAGGCTGGAAAGATTTAGAGACAGGGTGGTCTTTGCAGCTCCCCTGCAATCACTCCAACTCTCCTGATGAAGGGGTCACCTCTCCTCACCCCCAGCAGACTGTCACCTCCTCCTTAAGTTAGCACCAGCCATTGGTTAAACAGCAGGGTTTTTATTTAATAATAAAATATCCTAACAGAAAATAGAAAATTCTCTATAAATAGAGATCATGTAAGATGACAGTGGATTAACATTTTAATTAAACATGGCAATTCCAATCATTTTTATCATTATAGAGATACCCAACATTTTGACACATTTCAGGTGTAAATTGATGGTTCCAGTCCGATGGCAAATTGAAATAATTTTTCAGGTGATATTTGTAAGGTTTCAGTAGCAGCAAGAGATGGTATTCAACAGTCAAAGCTACAGATTCTAGACATTCCCATTCAAAATACTAATCCTGAAGCCTCCTGCCTCCCTCCCTCCCTCCCTCCCTCCCTCCACTGAGAGCTTTAAAAATTATCTCCCCAGACATCACACACACTACCATACATTAATCTGATGTTTTATGTTTTGCGAAACTCACACCAAAAGGCACTTTGTTTTTGCCCGGTACAATGTCAGACTCTGTTCTTTGCTTGAAAGGCATGGCAGGCAGGACTGACGTGTGCATTTGTCTTAGCAATTCATGATTTATTGAGCACGGAGGGTGTGATTTAATATCACACCACTGCTGATCCTCACAGGGGACCATGCAAGGCAGCTCTTACTGTCTCCGCAGAAAGAAACCAGGCTCAGAGCAGAGAAGTAAGTTGCCAAAAGTCACACAGCTAAAAGTGGCAGAATTAACACGGGAACCTGGGAGAATCAAGCTCTAAAAACTGAACTCCTTTGCCTGCTTTCCTTGTCACAAATGAGACTATGTACAGCCTGTGCTGAAAGGGGATTCAATAAATAGTTGTTGATTTGTCATACATTTTTCCTACATTCTATGCCAAAGACAACACTCCAAAGCTGGGTAACCTAACCTCAATGAGGCACTTCCTTTGTCACACTTCCTTTGTGCCATCTGTCACCTCCAAACCACCATCAACACCAATATCATCATTACCATCATCGACATCAAAATACAGATTTTATTAGAAGGAGAAATAGTTTTTCAAGAAAAAGATAACTATTTTAAGGGATCATGCTTTCTTTTTTTAATTGTAAGCCATGTGAATCTTTTTAAAATCGACTTTAGGTTACATGTATTCTTGGATTCATGACCTTTGTTATTACCCATTGTGGGCTTACCACTTGCCTTCCAGGCCCCCTGAGAAACACGCAGAGCTTTTCTAGCAAGCGCAAGTGATTGATATCTCACCAAACTTTTATAGCCACCTAAGCTAAAATTTGTTGGAAAGCTACACAGAGAGTTTCACATTGAAATACTAGGCTTACACGGCATAAATGTCCATTGAGGTGACCATGCTGAACAAAATATTCCAAGTTTTGAAAACTTTGGATGACGTCAGAGAATATGACATCACTCCGAGAGAAAGAGTACAGGGAATTGTCTCAACCTCTTGGAGTCTGATGATACTGGCTAACACTGCTGAGAAATATTGAGCAACGCTTGATGTCTTGGGATGCTAAAACTCTGTGGGCTGAATAAAGCTTATTAAAAAAAATGGTAAACATTCCCCGACTAAAGTAGCATGTGTGTAATGATTTAAAAAAAAAAAAATGTCTTGAGGGCATGACAGTTCCTTTTCATCTTTATAACCCACAACAGAACTTAGTCTGGAACCACTCTTGGAAAAATTTGCTCCGTAAATGTTTGTTGAGTGAATATAGATATTTAACAACTCTTCAACAAGGACTTGTTGATGATTCTACAACAGAGAGAACTCATCACTGGGAAAAAAAAAAAAAAAAGCTGCAAACACCACAGTGTAAATGTAGTGAATGTCACTGAACTGTACTCTTTCAAGTGTTTTATATTGTATGAATTTCACCTTAATAATAATAGCGCTAATGGTGGAGACTAGGAAATAGCAACCTAAAGCTTTCATGAAAATTCAACACAGTATATTCTCATATGTTCATAACAAATATAAGGCACAAAAGAGCCCATAAACATTTTTTATGAGTAGGAAGTGTAAAAAAAAAGTCGTTATTAAATGGATAAAATTTTAAAATTCCAACACAATTTCCAGAAATTGTGATGCAAATAGCCTGAAATATTTACAGCACTCAGGGCTTGGTGGGGAGGATGTAGAGGGTTTTCAGATCCTCACTGGCTGTTCCAGTTTGCGGTCCTCCCACCACGCTGGGAAGGGCAGGAGGGAGCTCCTGCTTCCAAAGTGAAGAAACCCTGGGTCTCTTCCCCATATGAGAAATTGTCCAAGAACGCAGAGAAATGCACTCCCATCCTTTCACCAGTTGAACCACAGCTCCAAATTCAAGGTGATCGCTCTAAGAACCTGAAACTTACAAATCATTTCAAGACTGAGGCTTCCCTCCTTATATGACAGTGAGATGACAATCCTCTTTTTTTTTTTTAAGCAGGAAAGAAAAAAACCTCTTACTCAGAAGGTCTTAGTAATCTCAGTTCAGCAGGGCTAAAAACACAAACGTAGTTTACAGTAGTTTAGGAAGCAATATTTTCTGAGTATAGACAAAACAGTTTTTCTTTTTCCGTTCAAGGGCCGTTGATGGAGCTAAATGTTTAAGGGCTGAGGACATGGTACGAGATTTTCAAGCTATACCATCTTTTGTAAAAGGCCAAAGGATTGCACACTTGTTTTCAAAAAAGTTAACACATTTCCAGTAAGCCGCAGCTTGGAATCTTGTCTGTATCAAATTTTCTCTTCTGCTTTCTGATAAATCACAATGTGGCAGCCTGCAAGCCTTACTCCCTCATCTGTTTGGCTTGCTCATTAGGTCTTTAAAAGAAAATGCAAATCCTCATCTCTTCATTAACCCATCTTAGAAAATAACTCAGATGTTCCTAATTTCTCGTCTGATTTATCAGACCGGTCTCTGATAACTTTTGAAAGAAGTCTATTCAACATTCTCAAGGACAAAGGACACTTTATAGCAATAAATAAAAAGAAACCCTCACATGAGCACAAGAGGAGACAAACACGGAGAACTTTGGTACATGTTGCTTGCTTGCTTGCTTCAGAATTATTTCTAGTTCTGTTCGAGCCAATAAACACATTACACTGGAAATGTTTTATTCACAAACTTCTCTGACACAATCTACGAAAAGAACTAAAAGATTCTCAGTTGCAAAGACGCCTTGGCCGCCTCAACATTCCACTGTAACCTCTCCTTTAAAAGTAAATAACAAGAATGGCAACACGATGGAATCTGAAGGGATCAAAACAGGTTTAGAGAAATCTCTTCACCATGTGATGTGATGTGTGTGCAAGCGTGTGTGTTTAAACCTCTCTAAAATTAAGTCTTTTTTTTCCACACACCAACACTAAACTAAATCCTAGGGTCCTCTCAGAATGTATCCCCATGATCAGGTGGCTTTAAAAAGAATTCTATTTACCAAAATCATTATGACACTGTTTATTTTCCTCAGAGGGGGGCTGGAGGAAGGGCAGGAGGGGAAAGGAAAGCAAGCTGGTGAGTTTTTGTATAATAAGTGACTGAATCATGCAAATAAACAAGAGCTTCTCTTTCATGATATCTGTTATCAAAGACATCTCCAAGTCTGACAGCAGTTCTCAGCTCCTCAACAGAAATAGAACTACTGACCCCGCCAAAAGTAAAGACCTTTCTCCCTCTGCCCAAGACATGGGGAAAATAGGGCAGGGAGGGGTGTAGGAATGATTTTTCTCGAACACTGCACCAGACACACGCTCAGCTGTTTGGCCGCACTCTGGGCACCTCCCTGTCCGCCTTCTTCCTCTCAAACAAACCGCAGGGATGGACCCCAGGCTCACAAGAATTCCACCATCTTGCTTCACACTTTCTTCTTTTCCAAGTTCTCAGTATTTATGGGTCTCCAAGTGAGGGACGGACAGGGAGGAGCTCTCCCTCACAAAGGCAAACACAGTTTGCAATAACAAAGCAGAGAGTGTATCTGTGTGAGTAGGATGTGGGGCGGGGTGGGGGGGAGAGCAGTGGAGGAGGAGGGGGTGTCCCTGTTTGGTTTTGTTTTATTTTTCACCCCCCACCCCAGAAGAAGGAATTGGAAGGTAGGCCGTCCAGATTTCCAAAGTAGTGTGTTTCTGAGGAGGTAAGTAACAGGGATAGGAAAACCTTTGATAAACTCCCTGACTGGAAACTCGATCACCAGATTTCAGAGAGGAGAGAGTCCAATGCCTTCTTTACAAAGGGCATCCAACGTGCCCTTCCGCACCAGCATCTCCTGTCAGCAGCCACAAAGACCCAAAGACACACCTCGGGTGGGAGAGCCTCGTCCCCTCTACCCACCCCGCAAGGGCTGGCTGTTCCTGTTAGGAGGGGACGGGCCCGGAAGGGAATTTAGACGTGCGGGGACCGGGCAAGTGGAGCCAGAGGAGGGCCCACAGGACTGCATCTTTCCTTTCCGGAGCCTGCTTTGCCTTCTCTTCCACCTGCTTCCCGGCAGAGTCCGGTCTCTCCTTCGGCGAGGGCCTGTTCTCTAATGAAACAGCGAACGCCCAGGTCAGCCATCAGGCAAACAATAAACATATTTGTGTTGTACATCTGTTAAGCCTGTTTAATGGGTCGTCCCTACGTGTAAATGGGCTTCCTACCCCAGCCCCCCTCGCCCCACCTGTATCAACAACAATGCCTCCACACAATTATCTTACCTTAATGAACTTAATCTTTAATTTCCCAGCTTGGCCCTGGTACTCAGCCTCCTAACAAAGGAAGTGGAACTGTTTGAGTCCCCGTGAGCCGCCTTCCTCCAACAGCTAGGGAAACTTTACCCACGACAAGGATTTTTGCCCCTTGTGGAACTGTCAAAAGCAATAAATATTTTTCTTTTTATTCCATCATTAGACCCTCCTAAGAATGCCTCCCCATTGTCCACTGTAATTCCCAGAGCTCTCTGGGCAGGGGCGTTATTGTGGAAAATGAATCCTGAAGTGTTAACAATCCTGCCAAAGCAGCTACACTTTTTTTTTTTTTTTTCTTTTCCGAGGGCGTAACCGTTAGGAATGTGTCGCCTCACCATAGCCTGCTCGGCGAAAAGAGCACTTGTGTTTTTTAACACTGGGCTTTGAGAAGGATGCTCAAGTTAAAGCATTGTGGCCACTGTAAATAGATGCACTCAGCAGAATAGAGCTTCTTCATTCCTAATTAGGGAAGTAACTCTAGAAAGACAGAATGTCACTTGCTAGGCTGTGCGTATTGTTGAGTTTGTACTCGCCTCCACAATGTGAGGTAATTGGAGTTGTACCTTTTAGAAAGCTGCTAATTTCACATAGGAAGTGCTAACAAGACCTTTCTGGGCCATGTTTTCCTTCTTCCTTTTTAAGGAAGTTACAGACCTTCAGTAGTGGGAATGGCTGAGCCCTGGCCTGGCGGAGGAAACAGCAGTAATGAACCACTTCAGCCTGCGGTTAGAAAAAGGAGGCCTCATTTTGGAGTCCTGAGAATACTAAGCACCACAAAAGGTTCTGTTTAAGCTTGTTATCCAGGACATTCTTACAGGCTACACAGCTTTCCCTGCAATGACCCTCTCCAAACAAGTGCATCAAGTTTGAGCAAATAGAAACACCCAACTTTCAAGGCTCAGAGTTATAGTTTTCTTTACAAAGCCATTTATATAATGTAAGCTGCAATTAGCATGGGACAGAGCGAGGAGATTTAGGCTGGAAAGTTCTTTTAACAAAAGATAGAAATTAGTGGAATAAGTAACAGTTAAATATCAGCTTCAGATAACTAGTTGAAAAGGCCTTTTAAATCGTTTACTAATAAAAAAGTAGAATAAAATGATTTTGCCTCAGAGCTTGTTCCAACCAAAGCGTGGTCTTTTAAATCACTGAACTGATTAATCTACTAATTTTAAATTATCCAGCAAGAATGGATCCGAGCAAAAAAAAGAAAAAAGAAAAAAAAAAGAAATCCACACACCCCCAAACGAAAAGCGCTACAGCTTTTAAGCCTGACAATTTCATCAAAATGTCCATAGGAATTACATAAAAAATTCAAACCGTAATGAAATAAATTGCTACTTACATTATGAAAAGTCTGCAAAAGCTTTTTATAGACTTCAAATGCAGAAGTTATATAAACTGCACAGTAAAAAGAATTAGAAATTGACCTTTACAGATCAAGGGCTAAAATTAACAGTCTTCAGGGGAAAAAAAATTCCCAGTTCACAGTGGCTTTTAATGCCATTTTTTCCCCCTACACTCATTTATCTAATAACCATGGCAAGGTTAGGATAAACAATGAACAGTATGTTTTCACATTTTCCACCTTTTGTGTCCTCCATATGAATTTCTAAAACACTTAAGAGAATAGATACATAAACCTGTGACCTTCAAATGAGCTTTCTGATACTCTCAACATTTTGAATAAAAAGATCAGAAAATGGAACCACTTTTACACAGTAATGAATTCCATTCTGTTGGGTAAACAAAGCTAAATTTTAAAACAGAGACCTGACATTTGTATAGCTCAAGAAGCTATTCTGTTCTTTTGGGGGTGGGCAGAGGGAGGGAGGGGACATTGTCAGTACTTTACGGTGGGTGAAATAATGACCCAATGTACAATTCACATAAAAAGGAGACAAATCCATTTGGCCGTGTTCAACAGAGAGCCACCGTTTCCAAGACAAGGACAACAAAAATGCCCAATTTTTATGACAATTTCCCCCCACCCCAGGAACAATTGATCCATCCCACAGAAAAGGGGGGAGGTGGTTGGTGGAGGAGGCCCCAGTCGCCATTATGGAGCCAGCGCTTATTGACGGGAGCTCCAAGGGCCTCCAAAAGTTACTCCAATTTCCGTCGAGCTTTTGTGCATCCCTTGTCCTGTCTGAAAGGCTCAGTTAGGTATTGTTGCAAAAAAAGTCTGCATCCACATTTGTTCCCCTCTAATTCATACTCGGCATTGTGAAGTTTTGCTATTCAGAGGCTGATTGGGCAACAGCCCTGACAATGGCCAAGCGATTAGTCCCTCAGCATGGGCTGGGGTTGTGGGTATAAACCTAGGGACCGGGCTGGAATTCACTGGGGCATTCAGCTTCCTCTCGGGGCCTTCCTGAGAGGCCGTGCCTCCTTTGCTGCAGGTAATGCATTCCTGCAGACCCGGGAAACAGAATCCTTGTAATTAGCGTGTCCAGAACCGGGCAGGCTGCCCCCTCCCAGCAAGTCGGCCCTCGGGGGCCCTGGAGCTTTCTAAGGAGCTCAGCCCCTGCAATGCTCCAGCCTCGTCGAATGGAAAACTTTCTTGGGCGACTCGGTGGGCCTGAAAATCAGCACACAGGGGAGGGGAATCAGGGGAGGCGGCGATCGGCGCCACTTAACCCTTGGCACGCCGAGCCGCGCGGCCCCTTCCCCTGCTCCGGGCAGGGACCGGCGGCGCTCGGCGCTGCGCCCCTGCGGCTGAGGACGCCGCCGACTGTACAGATGTCAGTCTGGTGTTTTACTTGTCAGGAGCTGGAATTAATTTACATTTATTTTCCTATTGTTTTATATCATTTTATGACAATGTGCTGCATAATATAATTTAAATCTTTAATGTACAACTAATTCTCTACCATTAATTTGTCAACATGATTACTGGATATGCCATCCGGAAAAGCAGGCTGACTTGAAATATGTATAAGACGTTCCTGGGTGTGTGGTTGTTTTTTTTTTTTTTTTTTTTACGAAGGTTTACATAGGAAATGACAAAGATTTACGGAGGGTTTTTTCCTTGGACTGTCTATAATCTTAGGAAAACTACAATTTCAAGGTGCTTCCCGCTCAAACTGAGGGATTCCGGAGAGCGGTGGGGGAGTAAGACACACGCACAGCCCCCTTCTTGGAGAAATTAATTTAGGCAACGAGGGGTTCTCGCAGCGGCGGCCGGAAATGAGCGGCGGCCCAGCCCTCGGGGCGGACAGAGGGATCCCCCAAGACGCCTCCGGGGTCGCGCGCACGCGGGGTGGTCGGCCCGCGGCCCCGGAGCCCTGCTCCGGGTCTTCCCCGAGGTGGAGGAGAAAGAAAGCGGGCGGCGGGGCCCGGGCCGCGCTCCCGGGGCGCCTGCGGGCACCGACGGCGTTGGGGAACAGAACGGAGGAAAGGACGGTGCCCCCAGGCAAAGCGTTTCAGGGCTGCCCCGACTTCGAGACCCCCGCCAAACTTCCCGCCCAAACCCCAGCCTGCTTCTTTCGCCGGTTGTTGGAGCCCAGCTGGAAAAAACTGCTCCTTCCCTCCGCGCCCCAGGAGGACGCGCGCCCTGCAGCCACCAACCAAGTGATAACACCCAAACGTCTGCACCATTAAAATTAAAAAAGAAGAAGCACCCCAAACCTGATTAAACATTCAAATAGAAAAATTAAGATATTCTGGGCAAAAGAAGTGTTTAGACAAAGGCTGTCTGCTTCAATTTCCCCCGTTAAGCGGGGAGCTGGCTGCTCAGAGAGAGAGTGACGGTGAATTCCATAAATTAACTGAAAATCCCTCTTCTCCGGAGCCCAAGTTATCTCTCCGTTGCCTGCAGCTCTGATTTAGAATGGGAGCCGGCTTGTTTACCGGTTTAATTAATGCTCCTTTTCAAGCAGGGAGGAGGGGAAGGGAAATGAAGTGACTCGGTGATAAACAGGTGTAACCCGGGCCGGTAGCTCAGCTCTCAGGGCCTGTGGCAGCCTCATCAGGCTTGACTGGGCCTGACCCCGCCAGCGAAAAAGGTAGATGGCCCAGTTGGAAGCCCAGTAGGTGAGCATTATTTTAACCGCGAGCCTGTGATTGGAATGGCTTAAAGGGACAATCAGCACTTGGGGTTTTTCTTCTTCCTCCCGAATGCATTCTGATTCTGTCCTGTTGCTGAGAGCAGAAGAGACAGACCTGGAAGATATAGGTCATAGGCCTTTTTCCTCCTCTTCCTCCTCCTTTCCTCAGCCCTCACCTCAAAATGCAAAGGAAGAGACTTTGAAGGAGGAAACCTGGCTGCCACTGCTCCTTGGGGACCAGCTTGCTGCTCTGAAAAATCCCTGGGCATTCTTGCTTTATTTACTTATTTCGGCTTTTAATTCCGAGAGCCTAATATCTGGGATTGGACTGTCCGTGGCCTACGTGTTTCTGTGACCTTACAGATAACAGGGAAGCTTGGATGGGAAATGAAATTCAAGCGCCAGCTAATTTTAAAAACATAACTAAAAACTCATTCCCGAGGGGGGAAATAGCAGTTTCTGTAAGCACAGGCTGAACATGTTTTTAAATTAATAACTAGCCCTGGTATTTGCTAAATGATGGCTGTATCGGGGGGAAATTTTTAGTCATTAAAATCAGCAGGTACCCAAGGTGAGAATATATGTTTCATTACTTCAAGTCACCTGTCTGTTTTGCCTGCTGCCTTTCTTCAAGCCAGTATCCTAGAGAAACACAAGTGAAAGCAGAAGCTGGGTCTGTCAGCCATGCTGGCCTTCTGGAGGAAAAAAAACTTTTTTTTTTTTTTTTTAAATTGCTATTTATCGGATGCCTACTTGATGCCTCTATGTGTTATCACCAATTCTGACAACTTCCCCAGAAGGTGGTTATGCTCATCCCCATTCTTGAGAAGGGTTTAGAGAACTGTAAGTGATTTTCTCCAGGCTACAAAGCTAGTCAAGTGCTAGAGTAGGAAGACAACTGGGTCTCTCTGACCCTGGGACCCTCACCTCTTTCATTATTTATGAGGTAGCAGTGATCCTTGATACCCACCATCACATGGAGACTGGGATTTCATTCTAGACAGAGACTGGTTATGTCCTTGGTTACAGAAGAGAGATTTTTGCCACCTGGAGAATTCCACTCCAAGCTCAGGTTCAGGTCTATGGGGGCCCAACACATGTCTAAGCACAAAATACTTTGCAGAATACAGATTTTTTTTCTGGAAGGAGTTCTAAATTGGGATTAGGAGCTTTCAATTTCATTGCTGGTTCTACTACCCGTGAATGTGTGACCTTGAGCAAGTCACCTTAGCTGAGTGAAATCCTCATCCCTCTTTTGGCATTGTCTGCCTCACAGCATGAGGTGGGGCCAAAATGAGCTGACATGAGTTCAAATGCAGTGATCACTATGAGGAGCTGTTCAAATGTACAGTTTCAGGACTGACTTCCCAGTGTTATCAGGTCCTGACTTAAGACTATAGGGGCATGTGCTTTCAAAGGAGTGAGTTACTATATAAGAGGGTGTTGGGGTCTGTTATCAAAGGAAGGAGACCGATATAAAGCAAAGGTCAAGCAAAGCTTTATTCGTGCCAAGCATCAAGAATCGACTGACCGGTCAGGGCCGCCTCTAAAGAGAGTGACCCCTCCCAATTGCTACACACTTCACCCAGCCTTCAGTGCTCTCTGGAGAGACAGGAAGACTACTTTAAATATTGGCTCTACTACCCCAGGCAAGCTCTGTAACTTGTCTAAACCTAAAATAATAATACCCACCTCAGATTAAATGAGATGGCAGATTAAATGAAATAATGCACCTGGGTGGCTCAGTTAGTTAAGCATCCGCCTTCAGCTCAGGTCATGATCCCAGGTCCTGGGATCAAGCCTGACGTCAGTGGGAAGTCTGCTTCTTCCGCTCCCTCTGCCCCTCCTCCCCTTCTTTCTCTCTCTCGCTTGCTCACTTTCTCTCAAATAAAATCTTTTAAAAAAATTTTGACTCTTATAATGGGAAACTGATTATATATGTTGTTATTATTGTGGAATTTGTATTTAAGAGTAGTCACAGTGTTAGGATTATACATCCTGCTCTTCAAGTCAGTGTTGTGATCCCTTAGCCTCTTTTCTACCACTGGCTCAAATGGATTCTCATTCCTTACACTCCATCGTTAGCTTAATATCGTGTCACTTTTAGCTTGCTTCATATTCATATCTTGACTGTTTTTGATCAATTTCCCCCTAGAGGTTCCAGTTGCCTTATTCTCTTGCATTACTTGCTATTCTCATATTCTTATCTTAAACTTATCAGTTACTGAATCTCTTGAGAACCACCTTCCCCTCCTCGTCAGTGGCCTTTGTTGATCCTGCCTTGGTGTGGGCTGGTTGTTTCCCAGGCTGAGGCAACGACCATCGCCAGACTTCTCTTTACTGCTCTCCTGGGTTTGAGCCCAGGTTTTCTTCTTTCTCCCATCTTATGTCCTAGTTTTAGTGAAGTACATACAGCCTCATGTAACTTCCCAAGAAAGGGCATGCTGGAGACAAACTTTCTGTGCTCTTGTTTGTCTGAAAACCCGTGTGCTGTATTTCACTGGACTGGTAGTCTGAAAATAACTTTCCTTCAGAATTTTGAAGACATTATTCCATCACCTTCTGACATCTAGTGTTGTTGAGGAGAAGTCTGACACCATTCCTACTGCTATTCATTTGTAGCAGATCTGATCTTTGTCTTTGGAACCTTTTACAAACAACTGTTTATGTGTAGTGCGTTGATATTTGGCTGGGATACATCTAATTATGGGTCTTTTCCAGTCATGCTGGACACTAAGTGGTCCTTCCAATGTTGGGACTAGTCTTTCTTCAGCCCTGGGAAATTATCTGCTGTACTTTCTTTGATGATTCTCTCCCTTTTCATTTCTGTTCTGTTTTGTATTGTTTTGTTTTTCTTTCTAGGATTCCTATTAGTGAGATATTAGATTATTCCACTTCTTTTTCTCTCATATGTTCTCGTTCTCTCTGCTCAGTGTTTTGTGAGATTTCATCAACTTTTTAGTCCTCCTACTGAAACTTTATTTTACCAATTGCATTTTAACTTCCAAGAGCTCATTCTTACTCTCGAAATCCCATTTTTAGAATGTATGGTCTTCCCAACTCTGTTTGAAAATTCTAAAAACAAAATTAAAAAAAAAAGTATTTTGGGGCGCCTGGGTGGCTCAGAGGGTTAAGCCTCTGCCTTCGGCTCGGGTCATGATCTCAGGGTCCTGGGATCGAGCCCCACATCGGGCTCTCTGCTCAGCGGGGAGCCTGCTTCCCCCCCCCACCCCGACCCCTGCTTGCCTCTCTGCCTACTTGTAATCTGTCTGTCAAATAAATAAATAAATAAAATCTTAAAAAAAAAAAAAAAGTATTTTGTTTCCCAACTTCTGTTTTCCCAGGGGTGAGATTTTTCAGCTTGCTTAATTTTATATATATATATATATATATATATTTTTTTTTTTTTTTTTCTTGCAAATGGTTGTACTTTTTGGCAAATGCATGTATGCCTCCTTGGTCATTTTCTGATGTTGAAAACAAAAGAACTCAAGATGGTGTGGATTTACTGTGCAATTGTGCATATCGATTGCCCAAATGGCCTTCCCTGAACCTTTGTGAGGTTTTCTGAGTGAACTGCCTCCCATCCCTTCTGCTGCCCCTCATAAAGCATTCTGTGTGGTTTCCTTCAGCTGCTTCCTCTAGTGATGCCCCCCACATACGTGATATATTCCAGAAATCTGGTTGCCTCTCTTGTTTGTTGGTGGCCTCCTCCTCACCTCTCTAATGCTATAGGCTTATATATTTTTAGAATTCTAAAACCTTATTTCAACAAGACTTTAGGAAGGATGGGGGCCAAATGTGTATCCTGGGTTCACCATCTTGAACTATAAAAAGACTCTGAAATGTTGGGGTCTTTTATTTTTATTTATTTATTTTTATTTATTTTGGGGGGTCTTTTAAATTTTTTTGTTTTTATACTTTTAACTGCTTCATCTTCTGGCAGCTTGGTGCCCCTAAGCCTGGAGGTCCATCTGAGGTTTATGGACTCCCCAGGAAGATGTTGTTCATAGATCCTTAGCATCTCGCAGGCTTCACTCTCACAACAGTACCTATAAACTAGGACCTGGTTTCCCCAAACTTCTTCTTGCACAGATCAGGGGTCACTAAGAAATAGAATGAGGGTAGTCCTTCCTTGCACACACCATCTTCTTCCTCACCACAGGGCCCAAGAGCCTCTATAACGCTGAGTGTGCTACCCTTTGTCTTTCATTCCACCCGTTCACATCCCCAACCTAGCTTAGCCCTTATGTGCCCTTCAGACCCCAATCTAGCACCATTTCCTTAAAAAAGCCTTCCCCGTTCCCCTGACTCAGCCAAGTTGCTCTGTAGTATGACCTTCTGTTGGTTTTGCCTTTGGTGTCAGATTCAAAAAATCATCACCAAGACCTACGTTAAGGGGCTCACCACCTATGTTTTCTTTTAGAAGTTTTATGGTTTCAGGTCTTACGTTCAAGTCTTTAAACCATTTTGAGTTAATTTTTGTGTATGATGTAAGACAGTGGTCCAGTTTTCCCTGCATCATTTATTAATGAGACTGTCCTTTCCCCATTGTACATCCTTGGCTCCTTTGTTGTAAATTCATTGACAGAGAATTCTGTCCTCTATTCTTTCCCATTGATCTATGTGTCTGTTTTTAAGCTAATACCATACTATTTTAGTTACCACAGCTTTGTAATTTAGTGTGAAATGAGGAAACAGAATGCCTCCAGCTCTGCTCATCTTTCTCTACATTGCTTTGCCTATTTGTGGGGTTTTGGTTGTTTGTTTTGTTTTTTGTTTTTGGTGATTCCACACAAATTTTGGGATTCCTTATTTCTTTGAAAAATGCTATTGGGATTTTGATAAGGATCATGTTGAACCTATAAATTATTTTGAGTAGTATGGACATTTTAAAAACACTGATTCTTCCAACCCATGAGCTCAGACTATCGTTCCATTTAACTGTGTCTTCAATTCCTTTCATCAAGTGTCTTGTAATTTTTAATATGTGAATCTTCCACTTGCTTGGTTAATTTATTCCTAGGTATTTTATTCTTTGTGATGCAGTTGTAAATGGGATTCTTTTCTTGATTTCTCTTTCCGATAGTTTGTTATTAGTATGTAGACATGCAACAGATTTTTGTGTATTGATTTTGTATCCTGCAATTTCTGAATTTGTTTATTAGTTCTTTTTTTGATGGAGTCTTTAGGGATTTCTATGTATAATCTCATGTCATTTCCAAATAGTGACAGTTTAATTTCTTCCTTTCCAATTTGGATGCCTTTTATTTCTTCTTTCTCTTGCCTAATTGCCCTGGCTAGAACTTCCAATACTATGTTGAATAGAAGTGGCGAGAGTGGGCATTCTTGTCTTGTTCCTGATCTTAAAGGAAAGACCTTTCAGCTTTTGTTGAGTATGTTAGCTGTGGGCTTGTCATATATGGCCTCACCAAAAGCAAAAGTGACAAAAGCAAAAATAAACAAGTGGGATTACATCAAACTAAAAAGGTCTTACACAGCAAAGAAAACCATCAACAAAATGAAAAAGCATCCTACTAAATAGGAGAAAATGTTTGCAAATCATGTATCTGATGAGGGGTTAATATCCAAAATATATGAAAAGCTCATACAACTCACTAGGTAAAAAAACAAAAATGAAAACAAAACAAAACCAAAAAACACACAAAACAATCCGATTTTTAAACAATGGACAGAAGGGGCACCTGGCTAGCCCAGTCAGTGGAGCACACGACTCTTGATCCCCAGGTTGTAAGTTCAAGCCCTGCACTGGGTGTAGATTTTACTTAAATGAATAAATAAAAACTTTTTAAAAATGGGCAGAAGATCTAAGTAGACATTTTCCCAAAGAAGACATGCAGACGGCAAGAGACACATGAAAAGCTGCTCAGCATCACTCATCATCAGGGAAATGCAAGGCTCACTTGGGCAGCACTTACACTAAATTGGGGCAATCATCAGGGAAATGTAAATCAAAACCACAATGAGTTAGCACTAAAACCTGTTAGAATGGCTATTATCAAAAAGATAAGAAATAACAAATATTGGCAAGAACGTGGAGAAAAGAGAACCCTCATGTGCTATTGGTGGGAATGCCAACTGGTGCAGCCACTGTGGAAAACAGTATGGAGGCTCCTCAAAAAATTGAAAATAGAACTACCATATGATCCAGCACTTCCATTTTTGGGTATTTATCCAAAGAAAATGAAAATACTAACTCAAAAAGATGAATGCACACCTCCATGTTCATTGCAGCATTACTTACCAATAGTTAAGATATGGAAGCAAGCTAAGTATCATCAACAGAGGAGTGCATATAGAGGTGTGATGTATATAACCCACGGAATATGATTCAGCCATAGAAAGGAATAAAATTGTGCTGCAACATGGCCATTTGCAACAGCATGGGTAGACACTGAGGGCATCATGCTAAGTGAAAAGAGCCAGAGAGAGAAAGATAAATACCAGATGATTCTCCTACATGAGGAATACAAAACAGACTGAAAAATGAACCCCTCCCCCCACTCTGCCAAGCTCCTAGATACAGAGAACAGATTGGTGGTTGCCAGTGGCAGGGAATGGGAGAAGTGGATAAAGGGAAAAGGGAGTCAAAGGGAAGAAAGGAAGGAAGAGAGGGAGGGAGGGTAGGAGGAAGGAAGGAAGGAAGGGAGGGAGAGAAAGAAAGAAAGAAAGAGAGAGAGAGAGAGAGAAAGGAAAAGAAAAGAAAGAAAGAAAGGGAGAGAGAGAGAAAGAAAGAGAGGGAGGGAGGAAGGGGGGAAGGAAGAAAGGAAGCTTAAGATAAAACATGTGACAATAAAAGTTTAAAAAAAATGTTTATTACATGAATTTTATATTTCTATCATAAAATTTTAAGAATCTGACACTAGCAACTTATTGGCCACATTCTTCTGGAAAATAACTTGAAATCATAAATGTTAGTTTCCTCATTTGTAAAATGGAGTAACGATATCAACCCTCCTTGTGAAGGATTAAATGAAAGGATTAAATGAGATAATATATATAAAGTACTCAGAGTAGTGCCTGACCCATGATTAGGTTCTCAACAAATGACTTACTATGTTTGAGAAGTTTGAGATGGCAGCATGTCTTGGGGCACAGGGCAAGGAGGGAGAGGTTTTATACATTTGTTCAAATATAGCTTAGGGGTGCCTGGGGGGCCCAAGTGGCTCAGTCGACTGAGGCATCTGACTCTTGATTTTGGCTCAGGTCATGATCTCATGGTTGTGAGATCCAGCCCTGCACTGGGCTCTGTGCTCAGCAAGGAGTCTGCTTGAGATTCTCTCTCTCCCTCTCCCTTGGCTCTCCCCCACTCACACATACTCTCTTTCTAAAATAAAATCCTTAAAAAATTACATGTATTATATATATTATGTATATAATACAGTTTGGATGTAAGAATTGAGGAGAAGACATGGAAAGTAAGATCAGAAGAATTGGCAGGGATCAAATAAAGATGGTTCTTACAAAAGATTCTAGAAATGTAGATATGGACACACATATTTATTAAGTACCTAGATGTCATGGATCCATGAGAAAGGATTACAATAAACTATGCGGACAGGGCATTAAGAAGAAGAAAGTCTTATTGGGGAGATGGTAAAGGGCCAAGTTTCAGGCAAACTGAAATGGAGCATCCATGTCGTTCTTGGGAGTCCTACATTTGTATAAATTCCCACATTTGCCCAATCCCCACATTCCCTCAAAATCCTACTCTAGTAGAAAGACGCTCTCCCACACACCTCAATTTAATTTTTATTGTACTTCGTGTTTTCAAGCCCCTCCTTGGTCAATTCATCATGTCTCCTTAGCATACGACCAAGCTCTGATGTAGACCACTAAAGCAAACAGCTCACTGTAAGCAGACAAGACTCTAAGATTTATGCTAGCCTTCGACAAAACGCCGGTGGGATAGGTACTACTTAGGGAATTCTTTTATGGAAAAACTTACAGTATCCTTTATTTGGTCCCCAAGAGATGGCAGTGAGGAAACTCCTCTGGCCTTTGATAAATAGACCAAATAAATCTATTGGCATTGTGTGAATTATTTTTTTCTCTTCCTTCAAAGTACTGAAGAGGCATTCCCCTAGAAGGAAAAAAAAAATAAAAGAAAATGAAAAATATAGTCTGGCCTCATGCTCAGTCTGGCAGCAGGCAGAGAGAGAGGGGGAAGCAGGCTCCCTGCTGAACTTGATCCCAGGACCCCAAGAGCATGACCTGGGCAGAAGGCAGAGGCTTAACCCACTGAGCCACCCACTCATGGGACAACTTTTCTCTCCTTCGCAGCACTTACCTCAGTTTGTAGGGTTTGTGGAGTGAGACCATGTGTGTTTTCGGTTCACTCTGAAGTCCGAGGCTCTGAGCAGAGAGCTGGCACATAGCATGTGCTTAGGAAATATCTCTTGAGTGAATGAATGATCATGAAGTTTGCCACAAAACAGAGAGAAGTAACTCACAGGGGCCCAATGGAAACCCCACATGTACTCCATCTTAGACATCTGAAAGCTGACGAGGACTAGACCTCCAGGCCTCCATTAGCGCTGCACAAGGCCTGAATTACGGGCTTCCGGTGGCCTCTTGTCAAGCCCCAGCTCTGCACATGGCGAGCCCTGTGGTCGAGAAGATGGATTCTGCGGCAGCCCACAGGGCGCGGGGCTTAGATGGCCTTCTGACCACCCAGGCATTGTGCAGGGAATTTGTTCAGGACAGACAGAACTGTGACTCATCTCTGGACAAGGCCCTTGAGGCCTGGAAGGAGGGAAGAGAGCCAACTCACCCAAGAGGCCAGGAGGAACTTTTCAGCTGAGGCCACAGAACCCCCAGGGGGTGGTCCGGAGGCTGCCCAGCACCACTGGTGGTACTCCTTGCTGGGAAAAATCTAGCTTCACACCTCAGCTACCTTTTCGGCACCAGCTTCCCAGTGGTGAGGCTCTTATTAAATTTGGGATTACCATGTGTAAAGCACAGTCTGAATTTTGTTTGCTCTGCCATGTAACTCGCCTTTCCAAACACTCAGTCAGAGCAGCCAGTTAATCTACTGACCACAGGCTTAATCGGCAGGCGGCCAGGAGGCCCCACCAAATTCCTCCTGACCCTTTGTTACCTGGCCTGGAAGGGAGAGACCCCTTGTTTGGGAAGTGTTTCTCCTCCCCCCGAACATTTTCAGTATTAAGAGTCTTTTGTCACCACAAATCTGAAGCAGGGGATTATGACGGGTAGGCTGTCACCCAGATTGTTTCTTGCAGGGGATAACTGGGAAAAGTTTGCGGGCTGGCCTAATGAAACCTTTATTCGGGGGGACAATACCGTTTCCATTAAGCTAAGGCTCAGGCCCTAACAATGCCTCAGAACAAACCCAATTTGAATATTTAATTTGGGATGCCAGGGGCTGAGTAAACACATCTCCCTCCTCAGCCCCTCTCTGGAGACCCCTTGCAACAAATCTGAGGAAGATTCCAGAGTCATTAATGTCAGGTTTCAGTAACCGTGGAAAGATCTAAATCTTTAATACTCCACTGACATCAAGGAATGCTGTTTAGTGGTAACTGCTCCCCACCAAAAAAAAAAAAAAAAAATAGGGAAGGGAATGCTGATCATATAAGCGACCAAGTGGAATCTGTTCTGAGCCTTGCAGGCAACACAGACTTGGATGAGAGCTCTCCCCACCCCATGTGCCCACGATCCACCACCAAGCCCCAAGAGAAACCTCTAAATATGGTGGATCATCTTTTTAAATGGCTGTAGTGATGCCAAACACAGAGTTTAGGGAATGGAATTTTCAGTGTCTTCCTCCTCTACCTGGCAACCAAGCAGTGAGGTGACAGATACTTGAGAGATGGGTTGTGTGGGGGCTCCTCTGTGCTCAGAGTAGGATCGCTCAAGAATGATTCCTCTGCAGCTCACTGGGGGTCTTCTTGTCCATACCCATGGCATGTCTGTGGATCCTTGGTCTCCTCTGCCTCTTGCTTCCTGGGGACACATCTTGTGTTCTGCCCTCCCAGTGATGGTAATGGGTCCTACCGAGTTTGTGGGCTGGCTCTATTTCCACATCTCTTCTGCTGCCCTTAATTTTCATAATCTCTACCGAGAGTACAGATGATGAGAAGCTTTTTACTCACTGTACAGGGGGTGAATCACCACACTGACACACTTGATTTCTCTGCCATAAACCTGGCTTCTACCTCACCAGGGAAGAAAGGCAGGAGACACAGGGGAGGAATGTCTTGTGTGGCGGACCTGGTGGCCTCTGAGCCTAATCTCGGCCCAGGCGAGCAGGCCACAGGTGACCTCATGTGGGAGCAGCAGCTGTGGTCACGGTGCCGGACACCATCTGAGACATTCTAACCGACTCCCTAACACCCATTCCAGGGGGTTGGCCATCAAGTCCTAAGACAAAGAAAACATTGCTGGTGATTTTAGAGACTGGCCACCAGGAGCACCTAACCACCAGTGACCGCCTGGAGTCCTGGGAGGCCAGAGTCCCAACAAAGCTCCTTCGCAAGCAGGTTGTGTGTATGTGTGTGTGGCAGGAAATAAAGGCTTGACACATGACTTTTGAAGGGTGGCTGACCTCTGATCTGTGGTTCAGGCCCCAGTCTGGGCACATGATGTCATCACAGCCACAGCAGGGCTTTTGGCTCAGACATGGCTCTCCACTGTTGATTTGCTCCAATGACTCTACCGATCCAACACCCAAGCCCTGGGGATGTCCCCCTTTTTTCCTCTGCACTCAAATGAACTAATAAGCCTTCTTTCTAGCAGGATCTTCCCTCTGGGCAAGGGTCTCACAGGAAGAATGGCCAGGGTTCATCTGGGCACGCCATTCCCTCAGCAGAAATGGTGCTGGCCAGAGACGGTTGGGCAGGTCGGTCATTCCACCTCTTTGAGCCTCAATCTCCTCATCTGTCCCAAAACGGATGATAATGACAACAAAGTCAGAGGGTGGATGGGACAATGAGATGGTAGCAATTTAAGTGCTCAGCACACAGTGAGTACTCTGTGAGCATGAGTTGTTGCTACTGTCTCCTGTGGGTTGTTTCTAGCCCTCCATTGAAGTTTTCTTTCCTTTAAGTAGTCCCAGGGTTGTACGACACGTGATCACTGAAGACAACTTTTAGAGGTGTTTCTTGGGAGGTTTGTGACATTTCTGCCAGTTCCTGAATGCGGCCTAGGAAAAAGGGTGGAGGCGGGGCCAGAGGTATCCTGGGCTGGTTCTTGTCTGGCTGGCCATCAACCACTCTATGCCAGGTGCCAGTATGCTTCCGTGAATGAGCCACTGCTCCCTGCTCACACGGGTCGGAGCCGGGGCGGGGCGGGGGTCGGGGGGAGGGCCTGGAGAAGGTCCTGTGCTTGTCACACACCAAAGACAGACCTGGGACTCTGCACCCAACAGCTCACAACTGTTCTCACTCCACATCCTTGTAAGAGTCACCACAGGTCAGCAGCCTGGATGGTCCACCACTGTTCCCAGCTGGAGTCCCGTCGTCTCAGCCGGATGGATGCTCTCTGCTGACTCTCAAGGCCTCGGCTGGCTCCGTGTTTTCTCCCTTCATCTGTCATCTTCTGCCTGAATGACTATAACAACCTCTCATGGTGCCTTCTACTTCGTCTTACACTTCCCATTCTCCTTAGAGTAGCAACAGAGAAATCAAGATCATGTCACTCCTTTTCTTAAGATCTTTCAGAAGAGGGATGCCTGGGTGGCTCAGTCAGTTAAGTATCTGCCTTCGGCTCAGCTCATGATCCCAGGGTCCTGGGATTGAGCCCTGCATCAGGCTCCCTGCTCAGCAGGGAGCCTGCGTCTCTCTCTCTGCCTTTGCCTGCCACTCTGCCTGCTTGTGCTCTCTCTCTCTCTCTGATAAACAAACAAACAAACAAAATCTTAAAAAAAAAAAAAATGGATCTTCCAGAAGTTTCCCACTGCAATAACATCCCGTTCCTCCTCCATGGACTCCAAGGTCCTGTACAGTCCACCTCATACCATGCACTTAACATGTGCTATGCTTAACTCATCCCAGCTCTGCAGATTTGCTTCTGCCTCAGGACCTTTGCCCTGGCTGTTACTTCTGCCCAGAATTCTCTTCCTTTCAATCTCCAAAGCTTGGGTCTTTCTTACCGTTTAGGTTTCAACCAACCAAAATGGTTTCAACCGTTTAGGTTTCAACCAACCAAAATTCAGGCAACCAAAATGATGCCTCCTTCAAGAGAGCTTCCTTGACTTTATATCTAAAGGAGGCCCATCACTTTCGAAAGTAGCAGCTCATTTTATGGTCTTCATCAGACTCACCCTGATTTGAGCCAGTCTTCTTTGCATGCAGGTAGTTTGCCTTTCTCCCCCACATTAGAATGCTGCTCTGTGAGGTCAGGGAATTTGTTGTCTGGTTTACAACTCTCCCGAGTGCCTGGCACCTGTTATAGTTCAATGAGCCTCTGTGGGATGAGTGGATCTTTATCTCATTTAACCCCATGTTCCTGCCAAGTCAAACATTCTCCAAAATCACCTCTGTTCCTTAGCTCATGAGCTGCTTACCCTGGTAGGGCCTTCCCTACCACTGCCACTATTTCAAGGCCCACGACTGACAAATCTGGCCTCTTCTTCCAAAGTACACTTACTCCTCCTTTATCCCTAGTAACCCTTCAGCCAGTCCCTCCCCACAGATCTGCATTATTTGAGGACACGCTTCATCTCCCTAGGAGTTTATAAGTGCTGCATGGGCCTCATTCTCTCTTTCCCATGTTGGGTGAGGTCATGGAGGCAGGTGTATGCACCGTCCAGTCAGGAGAGCCCTCCAGACTCCAGGTAACATTGTAAAGCTGATAAAAGACTTTTGACTCCCATTTCTCTTCCTTCCCCAGGTCCTGGAGTCCCTTTACTTCTCCTAGGTTCCCAGTGTCCTCTCCTCACCGCCCCCCATTTCACTTCCCCATCCCCACTAGGGCCTGTTCTCAGATCTTTCACACCAAGGACCATGACAGTGTCATCCCTGCCAAGAAGAGCCCCGTTTTAACAGTAGCCCCCACGTTGAGCTAATGGGAAGATGTTTTGTTGGTGGAATTTTAGTATTAATGACACATTTTTTTCTTTCCCACCCAAGAACTTTCTTGTGCTCTTTAAATCTTGCCACGTAGGGAATTACTTGTTTTGCATCTGGTGAGATCAGGGGGGCCTTATGACCAGGACAGAGGCTGGTCTTGGACCTCCTTGGGTTTTTCCCTTAGTACCCCTGAGTCCTCGAGGGAGTGCATTCCACTGGAAATAGGAAAATAGTGTGAGTGAACTGTTACATCTTGGGGGTTATACCCACAGAAAGAACAGAAATGAGCTTCTAGTCCTACAGCCTCAACCTGTCTCGTCACTGCTACCTCTCTCTCTGAGCGTGTAAGAGGATGTTAGGCAAGGCCCATCTCGGGGGCCCAGGAGGCATCAGGACATGAAGACCCTCGATCCCAAGTGCCTGTGAACTTGCAGATCATGAAGCTGGGAGTGGTGTGTGTGGAGGTCCTACCTCATCCACCGTCGAGGTCCTTCCACACCTCCACACGTCCCCGGCCAAGTGGCGTACAGGGGCTTGCATTCCCAGTGCAGTTGGTTCAGACTTTTGGGCTGACCAACCCGATCTTCACCCGAAAATCTGCTCATTGTAGGTCAAGCCCAGATTTTGAATCTTCTTCCTTGTCACTTGTGTCCCCAGTCCACGCTGCTGTTTCTTCCACCAGGACCACCCTGTTACGGGAGCCTCTTCACCAGGATCTCCACTTCTTTTAAACTATCCTCCCTCCAGCATTCAGAGTGAGCTTTTAAAAAAATCCCCATCTGATTATATCATTCCCACTACTCCAAACCATTCTGTGGCTGCTCATCAGACTCAGATAAAAACCCAAACTCACTCGGTTCTGTACCTTCTGGCCTTCAGGCATCCCACATCCCTCCTCCCACTCCTCAGAGGGAACAGCTCTGGCGTACCCTGGGGCCTGCCTTCCACCTTCCTCCCTGTGAGCTCCTCAGGCCCACCATCACTGCTCTGCATGACCACTCCTTCTCACAGCTGAGACCCTCAGGGAGGCCTTCCGCATCCATCCTGTCTGAAGTAAGGGCCCTCTAGAATTTTCTACCAATAGGACTCTATCTGTTTTTCATAGAATTTATCACAAGTTATAATCATTCCATAAATGCATGGCACATTTACTGTTTAGAACAGAAGCTATGTGTGGAGAGCAAATCTGTCTTTCTCACTAGGCTCTAGAATCTAATGGGGTCTTTCTGTTCACTATTATTAGATCCAAAGCACTAACAGGGGCTTGGATTTATTAGATAAGTGGATAAAAAGGAATGCTCTAGGGCCTCCCCACTCCTGAACACCCAGATCCAGTCCGCAACCGAGCAAGGTGGGATACTGAGGTCATTCCAGAATCTCCCAAGACAAATTCACTTAGAAGTACTCAGTATTCTCTAGGCTCTAGGACTAAGTTAATGCAGGGGAACTTTTCTTGGCAGCATCAGAGAATGTGAATTCCCCGAGGTGATGAAGATCTCGGGCCCTGATGGATAATGGAACGTTTTTATCTTGAATACTTCAGAATTTAGTGTGAAAAGGGAAATTAAATGATCTAGTTCAGAGAGGAGGAAAGTGATGCCCAGAAAGTAAGTAGCTTGCTTGAAATCACTAGTTTGTTATGGGTAGAGCCTGGCTGGAATCGAGTTATTCTAATTCTGAGTCCATTGTTCTTTCTCTCGAAGCTTATTTTCTCTTACCTCTTCCCCAAGGAGAAGAGAGTGGCTTGCCTGTGGTATTGGCTAGTTTCCTGATGGGCCTGTGGGACCTGTATATATCCTCTTCTTGGATTTTCAAAATGTCAGTCACCATGTAATTCAAGACATTTTAGGCCAAACGTTATCTCAAAGCTTTTGGTACCTCAAGGTACACTTAAGGAAAGTCCTTCAGGGACTTTCAGGGAGAAGAGATCAAGGATTGTATGTTATCTATAGCTGTGTAACAAACTGCCCCAAACCTTTCATTAGCTCATGATTCTGGGAGTAGGAACTTTGGGCTGGTCTCAGCTGGGCAGTTTTTCTGCTGGCTCACGCAGCTCACTCAACACAGTTAGTCAGCAGCCAGTCCGCTAGGCACTGTTACGTCCTGGATGCCATCACTCACATGACTGGGATAATGGGGACAAATGGGTCCCAGGTGTCCCGCGTCTAGCAGGAGAGCCCGTGGTTTTTCACATGGTAGCTGGGTTCCAAAAGTGTCAAGAGAGACTAAACTCCCTTGCACAAGAGATGTTCTGATCTCTGTTTCAACTCATAGTTCCTAATGTCTCCCTGGCCAAAGTAAGCCAAATCAAGGTGAGAATCAGCGGTGGAGAAAAACAGATTTCATTTCTCCATGAGCAGAGCTGCAAAATATTGTTTAGTTTTCCCAATCTACCACAAGGGTGGGGACCCATGAACCCCTTCAGTATCATATTCATACTGAAGACTGTTGTAACCTTCCTATGGTTTATCCAGTCTATTTGAGGGGAGGAAGGGAGCAGAAAAGGAGGCTGAGGCTAGAAAAAGCCCCCGGCGGTGAAGTGAGGGGAAAAACACAGACAGCAGGCTGGAGACTCGGAGGCCTCCGTCCCACAGCTCAGGTGGTCCTACTGAAGTGGGCTGACCGGAATACCTGGGAAGAGAGGAAAACACCTCAGGCAGCTTGGGAGCTGGGAGCTGTTGCATTTTCGTTGGCTCTTGGCTTCATGAGATGCCACTTATATAAGTGGTTTGGCCAAGAGAAAGAGAGAGAGGAAGTGCATTCCACTGGAAACATAGAACCGTCAGGGCTGTGCCCTCTGCTCCTAAAAATAAAGCCTGTAAAGGAAAATGAAGGCTAATGCACCTGGAGGTGAAACCACAGGTCAGGTGGGCAAAGCTTTTAAACGTAGTGTCTTCTGCGTTGGGTACAGCATGGTGACATTCCCCAAGCTCAAGGAGAGCTCGGCCATCAGGAGGCAGCCTTCACATCAAGACAGTGATGGGCCAGCTCACTTTCTGACCCTGTCTAACAGAATCTTGCTAAACTTCCAAATTTCTCACATTGGTGGGCTGCAAGCAGTAAAAAGCAAGAATTTCATTTAAAAGCGGCGTCCTTATTCTAGGTTGAGTAGGCAATTTTTCCAGGACGAACCAGTATTTTCCCATCCCTCCGCCAAAGCGTCCCTGTGGACCTGGCCTGGGCCGGTGAGGTGACAGCGCCCACCCGGGAAGGCAGAGGGGCTTCCGAACTGAGGTGAGGGAGGGACGCTGCTCGGAGGACTTTTTCTTGTATTTCCAGACAAATTAAAAACCTCCTTACCAGCCATTCATTCGGAGGAGGCCTCTTCCTTCCTCCACAGGGGGGCTGCAGTGTTGGAAGGAGATCGGATTCTGGGAGGCTGGGCCTCCCGGGGCTCTCAAGGAGGGGGAGCCTGCAAGAATGGAAAGAGAGAGGCCCTAACCCTGAAGAGATTGGCAGGCAGGGAGTGGGGGCAAAGTGCAGCCTAGGTCACTGGGAAAAAAGAAATCTCAAAGTAAGGGAGTGGGGGAAAGTTCCACTTCCAGCCTAATTATGAAAGAAGTCTGGGTAGAGAGGGGCGGGAGAGCCCAAAGGAGCGCGAAAGGGGAAGTGAGACATTGCGGAGAGCAGAAAGAGATTCTCAGGGGGTACGGGCTATTGAAGGAGCACAGGCAGGGAAGGGTGTTGCCCCTTCAAACACCGACCGGTTAATAACTGATTTTGAGAGACCTGGAAGCACATTTGCCTGGGACTCCCAAAGAGGGAGGGCAAAATGCCCTATTAAGGGTGGGACGAATTGATTTCCCAAAGAACAGCACCATTTCCTCCAAATGCCCTCTGCAGTCCTCCTTAATCTGCCCTGGAGGCGGCAGGTGACCTCTGCACAGGCTCCTGGAGGCGCCTTTGTTCTGGGGCATTCTGCAGCCGCTCCGCCCCCACCCCCTGCACCTGGGCAGCGGACTCAGAATGCACTTGTCCACCCTTGGCTGGCTCGCGGGGAGGGACGGGCGGATGCCTTTGTATGGGAAACGCCACGAGTCCTCCAACTCTTGTTTTCTCTGCAGCTTGACACATTGGCTGATGGTTTTCCTGTTCCTTCTGACAGCCACAGAAACCTACTCCGGTGGAAAAGGGAGTTTAGCCTGCGCTACTTTATCTGGTGAGACAAGTCGGTGATTGGGACTGCCCAGACCGCAAGACCCTCACTATTCAGGGCGAGAGTCCTGCCATTCAGAGACTCGGCTCTGCTCTCCAATCCCAGGTGTTCCCCGCTGAGTCCTAATCCAGCCCCTCCGAGGTTTGCTAATTTAATTGTTTAATGGTCCACACCTGAGACATTCCCTTAACTATCTTTAGGACATTACTTAGCTTAAAGGAAAGACTAATAAAAGAGAATTAAGACAGGGACTTAGTGAAAGCTTTTGTCATCTCTAAAACGTCTGAATCAAGCAGAAGAAAACTGGGGGTGGGGGGAGGAGGAGGCGACCTCCAAGTTGGAAAAAGCAACGAGAAGTAATTAAAGTTCTTGCTAAGTGAGTCTGAAATATGTATTTAGCTCTTGTAAATTAAATACCCTGGGTTTTTAAGGCGCGATCTCCCCAAACATCTATTATTCACATCAGTAGGGCAGACGGTAAGCCAGTGTAAGATTTATAGAAACTAAAAGACTTCCTATGCCAAAGGTTAATGAAAGCGTAATTTGAATCATGAAATCTTTATGTGTCGGCTCAGTTTACACCGAGGGCTCATTAAGGATGCTTTTGGTTCGGCAGGCTGCGGGTGACGTCACAGCGGGTATTTAAATGGGCGGGGCCAGGCTGCGCGGCGTGTAATTCTTTAAAAATATAAAAGCCTCCCTCTTTCCTTCTGTCTCTCCAGCTGTAACAACTTCACTGACTGTCTTGGTTCCACCCCGAGGATTTCACTGAGAGAACACGTTAGAGGGAATCAGGAAGCAGAGAAAAGGTCACAAATAAGCACCTCAGGAACAATGAAAGCTTTTCTCTATGCAGCAGTGGGAGAGTTGCTAGAAAAACTGGAAAGGTATTAATCAGAAGTGGCTATAAATCCTCTGGAGTTTTGCTCTTATAAAACTCCTCAGAGAAAGTCTTGAAGGAAATGCAGGTCAAAGCCCAAAAAAGCTCTTGATCAGAGATTGCTGGAGGAAAATCTTCCCAGACGCCTTTAATAGGCAGCAATCACCCCAGGAGTGGGGAAGCCAAGTACGCTTGAAACATGGTTGCAATTCCTAATAGGTCTTGTCACACTTAAGGCACTGCAAGCTCCATCCAACGAACAGCTGAAGCTAGCTGGCGATTCATAAAGCCAACAGTTTAAAGTTTATTATGATGAAAGCACTTAATGACAGCCATCGCTAGGGGCCCATCATTTATAAAGCTGTGCTGAGTATTAGACATGTAGCATGACCACCAATTTTATGTCACAATTGCTACCATAAAATGACCTTTGGTGATTTTTGCTGCATGTGGTGGACAGCTCTTCCTTCACATTAGCGCTCTGTGGCTTTCTTTGCAGACTATTATGCTGTCTAAAGCTTATTTGGCACTGTCGTGAGCCTCAACCCTTGTTATTACCCCGAAGGCCTGTCTTAAAAAAAAAAAAAAAGAAAGAAAGAAAGAAACGCGTGCTCTATTACACCACTCCAATAATGTACAGTTCTTACTAGCCTCGGTTAGTGTAATATTTTAATGCAAATATGCTATACCATTGCATTAAAAAAAAAAAAGTTCCCATGCATGTCGTTAGGGCAATATCCATATGATGGGAATTTGCTGAAATCAGCCTCTGATTCCCTGGTCAAGTCTCATTGTATGGGCACTCCTTTCCCTAGTGGGTTAGAACACCTCCAAAGGGGGGGGGGGGGGAAAAGGTTAATTAAACTTCCCTTGAGAAAGAGATTAAAAAAAAAAAAAGATCCTATGTGTGATAAACCCACCTAAGGTAGAAACACCAATTCTTATTGCCTTACATCGCATCCCAATGCAAATTTCCATCTGAGCAACATTATTTAATTAGGATTCCATTTTCCAACGTGCTTTGTGTAGTTAGAAAGTGTTTGAATACATGGCCACTTTACTGCTCTGATGTAAAACGCTGCTGAAAAAAAGTGGTCTGTCCATGCTACACCACCTTTAAATTGTGTATATAATTTTATAAATGATATAAAATCTGCTTCTAGTCCCTGAAACACACACACACACACACACACACACACACACACACGGCACACTGCAATTTTGGAAAGATTTAAAATATGTGATTTCTGCTGGTGCCTACTGTATTGGGTTTTAGAGAAAGCTTTTTTCAATAAGGTAAATTGTTACATGACAAACTCATCTTCTACCATTATCATCTGCTGTTTGTGTTTAACGACAGGACTGCCGCTCTAACAAAACTGTTGTAATGGCTGCACAAATTACTCAGCTGAAAGCTTTTCACCAAACAAAACAGTATTAATCAGCAGTTCTTATGAAGGTGCTAATTAAAAACAATTTTCTTCCTTAGTTTGCAATACTAAAGCCATCTTCACTTGCACATTTTCCAATATACAGCTACTGTATTTGCTCACACTTCAGGCCCTCTATTAACTATTGAATCTCCTATTAGCCATTTTATTACGTTTCTGTTTACAAGCTTGTTGACATTTTAAAAGTCACAGTATGATCTGTTTTAGGTATTAAAAAAATGTATTAATTGAAAAGTCGAGGGGGGGGGGGACAAAAAAAGGCAAAATATAGCCTCCAATGCAGACTTCCAGGGCGGACAGCACAGTGAGCTTTTAGCCACAGCCTAGGCAGCAAGCTTCCTGGGTGAAACAAAGTCTGAGCCTCAAAGGTGGCATTTCAGGTTTAATGGTTTGTCAAACACCAATAAGCTCCTTCCTGATTTGGAAAGAGTCCACTTGGGAAAATATATTTGCCCTGTCTAAAATCAGTTTCTAAGGAGACCCTGACTTTCAAATCAATCTTTCTAATCTATGAGATACACTCTGCATAATTATGACATTTCACGCCATCTGAACTCAGGAGATTTTGATCTGGGGTGAGGAGTATACCTGCAATCTGGGAACTGGAGCCCCGATTTAGGGTCTAAATAGCCTCATCTCTTCCTGCGAAGGGTACGTTTGTGTGTGTGTGTGTCTCCATACACTTTGATTCCCTCCCCTATGTGGGTGTCCTGCCCCCTACCCTACCAGAGCCCAGTGAAAGGGTCCTGTCGGACAATGCCACCCAACTGTTTGGCATGAGTTTCGAATGCTGACTAAGCATAAAGACAAATTCCATGGAAGTTGGGTTGAGGGAAGGGGTCGGTCCATTCCTAGTAAACAAATAAACAAACAAAAGCCTAACCCTTAGGAGAAAGTATGCTCTATTTTGGTAGTGGGAAGAAGGAAAGAAAAAAACAACAGCAACAACAAACCCACCACCACAACAACCTCCTGCCTATGGTATTAAAACCAGCTTCTCCAACGGTCAAAAGCAGTTAACTAGTTCAGGACAGACACCTGGCTGTTGAAATAGGGCTCCGGAGGGCCACTAATCCTTCCATTCACTCAGTTAACTGCTGGATCCCCCAAATTGATTCAACAGGTATGCCGTGGTAAATTTAGCCCATACTGAAGCCAAAGGGAAAATCAGCAAGGGGTGGCAGCTCTTCTCTAAAAACACCCGAGGAACCAGCCAGAAAAGCTTTTATGGCCCCGACAAGTTTTCTGCTGAATACTGAGCACCTAAATTACCCTTCCCTAATGGAAGTTACATTTTCATGCTCAGTCAAAAAGCCAACAAAATACACAATTTATACAAAATAGCATCAACCTCTTAGGTAGTCTTTTCTAGCACTTTTATCCCAATTCACAGCATATGTCTTGCTATAAAATAAAATATATTTCTTAGAACCAAGTTGTATGTGGCTGTTCATATCACTGCATTAGAACTGAACATGGGTGATATGGGAAACATTCTTACATCCAACCCAATCTACTTAGTAGGATAAAGGAATATCATGAGTTTTATAAGGGGATTCAGGTACATGGAGAAAAGGAATATCATAATAATTCTCATGATTTCCTAAGCGGACAGGCTTCCTTTTGAAACAAACACATGCATAATTGCCTAATCGATAATTATGGAAGGGAGTATTTCCATTGCAATTATGGAAGGAGGCACAGAAATAATTCTTAATCATGAAGTTCCAAAGAAATGAAGATGGTAACTTTTCTAAAGCAGCTGTATTTTTTTTCCCTTCTCAATATTGGCATTTCATTAAAATTTGAGAAAATAAAAACACTTCTAAATTCTTCAATAATACACAACATGAGTTTCTTCACAAACTTCCAAAGAGCCTGGACTAGAGATATTTCCAGGTAAGGAACCCATAAAGAGCAGATCTACAAAACCTAAATTGAGCATTTTACAGGAGAGTCTCTAGTTTTAATCACACAATAAGCATATTTCTTTACTAGGTATCTTTTGGTAAGAACAGCTCAATTCTTACACCGTGTCTCAAGCTTAGGAAACTGTACATACCATTCCCAGTTATTATTATTATTTTTTAAGAATCCATTACTTCAAGCTCACTTTTTTAAAAAATAAAATTTCTCCCAAAGAAATAAAACACTGGGTTTCTACACCCACGACACAAAAACGCAAATTAAATTCTCGCCAATTCATGTATTCTCATGAGGAAAAAAAAAGAAAAGAAAAGAAAATTTTCTCTCCATTTCCAAAGAAAAGAAACAGAACAGACCATCTTAGGTGCTACTATGGGGATGGGTTTTCTTTGTCTGGTAGATTTAGTTGCAGCTTTTCCAGAAGAAATAATTTCTGCTGTATTTTCGCCGGTAGAAATGGAACTACCTGTGTCGCCTTTTAAAACATTTCAAATTCTAATTTTTAAACAAGAAAATATGAAGCCAGTGTGCAGCCTATACACTCGCCAAAGGAGAGCTGCCACTAGCTGAACTACTCAGCTAAATGGCTGGTTTGCATTGCCCTGGTCTTTATCTAGCACTGAGAATAGACTGCTGTTTTATCCAAAGAGGAATAAATTGCTGTTATTGTGATGTTAGCCCATCACTTGGCATTGCAATTCAAGTTTTTGTGAGAAAGAAATGTATGATCTAACTGCGACTTGACCTATGCCTTCTGAGATCCATCTAGGTGCTCTAATGGAGCAGAAAAAGTAGTGAATACAAGGACATGCAAACTGATGGTGAAAAATTTGTTTGATGATAGAAGTGAGCAGAGAAGACGTTTGAGAGTGGCTGTTTTTATGCCCGTTAAGTTTGTTTAACATGCAAGAGGATTTGCCCCCAGTCTCCCACCTATCCCTTTCACTGCAGCCCACTAAATAACGAGCACTGCCTCGACTACAGATAGAATACAGAGCTCCCCTACTAATGACATTACTGCTAAAGTGGGCCCAGATGATTCCTTACAGATAAACATCTGAATTTCCACAAAAGGCATTAGAGCTTCTCGTGGGTGCACTAGGCCAGGATATGCTTGGGTTCCCTGCAGAAAAGTCATTCTCTCTCAATCCTAGGTAGCACCTATTAAATGTTTACCACACGCTCGAATCACAGCATACAACAATATGTGCTTCCTTTAAATCAGATAATTGTGTGATTGAGTTTTTAAAAACTCCCCCTGGTTGCAATCTAGCAGCCATTTATTCAAAATTTCTCTGGCAAGGACCTATTTTGAAAGAGGTCTGGAGAACAGCAGCAGTTAGATGTGAGCCCTGATAAAGGCTCACTTTTCATTCATAGTCAGAGCCTAAATGTGCTCTTCTTGTACCTAAACAGATAATAAGCACTCAGCACACTCCTCCTCCTTGACACAACACATTGAGACTAATCACACATAATTGGAGAGGAGGAGCAGAGGGCTGGCCACGCTATTGTGTCCAGAGGACAAACGGTCAGTTTATGAGGCTTTGGGCTGATGTAGTCATTTCTTATACATCCATAGGGAAAAAAACATCCTGTTTAAAAGGAGAAAGAGAATGAGTGAGAGGGACAGCAAAAAAGGATGGCAGATTTAATACAATTAATTTGAGGGAGGTGAGAAAGATATGCTTTATTTATTTATTTTCTTAACCAGGAAAGCATCATGAGGTTTGCTGTGTTTACAGATTAAAAAGTACCACCACCAAAACGGAACAAAGACCAAGATCCTTTTTTTAAAAGGGGGGGGTGCGGGTGGGAATCACCAAAAGAAATTCTGTCTCAATTAGGAGGAAAAAGATTCAGCTTTCTCCTAAGTCCGATTCAAATCTCAGGCTGTTTGTGGATATTTAAAGACAAACAAAGGTTTGGTCCAAGAAGAGCAGATGAAAAAAGAGAGTCCAGGAGGGCTGGGGAATGATGTGAGTGAGGACAGGTGGACCCCACAGCCCACATGTGGAATGTGGCAGAGATGGTGGGGGCTCACAGATCTCAGGGAGCCAACGGCTTGCTGCATAGCATACCCATCGCAGGTTTCTGTTTTTGTGAAAATACGCCCTGTGCCCTTGGTGGTTTCGTCTTTTGAGCAGCTTAATCTTCTATCCATTTTTGGTTAAAATAAGCAGAAGTGGGTAATGAAGGTTTTCTTCATAGACGTCCTGGTTTTCCTTTTTCAACTGAAAACAATCATAGAACAAAAAGGGTAAGGAGACTCAGATTAGGATTTTTTTTACCAGTAGTTTTTAATACTGAGTATAATGAAGATTTCTTACTTGAATATATTGTTCCGGTAAATAAATCGCAAAAAAGCAATGCAAAGTAGTTCTCAGTGGCATTGGCAAGATAGGACTAGGCATCCATCAAGCTGGAATCTTTCCTTGGGGAGGGGAAAGGAGGAGGGCAGGGTGCTTTTTCATAAATAGCCGGACTGCATTTGTGACCTCTATGAACTGTGAGGCACTTCCGTGAAGGAAGAGCTGGAGGCTTGCTCATCTGCACCAGAACAGCCATTTGGCCTAGAAGTTTCTGCTCTTGGTCCACTCTGTCCCTCACCTGCGTCCCAGGAACAAGGCAGGCGGGCATTTCCGATCACTTGGAGACTGGCAGCACCCGGGCACAAGGGACAGGCTTCTGGGCCTAAGACATTTCAAAGGCTCTCTGGCTGCTTCTCAGGGCTTCTGATAGTAATGCTAATTTTAAAATTCTTTTCTCTGAGGAGGAAAAGGTAGAGCTTCCATACCATTCAAGTGAAGTTCTGAGGGCCTTTTCATGGTAGATTTAAAAATCCAGTCAGAGTTCTCAAAGCTAGAGTCCTCTTTTCCTCATCCGGCTAGAAGAATTTTGACAGCCATATTTATATTTGTCCTAGCAAGTAGTAATTTGCTATTTATAAAGACAAAATTAATATTTTTGAAGTTGGTGTTTCTGAGCAAATTGTTAGTTCATTTTTTAATTGATGAGGGTCAGGAAACAGATACTACTTTTAATTATGCATCGACCCAATTCTTTTGTTGTTTTGAATCAGATTACCTCCCCTCCCCCCTGAAACTAAATGGATGGCTCTAACCTGACACCTTCCTGGATTAGTATAGGTCTGGGGCATAGTACTTTGAATTTTTTTTTGTGCTTCTTCTAAATCATATTCCCAAACTGTGACATACCCTCACTGTTAAGGACAAGAAGCAACGAGCCCACTTTTCCTTTCTCACTGGGGAACAAAAAGCCAATCCTGTCTTTACTTTCTAATCCATTTTCATAAGAAATGATGACACAATCACGGAAGTAACTGCATTCTGTTTTCTTCGATGGAGTTTGCTTTGTTTACACACGATTCTACCTTAGAAAGAGCCTCTGGATTTGTGTTACTACCAAAGTCGTGACAGTGTTAATCCTAAACACACCATCCCTTAACGTCACTCATTAAAAAAAAAAAAAAAAAAAGGCCAAGAAAATGGCTTCCCAAATTTCCCAGTCCAAACCCACTAACCAGGACCTACCAAATGTAAATACCTTTGTTGCCAGTTGTCCTAGTGATAGAAGGAGCTCACGGAAATATTTTACAGAGGGAAGAGGGGGCCAAGCTAGCTCAATTCTTCCTCAGGGATTGGGGATCAGGGAAAGTTGATTACTCAGCGTGAGTCAGCTGACCTACTCACTCACAATGCACTAATATACAGAGACTCAAATGAGCTCTTTATAAAGTCCCTGAGGTAATATGTGGGATAAATAATTCTTCTGTAAATATGGGTTCGAAATCACTTTTAACTGGGATTCTGTGCTGACCTCTGGAGGCCAAAGCAGAGGCTTCCTTGCTAGAAGGGGCCAGGGGCCGGCCCCGTGTTGACTGTGAGCCCTTCCCGCGGTGGGGAAAGAGCCGACAGCGCTCCCAGGCAGCCCTCTACCCCAGCAGCAGATCCGTTCTGAACCAAGGCTGCTAGGTGAGGGCACTTGAACCCGCCCGAGGCTGTTGGGGAACTACTTGCTTTCGATGTGGGAATGTGATGGGGTGGAAGAATAATTCCCTTTACCCAGGCCGTACTTCTTTGCTCAATTAATAATTAGAATTGGAAGAAATAAAAAAATCACCTCGAAAAAAAAAAAAGTGAACAAAAAGCAAATTGTGAATAAAACAATTTTTCAATTTCAGAGGTTAAAACAGGGTCTTTGAGGACTGAACTAAATTATACAGCTGCTATTAGGGGCATTATGCCTTACTTCATAATTGGATGTAACCCGCTCAGCCTCGCCTCGGCGCTGCGCGAGCAACAGCAGCGGGAGCGGAGTTCCGACTGTTTACCCTTTACAGTATCCACAATTATCAACAGCCCACCACACAGATTATAAGCACCAGCCACTTGTAATGTGGCATTTTGAATAGATAAGCAGAAGTGCAATATGGCCATGCTTTTAACACAACGCACTGACTCCACAAACGAGCCCAAGCCTGTCTTCAGGGCTAAGTATAAAAAAATACAGCAAATAAACACACCGGTGGTTTCGCAAAAAGTTCAAGACAAAACCAGAAACAGAACCGTGGCATGCAGAATGAGATCTCGGAGAGTATTTGCACGAACCAGGGTATTTTTATCAACTCATTTCAAGCCAGCTGTAATGGCTAAGTTCGCTCTCTCCCTTGAGAAGCAATTGGCTCATCTGAACGTCCTAAAGGTTTGGGGCCACACCACGGGGCAAGGCGTTGGATTCCCAGCCTGGGGAAGACCAAGAGAGGGAAGGAGAGGGGAAGTGGTTTATTTTTCTTCCCCGTGGCCGTGAAGAACAGAAAGGCACTATTTTTCAAACACACTACACCTTTGGCTGCCTGGTCCCTGAGCACGCTGGCGGCATTGTGTGGGCACAATTTAACAAAAGCACTGGCAGAAAAGTGCAGAATGGCACCGTTTTGATTACAGGCTTGCTTTTTAACGGAAATAAAATTTCACAGTTAACAATGAGAGGTGAAAAGTTTAAGAGGCAAAGCTGTTCCTCCTGATCACTGACTGTTAATCAGCTTCATGGGTGGTTGCCTAAATCTGTAGATTTTTTTTTTTTTACCTTGCACTACTGCCAAGACTGTAACTAATTTTTTTCCCCTGTTGTAAGAGGAGGGGTGGAAAACTCCGCATAGAAGCCAGCTGTGTATGAGTGACGTGAGGCACTAATGCAGAGGGCAAAATTAAAATTCATGAATCTCTTCACAACCATTTGTGTAACAAGATTAAGACGGGACAGCGGAAAAGAGCGGCATTATCAGGCGTCTTACAGTCCTCCAGCTGGTTACGCTCTATTCCAACACAGTAGGGCTAAGAGGATAACACGCAGCCTGAAGGAAAACTCGGCTCCTCCGTTTGCGAGCAGCCTCGGCCCAGGGACCGTGGGGCTTTGGCCAGAGATGGAGAGGAAGAAAGCTGATTGCCTCGCAAGATGGAAAACTTTTAAGCCCTGGCTATTAGCACGCGGCAAACAAAAGCGGCCAGGGTGGAGGTTCCTGGCGGCCGCGCGGTCCCCCGCGCGTCCCCGGAGCCTCGGGCAGGAGGCGGGCAGGGGCCCGAGGGGGCGCCCCGGGGAAGAGCACTGGGGCTCGGCGAGGAGCGGGGGCGCTCCCCGCTCTCTGCTCCCCGCACCTTGGCCCGCGGCCCTCTCTGGGCATCCTGATGCTGCAAAGAAGACCTCCACGTGCAAGCCCGAGATGGGTCGTGCCAGCCGGTCACCCGCCAGGCCAGTCGGCACACAGCTATCACCGCGGCTGGAGCGGGAAAGCCTGGCATCCTATGCTTCTGGTACAGAAGGGACAAGAGGCACTCTCTTGCTAGAAGTAGGAGAACATGAGACCAGCTGCGACTGCCCCCCCAGACGCCAGGGTCTTTAAAAACACACATCATGGGTTCATGTCTGTACCATTTACTTAGGGCACCCCAACTCTGCAGAATGTTCCCCTGGCGGTTCCACGTCCTGAGAACCAAATGCAACTCTCACTTCTCACAACCTAAAGAGGTGGGAAACTGAGTTCTTAGTCCAGTGGCAGCAAAGTGGAGTATTTAACTTTTAAGCAATTATGAAGAGATTAAAGACTAAGGCCACCTAGTTAGTTATGGAAATTTACTTTTGAGGGACGCATCAGTCCCCGGTTACTTATGGTGCAGTAACTGTGGGTATGCTGCACAATAAAAATGCAAGAGGCATGCTGAGCCATTTATGGACGGTGCTATGCTTGGCAGGGTAGTGTACTGCACTGGAAATAAGAGGAAGTTGCTGTCCTCTAGCCACTGGCAATCTTAAGTTCTAGACAAAGGAGAGGTGGCCACTCAGGACTCACAGGTACAAGTACACCTCCGACCTTGCAGGGCTGGAGAAAATCTTGCCTTTGCTCTCCTGATCTATGATGGAGAAACTGAAAGCATTCGTTGTTCTAGGGTGAAGGCGAAAGGCATGGCATTGAAACAGCCATCACCTGATCCCTGTATCTCTAGCCTGACCCAGGAGAGAACCATGTTTTTGTCCCTTTGGGGAGAGGAGCCCACAGGGCGGGGAGAGACCCTTCCCCTGCTAGGTAAAGCCCTCAGAGCCTTTCTTTTTATTCTGGGGGAGGGGCTGCAAAAGGGAAAGCCTCATTCTAGAGTGGCAGGCAAGATTCAAGTACTCACTCGGTTCCCTTTTTATTTCCTGATCCTAAGCAAAGGGCAATTCCACCATCCAGAGGAGGTGATTTAACCCTTTCAGTTCACAAAGCATCCTTGTTTCCCAACCCCCCACCCCAGAAGTAGGCTAAATGAAACCTTAGAGACCCCAGAAGAGCAAACCTATCTCCACAAAGCGAGGCTCTTCTTTCTCTTGCCTGAAGATCAGATCCACTTTGCATATAATTTTTCAAATGTCAATATGCTTCTGTATAATATCATAGTCTCGGGTAAAAAAGAATGCTATTCCCATTTCCCCAGGAGAAATTTAAGGTCAGGGCTTTACTTTTCTGGATTCGCAACTTGTAAAATCGTGACAAGTTCAAAGTCTTTTCCCAAGGTCAGACTAGTTCAGAGAAGGGAGATTTCTGTAAGGCACAAAATTACAGAAGTAATATATGATATACTAGTAAGTGTGATATGTATTAGCAAGGGTGAGATTCCTAAAAAGTTTTCAGTGGAACGCTTGTCTCTCAGTGTCCTATATTGCTCTATGCCTATAAATAATAAAAAGGCCGATAACATTGCTTTATGTAAGCAAGCTTAGAAATCACTCTCAGATAAGTGCTTTTGACCTAAATCTTGTAGCTCCTCAATCTGACATATAACCCCACAACTGTGAAATTCCATATGAGATTTAACAGTCTCAAACTGCCAACTGACCCAGCCATAAAGCAAGCAGAGATAAAGATTTACAGTCCAACATGATACAATTAGACATTCACCTTCTACTTATTTCAGTGCAGCTGAGCATTTAACCTACTTAAAAGCCAAAGGTTTTTCATAAAAATATAAATGCTTGTTTATCATTTGCTCTACGCCACCTCCCCTACATCCTACAAATTAGTCTATTATGAATGAAAAGATTAGTTTGTTTCAGAGAAAGGAGTAAACAGGAATGGTTTCTGTAAAATCCTTCTAGACATGCAAAGATAAAAGATGCCTTTACCACACAAAATAATCAGATACAAATACCTGTTCAGAAGCAGCACACCTAAGGAGTACTTTAATCAAATATTTGGGTTACCTGCCAAAAAGACCATGATCTCTTCAAAATGCAATGCGGATTAAAGTGTTATCTAACACAAGCAGAAAACTAACCTTGGAGTGGAAGTTTGAAATGTGTTCATCATAATTTTCATGTCTTTGGATAGAGAAATCAGCTTTTTCAGCTAGATTGCAAAACTGGTTTAAAGTACTCCCTCGGCGTGGGGCGAATACCATTGCTTTCCCCTAGAACGTTAAAAAGGAAATTCACACATTTTAGAACTGGAAGGCAACCAAACAGAACAAACACTGGGGGAAGCATTCAGTGTCCTGCTCTCGGGTAGGAAACACAGTTGTTCTTGAGACATCCACACAGGACGGACAGTCACAGTGAGAATAATTTCAAGGATAGATAAACATCAAGTAAGAAAAAAATATGTGTATCTCATATTCAAAGGTTGCTATGTTTTATCCTTTTCAAGTCGTGCATGCAATAAACAAAACGTGGATCGAAGTTGGTGTTCTGTACAAGGCACACCTCTCTTGGGTCCAAGGTTCAAACCATCAACTAGCTTTTAGAGTACCTGGTCCACGGCAGTGCCACCCACCTGGAGACTCCTTAGCTGCTGCCAGAGTGTCCCCAACACAGCTCCAGAGCATGTGGCAAAGGATGCTTATAGATATTAGTTTATTGTACCGGGGAAACTCAATACCAAGAAATCCTCTATAGAGACAGTAACTGTGGTCTCTGTTAGAGAATTTTCATGTTTCAGTCCTGCCACCAGCCTTTTCTGGGACCATGCCATCAGAGACAAGGCTCCAGGATCTTGGTTTCCAACTTCAGTGAGTCCTTCATAATAGTCATCATTAGAGCAAAGCAGCTCCTCACGGCACTCAGATGATTGCTTTTCAAAGGAAGTGGTATAACGAGGGTAATCGGGCTTTTCTAAATAAACTGCACAACCTTGTAAGATTGCTGCAGGGGCAGAATGGGCGGATTTGAGCAAGCTATGTACCAGATTTTTCAGAAGACCACTGGACGGGAAACTCCATGGTGTGCATTTGCTGATGGGTGTGTGTGGACCTTTCCTTGCCCTCCTAGACATGCCCACAACAGCTAAACTTCAGAATCTTCTTTGCTTTTTGTTTAAGAGACGACTGTATGCTCTGTTAACTTCAAGGTTCTACTTCACTTTTATGAAATGCCACTTCAGGTTTTGAGGGAATCATGAAAGTATATCCCAGTTTCTTATGAGAGGCGGTTTCCTGTTTATTACAGCCAAGTGTTTAACCGAGCGTCCACTCGTGTCAGGAGCGTCCGCGCAAGGACAGGAACTCTATTTGTCTCGTTGACTCTTCATACCCCGACAGTGCAGGCATCATTAGCTCCACGTTACCGGATGCTCGGAATGATTGAAGACTTGACCAAGATGACACAACTGGCAAAACATACCGACTTGCAACGCGGACACTATTTCCACCCCACCTCATTGCCTCCTTATTAGTAATAGTGACGGCAATAATAATAATAATAATAATAATAATAATGGCGACCACCGTGCAGGGAGCTTCACGAACCTTCCCTTTCGTCCCGTCAACCGTTTTCTCAATGACTTTGTGCAGTAGACATTACATTTTACAGATGATTAAACACGTAGCGAAAGCTTTGAAGAATATGAGGAGGAATATGTGGCAGAAGGGGTTCTGGGCTTAAAAAGTCTACACCATCACACAGCTGTCACCTCAGGAAAATTAGAAAGAAAACAAAAAGCCACAGAACTGTTGAGCTAGAAGGGACCTTGGGGAGGACATAATCCAATCTCCTCAGTCACCCCAGCTGACCCATCAAGTTTCCTCACTCACCAAATGGGAAGAACAAAGTCTGCTCGGCCCACCCCCCTACCCCCCTATGCCCCACCCCACGCCCCCCCCCCCGCAGCCCAGAGAAATCACGAGAATTCAAATGAGGTGATGAATGTGAAAATAATTGGAAAAGCATCTGAAAAGCAAGGTTATGTAGATTAGAAACATCTCCACCACTTAACAGTGCTGGAAAGATTTTATCAGGTCTCTCTCCCTCTCCCTCTCTTCTCCTCATTTACCTGCAAGAAAATACACCAATACTGTGTCCTGGACATCAAGTGTGTTTTCATACTGTGTTTACATAGACATGTACACACTCAGACACATAATTATAGCAGCACCAATCATGCCACTACACTTAAGGTTCTGTCAGCTTTTCCAATATTAATTGCTATTTTCAGACGTTTTTCAAACTTAGCAGCAAAAATTCATTTTGATGTGAAACTAGATATAATACGTGGTCTTGGCAGGCGAGCCAAAGTCTCCGTTAAAAAAAAAAAGAGGGAATACCAGTAGGTCATTTTAGTCATTTTTAAGAGCTGGTTGCCATTCTGGATTTTTGAATAATGGAAGTTGTTTTATTTTGAAGTCACCTGCAAAAATTGTTTGACAGTTACAATCGAAGAGCTGATTTTTAGTAGCTATTATCTAAGCTATGTATCATAATGTTCACGGGGCTACAAGGTTCTTTGCTGGGCTGATGTTTACATTTATGCGTCCACACTCCCCACACCCCTAACCCCTTGTTGGTTGGGGTGAGCTGTAGGGGGACCCAGCTCTATGGCAGCCCCCTCTACCCAGACATCTCTCCTTCTCTGGGTCTTCTTCCAGCTTACCTGTCCTTCCCTAACCACCCTCTGGAACAGCCGCTGCTTCCCCATCACTCTCCACCCTCCTCCCCCCTTTACTTTCGCTCTGAGTGCTCCTCACCACGAACACACATTACACCTTTGTTTGTGATCGCAGATCTCCTCCGGCTGGAGTGTACGCTCCCTGACAACAGGATCTTCTAGTGTTTTATTCACTGCATTTGCTCAGTGCCTAGTGTATAGTTGACTCTCAATCAATACTCATTGAGAGAATAAACTAAATCCAGATGTTGAAATAATTTGAGAAATTATTTCTTTGGGAATTCGAAGGCCACATTCTATTGCTTATTCTTTAGAAAAGATTTTCTGCAAGAAGCTCTTCCAGAGTCAGTGGCTCTGATGGGATTCCAAAGGGCAGCGTTCTGTGTACAATACTGTAGCCGAAACAAGGAGAAAGAGTGAGCAGTAGTTTTAATCTCTAATTACTCAGTTATGGGTTTTAAAATGCTTTCTTTTTCATTTCATTGAATACAGACACCTTTGAGATGTGAATCAATATTGAGGAGGGACAATCGTACATCAACCATTCATTCAATAAACAGTCACGGAGTGCCAGCATCCACCCCATAAGGAATTGGCTTTCGAATTCCCATTGTCCCCAGTGGAGCAGGACACTGGTGCAATCAGAGAAATACGCCTTACAATTTAGGCTGCAAAAATCCAAACAAGAAAAAAAAATATAGATTTCAAATTAGCCCATCACTTTAGAAAAGTTATTTTCAATTTACTAAAGCCCAACTTTCTAGGCATTTGAAGTCATAGACTCATCTTAAACTCAGAATGAACACTCAATTGAACGTAAAATTTTGACTGATGGGCAGAAATTTGAGAGAATTCATTTATCCCTAGAGAGGAGAGAGGAGTATTTCCACTAAACAGCAATGATATTGTTTACATCGTGAGCTCAGTTGTTGTTATTTTGCTAGACTAATCTGTACTCATATATTAAAGGGTGTGTACTTCAGGAAAAAATAAGTATGCTTCAGATTTCTTTTAAAAGGAATATGCTATGCCAGTGAAATGCCTTTATTCCTGTTCCATTTCTAGGCAACCAACTATTAAATGCCAATTACATGTTTAAACTTATGTTTATTTTTTCTTTACCTGGTTTCTGAGATGCCGCCTTTCCCTGCTTCCTCCCCTACGTCTCTATCAACCCCCTTCCCTGGCTTCTCCACCTGCCCCTTGATTGTCAGTGGTCCCCAGGGCTCTGCCTACGTTTTCTCCCTGAAGTCATGGACTGATATATCACTGATATATCAACACTCCCGAGTATTTATCTCCAGCATTCACCAAAGTCCAGGACCCACCCCTGTTTTCAGGTGCCTCCTAGGTCTCTCCATGGGGACGTTCTGCAAGTACTTTTAACTTATTCTGTCTACAGTGGAACTCAGTACCTTTGGCCCCAAACTCCAGATTAGACTCCCTGTCCCTGGGATGCCTCAGCTGACCACTCCTGGCCTCTATGGTGTGCCTCATCCTCACCAGGCTCTCCTGCTCTCCGCTTCCACAGCTCGCTCAAACCGCTGCTCTCTCCCTAACACACTGTCAGGTAACTGCTCACTTGTTTGTCTCTCACGCTAGACTGCGAGCTCTTTCGGGGCAGGGTGACATTGTATCTTAGTCAATACTCAGGTCTTAGCACAGCCTCTGGCATCTGAGAGGCACCCAGTAATTGTCTACTGAATGAGCTCCTCCGTGAATATGCCCTCAGTCCCCTCTTCTCCACCTTCAGATCTCCACCCTCTCCTAACTGGACAATTCCATGTAAAAGTTGGTTCATGATGGTGCCCTGAGGAGCTTTGCGGCTTTCAGGCTCTCTCTTACTCCACTGCAGCCTCTATGCTGGCCAATCTGATCTTTCTAGAACCCACATCTGACTATACTACTGCTCAAACACTTTCAGTGGCTCTCTTTTACCCAGATAATAAAGCCCAGTCTCTTCACGTAGTGTCCTCAGCCTTTCATAAAATGGCACCCCAAACCAAGTCTTTCCTTTCATCTCCTGCCCTTCCCAACCCTAACCCCCAAACCACACAGATTCTCACAGTCTAGCCAGGGCAAACTTCTCATGTTGATCCCAAAACACAACATACTTTTTCATGCTCTGGACCTGTGAGCGCCGTTCCCTCCACCAGGGACACTGTCTTCTAGACCCCTTCCGTGAAGCTTAGAAGCTTACTATTCAGCACCAAAGGAAAATGCCACTGCCTCTAGAGAGACCTTCCTCAGGCAGTCAGTCACTCTTTCTGGTGTACTCATCACCTTGCGTTGTAATTCCTGGTAGCACAGGCACTAATGTGTCCTCGTAAACGGAGATTCTCCCGGCGGTCATGATCAGTATTTACACCCACACCTCACATTCCCAGCACAGTGCCACAAACTGAGTAGTTGCTCAACAAATGTTTGTTGTATCAAGACAGAGTCCAGACCCTTGAGTATCTCCCATTCTACAGAAGGTATGAATTAGAAAGATTGTCATAATAAATAACAATAGCCCCACTCTATGACCCAGGGCTGGGCTGTTACAAGCTGTTTTGCACTGTCCACTGTGATTCCACGTGTGTGTGTGTGTGTGTGTGTGTGTGTTACATGTCCATGAGCAGATTATAAATTCTTTGAGGGCAGAGACTCAGTACCATGCATGCTGAATAAGCAGCTGGGTAGATTTCAGGAAAGAACTTCTAGAGCTAGGCCCCTACTCTGAGGGTCTTAAAACCATCTGGGGACTCTTCCTACAAACTTGAGAGGCAGGTATGGCTGAACACAGATTCTCACCAAGAACAAGGTGGGGGTGGCGGTTTGTGGGGCCTCTGACCCAGCGAGCCAGACAAGAACAGAGGGGCCTTCCAGGACCATCTCAGTTCACTACCCTGAGCCCACACTCACAAGGCATTTCCCTGACATAACCCAAAACAGAGGTTTGTACAGATGTATGGAGAGATGGATGTTGGATTAAAAAAATAAAAAAGGAGGGGTGCCTGAGTGGCTCAGTGGGTTAAAGCCTCTGCCTTCGGCTCAGGTCACGGTCTCAGGGTCCTGGGCTCAAGCCTCGCATTGGGCTCTCTGCTCAGCAAGGAGCCTGCTTCCTCCTCTCTCTCTGCCTGCCTCTCTGCCTACTTGTGGTCTCTGTCTGTCAAATAAATAAATAAAAATCTTTAAAAAAATAAAATAAAATAAAAATAAAAAAGGAGGAAATCTCTCTGCTCTTCTAAAACCAGAGCCCACGATTTACATTCGTGGCCTTACTTGCGTCCGGGTGAGGCTACAGGAATGTGGCAGTTAGTTCAGGCCAGTTTCTAAAGGTTAAATGAATTCCAAGGTGATATTTTTGAATACTTGACGATTGGTTCGCAGCAACCAGCTGGAGAGCTGTCAGCACTGCGTCTCCATCCATTTCTTAATGGTTCTGAGAAAATTCACACCGTCTAGCTGGCTTGGTGTCCTTCCCCACACCGAAAGCCATTTCAGAGGAATATTAGTGGATACCATTTGTTGGTTGTCATTTCCAGGCTAAAGTTCAACTTGCAGGTTGCCGTGGCTGTATTTTAAATTACATTCTGGCCCTCTGATATCAGACACTGCTGATGTTCTTTAAAGAACACAACAGCAGGGGGTTACCTGTCAATCACCAGCAACACGGAGCCACTCACGGGAGGGAAAAAGGTTGCAGGGCGGCGAGGGGCAGGGATTGGGGGGGGACATTGCTTCTTGGAATAAGTAAATTTTGCTGACTTCATTCCTTTTTAGTACCTGTTCTTTTCTTTTTGCCTTTTTGAGTTTGCTAGAAAGTTCCTTGTAAGCAGTCTGGCAGAAGTCAAGAGTTTCACAGCTACTCTCAACCCGCAAGTTGAGGAACGTTTCCATGTGGGGCAGGCCGCAAACACTTCCTGTTGAAATCTGGGGCTTCCTGTAGTGACTCAGCAACCACAGGTACCCGTGTGGCTGAGGATCCAAGCCAAGCCAGGAGCCCACCTTGGTGGCTAGGCTTTCTCTGGGGTTGGTCCCCCTCCCTCATGACTCTATTACAAAAAGGAAAAAGCAGGAAAACAACTCCTCTCCATATACTTTTTTTGTGACTGGGTTGTAGGACTCCAGACCACTGATTTGCCTCAGCTAGACATCAAGGAACCACACGCCCCCAAATGGCAGATTTGTTTCTTCCCCCAGCTGGGCACCTGAAACCTCTTGTTCTCCCCTCCAGCAGTAATCGCTCCCCGCTTGCTCTGTCTGCAGTAAAAAGTGTCCTCTCCATCCAAGTAGACAGTCCTCTGGGGACAATGAGGGGCTGATGAAGGCCTGCAGAACACGGGTGCAGGGGACGTGCAGCATGCCCAGGTGTATGCAGAAGCCACCAAAGTCTGTGTCTATAGAAGAGTGTATCCCCAACCCCCAACAGCATTTCTGCAAGGAAGATGCCCCCTGTATTCTGTACTCCCCATGGTCTTCTCTGGGTCTTTTTCAAGGTGACAAGAGCTAACACAGATTTGGAGCCTGTCATGCGCTAAAGCTTTCTGACACATTGGCTTGATCCCCCCCGTGTTATAGATGGGGGAACCCAACAAGTGGCAAAGCCCAGATCTGCACCTTAAGCTTGCGGACTCTAGGGTCCAAGCATACCTTCCCGCCGTGAGGAGGACTTAGAAGAACACAGGGTGAGAGAGGTAGTTCCAGAGCCTGATAGTGCTAGTTTGGGCCTGGAACTCGGCCCTCCTGTCAGCCAGGCCGAAGAGGTCCTTTGGACGCGTGTCTCATGTGGCTTAACCCTGACTAGCTATGGCGGTGATAAAAAAAAGAAGCAGTCTTCATTCTGGAACGCACCTTGTGTGCCAGGCGCTGTGCTAGGCATTCACGTCGATAACTATTGCACATTGGCCCAGAGTGAGGACTTATTCCTCCCTCACCCCGACGTGATGAAGCTCCGGCTCAGAGAGCCTTGCTAGCAAGAGCAGACTTGGGTCATGTATGCAGATACCTCTGAGTCTTCCCGCCCTCCACCCTAGCTGCAGACACTGGGCCTCCTGCGAACCTGAAGCATTTGGCCGAAGTGCCGTTTTTCCAGAGCACCCAGAGAACATGCTGTATCTGCCACTGAACTCGCTGAACCTTGAATTACCAAGAACTCAGCAGCCACCAGCGCAGCCCCTGAAGTTGTCTCTTTGTGGGCGTCCTGTGGCACTTATAGCACCCAAGCCACACACCACGGAGGAGTTGTCTTGGACTCAAGAGAATGTTAAAAGCAGCTCTCAGTGTAATGGGGTAAACCTTTAATGATACCTTAGTCTTGGACTGTGATTTCCACGATACATGCACTAGCAGGGGGAGAGCCTCTGGAAGCAGAACAGCTGGTCCTGAGAGCTTGGAAGGGGAAGGGTTCAGTTTTTCCTCTGGTTACCCCCAGCTCTGGGAACCCTTCTGGCCCACTGGCACGGGAGATGGAGCTGCCGGTGGTCACTGCCAAGTCTATGTGACTCTTCGATGGCCCGCCCGGTGAAGGCCCTGGGAGCGCGAGTGGCCTGCCTCCCCAGAACCCCCGATGGGGATGAGAGTCCTGAGCAGTCACTTCAGGATATCCATGTGCCACTCACAGCTTGGGGTTCTTCTCTTATGGCAGCTCTCTGACACCTTAGGCTAGACTACCCGGCAGCCTTCTGCAGTGGCCAACCAACAAGGGGCCCGAGCGAGGGCCCCTATTCTCATTTTGAATGCTGCAGTCTGGGCAGGCCCCTCTGATCTGGCCTCCCGGCTCCTCACATAGAATGAGCAAGCACCACCTACCCCAGGGCCCTGCTTCATCCTTCTCCCGGCTACGGGTGAGTATCAGCTGTCACTAGGAGGGCAGTCCTGTGCGGCCACACTTCAGACAAGGTTCAGGGTTTAATAAAGGATAAGGGAGAGCTGCTAGAGATTCCAGCCCAATCTGCATTTCGGACTATTCCCAGCCTGGACGGGTTCTGTATTTTAAATCACTCACATGATTCATAAGAGATCTTAGGCAAACCACGCAAATCCCTGCAAAATGGAGTACTTGCCACAAATAGGCTTTGGAGGGTGTTGGTGAAGTACAGTTTGTGCAGCGTGAGATCAGGGAGTCCTTGAAAGCATTGTATTTATGTATGATACATTTTTCACAGAGGCCTTTACGTCCAAGAATCTCTGCCCTCTCTGAAAATCCTGACCTTGCAAATGCTCACAAGACTCACCCAAGGTTAACGGGGGGGATGAAGAGGCCCCCAATTCCTTCTTCGACCCTCAACTTGGGCTGCTCACTCAACCGTAGCTGCAGCCATCAATAGCTCGGAGCGCGCCCCTTCCTTGCCTCAAGACCTGCTCCCCACCTCACAGGGGGAACTGAGAAGGCCAATTTAATTGAATTGATTACCACTTACCAAGCGGTGGTTACTCCTCTGAGAGGCCTATTTAAAGTTTCTGAGCTATACAGAGATAACAAAATAAAAAGCAACAGTGTAAGGCAAAGGACGATTATCAAATTGCTCTGGGAACCTTCAGTGTGAAAAAGATATAAAAGAAAGATTGAAAGGTATTAGTCTCTAAGTCTCATTGAGGTCAGAAGACTAGAGCAAACCTTCGGAAAAAGACTTTTGAAACAAAACTTCAGAAAATACTTTACACACACACACACACACACACACACACACACTGCAGTCCTTTCTCAGATAAATATGAGTTCCTGTCTTAGACTGCATTAACATTGTTAACCTATTTTAAATTCCTATGGCACAGCAAGAGTCTTACATACTTATAAGATTTTTTTTTTTTTTTAATGCATGAGCTTTAAACTCATTTTCTTACTTTAAATAGATGTATATTAACTCTCCGGTTAGGCTGCAGGACCTCCTAGCTTAGTGTAACAGCCCAACAAAATAAGAGTGGCTACAAACTCTGTAATTTACTCACAGGCATAAATGGATATATAAATGTAAAAATGTGCACAATATTTTATGCCATGCTTGGCTTCATTGTGACCTAATGTTTATAATATGTAAATAATGGCTTCCTTTTAAAGCAAAGAACTTTTAATATACAGATTCATCTGAAGTCCTTTTTCTTTGATATAAACAGAAATAAAAAGAAAAAAATACTCTTTTGCAATAAATAAATACCCAATGACAAAGGTTACCACTGAAGGGATTTAAAATGACAGAAGTCAACAGAAAACTTTCAATATCATACTTCTACTTTAATATGAAGATATTGTTATCAAAGGAAAAGACTCAAGAAATTCTTTGATAAAAATAATCTCACACTATCTTTGAAGCGGTTTCATTTATTTTACTACCCACTGTGTTCCTTATCAGAAGGCCAAGGGTAAGAAGTTTCCTAGTTATGATTAGGAAAGAATCTGATAGATCAGAAGACCCAATTGAAGTTGGACATAATAAGTATTAAAGTATTACATGACATTAATCCTGCCATTCCATTACTCTCTCCATCTTTGTGCACAGACTAATTATTCTGAAGCCAGTGTTCAGGAGAAAATAGAAACATACTTACTCTGGGCTGGAGTAATCTCTTTATTGCATCAACAAGGCTGGCTCTGTACTGGTCCAGAAAGAGGCTGACATTGAGAAGAGAGCAGAATCCAGATTAAACTGGGTTTCCAAGTCTAATGATACTAATGGAGGTAAGCACAAAGCTAATTATACATGTTTACTCAACACCAAAGGGGAGAAATTGTTTCCTTCCATTCAAGTGTCTCACTGGAAGAAAGAAAGATTGTGGTCAGTGTTATCCGACCAAAGCCAAGTCATCAACATTCAGTTGGCCAAGATTCACACACGACTGGGCCATGTGTTAATGTTAAAGAGACAATGTCTAAGCTGCTCTTTGGGGGAATCATCTGGTTGAGATGAAACACTTCCCATCATTAGAGCCCAGTTTCTGTAGACCTGGGCCATTGGTCCACTGAGGGTACTGTGAGGTCACCGTCCAGAAACTAACACCAGCCCTATGATGCCCAAACCATGGAACAGATCTCAGGTAGCAATGGTTTTTGGTGGCCAGGAGCAATAGTGAGGTCAGACTCAACCAGTGACCCAGGAGTAAACAGTTCCAAGAACAAAGACCAGTTTTGGGCTAGATAACACAGAGGCCATGGCAACTCTGGGGTTTTCTCTCCCTTAACCTTCATGTTGATTTTTTTTTTTTCCATTTCACTGTGATTTTTCATCTTTCTCCTCTGGTCTTTTGAGAATTTCTGTTAGTGCTCTGTCACCCCTCTGGTGGGTCCATCTGAGTCTGTCTTCACCAGGCCTCATCTTGGAAGCCTGAGGAGATTTCCCTTGTCTGGGACTCGTGGGGCAGAGCTTTAGCAGCCTTGTGCATCAGCCATCCCATGAGGGGCCTGAGCCCTTCTACTCCCACTTCTAATGCTGTAGTTTGCTGTGTGCCCCTCTGCCTTGTTCTCCCTGCTCCTGACAAAGCATGAGTAAGTACCTCTTACTCTAGGGCCCTACCTCATCCTTCTCTGAGCTAAGGGGAGCTATGAGCTGTCAGTAGGAGAGCTGCTGAGTGGAGTCACACTGCAGGTGGGGTTTAACAGCACTCTGACTGACCCTTCTGCTAGGTGTAGCCTCCACACAAGGCCTCAGTTTCCTGGTCAATAAAGGGCTACTTAGGCAGCAGTAGTGGGCCTTACGTCAATCATACATATTAGCTGACAAATATTTGTGGAATACCTGCTACATGTTATGGGCTGTTTTAGGCACTGGAGACAAGCTAGGAAAAAAACAAGGTTCCCATCCTCAAAGAGCTTCTGGTCTCTAATAACCTATGCACAGCAAGTTCTAGCACAGCATGTGTACCTAGAAGGACGCCATAAGTGTCTGCTTATTGCCTGACTAGCAGGCCAACAGGTTTTGAAATTGAGCAGCCTATGTAGAGTGTTGGTTTCAACGACCCTAAAACAGGGTGTATACACTCCTTGACTGGTACTGTTAAGGAAGAATCAATGGTTGGGTTAGCTGCCTAATCAGATTCTCTTCCAACCAACTCTCTCATTTAAGAAAGAGGAGTGGGGAGAACAGCTTATGAGAAGTTGCCAAGAAGTCAGAGCTTGGGTTTCACTGTGGCATGTTCGGTAGAAGGTTCTTCTATAAAGGATGCTTTGAGCAATGGAAAAAGAATGCTTTTAAGAGGAACTAGAAATCATGTCTAGAATGGGAACTTTATCCCAACTCCATCCGGCAGTCAGGATACCCTGATGATGTGCCAGGGGAAAATTTTCCCATCCTTCTATCAAACAATACTTAAATCCTAGAGTATAGACTATATCTAATACAAATGCTATAAAAATTTGCCTCTAAGTCATATTAATCAGTGATTAATAGTCATTAAAGATTGTTAAGAAAGGAATAAAATTCTATCTAGGTGTCTTTTAAAGTTTTCAGGGCTATATACCTCACTCTTTAGTAGGATGATAATATCTTAAATTTTAATAATTATAAGAATTCTGCTTTATTTTTTTTAAACATTTTATTTTCAAGTAATCTCTATACCCAACATGGGGCTTGAACTCACAATCCTGAGGTCAAGAGTTGATGCTCAACTGACTGTGCCAGCCAGGCGCCCCTCTGGTTTTGTTTTTTAAGAAGACTATCACTGCAGGAAAATATCTCTGTCAGTTACTCGGGTCCACTGGGGACCTGGCTGGTTGGAATATATAACATTAAGCAAAAGACCACTCTTCAGTTTCAATCTGTGCATCCTAGGAGCTGGTAAGGTTGTTGGAAATAATCAGCCCCTTAAAAACTGAGCTTAAAACATAACCTGATGCAGTACTATTTTCACTCAATGTCGGTGATGTGACAAAGATCTTAACATTGCAGGTCACTGGAGAATGTGACACAACACCCATGCACCTATTCCAAACACAGTTATTTGAATGATGATGTTGTCCACTCTATCCTTCCAAATCAAATTTCCCAAAAGCAATTCTTAGAGTTCTCTAATAAGTCTTTAATCCCAATAAGCTCACCTATCTACTTAGCTCCGAAGCAGAATTTACAACACTTTGTAGGACATGTCATATGAGCAATTTCAGTGTGCTTTAGCAGGAGTGATAAATAATGTCCTGAAAATTCACCCCTTAAATAAGTCCTAATGGGCTCAGAGAACAACAGTAGCTTAAGTGGATCTATTTTTAAAAGGCTGAGTGGGTCACTGATTGGAATGGAGATACCATTGCAACTCTCCCTTCTGTTACTGATCAAAATACATCAACAGTCAATCTAGTTTGGCTATTAAAACACACACACACACACACACACACACACACACACACACAGAACCCTCTATATAATGCACTTGTGGCATCAACTCTCGCTTTATTCCATGGATATGAATCACAGATTTCATGACAAAGGGAAGGTGCCAGGACACTTTCACCGCCTCCCTTAGAATCAGTCAGAGTGTCACGCAGAGCTCAGAGCATTCCCCACTCCACTCCTTGGGAAATTAATTAGTGTAGGCGACAAGGAGGCATTTCTCGGCCAGCATCCGCAGAAAGGGGGCCTCTATGTCATCCTGAAGGTGAAATGTGCTAAGTTAAATTCACTGTTCTAGATTAAACTTTCAGGAGAAGAAAGGCCTCTATCAGTATTTATCAACCGATCACTGTGGAGCTGGGACCGATAGGGGTCTGGTCTCCCTTGGGGCTCCCACATGGGGTGCCAGGTCTCTGGCAGCTTGTTTATCTTCTCTGGGACTGAGTTTCAGGTAAGGGATGAAAGGGATGGCTGCCTTTGCATTAAAGAGTTTTTCAGGTGTATAGGTTGTGACCTAGAACTACCCATGATCACAGCATCGGGAAGAAAAAGAAGAAATTCTAGAGACTGCTTTGGAAAAAAAAATCCTTCCAGAAGAATACCTTAAAAACCAAGCTTCCTTCATCATTTAGAATAATAGGAAATAGAAATGATCCACAGTACATAGTTAGTCCAAAAACACTAAGAGAGCCAGTGAAGTGATGTAACCTTCCCCCATTTCTCCACAAAGTCTCAGACTGTGCATGCTGATGTGGTATAGCTCAGTGCATCAGGCTATGGGTTGCATTTCAGACTTGCTTTCCAAGCCTTTAGAGAATCCAAATGTACAGAATCATGTTTATTTTTGCAGAGCTACAATAAACTGGAAAGCCATCAAACACTCACTGAAAGTGTCCCTTGGATAAACACACACACACACACACACACACACACCTTACTTCCAGACTCAGATTATTGTGATTGAACAGGAGTCTGGAAAGGCAGGCTGAAAATTAACAATCACTTGCTATCCTAAACTCAGCAAGGACAAGGCTGGACTGCATTCCAGCAAAAAGGAACTCTTACATGAAATTCAATGTTAAATAAGTCAACCAAGGGACTTAAATAGGCCGTTTTTTTTTTCCCTACACCTGTGGTTAAATATTCTAATATTTTGATGTTTGTCAACAGCATCGTTTTGCAGGTGTGGCTGTACCTCGATTTTTTCCTTGTGTTTATTTCAAAATTGACATTTCACAAGTTATTTAGGAACTGTTGAACCATAAAACTGTATTTCATTGTCAAAAATGCTGAATGGTAAAATAATGACTAGCTTTCGCAGCTCTCCTCTTTATTTTATAATCTGGTGGAGCTCCTAAATGGAGATGTGAACTAAGAAGCCTGTCTCTTCTGGGAAATAAGTCATTTCCCCCGTAGCCCACGGGCTTATGAATGTTTGAATGTAAATATATGAATATATGAATGATTTAAAAACATAAACATATAACCCAGCTCGTTGTAATCATGTGCATTTTACTTGAACCACAAGGAGGATTTGGAATAGGTCTGTGAATAGAGCTTGTTTTCATGTAAATGGGATCAAGCAGGACCACTGGTTAGCTATTCAGAGAATCGGACAATGCCACCCTTGCTGGAAATGCTTCAATAAGGAATTTAATCCATGTACCTAATATTTGAACTCCAACTCTTGCTCCATATTCCTATGGCCTAATCCAGATCTCACTGACTGACAATAACGGAAGGGCGGTGTGAGACTGTGTGATCATGAGTTACGTGGGGCACCTGTTTCTGCCACAGAGGATTTCGGGTTTCATCTTGGAGGTAGTGTCCAAAGAGAGGGTTTTTGTGTTTTGTTCTGTTTTTTTTTTTTTTCCTCCTCTATGACACTGTTCAAAAAAAAAAAAATGCAGCATGATCTTCTAGGGACAGCACCCACATAATAACTCCCTGAGAAACACCAAACCGACAGGACATAAGGAGCTGCCAGAGCCGGAGCTTCACTGCTGTGCGCACGACATGCATCTTAGAAATATCACTGTGCTTTCTAAGTTTCTAAGCAGCTTACCCATCCCTGTGAATATGAAGACAAACCATTACCAAAGCATTTCTTTTGGAAATAATATCACCATTGCACTGAGAGTAGCTTAATGTTTCATATTTACAAATGGGAAATTATAAACAAGCTGACATTCTGGCACTTAGGACGCCGGGGGGGTGGGGAAACAACTTAACACCTCACGCATAGAAAAGCTATTTATAAAATAAAACTTGGTGGACTTAGTTCGTTTGAATCTGTAAGTTCTCACCTAGCTACCAGATGTGTGCTTGTGTGTGTGTGTGTGTGTGTGTCCATCTAACATTGTATTCCGTGACGTATTTGTAACGAAAGCCTTCACTGAATATGCACTATGGATATCAGTTGTCCGTGACCCTGTCGTGCGCTAGGGGAAAAGGACTATTTCTCAAACATGTTGTGTGGCTATTTTTAACCTAACTGAGAACATTAATCAGAAGAGAGCTTAAATCTTACTTCCTCTGCTTGTCTCTCCGGTACAAATAGGATGACATGGTGTGAGTGTCCATGACACAAGGTCTGACAAAGCCAGGCTGTCCTGGTATTTATGTGAAGGACACATTTACCTCGAAATCTCCTGGCCAGACCTGACTTGCACCGCATATCTGGAGCCCATGCATGCGACCCTCGCTTAAACCTCCAAGAAGATGCTGCCCTCCTTCCCTCTTTTCTGCTGCTCTCTGATCTGACTTCCGTGCTTAATCTGACCTAATCCTGCCAGCATTATCTTCATCTGTGCAATGAAACCTGGAGGATCCTTTCTCATATTTGGTGAGGAGAGGCATTTACTAAATTACTTGCTCAAATCATATGGTGAGGTTTTAGCTCCTTATTTCTGATTAGATGAGGGATGTAACATGAGGCACAATATCATTGATGAGTCCAAAATCTGTTTCTCCCTCTTTTGGAACAAGGTTTTTCTGAAATGGGGTACAAAGACATTAAAAGGGCCATGGAAAGCTAGGAAATCTCAGCTAGAAATACAACAGAATGCTTCTTTTCCACAGAGTGTTTTTTCAGAAGAAAAAAAGAAAGCAAATCTGATTCCAATGACTTACTTAGAAGAGTTACCTATTGAAAGTTTTATTTAAAATAGTAATAATAATGACTGCCTGAAAATTTCATTTAACTTCCCTCTAGGGAAAGTCTTCTCCAGGTTCTGGATCTTATAATTGGGTTAATCAATACAATAGAACTTCTTCAGAATCTGAACTTGTATTTTCAATCTCAAGTGTTGTAAGAACATAATGAAACTACAAATAAGATCTTACTCTTAACAGAGAAAATACTTTTGAACTGTCAATGTTTCCGTATGCTAAAATAGTTATTAGTCAACATGCATGAAAGAAAATACCTAAGATTATTTGAAATAATTATTAAGGTTTGGTACAGATTTATCCTGTAACTTAGGATCAGACTTCATTAACAGTAAGTAGACTGAGCCAAATGAGAAGACAAAATATCTAATGTAAATTATTTTTAAAGGCAGACACCTGACAGAGATTTTAATGTTATTTGCATAACAATACAATGTAATGTTATAATTCCTGTTTTGTGTATAATTAAATATCTTAATTGAAGACACTGAAAATTTAGATAGCAAACATACATTTTAAGAAAAGATATTTCCCCAAAGATATTGCACAAATATGTTTATTTGTCGGGGGACATATGTGTATGTACACACATATACATATATTCCCTTATATCAATAGTCAGATCTCTCCGAAGAAGTAAGCTAATTGAGCTGTTTGTGTTGATAAACTCCTTTTTCTCCAGACTATTCCTCTCTGAGCCATAATTATTTGCAATTTGCCTAAGTCGTCCATTTACTGATACGTCAAGCATGAAACAGAGGCAATTCCAGAAAATGGAAATGCTTCTCAAAATCAATCTTTGGGAAATAATGTGGTAGAAGTTACTGTGTGATAGAAGACTACCTTGTAACTGTCACAGGGAGATGAATATTAATTTGTTGAGGTTAAGGTGGCTTTGTGCTTCATTTGTTGACTTTGCTTAGCCGTCAGCAAAGCAGCACAGCCCAATTACTCCAGCAAAGCTATTTTTCCTAACAGGAGTTTTATGATTTTTATGTACTTACCAGTCAGCACACATAACAATGTCAAAATGTCCTTCCAGTTGAGAGACATCTGTCTCATTATCCCATCGTAAAACGCTTGAGGAGAAAAAGATTTTAAAAAATTATACTTAGGTTTTTTTTTTAACTTTTGATTTTGAGCTATTAACATTATTTTTTGTGGCACTTGAAATTATTTAAAAGGTATATACAAATTACTTCAAAAGGTATAATAAAAAAAACTAGGGATGGAACTGTCTGCTCTATATTATATTTAGTCTTCAAATCTAGAAGAGGAAGAATTCTCTATTTAGATACAATAGTTAAGCTTGTGCTAGTCTTTTTATAGTTTTTTTGTAGATGAACCATAGTCATTACAATGAGTCTAGACTCTTAACATCATGAGGTATATATTGAGATCAAAGTATTCCCCATCTGACTGGAATGCAAATTTATAAAAAGAAATTATTTGAAACTTAGCGTATATCTATCTTGCCTGCACGTCACTTGCATTTCTTATTGACGAAATGAGTGATTTGGCAAGATGGAAGAAAAAAAAGCCAACTTTCATTTGGTAGTCCTCGTTTTAGGCACATCTAAAAATTCACCCATCCTGACACTTAGTCTCCCAAAAGAGGATCAGGTCTTAAACCTCAGATTAACAACAATAATTAATAGCACATATTTAAGATGTCTAGTTGTGCTTAGGGAGCCAATGAAAGATTCTGACTTACTTTTAATTAATAATTGTGATGATTAGCATTTTACCATCTTTAAGTATTTTAATGATTTAATAATGATCTCTTCACATCAAAACTGATTTGCAGTGCTATTTTTCAGAAAAGTAAAATTGTGCTCCTCTTTTCTTTCTTTCTTTTTTTTTTTTTTTAAGATGTTATTTATTTATTTGACAGAGAGATCACAAGCAGGCAGAGAGGCAGGCAGAAAGAGAGAGGGGAAGAAGGCTCCCCGCTGAGCAGAGAGCCTGATGCGTGACTCGATCCCAGGAGGACCCTGAGATCATGACCTGAGCCGAAGGCAGAGGCTCAACCCACTGAGCCACCCAGGTGCCCCATGTGCTCCTCTTTTCTCTTTTGATTATTATTTAAAACCAATCTGAGTGAGCATATCCTACCCTGTCCAGTTATATTTGCTTACCTTGGTGGGTTATTTCTTCTACATTTTCCCAGAGTGAAAAGCCATTTGTTTGAATACAAAAATAAGTCTTACTTTGGTAAGTCCAAAAGTTCTTCCCATGTACACTAATAAACATTAGTGCTAGTGAATTTCTTAAGGTAGAAAAGATTGAACACATCACCACAAAATTATCTATGCAGACAGCACTGGTTGCCCATTCACTCATTCGACTCATTGCTACTGGCTGTGTGAACCTGGAGTTTGCTTTCCCATCTGTAAAATGGAGATAACAACAGCCACCTTCTTGAACACTAACAGAGCACCATTCACACTGTGTTCTGTCTTGGTGGTGTTCACGTAGTATACAATGAGAAGCCTGCCCCCTGGAGCTGCGCAATCAGGAGGGCTTCTTTCTTGGAAGGCAAAGGTTGACGGTGACTTCTATATTCAAGGAGCTGGTCTTTCTAACTCTTCTCTTCCAAAGACCTTGCCCTCCACTCTTCTCAGATAACTCACGTGACGATCATCTAAAGCAGTACTTTAGTTGTGGAGAAGGACCAGATTTTTTGTTGTTGTTGTTTATATTCAATCTGTTGCAAACTGACAGTTTCATAAAATAGAGTAAAAATTGATAGGCAACTGAGATTTTAAAAGCCAAGACATTCTAAACACAAGTTCACCGATCATATGCTTGGATATCACAGTAGTGTTCCAAAACATTCCCTTTCAATTTCTGAACTCACTTCATTGCAGGTCAGTAACACGCAGTTCACAGATTGGCTCCAGTATGGCGTATTTGTTCCTCTTTTTTTTAAATAACTGAAACCCTGACCTACTCTCTGACCAGCCCTTTCATAGCTCATCCCTTCCAGAAGATACTCTAATCCCAACCTTTCTTCAGTGTCCCTGGCCAACAATCTGCTAGTCTCATCACCATGTCTGTCTCTCTCTTCCATAACGTTTATCTTCCCTCCTTACCCAGCTTACATCCCACAGCCAATCATTTTAATTACTTCTTTGCATATACCCTCTACTCTTTTTTCCCTTTCTTATTTTAAATTATTTCAAAATAACTTAGCTGTGACCCAGAACAAAATTTAGAAACATTTACAGGAATAGAAAAACATTCAGATTCCAACAAGGTAAAATATAAAATACCTGGGGGCAACAGGGTGACTTAGCTAAACATCTGACTCTTGATTTCAGCTCAGGTCATGATCTGAGGGTCATGAGATAGAGCCTTGTGTTGGGTTCCCCCCCACCCAAAAGATGAAATAGATGTTTTCAGACATACAAACGCTGAAAAAAATTAATCACCAGCAGACCTACACCACAAGAAATGTAAAGGAAGTCCTTCAGGCAGAAGAATATTCATACCAGCCAAAAATATGGATCAACAGAAAGAAATGATGAGAACTAAAATTTGTAACTACATGGGCAAATATGTAAGATTTTTTTTCTTATTATTTAACTTTGTTTGAAATATTGCTGACTGGTTAAATAACAAGTACTTCAGGGTTTATAAGACATACATAAGTAGAATAGAGGGCAATAGCATAACGACTGGGAGGGAGTAATAGAAGTATACTATGATCAGGTTTTTATAGTGTAGTTGAAGTGGTCCATCACTTGAGGATAGAATGTGATAAGTTAAAGATGTATGCTATAAAACCTACAGCAACTACTAAAACAACTAAACACAATTATGGCTAATAAGTCAATAAAGGATAAAAACTAGAATAATAAAATCTACTCATTTAATCAAGGGAGGCAGAGAAAAATGAAAAGAAGAAAGAACAGATGGCATAAACAGAAAACAAAAGGCAAAATGAGTTAAATCAAACTGTATCAGTACTTGTACTAAGTGAAAATGGTTTAAATGTCCCCCAATTAAAAGGCAAAGGGTGTCAGACTGGATTAAAATGCTAGATGGAAGTATATGTGGCTTACTAAGTAAATGTATTTTAAATGAGAAGCACAAATGGATTAAAAGCGGACGTCATACCAAGCAACACTAGTCAAAAGAATGCCAGAGCAGCTATATGAATGCCAGATAGTAGATTTCAGAGCAAAATATATTACCGGATGTAAAAAGGATCACATTACAATGTTAAAGGAGCAATTCAAGAAGCAGATATAACACTTCTAAATATTTACAAACTGAGTAACAGAGCTTCTAATGCGAAGCCCAAATGGGTATTACTGCAAGAAAACACAGACAAAACCATAATTATAATGAGAAATTTCAATACTCTTTTCTCATTAATTAATTGAATTAGACAGAAAATAACCAAAGGTATAGATGATTTTAACACTGCTATTAACCAACATGACTTAATTGATACTTATAGAACACTCCATCCAATAATAGCAGAATATATCTTTTTTTTCCCCAACTAGATATGGAGCATTTACCAAAACATACATTTTCTGGATCATATTTTAACTTTCAACAAATTTAAAGGCATTCCAGTAATATAAAAATATGTTCCCTGGGGCACCTGGGTGGCTCAGTTCATTAAGCATCAAACACTTGGTTTTAGCTCAGGTCATGATCTCAGGGCGGTGGGATCAAGCCCTGTGTCAGACTCCACACTCAGCATGGAGTCTGCTTTTCTCTCTCCCTCTGCTCTTACCCCCACTCTCTATCTCCCTTTCAAATAAATATATAAATAAATAATATCTAAAAGAAAGAAGTTCCTCCCCGCTATGGAATTAAATTAGAAATCAATATTTTCTGTAAAATCTCCAAATATTTGGAAAGTAAATAATTCACTTACAAATAACATAACATCCAAAGATGAAATCAAAACAGAAATTGAGAAATATTTTTAATTGAATGAAAATGAAAATACAACATATAAAATTTGTGGGATGTATAGAGTGGAAATTAATAGCACTAAATGTCTATATCAGAAAAGAAAGGTCCAAATCAATAGACTCAGCTACCAGCTAAATAAACAAACAAAAACAAAAACCAAACAAACAAAAAAGAAGTAAACTCAACATAACCAGAAGAAAGGAAGTAAAGATTAGAACAGAAATAAATGAAATAGAAAACAGAAACATAGAGAAAAATCACTGTAACCAAACACTGGTTCTTTGAGAAGAGCAATAAAATTGATAAACCTCTAGCCAGAGTGACTAGGAAAACAGGGAGAAGACATAAATCACCAACATCATGAATGAGTCAAGTGGCATCAATACGGATTCTACAGATAGTAACATGATAATAAGGAATATAAAAGTTCTTTCATAAAATATATTAATAAATATAAATATATTTATAAATGTAAAAATAATATAAATATATACACATTAATAAATATAAATATATAATAGAATATCTATAGGTACAGAAGTATGTATCTATATATTGATCCTAGGAATACAGGAAGGTTAATTTAATGTTTAAAATTCTATCAATATAATTTACCATATTAATGAACTAGAAAAGAAAAACCATATGATCATCTCAATAAGTGCAGAAAGTGCATTGCCAAAGTCCAACATCCACTACTGATAAAAATTCTCAGCAACCTAAGAACAAAAGGGAACTTCATCAACCTGAAAAAAGTCATCTATGAAAACCCAGAGTCAGTATCATACTCGAATGGTGAAAGACTAGATGCTTCTTCCCTAAGCATCAGAATAAGGAAAGGATGTTTCCTCTCATTATTAAGCATTGCACTGGAGATTCTAGCCAGTGTAATAAGACAAGGGAAAAAACAAGTCATCGAGACTGGGAGGGAAGAAGTAAAACTGTCTCTATGAGCAGGAAACCTGACCATCTATGTAGCTATCCAATGGAATACACAAAAAAAGCAAGCAGAATACATGAGTTAAGCAAGGTTGTTGAATACAAGACCAATATACAGAAATCAGTTATATTTCTTCACATAAGCAACAAATAATTGGAAATTGTAACTTCTAATTCCCTATTAAAACATTAAAAAACTCTAAACTGTGGGGCACCTGGGTGGTTCAGTGGGTTAAGCCTCTGCCTTCGGCTCAGGTCATGATCCCAGGGTCCTGGGATCAAGCCCTGCATCAGGCTCTCTGCTTAGCAGGGAGCCTGCTTCCTCCTCTCTCTCTGCCTGCCTCTCTGCCTACTTGTGATCTCTCTGTCAAATAAATTAAAAAAAAAAAAAAAAAACAACCTCAAACTATTAGTAACATAAAATATGAAATACTTAGAGATAATTCTGACAAAAGTTGAGAGAAATTAAATAAGACCTAAATAAATGGAGGTAATTCAGTGGATAATTTTAACTATTAACACTATTAACAAATAGTGTCTTAACATTTGGATATCCACTTTTTTTTTTTAAAGTTCTCTAACACGTATCTTGTACCACATTAAAAAAAAATTGATTCCAAATGGATCATAAAATTAAATGTAAAAACTAACACCATAAAACTCATAGATGAAAACACAGAAGAAAATCTTTTTAACTCTGGGTCAAACAAGGACTTCTTAGATATGACACAGGATGCATGATCCATAAAAGAACAAATTGGTAAATTAGACTTCATTAAAATTAAAAACTTCTGCAGTTTGAAAGATGCTATGAGTTGAATGGGAAGAGAAGCCACAGACCTTGGGGGGGGGTGGATATTTGCAAATCATATATCTGATAAAAGCTTGGGTCATATAAAGCTTACATATAAACCTAAGAAAAAATTTAATGAACTCTCAGAGTATGAAAATAAGAAAACAAGGAACCCAATAAAAAATAAAAGAAAAAAGTGGGTAAATCATTTGAATAGACACTCTACCAAAGATATATAAGTGTCAAATAAGCACATGAAAAGATATCCAACATCATTAGTAAATGGGGAAATTAAAATTAAAGCCCTAATGAGATACCAATATATACTTATTAGAAAGGTTATCATTTAAGATTGACCATATAGAGTCTTGGTGAGGATGGGGTCAAAATGGAACTCTCTGAGGGCACCTGGGTGGCTCAGTTGATTAAACCACTATCTTCGGCTCAAGTCATGATCCCGGAATCCTGGGACTGAGTCCCGCATCAGGCTCCCAGTTCCATGGGGAGTCTGCTTCTCCCTCTGACCTTCTCACCTCTCATGTTCTTTCTCTCTCAAATAAATAAATAAAATCTTTAAAATAAAATAAAATAAAATAAAATGGAACTCTCTGACACCACTGATGGGAATATAAGTACAACCATTTTGGAAAACAGTTTGTCAGTTTCCTTAAAATGTTACTTATGTGCCTCTATATGATCTAGCTGTTCCACTCCTAGGTATTTACCCCAGAGAAGTGAAAACACGTATCCATACAAAACATATATCCACATATCCATGTGTGGACATATATACTCTTAACAGTTTCATTTGTAACAGCCCCATACTAGCAACAACCCAAAATTTCATCAAAGGGTGAAAGCAGAAACAGATTGTAGTGTACATAGGACACAACTCTGGAATAAAAAGGAAAGAACTATCGATACTTCTAGCAATATAGATGAATCTCAAAATACTTTTACTAACTGAAAGCACATACTGAATGATTTCATTTATTTAAAACTCTAGAAAAATCTTAAAAAAAAAAATTAAAAAGGGGGCACCTGGGTGGCTCAATGGGTTAAAGACTCTGCCTTTGGCTCAGGTCGTGATCCCAGAGTCCTAGGATGGAGCCCTGAGTTGGGCTCTCAGCTCGGCAGGGAGCCTGCTTCCTCCTCTCTCTCTGCCTGCCTCTTTGCCTACTTGTGATCTCTGTCTGTCAAATAAATAAATAAAATCTTAAAAAATTAAAAAAAAAGTAAAACTCTAGAAAATATAAACTCACATAAGGTGAGGGAAAACAAATCAATGGAGAGGGAGGAAACTTCAAGAAGCAGAAAGGAGGGATTATCAAAGGGCAAGAAGAAAGTTTTACATGTGAGAGACATGTTCAGTATTTGGACTGTGGTGATGGTTTCAGAGGTGTACACAATTTTTAAAACTTGTAAAGTTATGCATACAGGTTAGTGGATGCCAATTTTACCTCAATAAACTGTTAAAGAAAAGCTAAAAAGGAAGTGTTTTCTGAAAGAGAGCAAGGTGTCTGCAAACATCCTACTAGGCCCCTTGGCCTATGTGAACTTTACAATCTAAGGCATAACATTCAGATGCAAAGATGAGTAAAGGATGGTTCTTCTAACCCCCAAATCATGCCCATGTGTTACCAATAATTATATTGACATTGAAGTAAAATGTGTATATCGTTTCCATTTTATTTACCACAATGTCAAAATCATATTTCTGTTTGAAATTCATTACAAAGCAAAGTACAATTTTACAGAAAGAAATACAAAATCAATCACCATCACAGAATTCCTCATGATTTAGAAAAATCTTAACAGCTATAGGCATGGCAAACCTAGAAAGTCTAACAGATATTGCACAGCAGGAAGAATGCTGGGCTTGCAGCTAGCTAGAAAGCTCTGAGTTTGAATACTAGCTCCATCACTTACAGGCCAACTTACAGGCCAGCAGGGCTGGGAGATGCTGAGTACCATGGCCTTCATCTGCAACAGACATTAGTTGCATTGCACAACGATAAAGAATCGAATGAGCTAGAATATATGAAAATGAATTATTAGGGCTCTATAAATATTAGTTTCCTTTTCTTTACTCTTGCATTAACTTAGATTTTTTCATTCTGGCTTTGACTTTGAAGGGTCGACTTGAAATGCAAAGCCAAGTCAGTTTCTGATAGGATTCCTACCTTAAAACACACACACACACACACACACACACACACTCTCTCTCTCTCTCTCTCTCTCAAACAAAAGTCTCTGTTTTAAGTTTCTAATAAAACCTAACATCAAACATGTTTAATCTAATTTGTATTTCACTGTGGTGCTCACAGGTAGCTCTCCCCTTACAGATTTAAGGCATTTCTTTTCTTACATTCCCACGGTTAATATTTGTTTACCATTATATTTGCAGACTCCTCATTGGGGAGTGAGTCATAGTTTTTAACTCTGTTGTTAGAAAGGTCATCCCTTGTGTTTTGCAAAAGTACTGTACTGATACAATTCTTGATTATGCTAGCCAAATGTAATGAGCTTAGATTATTTAAAAAACAAAAACAAAAACAAAAAATTCAGCTGTTTTAGCAGCAGTGGGGAGTAGAATGTTATAGGCATTCTTCCTTGCAACAGGCTCCAGGAGCCCTTCCCACAGTTTCTTGTATCTTACTACTCAAAGTCTCTGTTTGGTTTTAGCTCACCCTTACAGAGGGTCCATTCAAGTTACTGATAGTGTTTACATAAACTGGGGAATCATTTCTCTTCTTTCAAATACTTCCCTATTTGTCACTTGTCCCTCCATTTTTCCTGATCTTTTCTAGAGTTTCACAATGCCATATGCTAGAAGATTCTGTAATAGTGTTTTAGATACTTGGGGAAAGGAATCTAAATCCAGAATGGAAAACCAAGAATGAGAGCGGACATTAACCTGTTGATTTCCTACCTTGAGAGCCAGCCCAACCACAGTGCTTTTCAGCACTTCTTTGGAGGCAGTGAAGGATAGGACAAAGAGGACCTGTTTCTAAGTAACAAAATGAAAATAGTCAAAGGAAACAGTCTTATTTGGAAAGGAAACAAAATAATTACAGATTGTCATGTTGGGGAAGGTATGCTGAAGAAGGTGGAAGGTGGAATGTGATTTTAAAGGCAGGATTGGGACCGGAGAGAGGAAGAGGAATTAAATCTTAGACACACTGTATAGGAGGCAAGAATCTGGAGGCTGGATATGGGCACCCTCCTTTTTAGCTCCCCAACATTCCAAGGCTTTGTTCTTTAAGATGACCTCACCACGAGCCTCGGGCTATCTGGTATCTTTTCCCTCTTCATCTTTTCCCTTTGCCTCTCCTCTGAAAACAAGTAGGGTTACTCATCCTTTCAAACAAGTAGGGTTACTCATCCTTTCAAGGACAGCCCTCCCAACTATGTGCAGTTTTTTTCCCCTTTTCCCTCTAGCTTAGTGGTTTTCAAACTTGAGCATGCATCGGAATGCTCAGTAGGTTTGTTAGATTCCAGGCTTCAATCCCAGAGTTTCTGATTCAGTAGGTCTGGGGTGCAGGTTGCCAATCAGCATTTCCAACAAATCTCCAAGTGGTGCTGATGCTGCTGGTCTGGGGACCATACTTGAGAAGCAGCACTCTAGAGCTTGCTCCATCAAATCACACCCTGACTTCATATATTACTTAGTTCTTCCTTGGCTGTGTTGGCATGCTGCCAACATGCTCCCCTCTTCCCTCAACTCTGCTTCTTCTTGCTACACATATTACTTGGCTCTTTCGGTTCACCATCAACACTTTGGCATGGGGAGTCTACTCTCATTGATTCCCCTGCCCTCGCAATCCAACCTTTCTCACAGCAGACATGAGCACGGCTCTACAAGTTGCCAGTGATCTGCAGCGGCTATACTGCTGCTGGTCCCCCCTCCTTGACATTCTTTCCTGGACTTGCTTCTGTCAGGGAATGGTTTTATACCAATCCACCTGGCATCAGCCTTCCTGTATCCAGCTCCTTCTCTGTATCCCTGATTGGCCCCTATTACTCTGCCCCCAAACAGATATTTTCTAAGATTCTCTTCTTAGCCATCTTCTTTTATGTTCCAGTTTCCATAGTTCTGCTCTAATCTCTCCAGGTTGATCTCCAAATCTTCCAGCACATTTCCTGAGATTTGAATTTTCCTTTTTTTTTTTAATTAACATATAATGTATTATTTGCCCCAGGGTACAGGTCTGTGAATCATTAGGCTTACACATTTCACAGCACTCACCATAGCACATACCCTCCCCAATGTCCACAACCCAGCCACCTTATCCCTGCCCCCAACCCTCAGTTTGTTTCCTGAGATTAAGGGTCTCTTATGGTTTGTCTCCCTCCTGATCCCATCTTGTTTCATTTTTTCTTTCCCTACTCCCCACACCCCCCTGCTGCCTCTCAAAGTCCTTATATTAGATCATATGATAATTGTCTTTCTCTGATTGACTTATTTCACCCATTATAATATCCTCTAGTTCCATCCATGTCATTGCAAATGGCAAGATTTCATTTCTTTTGATGGCTGCATAGTATTCCATCACACACACACACACACACACACACACCACATCTTCTTTATCCATTCATCTGTTGATGGACATCTAGGTTCTTGGTTCTTTCCATAGTTTGGCTATTGTGGACATTGCTGCTATAAACATTTGGGTGCACGTGCCCCTTCAGATCACTACATTTGTATCTTTAGGGTAAATACACAATAGTGTGATTGCTGGGTCATAGGGTAGCTCTATTTTCAACTTTTTGAGGAACCTCCATGCTGTTTTCCAGAGTGGCTTGCACCAGCTTGCATTCCCACTAACAGTGTAGTGGGAATAGTAACATAGAAAGTAACAGAGAAAGGAGGGTACTCCTTTCTCTGCATCCTCTCCAACATCTGTCATTTCCTGACTTGTTAATTTTAGCCATTCTGACTGGTGTGAGGTGGTATCTCATTGTGGTTTTGATTTGTATTTCCCTGATGCCGAGTGATGTGGAGCACTTTTTCATGTGTCTGTTGGCCATCTGGATGTCTTCTTTGCAGAAATGCCTGTTCATGTCTTCTGCCCATTTCTTGATTGGATTATTTGTTCTTTAGCTGTTGAGTTTGATAAGTTCTTTATAGATTTTGGATATTAGCCCTTTATCTGATATGTCATTTGCAAATATCTTCTCCCATTCTGGCACTTGACTTTTGGTTTTGTTGACTGTTTCCTTTGCTGTGCAAAAGCTTTTGATCTTGATGACATCCCAATAGTTCATTTTTGCCCTTGCTTCCCTTGCCTTTGGTGATGTTTCTAGGAAGAAGTTGCTGCAGCTGAGGTCAAAGTTGCTGCCTGTGTTCTCCTCAAGGATTTTGATGGACTCCTGTCTCACATTGAGGTGTTAAGTCCATGTTGAGTCTATTTTTGTGTGTGGTGTAAGGAATTGGTCCAGTTTCATTCTTCTGCGTGTGACTGTCCAATTTTCCCAACACCATTTCTTGAAGAGACTGTCTTTTTTCCATTGGACATTCTTTCCTGCTTAGTCGAAGATTAGTTGACCATAGAGTTGGGGGTCTATTTCTGGGCTCTCTATTCTGTTCCATCGATCTATGTGTCTGTTTTTGTGCCAGTACCATACTCTCTTGATGATTCCAGCTTTGTTGAACTTTCTTTCTTAATCACCTGCTAGTTACTGTCACATAGAGAGCACACATTTATGTCCTACAACCACACAAATGCAGCATGTACCAAACTGCTTTCTTAATCCTCCACCTTTCTTTAGTGCCCACAGACAGTCAATTCTCCAGAATGCCCTCCGTATTTGCTCACTGGTTTCTGCTCTCATTCAGGCCTGGATACCTCTTTCCCTTTCCCTGGAACCATGATATAGCTTTCAGAACAATCAAAAAACCCAACACTTTTTATTATAGAATAAAACACTGAAACAGAAAACTATGTGAAACAAATATATGCCTTAATTATGAGGCAAATACCTTTGTAACCAAAACCCAGACCAAGGAATAGAACTTTGCCTTATAAACCTCAGAAATCCCTTTATGTACTCTGTCCCATTGACCTCCTCCCTCCACCTGAATGCAATGGTTTGTGGGCCTCATCACACCAGAGAACTAAATTCAGCCTGTCCCCATTCATCACACCAGAGAATTAAATTTGCCTGGACAAACAATGTGTCATAACAAGTTCTACATATGATTCTCATACTGAAGTTTGAAAGCTATAGCTCTAGCTTATTATATATTTCTGGACTGACTTTAAAACTGAGCCTCCTCTCTGGGTCTGTGTTTTTGTCTCTATTTTAGCTGAAATAAACTTATTTCAGCGTCCAAAAGGAAGACAGATTTGCCTAACATTTGGACCCCCTAAGTTGGTGACCCATATATTCTACACTGGTTAGGGAGGACTGGTAAAGGGTTTTGAAATCTTGGAATGAAAGGTACTAATTATATTTCCCACTCCAAATATCTCTGATTCTATAATAATGACAGCTGATTAATTTACATGGGAGTAAAACAAAGTGATGATAAAAAATTAGAATTAGCTCTAATTTCATAACGAATTTCAACTATGTGCCATTAAATGTGAAATCACAAAATTAATTATTTTTTAATGTTTTCATTCATTTTTCTTTTTTCATTCATTTTTAAACTTATGAACTTTCAAGCACATTTTAATATAAAAATTTCACTATTTGTTGCCAACTTCAAGTCATAACTTCCAGAATAATAGGGCAAAAGTTGCTCTGATCTAGCATTATGGTAGCAACTTAGGGTGAGCCAGATTAGATGGTTCAAAAGATAAGAAAGGTTCTAAATTCTTTCAAGAAGCCAGCATATCAGTGATATTAAAATCTAAATAAGATAATGCAATAAACTGTGGACCAATTTTACTGATGAATATCAATGCAAAAAGCCCAGATAACATTATACAGTGCTGGTAGGAATGTAAAATTGTTCAGCCAACTTGGAAAACAGTCAGTCTGGCAATTCCTCAGAAAGTTAAACATAGAGTTCCTATATGGCTACATACACCCAAGAGAAATGTAACTTGTCATAAGAACTTCTACACAAATGTTCATAGAAGTACTATTCATAATAGGCAAAAAGGGGAAATAATCCAATTGTCTGTAATAAATGGATGAATAAAATATGGTCTATCCATCCCCCAAAAAACTACTAGAATTGATGAATGAATTCAGCAAGTTTGCAGCATACAAAATCAATGTACAGAAATCTGTGGCATTTCTATACACTAATAATGAGGCAGCAGAAAGAGAAATTATGAAAACAATCCCATTTACAACTATACCAGAAATAACAAAATACCTAGGGATAAACTTAGCCAAGAAGGTGACACACCAGTACTCTGAAAACACTAATGAAAGAAGTTGAAGACAGTACAAACAAATGGAAAGACATTCCATGCTCATGGATTAGAAGAGCAAATATTGTTAAAATGTCTATAGTACCCAATTTACCCAAAAGATACAGATGTAGTGAAAAGAAGGGCCATCTGTACCCCAATGTTCATAGCAGCAATATCCACAATCACCAAACTGTGGAAAGAACTGAGATGCCATTCAACAGATGAATGGATAAAGAATATATGGTCCATATACACAATGAAGTATTATGCCTCCACCAGAAAGGATCAATACACAACTTTTGTATCAACAGGGAGGGGACTGGAGGAGATTATGCTGAGTGAAATAAATCGCAGAGAGAGTCAATTATCATATGGTTTCGCTTACTTGTGGAACAGAAGGAATAACATGGAGGACATTAGGAGAAGGAGAAGAGAAGTAAATGGAAGGTAAATCACAGGGGGAGATGAAAGATGAGAGACTGTAGATTCTGAGAAACAAACTGAGGGTTTTGGAGGGGAGGGAGGTGAGGGGTTGGGTGAGCCTGGTGGTGGGTATTAAGGAGGGCATGTATTGCATGGAGCACTGGGTGTGATGCATAAACAATGAATCTTGGAATATGAAAAAAATAAAATAAAATTAAGATGTTAAAAGAAGGAAAAAAGAATAAACTCACTATGAATAAATACTCAAAAAGTGTTATCTTAAGTGTTATCACACAAAAATAACTTGTAGAATGAGTAAAAATATTTTCAACCAAAAAAAAAAAAAAAGTCTATACTACCCAAAGCAACCTACAGATACAATGCAATCCCTGTTAAAATATCAATGGCATTTTTCACAGAACTGGAACAAACAATCCTAAAATTTGTATGGGACCACAAAAGACCCCAAATAGCCAAAGCAATCTTGAAAAACGAAACTGGAGGTATCACAATTTCACACTTCAAGTTATATTACAAAGCTGTAGTAATCAAAATAGTATGGTACCTCACAAAAATAGACATATATATCAACAGAACAGAAGAGAAAGCTCAGAAATAAACTTACAATTATATGGCCAATTAATCTTTGACAAAGAAGGGAAGAATATGCGATGGGAAAAAATCTCCTCAAGAGTGTTGGGAAAATTGGACAGCTACATGAAAAGAAAGAAGCAGGAACACTTTCTTATATCATACACAAAAGTAAACTCAAAATGGATTAAAGACCTAAATGGGAGCCCTGAAACCATAAAAATCCTGTAAGAGAGCACAGGCAGTAATTTCTCTGACATTGGGTATAACAACATCTTTCTAAGTATGTTTTCTTTTTTTTTTTTTAAGATTTTATTTATTTATTTGACAGAGAGAGATCACAAGTAGACGGAGAGGCAGGCAGAGAGAGAGAGAGAGGGAAGCAGGCTCCCTGCTGAGCAGAGAGCCCGATGCAGGACTCGATCCCAGGAACCTGAGATCATGACCTGAGCCGAAGGCAGCGGCCTAACCCACTGAGCCACCCAGGCGCCCTCTAAGTATGTTTTCTGAGGCAAGGGAAACAAAAGCAAAAATAAACTATTGGGACTACATCAAAATTTAAAAAGCTTTGGCCCAGCAAAGGAAACAACCAACAAAACTAAAAGACAAGCTAAGAACAGGAGAAGATATTTGCAAATGACATCTGATAAAGGGTTAGTATCCAAGATATATAAAGAATTTATACAACTTAACACACACAAAAAAACCCCAAAACAAAAACAAAAAACAAACAAATCCCCCCAAAAAACAAATAAAAAATGTACAGAAGATATGAATAGCATTTCTCCAAAGACCTATAGATGGCCAACAGACACATGAAAAGATGCTCAAATTCAAATCAAAACCACATTGAGATACCACCTTACACCAGTTAGAATGGCCCAAATTAGCAGGACAGGAAACAACGTGTGTTGGAGGGGATGTGGAAAAAGGGGAACCCTCTTACACTGTTGGTGGGAATGCAAGTTGGTGCAGCCAATTTGGAGAACAGTGTGGAGATTCCTTAAGAAATTAAAAAATAGAGCTTCCCTATGACCCTGCAATTGCACTACTGGGTATTTACCCCAAAGATACAGATGGAGTGAAAAGAAGGGCCATCTGTACCCCAATGTTCATAGCAGCAATGGCCACGGTCGCCAAACTGTGGAAAGAACCAAGATGCCCTTCAATGGACTAATGGATGAGGAAGATGTGGTCCATATATGCTATGGAGTATTATGCCTCCATCAGAAAGGATGAATACCCAACTTTTGTAGCAACATGGACAGGACTGGAAGAGATTATGCTGAGTGAAATAAGTCAAGCAGAGAGAGTCAATTATCATATGGTTTTGCTTATTTGTGGGGCATAACAAATAACATGGAGGACATGGGGAGATGGAGAGGAGAAGGGAGTTGAGGGAAATTGGAGGGGGAGATGAACCATGAGAGACTATGGACTCTGAAAAACAATCTGAGGGTTTTGAAGGGGCAGGGGGTGGGAGGGTGGGGGAGCCTGGTGGTGGGTATTTTGGAGGGCATGTATTGCATGGAGCACTGGGTGTGGTGCATAAACAATGAATTCTGTTACACTGAAAAGAAATTAAATTTAAAACTTTTTTTTTAAAAACGCAAAAAAAAAAAAAGATGCTCAACTTCACTCATCATCAGGGGAATGTAAATCAAACTCACACTGATTTATCACCTCACACCTGTCAGAATGCCTAAAACCAAAAGCTCAAGAAACAACAAATGTTAGCAAGGATGTGGAGAAAAAGGAACCCTCGTGCACTATTGGTGAGAATGCAAACTGGTGCAGCCACTGCGGAAAACAGTATGGAGGTTCCACAAAACTTTAAAAAGAGAACAATTCTATGATCCAGTAATCGCACTTGTGGGTATTTATCCAAAGAATATGAAAATACTAGCTCAAAGGGATATATGCCCCTGTATACTTATTGCAGCATTATTTACAATAGCCAAATTATGGAAGCAGCCTAAGTGTCTATCAACTGATGATTGGATAAAAAAGATGTAGTATATACATATAGACAATGGAATATTATCCAGCCATAAAAGAATGACAGCCTGCCATTTGCAATATCGGAGACGGATACAGAGGATAACGTTAAGTGAAAGAAGTCAGACAGAGAAAGACAAATGCTATATTATTTCACTTTTATGTGGAATTTGAGAAATAGAACAAATGAACAAGAAAAAAAAAGAGAGAGAGAGATAAACCAAAAAAACAGACACTCAACTACAGAGAACAAACAGATGGTTACCAGAGGGGAGGTCGGTTGGGGGATGGGTGAAGCAGGGGAAGGGGACTAAGTACAGTTATCCTGATGAACACTGAATCATGTGTGGAACTGTTAAGTTGCTGTATCATACACCTGAGACTAAGACAGATTAGTATTAGTTTAGTAGTTAACTGTATGTTAACAATGCTGGAATTAAAATAAAATAAATGTGTTCTATCCAGACAGTGGAATATTTTTCAGCCATAAAAAGAATGACATCCCGACACATGGATGAACCCCAAAACATTATGTTAAGTTAAAGAAACCAGATATGAAAAACCACATATTATAGGATTCCATTTATGTGGAATGTCCAGAATAAGCAAATCCATAGAGCCAGAAAGTAGATCAGTGGCTCCCTAATGCTAGGAAAGAGAAAGGGGGTGGGGGCAATGGGCAGTGGCTACTAATGGGTCATGAAATTAATGGGGGTGATGAAAATGTCTTAAAATTGATCATGAGGGTTCACAACTCTGCGAATATCCTAAAGACCCATTAAATTATACACTTTAAGTGGGTGAATTATATGGTATGTGAGTTATATCTCAATAAACTTGTTAAAAAATAATTCCAGATAACACATTAAAATACAATAGCATGTTAAGAGATGAATTAAGACACCATGACCAAGTCACTAAAAACACAGAGATGCTTTAATATTAAGAAACCTATTAATATGAGTTGCCACAGGTACAGGTGAAGTCAGAAAAACAATTTGATCGTTCCATTCATGCTAAAAAGGCAAGGGCTGAAGTTCCATATTTATTTGTAATAAAATCTCTTAAAAACAAGGAGATCAGGGGTGCCCGGGTGGCTCAGTGGGTTGAGCCTCTGTCTTCTGCTCAGGTCTTGATCTCAGGGTCTTGGGATTGAGCCCCACATCGGGCTCTTTGCTCGGCAGGGAGCCTGCTTCCCCCCCCCCACCCTCTGCCTACTTGTGATTTCTCTTTCTGTCAAATAAATAAATAAAATCTTAAAAAAAATACAAGGAGATCAATAAAAACTTCCTTAACAAGATAAAAAATATCCATATATTTCCTCCCAAATGCTAATGCAGATCTAATGGTGAAACATTCCAGGAGTTCTAGTAAAGTTAGGCTCAAAAATGCCTATCATTTTACAACACCTTGAAATTTTTACTCAATAAAATTATACAAGAGATACAAAAGAAGAGGTATAAGAGGGGCACCTGGGTGGCTTAGTCACCATGCTTAGGTTAAGCATCTGCCTTTGGCTCAGGTCATCTTCAGGACCTGGGATTGAGCCCCACCTACATCAGGCTTCCAGCTCAACAGGGTGTCTGCTCTCCCTCTCTCCCTGCTTGTGCTTTCTACATCTCTCTCTCTCAAATGAATAAATAAAATCTTTTTTAAAAAAAGAGGTATAAGAATTGGAAAGAAGTAAAAATCATCACCAATTGGAGATGATGGGATTGTTTATTTGGAAAATTCAAGAGAATACACTGATAAACTAGCAGAAATAATAACTCATGGAGGTGGCCAAACATTTACTGCACAAAACCCTATAGCTTGCTTCATATATATTCAAATAACAACCAGTTAGAAAATATAATGCAAGAGAAGATCTCATTTGTAAGAGAAACAAAACTAGTTTCCAAAAATAAAGTTAACAAGAGAAATGAAGAAAGATTTCAAATGTTAATGGAACATCTAGAAAAACTTAAATAAAAAGGAAACACCCTGTTCTTAAATAGGAAGACTCAGTCATCAAGATATCAAGGCTTAGTAAATTGTATTTCTTTCAATCACAATAAAAATGTCAGCATAATAAAAATACAAACATAATTTGAGAAAATTCTAAAAAAAGAATAATGACAAGGGATTAGTCCTAACAGATAGGAAAATATATTACAAAGCTGTAGCAATTAACACTTTGGTAGCGTCATATGAATATGCAAAGTTCACTTCTGAAAACTTGTTCTGTAGGTATATACTTGCAAATGTACAGTCTGTGTACAGATGCATACACTGCAGCATTGTTTGTAACCCCCAAATACTGAGAACAGACTATTATTGAAGTAAAAAATTTTTAATGGATTATGATGTGGTCATACTCTAAAAATTTTTTTTTAAATCCCCATTAGTCCATTTTAAAGTAAAGAAATCTTTTGAAAATGAAGACCTTCTTATTTGATATGTAACTTCAGTGATATAAATTTCTATGATGGAGAGATTTTTCTCTTATTAGACCTGGAAGGTGTAATATAAATGGTCTAATCTGCACACCCGGCTATCAATATAGAATTTGACTGAATTTGGGTGGTGAGATTTTGATCTTGGTGAAAAGTAGGTAAATGCATGTCCAAAGAGACAATACAGTGTTATTCAAAAATAAAGCCCTTAATTTATAATTTGCTGCAGTTGAAGAGGATGTCTTAAAAATACAATGTCCCCGGGGCGCCTGGTTGGCTCAGTGAGTTAAAGTCTCTGCCTTTGGCTCAGGTCATGATCCCAGGGTCCTGGGATGGAGCACTGCATCAGGCCCTCTGCTTAGCAGGGAGCCTGCCTCCCTTCCTCTCTCTCTGCCTGCCTCTCTGCCTACTTGTGATCTCTGTCTTTCAAATAAATAAATAAAATATTTTAAAAAATACAATGTCCCCAAATGTTAAAATCTGGCTCATTTTAATACCTGAAGGAGAACTCCAACAAAAATGCCAGAAACTGGACAACATCCCTGGTTTCTTCAGCGCAGAACACGAAATCGTAGGGGACATGGGCCCTTCTTTAAATTTGTCAGGCAAATAAAAAAAAAGTTTGTAATAGAAAGCACACATGGTAATTTCATTCCCCTATATTCAGGATAGTAATGGAAGGAAAAGGGACTATGGCATCTCTAGAGCTCTCAGTAGTTCTCAAGATTCTGTTACTGTACTTGTAGCAAAACCCACTAACAGGTATAGTTTATTGGGAAATTTCTCAACGAGAGCCCTCAGCCTTCTTATCTTGGTTACCTTCTTCTAACCTTCCTCTTCAACCTGACAAAGGACAGATAAACAACTACTTACAATGTCAGTTTGTCTACAGACATGGCTTTTGCATCCCAGAGAAAAAGCCTATCCTGAGATGAAAGTCAGCTATCTGATGGATAAACTGATGTCTGCATCTCTAGAACTTGACTCTCTCCTGCTAAAAATTACTTGGTTCCATAAGCCTTATGGATTCATGTCTTTCAAAGGTGATCCAATTACAAATCTTAAAACGTCTCCTATAAGAGGGACAAAATGTACTAATTGCTTCAGGGAATACAAAAATACATTAAGCAGAATCCTTGCCTTCAAGAAAGTTCTCAGTCTTCCCTGCTAGAGTGTGAAGTCCAAGAAGGCAAGGACTTTCTTGGTCTTGTTTGTCACGATGTCTCTGGCACCTAGAACAGCACTTGGTGCATAGAAAGTGATCAAGTTATTTGTCAGGAAGTGAATGAAAGAAAACCATGAAAACAAAGAAAGCATGCTTTGAGCAATAAGAGAATATGCGTGTTTGACTGTGGGACCAGTCTAAGGCCAAGAGAAACCTAAAGGATGATAAAATTAAAGCCGGAGAAGGAGAGAAATTATAATTAGGCCATCCTAATTTAGGAAGACAAGGAGGAGGGGGACAGGACTGGCTAAGGCCAGAGATGAGAAAGACCAGACGTGTCCAGAAAGTGCAGAGGCTTGGGTGGCCACAGGAGAAGGCCACGGGAAAAGGCGTATGTTGGAGAAGCAGAGGGAGCCAGATTGAATGAGAAGAGTGAAGGAAAGTGAGGGCAGGCGGAGAAGAAAAATCAGCAACTGTATTCCACTTGGCTAAGATTTACACTTTTAAAATCATTTTTCATACCCCTGGTTTAACCTTTAAAAGAAAATGAGCCTCCTAAAAGATATAAATCTTAAAAAGCAGTAGGGCAATGGGGCCAATAGCCAGTCCTGGGGGCCCACATAAAGGTGAAATTTGGGTTATAAAGAAGTCTTCAGTGTTATAATAAGTTCCATAGTTTACTAAAATTAATGGTTTATCAAAGAATAATACAAGTCCCGGGCCTAAATTCACTAGCAATTTTCACACAAAGATAAACTCTTTTTGAAGGCAGAGACTTACTTTTAATATCACAGCAGGGTATATGTGATGGATTTTTTAAAAAAATATTGTAACTGTTAACTAATATTAACTAGAGAATGACGCCATTCACTAATTCTGGAACACCTGGAAACATGTAGACGTCAAAAACTCTGACTGCTTCTTTATTAGACAGTCACAGGTTTGAAGACAGCTTCAGATAAACCTAACAATTGAGAAGCTGTAAGTATCCTCGCTCTTTCAAGCAGTCTCTAGCTATAATTAGCAGCATGATTTCCTTTGTTCACGAGTTACTCTCGATAACTCTATACAGATGTTCCCCAAGGCAGAATACCCTGGACCCATTAGGTAAATGAATGGATGGCTGCACGGATGGACAAACAAATGAACCATCAAATGATTGTATTAAGATCTGTGAGACAAAATGGTTATGATACTTCGTCTATGTGTGTCCTAGACCTTCCTTGACCAGGGCGAAAGCTTCCTGGCCTCCACCAACATATCTGTCACGGTAAGCAACATTTAGATTTGGATAGGGATGCCTGGGTGGCTCTGTCTGTTAAGCATCTGCCTTGGGCTCAGGTCATGATCACGGGGTCCTGGAATCGAGCACCGCATGGGGTTCCCTGCTCAGTGGGAAGCCTGCTTCTCCCTCTCCCAGTCCCCCTGCTTGTGTTCCCTCTCTCGCTGTCTCTCTCTGTGTCAAATAAATAAATAAAATCTTAAGGAAAAAAAAAAACAACTAGATTGGGATTAAAGTGGAACAGAGGGAGTAAGAAAGTTTTGTTATTAAAGGAGGAGCGTGGGACACCTGGGTGGCTCAGTGGGCTAAAGCCTCTGCCTTCAGCTCGGGTCATGATCCCAGGGTCCTGGGATCGAGCCCCGCATCGGGCTCTCTGCTCAGCAGGGAGCCTGCTTCCCTTCCTCTCTCTCTGCCTGCCTCTCTGCCTACTTGTGATCTGTCAAATAAAAAAATAAAATCTAAAAAAAAAAAAAAAAGGAACACTTTTCTAGTCAAGAGCGCTGGTGATGGGGGCAGCAGGGGTGGCCTCACTGTGGAGCTGCTGAAGCTTACCTCGTTTAGACCCCTCATTTGCATAAGCTCCTTCCAAGGCCTACCAGAAGCCCTAGGCATGTGTTCACATGGTCAAATGCCTCCGTAGAATTTGCCAAAGTAAGGTAAAATCAAATCCATTGTCCTCATGAGGGCCCTCAACATAGGTTTCAGGCCCCACGAAGCCTGGGTCCGCCCTGGCTTGAGAGGCAAGAGGAGTGCGGGTCACTGCCCAACAAGAACCGTGTCAGAGCAGCAAGAACGGGAGTTGGGGGCGGGGGCGTTCACATTCTTACTCCGTTCTAGTTCCTCTTCAAAAACCACCATTTCCTAAGCCCAGAGTTCTCAGCACCCTGATACTCCTCTCTGCGGCTACATCATATTTGCACACGAAGTCACAGCAGATGTTCAGCCGTTCCAAACTCATGCCAAGCTTTGAAGTGCTTTTTAATAGTGGAAATACGTGGCTCACAGGTGGGCTTTGTAGCTACGGTAAATGCTTCTCAGTTATCTGTCGCTACTGTTATTCCACACCTCCAATTTGGAGGAGAAATTCTGCATATGCATTGAGGTACTAAAAAAGAATAGTGAACTATATCTTAGCTCTTTTGTGAACGGTTTCCTTTTATTTCTTCTTGTACGGAACTAATGTGCTCATCATATTGTACTGGTTATGGGTGGGAAAGCAGTGGAGAGAAGGGAAATGCTGATTATTACATCACTGGTTGGCAGTTCCTCTTAGCTTCTGGAAGGTTAAGTGGTCAAGTAGCTTCCAATGTGAGATCAAGGCATTTCAAGGACCAACTCATCCCCCCGGTTTTCTGGCAAAGTGCTTTAGTAGACTTCGGACAAAATGCTTATAGTGGTAAAAGAGAAAAAACTGACCACAATTAATATGAGACAAAGACAAAAAAAATAAAACCCTAAAACCAAACCCCTCATCTTGGAGGTTCCTTAATGGCTACTGACACAAAGACTATATGTCCATGTACATAATAGACAATATATTTAGAGCATTTTTGAGAACAGATAGAGACAAAGGCCATTTTGGATACACCCTGTATTGAATAGTGACATTTTACTTCTCTATGTAACTTAATTATTTCATGAAGAGATGACAGAAAATACTGTTGCACTCCATAAGTTAAACACTTGACATTTTTTATTCCTCAAAATGGAACATTTTCAAAATCTAGATATGTTTATTAATTAGTGATTATTAACACCCAGTAAACAACATTATGTCTTGTAAAAACACAATCTCTCTTCACAGCATGATGCTGAATCTATTATTCCCTGATTCCATATGCTGAAATACACTCAAATGGTCACAAATGACCTTAAGCATTAAATAAATGTAAATGAGGACAACATTGAAAATGTGCTTTTGATTGATAAGTAAAAGACCAGGTTGAAAATCACATCCCAAAATGAAGTCCTCCCCAGAAGGGTATGGCAGTCCTCACTGTGGCATAAAGGCTGCCTTAAGAATGAAGAAGACACGGAAGTGGATGGTTCTTTCTCCTGACCTGCCTGAGGCTTTCTGGGAAACTGGTTTGTGATTAAATAAGAAACACAGGGCATCACCCATGCCCCCCCACAACCCCAGTTGACACCAGAGAAAAATAATCATTGCTATTCCATGGCCTCAGCCCAATATGGACCACAGGTTTTTATTTTTTATTTTATTTTATTTTTATAAAAATATATATGTCGTTTATATATCTAACAACAATAATTTACAGAGTGGGACCACAGGTTTTTAAAGCGATGCTGCTGTTCATTCACCTTTTTTTTTTTTTTTAATCCCCAAACTGAGTAGTGGGTGGGAAAGCATCTTTAACACAGAGAAAACTCAAAATATCAAAGGTCTAACGTCTAGGGTTCAACATATAAATAAATGAAAAAGGCACAAATACAGGTATTTCATGTGAAAAGTACTAAATGATTACTCGTTCTTCTAGGTCCTATCATCAGAACAAAAGAAAATGTAGCATCACAGAAAACACCATTGTTTTGGTTGAGGGTAAGCATTTCTCTAAGTTCGAATAAGAATGAACAGAATCTAGGGGCAGCCTGGGTGGCTCAGTTGTTAAAAGTCTGCCTTTGGCTCAGGTCATGATCCCAGGGTCCTGGGATGGAGCCCCTCATCTGGCTGCCTGCTCTCTCTCCCTGCTTGTGGTCCCTCTCTCACTCTCTCTCTCTCTCTCTCTCTGTCAAATAAATAAATAAAAAACTTAAAAAAAAAAAAGAACAGAATTTAAAAGGGAATGGATACCTAGACTATTTTAAAATCATAAATATGGCAAGGTTTCTTAATCATGGCACTACTGACATTTTCGGCCAGATAGGTGTTTGTCGTGGGCACTCTTGTGCAATGTAGGATGGTGAGCAGGATCCCTGGCCGATGTCTACTAGATGCCACTAGTGATCCTCTCCCCTGAGTCTGGACAATGCAAGAATCCCCGAGGGCAAGACTGCCCCCAGGCTGAGAACCAGAGGAAAAGAGCCTTCATAAGGAGGCCCCAGGATGGCTTCTCCCAGCCTCAGACTATGCACTCTCAATCCTAAACTCATTCCCAACCTCAGGTTCAATATACTTCAGTTTTCCTCATTGGCTGAAGATTAATGAAAATGCCAGCCTGCCCCCTTACGGGATCTTCTGAACATTCAATAAGAGATTTTTAAAGTGCTTAGAACAGTGCCTGACCCACAGTAAGTTCTCAGTAAATAAATGTTAGCTATTATTATTTTTAATTATCACCCACAGAGAAAACCAGAATGTTTTAATGAAGAAAAGTATCTTACCAGCTTGATATTTTCCGAGTTTTAAATGCGCCAGCCTTCTGATTCCTTGTGATGATGTCGCTCACGTCTATAGGACACAGTTAAGAAAGCTTCTGCTGTGACTGTCAACTGACTCAAAAAAAAAAAAGGTCCACAAATATAGTGATCTTCTTACTGTACATGGGATCAGCATAGTAAAAAGAGAAAAGTTGTAGCATATGAGGCAGAAGAAGAAGGGTCTAGCCCTGGTTCTACCACCAAATGTTGAATTACTTGCCACAGGAAAGCTCTTTTAATTCCCTGGGTGGCAGTTTTGTCACCGGTGAAATGCACCTGCAGGGAGCATGTGCGCAGGGCCCAGGGTTCTGGGTGCTGGTGGGTGTAGATGACTATCAGATAGGTGCCATGCCCCACTTGCTTAAAAGAGCTATAGGCCCAAAGGCATGCCTCTTTCAGTCAGTGGGGAAAGGACCTATACCAAGAAAAGCCATATATCTATCTGGAAGAGATGTTTTGAGGAGCTGGTTTATTACATCACACAGTGCCATCTTGGTGCAGGTCCGTGGGAAAAACCATGTCAGGTTCCAACAATGGGCAAAGCTAGGCTTGAGATCAACATCATTTGCTTCAGCTTCTGGACACTAAATCTTCCAACTGTTTTTGTTTCTCTTCTTGCTCTGGTCCCTGTGTGACCCAGAGCCAAACAGATGACCCAGCTCTATCAACCACCAGAGCTCTCATGGCATATCCTTTCTGTACTGACCTCCCATCCTGGCTTCATCATATTGTCCTGGCTTTCTGATTTCAATCGCCCTCACTTACTCATTTATTTTATATGGCATATATTCTGTATCATTGTAAAAAGCCACTAGGTTCCTCTTTCAGAATAAAGCAGATTTAAATAAACAAGAAATAAAATAATTCCAGTGAAGGCTGAAGGCTGAACTAAATTGGGCCCATGGGGAGGACACAAAGCAGACAAGCGATGTTCCCCTAGTGCTCAGAAAAACAGATTTCCTCAATGCTCAGAATAAGCATTGGCCAAGATCTCCCTGTAAGAACAGAGCCACAGGACTTTTTAACCCAAATCTCTGCTTGAAACATCAGGCACACCCATTTCTTCTCTGAGTGAATAAGCAGGTACTGTGATAGCTTTCTGCCCCCCTAGGAGTGGGTAGGAAAAATCAATTAGGTCTCCTAATGAAGGGCTTTGTGGAGGTTTACAAAAGTGCTATAATGCAGACTTCTTTTTTTTTTTTCTGGGTGAACTTTCCTGTATGCAAATTAAATACCGTTAAATTACATTCATTAAAAAAATAAAAGAGACTAATTTGCCTACTTGTTTTGATTAACTAAAATGACACATCGGCCTACAGTTCTGTCTATTTCAGGAAGAAAGTATTTCAGGAAAGTCTTCTAAATGAAATGTCTTGTAGGAAAGGACAGCTGACATCTTTATTCTGAGAAGAACAAAATTAGTGAAGAGTCAACTGACAACTGTTTTTGGTTTGAGCCCCTCCCCCCCGCCACACCCTACTCCACGTTTCTATGACATCCAACAGCACACGGAAATACGCCTGGTACACCTGTAGCGTCGTGTGAGTACATGACTAATCTTTCAAGCAAAACATATTATTTTGTTAGTGGAGGTAACACTTTTTATAAAATAGTCGCAGGGAAGTTAAATTATATAACTCTGAAAACCTATTACTAGTTTTTAGTAAACATCTTAACGCTATATGCTTTTTTTTATACAATTTATAAACCCGTGCCTCCAGGAGGTCAGGTTGAAGCAAGTGTACGTATTTATATTCTAGAGGGGCTTTTTTTTTTCCTTTAATGAAAAAATTCACAGCAGTATTTAGGCTGCTTTATTTTTAGAGCTGGGAGGGAAATATATTTTATGGTTTAGGAGGTGTTTTTATATTAAAACAAGTACAGAGGGAATAAAAAGAAATGGCGAGAGCATATTAAAATATCTTAAGAGATTTATTCTGATATTCTGCTCCCCCACCCTTTACTTTGGGTCAGATTTGGAGGCAGTTCCTCTGGCTGGCACTGTGTCTAATAATACATTTTGTCATTTTTCTGTGTCACCTCAGAGTGATAAAGGACATCCAATCAAATCAAGTCAGTATGTCCAGGATAGTGTTCAACAGGGTGGACCAAATCATGTTCCCTGTACCGTACCCAGCTTCTGGAAGTCTTCAGTGGGAGGTGCTGGGTGCAAAGACAGCTTTAATGTGATTTCTGATTAACTGGATCCAGAACAATCAACTCCAGGCTCCTTATCTAGGCTACAGGATCCATGCTTGTGGCTAAAAGAAACCAGGTTTCTACATCTAGGTTTTCTTCTGCCAAAAAAACAGAGTTCAGGAGTGGGGCTCCCTTTTAATTTTGGTTCAGTTGAGTTTTAATCTTAAAATACACTTTTTTTGTATAATAACAAGTTACTGAAACAAGTAACTTTAACTTTATATATCTAAATATAATTAAGTTAATTACATAGAAAATATTATTTAAGATATTAACCTCCTCCTGAAGTTAGTGATTATTAATTTATCAGGAGTCCACATCTACATTTTGGGACTTGGCCTTGTTCTTTTTTTTTTTTTTTTTTTTAAGAGTTTATTTATTTATTTGACAGACAGAGATCACAAGTAGTCAGAGAGGCAGGCAGAGAGATAGAGGGAGGAAGCAGGCTTCCTGCTGATCAGAGAGCCCGATGCGGGACTCGATCCCAGGACCCTGACATCATGACCTGAGCCGAAGGCAGAGGCTTTAACCCACTGAGCCACCCAGGTGCCCCTTGGCCTTGTTCTTTAAGCAAGAAAGTTCTTTTTAAAATAATAACATTGAGGGGCAACTGGGTGGCTCAGTGGGTTAAAGCCTCTGCCTTCTGCTCAGGTTGTGATCTGGGGGTTTTGGGATCAAGCCCTGCAAAGGGCTCTCTGCTCAGCGGGGAGCCTGCTTCTTCCTCTCTCTCTGCCTGCTTCTCCACCTACTTGTGATCTCTGTCTGTCAAATGAATAAATAAAATCTTTTAAAAAATCTTTAAAATAAAAACATTGTGATCCACAAAGCATTACTTTCTCAGTGTATGTTACCATTTATTTTCACTGGACCATACAAGGTGAGGGTAGGAAACCAAGAAATAATAATATAAATCCTGTTCATTCTGACCTCTAAAGGATTTTAGAAATGCTGGACGTGGCCATATTTGCCAATTTAAAAGCTGCAAAATATTTTTAAATGTGCTTGTTATCAAAGGAATTGAGAGGATGACTGGGAGGTGCCTTGAACTGTTAGCTATGTCCACTGTTATGTTTTTGGATGAGAGGCCTTTTCTTCCTGAGAGTTCTGAGGAAACTGAAGGATGACACTCACCAAACTATTCTAGGTTTTAGTGAAACAGAATGGTTTAATGGGGGGAAGTAAAACTTTGAAGTCAAATGAACCTGGCTGGCTTCTAAAGCTCATTCTGCTACTTCGTGGCTGTGTGAATTTGGGTAAATCAGCCTCTCTGAGCTCCATCTCAAAAACAGGAATAATGATCCCTATTTCATAGGCTTAATGGAGTATCACATAGGATGAGCCTGACCATATAGGTGCCTAATTCATGTCAATCCATTTTCTTTTTCAATAACTCAGGCAAAAGCTTCAGTGGGATGAAGAGACTGGTGAGTAACTAAAATGAGGTTTGGCAGTCAAGCTTTATTTTCTCTCCATGCTGCTCAGAACTAATTATGTGGACATTTATACTGTACAATTTAAATAACTGGAAAGAATCAAAGAACTTTCGCCCTGTAGATTTTCAGTGTCTTTCCCATGTATAAATGTGCTCCAGCCAAGGCATATAGTCTGGGTCCCACCAGAAAGGGGACTTGGTTTGTCTTGTCCACTGCTGTGTCTTCAATGCCTGAAATGGCATGCAGTTAAATGGTGGTTGAATTAATTTTAATTAATTAGTTAGATTAATTTATTACTTAATCTAAATTGAATTTTCAAAGCTATTTATTGAGCTTCTACCCAATATAAGGCACATGCAGTCCATTAATGACTCAGTTAGCAAATAGAGGTACAGCTGGCCCAGACATTAGAGGAACACAGGATGATGGCCTAGCATTGCCAAGGTCTCCACCATCCATAGCACAGGCTGCACAGTCCACAGGGAGCTTAATGCAGTAGTTGCTCAAGTCAGAGATGCTGTTAATAAATAAGATAATGTTAAGCCAGGGCTATCTCCTTTAAAATGCATGGGAGATTTACCAATTTGGGGTGAATCCTAAGCCTGAAATCATGATCCAGACTGTGTCTGCTGTAGGAATAAGATGCTTGGATCAGAAGCACAAGAAATGGATCACCAAGCACTGCTACATTCTGCAGATAACATGCTTGATGCTTCCTAGGGATGGGTCAAGGCGGGGTGCTTGTGTGGGGAGAATTAGTGAGTGAACCAGAGAGGGCTGCTCACCTCTAGGTATTGTACTTTTATCCATTACAACTGGGAAGAGGCTTGGCATCAATAATAGATCAGTATACCATTTCTCCCCTCTGTTCTTACGTCATTGTTATCACCAGCCACAAACTTTAGTGAGTTATTATTATCTGTAGGCACTTGGAGATTTCTTCCTTTATTACACCAAAAGGGCTGTGCCAAAGAAAAGGGAACATGTTTCAAACTATCTTTGGTGAAGCTGAGAACTGATGAACCGAATGATGCCATTTCTAATTTATCCTTTGTTCTCTGTGGGTACAGATAAATGGCATCTGTAAAGAGAGGTAGCTCTTGGGTAGGGGTTCTGGATTAGACCCAGCAGTACAGTTTAAGGACCAAGGAGAACCTCAGGGTCACGTACCCATGAGTCTGAGAAAATATTTAGGACATACATCATTCACTTACACCTCAAGTCTTAATCTCTTTTCAGATATCTCTGTTTAATAGATCTCAAATCAACATCTAGCTTTCCAGGGTCAAGGGAGAGAGCCCTGGAAGACATAGCCAAACCATATGATACATCTGAGGGAAGATTACAAATAACCTCACAACTGGTTGATAGGTTTCTATGATGTAAAGATTCAGAACTCATCCATTTATTACCTTACATATTTAAAAAATAGAAATAATTGAAGATAAAAAGGAAGGATCAAAAAATGCTACTTTTTTAAAAGGTAAAAATCAGAACCTTAGAAGCTTAAGAGACTAGGAAGTGAAGGTTCAGTTGGATTCACTAAATTCGGATGCGAAGAACAATGAAAATAATTTTTAAAATGAAGAGAATAATATACAGGCCAATACTCAGATGTGATGTGGGACTGCCAGGTCGATTTTCAATTACATTTCACTGATGTATTCATTTGTTTCTTAATGTGCTCATCTTGCCCATTAAGAATAATTAGCAGCTTTGCTTAGAGATTTTCTGGTTTCTGGCAATGGTTCTCCCCCTTTTTTTTTGTTGACATCCACTTTTACTTTTTAGAAAGTAATTTTTGGATAATATCCTACAACTGCTATATAATTTAGGCTTCCTAAAATTTTAAAGGAAAGATGTAAACAGTAATTTTTAAATGAATTTGTTTCAATCTATATGCATCAATAGTATGTGAGTCAGTGAATTAGTTATTCTTACAGAAAGTGGGCACACAAATAGAAAAAAAAATTTCATTCATATTAACCTTACTTAGCACAACAGCTTACAGTGAATGCCAATTGTAAGCTCTGTTAGCAAATCAAGAAAAACATTAGTATTAAAAGCAGGAAAAACACATTGCCAATTTTTAAGGCGTTAGGCATGTTTTTTTTTTCTCTTAATTAAAAAAAAATTAGATCTAATTACAAAAGAAAAAAGCCCACAAACATGGAACAACTACATGATAAAAACTGAACTCCATCAGGAAAGTCCTAAGAGATGAAATAAAACACACTACCGGTTTTGGTCTGCATCCTGAAAGGACCTACTTTATCTACATTGTAAAGTTCTTCCCCTCCTGCCCTTTGGCACCCTGCTATATTAAACCCATTGTAAAACCCAGCACAATAAAGCACTCTCAGGGCTGAGCTTCTGAGGACCAAATGTTAAAAATCCATTTTCTTGGGAGGGGGCTGTACCAATCATTTCTTTGAAAGGCCAGCAGAGTGAATACAGAATCGGAGATTTCCTCTCTGATTTCAAGAGCTGGCATGGCATCTTTGCTGTGCAAAGCAAAGGTGTGCTAATTAATGACATTAGCATTGCTTCCCTTCTCTGGAAGCGCTGTACTTTAGCTCAATAATAATTTGAGTACAATTAAATTTACATACTGACTACAGATGTTCCTATAGTTTGATAAAAGTTCTAATTTGTTTCTGACTCTATTAAATGAGACACCTGCTGACTTGAGAAAAACCTCAGGTTGCCGGGCCCAATCTCAAAGTTTCTGTGGCTCTAATGACCCTCTCCTGTCCAATAATCCTCCTTCCCTCTTTTGCCCTCCTCCCCCGACAAAAAAACCATCCACTGGGGCTGAGCCAGCATACCTGCCTTCCTCTCGCTCTCTGTGCTGCCTGACATGCGGAGGAGGAACACAGTGAAATGATACAGTGCGAGGCATAACTCAGAATATAGCAGAGTGAATGAAACAACATCGGCTCATCTCCGGGAATATTTTGAGAAACTTGCGACAGTCTGAAGATCATGATTAAAATCCTGCATCTTAAAAAAGGAAGCACCTTTTGTGATCTCTTTCCCTTGTGTGAAAGGCCAGGATTGTGATTGGCTGTTTTTCCTTCCTGAATTTTTTTTTTTTTTAAGTCTGTCAGGCAATTAGCTGGGTGGGGCTCTGCAGAGCACACCAGTGCTGCTGAACAATATTAGCTACTGTGCTTCTTGTACCTCCTTTCTCCTATTTGAGCAGCCTGATCGAGCTGCTGCAAATTTTATTTTTAAATGATCGTGGAGCAAAGGTAGAAAAAGAAAATCAAAAAGGGGCTTTCTGTAAGAAGCCGCAAAAATTGAAAACTGCTTTGGCATTTTCGGGGTCTAAGATGCAAATAAGCGGATTGCCTCCTTCATAATGTAAATGTAAGGCATACCAAAAACCCAAAGCAAATATATCTTCCACTTCTCCTCTCAATTTCTAACGGCTGTTAACTGCGCCTGAACAAATCAGCTCGATTGCTAAAGTAGCCACAAATTATGCTTGCTTTCTTAGTTAAAGTACAGTTCAATTTTCAGGAACTCTGCGTACATATTAGTAAAGCATAATCTAATATAATGGGCTTGGAACTGTAATAGCATAGCAGAAAAAAAAAGAGATCGCTTTTATAATCCTAAATAAAAGGAAATAATGAAAAGCTGATAGCGGTTTCCAGTGGGGAGCTATAGGTAACCTCTCGACAATTAGAGTAGGTCCCATCCTACCTAGCACAGACGCACAAGATCAAACCCATAATGAACATGAAGCCGGAAGTTAGTTTTTGCAAGCAATAGTGGATATAATAAATATTCAATCATGTACTTTATACTGGGAAATTTCAGTGACAATAAAAGGAGAGGAATGCCTGAAAATTATTCTGAAACAACTGTTCTCTTTGCCTTGAGTGGTCCACAAATTGTGGGCTCCTTTCACAAGAAGTGATCGTAAAAAAAAAAAAAAAAAATCTATCGAACTAAAAGAAAAAACAGTCGTCGCCAAATGAAGTCCATATATTCCACTTTTTCTTAATTACTTATCACGTGTGTGGGGGAGATTCTTTTTTAATACCCCATGCTGTCTTTCTTTATATCAATTGTTACTCAGCCGGGAAAAAGGAACGAGCACAACAAACCCGTTTTCTATCTGAATAAGGATACTTCTGATGGCCTTTTCATTCCCATCAGTTAACAGAACTTCTTTGACATCTGCAGAAATAGCAACCTGAAAAAAAAAAGGAGCACAGCAAACAATGAGCAAATATGCTTGTCTGTGTGGAAGTGAAGACAGGAGTGACAAGCCTTCAGTATCATGCTTCCTCACCTATTTCTCTGTAACAATCTTCAATCTTTTTTCATTTTATGTCTGCATTATTTTAATCATTCAATCAAATCAGTCAATACTTTTATCATTCCATTTGCGGGAGCCTCTATCTTGCTATCATTCTGTTCGGTAATTGCATTGTGACAGCGGATGATGGTATTCTGAGAGGCTTTCATTTGTGGGCTTCTGTTTATCTGGTAGAGCCATCATACAAGGCTGTCACTCTGCCTTTCAGCTTGCTTCTGTCTGACTGCCTGATGCCCTTCATATAACTTTGCATTGCAGGCAGATGGCTTTGTGAGGGTAATTTTTTTGTGAGCTTTGACATGCTCGCACATTGGGCTGTAACCTCGACACATTGTGTAAGAGCGACAGGTTTGTCAAATGCCAATCAGTGTAACAATATGCTTTTATTTGTAGAGACATAAAAACTTGTCTAATGCACTGTGCTGCTACATAATATCTCCTGAATACATGACTCAGAACCCAGAGAATGGGGAACGACGTTCCTGAATGGCCAATCTAATTCAAAAGAATCTAATTACTGAGCGCTCTGGATCATGTTTGTTGGTGTAATAATGCAGGCAAAACATTAGCAGCTATATCATGGTGCTCCAACTGTGATTCGCCGGGCTATTCCTGTATCTTAGCAAATGGGACTATAATCTGAAAAAAAAAAAAAAAATGCTTTCGCTATGGCAAAGAAAGACCGTGCGAGGCCTGGAATGTCACAACAAGCGATATTGACTACACTGAGGTAAAATGTTTCTGCTCATCGAGGCAACCATAAAATCAATATGATCCGAAAGTAAGTCAATCTAGAAGGTCTCTCAAGACCCGGCAGCTTGACCGCAGCTGATGCTGTTGACGGTTCTCTGACCCAGCAGTTGGAGGCCCTGGAACATTTTTCCTTTTGTTCCTCCCTCTGAATGGGATTGGAATTGAGAAAAGACCTACCATGAGCCCAGCCAAGCATGTCATGCCACCCCCTAGCTCACACACAGCAAGGTCCCTGAAAGAGAGAAAAGAAATGGTAGAACCCATACAAATTAGATGAAAATGGTCAGAGAGATATATATGTTACAAGAACAAACTGCCATCTGCGGTAAGAACGGCGCTACCAGGAAGTTGTAGAGACATGACTAGGCTACCTCATGTTGCTTTGCGTTTTAAAAATAATTATGAAATAGAAAAGTCACAAAGCAGGCAAATCAGTGGGGGTTCCCTCATTAGTGTTCACTGCAACATTACCACCGCTGAGCTGAAAAATCTGAGAAGGTTCCCTTTTTTTCCCTTGTCAATGGCGCTGTCTTTTAGAACTAAACTAGCTAGAGTAGCGAAAGATAATTGTTAGGAAAGGGTAACACTGTTAATCCACATTCATTCCTTCAAAAACAGACAAGTAAATGAAGAACATATAGGAGTGTGTATATACCTATATTTTGTCAAATACACACAACACACACACATACACACACAAATGCAATCTTGAAATTTTTGAAAAAAAATTCGAAACCAAACAAACATTTTGGAAAGCTGAACCACCCCCATAAAGAACAATTACACAAAGAGCATTTAGCAATTAACACTTAAATCACAACTGACCCCAACACAACACAGTGAATAAACAATGCAGGGACATAATATGGTTAAGCCAGCAAACTGCGGCTAAAGCAATGACGGGGCTCTGACTTCACTGCTCAAAAGTAGAGCGGCTCAGAGTTAAAGCTGACAGTCTAGGGGGCCACTCTGCACTCACCTTCCCCTTTGTGCCTAAATATCAGCCCTCAACGTGTGACATTCTTACCCTACACCACTGCTTGATGATTGGAGCTCCAGTGAAGCTTAAGCACAGGGAGAAGAGCAAATGCCAGACTCCCAGAGCAGCTCTGTGGCCCAAAGTCAATACTGCCCTCTGCTCATTTTATACGCTTCAACCTTAAGATTGCTCCTTCTTCCCAGGTTGGGAAGTTTATTACCCCGACAGAAGAACAGAAAAAGAGAGAAGGAGAGAATTGAAAGGGGGGGGGTGGTGCAAAGAGAGGGAAGAGGAAGAGAAGCCAAGCAAGGACATTCATATTCCGAAACACACTTAATAAGTATTTAGTTGTTCAAAGCAATTATAGGCTGGTTGGTAAATATGGACCCACGGAGCTTCAAAAAATACATATTATTGACCCAATCTTGTAAGTACATATTGTTAAAACACACACCATGATCACTAATGACTTGTCTGGAATCATAATGGGCTATTCAGGAAGCATGTTAGGTGACTTTTATAAAATGAGAATTAAAAATGAAAAACCTATATTTTCTGGATCTACCAAACATCTTTAGAATTTTTAAATAAAAGGAGGTGTTTTTTTTTTTCCTGTTTCCTAAATCTCATCCATGGGTTTGATCTATAATTGCACACTGACAGTTGAAAACCTTTATTTCCGTAGCATGAATCTGTAACAGTAATTTATATTTTACAAATACATATTGTTAGGTCTATAAAATACCTTTAAAACCAGGGGTGGGATGGCATATTTAAATAATAGCTGGGGGTATTTATTTATCAAATATTCTGTAGTGATTTCCCTAGCATAAGTTTAAAGAATGTCTTTATTGTGGGTTTTTTTTTCTTTTCTTTTTTTTTTGACCTTCACAATCAGTAAGGATTGATTGGAGCTTCACTTTTGTTTCCCCAAAATCAAAGTGAAATAAAATGCCTTGAGTGGAAATCAAAAGCCTTTGACATATAGCAAAAAGCTTGCTGTGCTTTTTGTGCAGTATTAGTACCCAAAGGCAATTCAGATTTCTTTTCAGAAGCAACATGTTTTCACCATGAACTTTTCCCCTTCTTTTCTTCCTTCTCCCTCCCTCCCTTCCTTCCTTTCTTCCTCCTTCCCTTCCCCCCTTTCCTTTCTTCCTTCTTTCTTTCTTGCTTTCTTTCTTTTCTTTTCTTTCTTACATATTTTTTAAAACTTAATTTGAAGAATGTAATCATGGCAATCTTTAATATGCAGATATAATACTCATAATCACTAAAAAGTATTTTTTTAAGGACAGCTTTGTACCTGAATACATTTCTGTGCTTGAGGCAATAGTAAGCCAAAACCTCTTCAGATGGCCAGATGCCTGGAAAACACAAGAGGAAACACTTTTTGATTATAGAAGTCTGTTCTATAATCATTCTCTATAATCATTCTCTTAAGAAATGGCTTTTAAAAATAATGTTCAGTACAAGCTGTTTCAACTCGAATCAAACTTAACATAATTATTACTTGTAATATGTCATATCAAATGAGTTTTTGTCGATTATAGCTTTTTTCCCAGAAAAGCAGTAAAATATCCCAAATAAATTTTACTAAATTTATTACAAGACAGCAAAAACAACCAAAATTACAAATACTAAAAGTTCAATTTTAATGGTATTTCAGGTAGCTGATCTTGCACATGTGAACCTTCTTTTCAGCCAATTCATAAACACCAGTTGAAGACCTAATGTGTATGCAGCTCATGTGAGGCAAAAATAAATGGAAAAAACATTTGTAAGGAGCAAAGAAAACTACCAAGGTCATTAAAGCTTTTTCTTTGACTCTGTCCTAATGTTTTCAAATATGCACAATTATTTCCTTTTTTCAATTAGAAATATCAAACTGGAGGTTTAAATTAAGAAATTTAAGTTTCACCAACTTTGCCACATCTTTAAATTTAACCATCGGGGCTCCTGGGTGGCTCAGTGGGTTAAAGCCTCTGCCTTTGGCTGAGGTCATGATTCCAGGGTCCTGGGATCGAGCACTACATCGGGCTCTCTGCTCAGCAGGGAGCCTGCTTCCCCCTCCCTCCCTCTCTGCCTGCCTCTCTGCCTACTTGTGATCTCTGCCTGTCAAATAAATAAATAAAATATTTAAATAAATAAGTGAATTTAACCATCAACCTCTGCAGTAAACTCCATAGATGGGCATTTTCTAAAATCATCACTTACAAATCATTTCCTTTGAGGACTTAGTCTTCATGAATGAATATGAATGCCTTAAATAAAAAGACAAACATGCTTGGAAATGATAGTCTCTAGTGGTTATCACGGGGTCATAGGGCTGTAAGTACTTTTGATGTTTTTCTTTACACTTTTTGTATTTTCCAAAGATCTTTTCAATGAATATGTATCACTCCTATGATCGGAATAAACCACAGCCTTATAAAAACTGGGTTTTCGCCAAGGGTTCAGACTCAAAGGTCAGGCAGGACACTAGCACCCTGCTCCCACCTGGGGTTGAAAAGGCCCCGCTGTCCTGGGAAAGAGCAATGAATGTTCTCCGCCTTCGCACTAAACTCTGTTCTCATGGGTCTAGATGCAAAGTTGAAACACCTAATATGACTTTTTTTTTTTCCTCCTAGACGCATCTCCAGCTTCAAAGAATGAGAAATCCAAACATCTCAACATTTCAGAGAAGAGGATGTCAAAAAAATGGTAAGTAAAATCCTAATGTGGTACAGCAAAGACACTGACCCCTCAGAAGCCTTTGGAGCAGGGAAGGCTGCCCAAGTGTAAACCAGCTCAGCCTCCATGGTATTTGTGGTAGGAATGACAGTTTGGGAGAGAACAGAGTAAACCAACCAGAAGTGTTTGGAGTCACATTTAGGAAGAAAGTCAGAAAGGCAGTGGAACATAGCAATTAAGATTACAGGAGCTTTGGAACCAGACTCGTTGTGCTCCAGTCCCAGCTTGTTGGGCTGCATTCCCTGGCTGAGTGACCTTGGATAGTATACCTAACCTCTCTGTGCCTCAGATTCCTCATCTGTAAAATAATGTAATTGTAGTATCAACTTCATAGAATGGTTGTGAGCATTAAATAAGTAAAATACATGAAATATCTTTAGAACAGTTCCTAACTCATAATGAACTCAAAGAAAAATTAGTTGTTAATGTTGTTCTCCTGGAGGGGATAAAAGGGTAGAAAAGAGAATATGTGGACCCTGACAATTATCCCAAAGACCAGAACAGATGGAGAACTTTTTGTCCTGTTCCCATGCATGAACTTTGCTACAACCCTGAAGTCCTAATGCCCGGTATACCTCCATATTCTGTAAAGAATAAAGTATATAATAAAATTCTCTGAAGGAAGAGCCCAAGACAGTGTTCCACACCAAGTATATATAATCATGAGCATAATGAATTTCTTTATGCCTTTAGTAGATGGTTTTGAGGTTTAAAAAAGTAATGATAGGGGAAGGGTATTTAACTAAAACTCAAGCTTTGATTAAGTATAAAAATGTGACTTTTAAATGCAGAGTCTTTAAAGAGAGTTTTATAATTTTCTCAAAAAATTATAGAGGTTGATTTTTAACTAAATTAAATACAAAAATATGTAGAACAAAGTTAATAAAATCACCTTAAATTACACCACTAATGTATAACCTCTAGTAACATTTTGGACATCATTCTAAAAAAAGCTCTCTGAAACACAAAGATACCTCACACAAATGGGATCTTATCATGCAGGTATTTGTCAATCTGACTCTGCCCCACTCAATATGTCATGAGTAACTTCCCATGAGAGTAAAAATGTAACTGCATCATTTTTTTTTTTTTTTAAGTAGGCTCCATGCCCCAGCATGAAGCCCAACACAGGGCTCAAACTCATGACCATGAGATCAAGACCTGAACTGAGATCAAGAGTTGGACGCTTAACCAACGAAGCTACCCAGGCTCCCCCTTGAATCATTATTTTTAATGACTGCCTGATTTGATGTTTGCATCATAATTTATTTAACCAATTTCTTCTTGAGAGACGTTCAAGTTATTTTGAAGTTTTGGTACTATGAGATTATAAACAGTGGTACCATGAAGACACATTTTCCCCCCAAAACAGGATTTTTTTCTCTATAGGTCAAATACTCAGAAATGGGAAATCTGGTCAAAGGTTAAGTACCTATCACACTGTGATATATCAGACTATCCTCCAAAACATTTGTACCAAACTGTACCTCCAAATAAGAGTGTTTATTTCCCCAAAGTCTTGTCAAGATGAGGTTTGGCAACCTATTTTATTTTTGCCAATCTATTATGTTTTCCAAAGTTATCTCAGTGCAAACCAACACCATAATGAGATACCATTTTACGCCTTCTAGGATGACTATAACCAAAAAGTCAGACAATAGCAACCACTGGCAAGGATGAGGAGTAAATATTGAAAATGGTGCAGCTGCTTTGGAAAACAGTCTGGCAGTTCACCAAAAATTTAAATGTAGAATTAACATCTGGCCCAATAATTCCACTCCTAGGAACGTACGCAAGAGAAAAGAAAACATGGCCACACAAAAAGTTGTCAATGAATGTTCATAGCGGCATTATTCATCATAGCCAAAAAGCAGAAACAACCTCAACCTCCATCAACCAATGAGCAGATAAAATGTGGTAGGGCCATTCAATGGACTATTATATGGCAATAAAAAGAAATAAAGTACTAATTCATGCTACAACATAGATGGAACATGAAAGCATTACGCTGAGTGAAGGAATTCCAACACAAAGAACCACATGTGGCATGTTTCCATTTATATGAAATGCTCAGAATAAACAAATTCACAGAGACAGAAGATACAGTGGTGACTGTCTAGGGCTGCGATGGTTGAGAGTAAACATGGAGTGACCTTTTAGAGGTGATGAAATACACTAAAATGGTGGTGATGGTTGCACAACTCTGTGGATATACTAAAAATCATTGGGTGAATTGTGTAGTATGTGAATTACATCTTAATAATGCCATTATTTTAAGTCAGTCAGAGAAAGACAATTATCATATGCTCTCCCTGATATGAGGAAGTTGAGAACCAAAGTGGGGGATTTGGGGAGTAGGGAATGAAAAAATGAAACAAGATGGGATCAGGAGGGAGAGAAACCATAAGCGACTCTTAATCTCACAGAACAAACTAAGGGTTGTCGGGGGGAGGGGGTGGGGTTATAGACATTGGGGAAGGTATGTGCTATGGTGAGTGCTGTGAAGTGTGTAAACCCAGCGATTCACAGACCTGTACCCCTGGGGCTAATAATACATTGTATGTTAATAAAAAATAAAAAATTTAAAAAAATAATGCTATTATTTTAAAAAGTTTTCTCATTTCTATTTGTAGAACTATAATGGTCTTTTTTTTTTAAAGGATTTTATTTGTAAAGAACTTATACAGAGTTTAAAGAGCCACTGAGTTCAGTGAGAATGACTAAGACAAAAAATGATTAAGACAAATGATTATGATTAAGATTAGTACCCAGCCCTTCTGACTCAATCTTTCTCCTTTCTCAGAAACTGCTACTTCCAATTCTTTTAATTGATGTGTCTGGCAATTACCTCCATATTTCCACATATGTTTGTATTGTCACTTCTTGATTTTTCAGTTTTAGGTAGAATCTATTGACCCCCCACTATGGAAGATAAGCTTCTTTCCCTTTCATCTATACTCCTCACCCCATACTACACACATTATGCTCCTTATCCGCTCACCATCACCATCTTCCAATTATAGATGTTATAATTTTGGTAATATAGAGTCATTGTCAATTTCATTATGACCAGGAAATAATACTGAGTCATGTAATAAACTGTGATTGCTATTTCTCTCATGTATAATTTCCCCACATGTGGAGTTTATAATTGTCTATTTTTTTTTCTCCTTTGATAAGATTTTTAATTCAATCTCAAAATCCAGTTGTCAAATTTGCCTTCTCAGTACATTCATTCACATCAGGTATTCTATCCACCTCATGAGGAATTCTCTCTTGGTGCCTTCCCACCTGCCTTAGCCTGGACTGAATGCCCCCTGTGCTTGGTGCACAGCTGATACCCTAAAATCAATTTTCATACCATTCCAGACTCCCTTTTGTCCTTCTCCTGTATTGCATCTCTTGTTTCTTCTACTGTTTGTCTTCCTTTCTTGGTTTACTTCCTCATTTTAGTGCAAGACATCCTTCAGTAGCTTCTTGAAAAAAAGTGTGTGGAGGTGAATGTTTGGGAACTTCCATGATTCAGTGGGTAATCTCAATCTGGAGACTCCATGTTCTTCAGATCTTGGAAAGTTTCTTGGGAAGTTCCATTGATTACTTCCTGTCCTCTTTATCTAGAGCTCCTATTATTTGGATGTTGAATCTCCTGAACTCGTCCTCTAATTTTCTTATATTTTCTTTCCTGCTTTCTAGCTCATACTGTTTTCTATTTTCTTGGAAATTTCCTCAACTTTATCTTCCAACTCTTTTATTGTACTTCTCATTTATGCTGGTTTTTTTTTTAAGATTTATTTGAGAGAGAGAGAGTGCACAAATGGGTGGGAAGAGGGGCACAGAGAGAGAGGGAGAGGGAGAATCCACAAACAGACTTTCCCCTGAGTGCAGAACCCAGTGGGGGACCTGATCCCAGGACCCCGAACCAAAATCAAGAGTCAGACGCTTAACTGACTGAGCCACCTAGGTGCCCTACATTTATGCTATTTTTGCTGGTAGTCCTCTGAATATTTCTTTTTTAGAGCATCTTCTTCCTGTTTCATGAATCAATCTTTAAAAAAATTATTTGAAAATATTAATTACAGTTTAAGTTTTCTTATTCCTACATAGTCTATTTTCTTCATGTTGCTTTTTCCTATTAATTGATTTTGGTACCTTTCACATTAAAACTTTACTCAGATATCTAGTAATTCTTTGTTGTTTGCTTAAACATAATAATAGAAAGATAAAAAGCTGGTTGGAAGTGAAGACGGCTGAGTGTTTTTAAAAACATCTTCTTTATAGAGGCTTACTGAGGTTTCTGGAAGGAAGTGACTTTAATGCATTGTTCAACCTCTGAGTTTACCTGAAATCCAGAAATGTACGGTCTTTTGAATGTAACTGTTTATCGGCTAATTCTAGAACCCAAGACACATTATAACTATTCTTATCTCTCACAGAGTACATTTCTTTGCCTAAATACTTTAAACTTTGAGTGGTGGGGTTTCAGTTTATATATCAGAGAAGAACAGTGACCAGAAGGACTTCATGAAACAAAGAGAAACTCATTGGAAAAGTGATGAGAATATATTTTAGAAGGACATACAACCCAATGACACTAGTAGGGAAGATTTTCTTACGCTCAAGATTTTTATACTCCATTAATAATATCATAGGGCTCTATCAATCAATTACGGGTATTTCCACTATATTATTGACATCACTCGATGAGACAAAGAAAAATGCCCAAAGCGGCATTTGGAGTTGCTATAGTATTGGTCCCCCAAAAAAGCATCACAAGACATTTTAATTAATGACTTATCCTAGATAACTTGTTTCCTAAACACATGTCATGAATTAGGATACTTCCTTAAAAATTATTTGGAAGCCTATAACTCCCTATGCTTTAGTGCTTTCTATATCAATTGAATTAGTTTAACTCATAGGAGAAAAGTCTTTCTTCATCCACTGGGCTTCCATAAAGCATTAACTAAACAAGACCTCTGTTTGTAAGAAGAAAAAGAATTGTATATTATACTTGGGTTTCCATGGTCATTTGATTTCATTCCATTTTCTTTCGAACAAAGGATGGCTTCCTTCCAGATGCCTCTGTCAGAACAGGTCTGCTAGATCTAACAAACTTCAGAAAGCTGTAGCCAGCCAACACAAAAATAAGAAAAACTAGCTGCCTATGTAGCAATAATGGGGGGGAAGTTGCCAATGTGATCCATTTTCTGTACGCAGCCACTTTTTTGTTGTTTGTTAAGCAGCTAGTACAGAATTATTTTAAATGCCAAGTTTTACAGTTAACCTGGAAACCAACAATACATCCATTATTAACCTGAGGGCTGAACCACTCTAAAATTAACTATGTAGCTATTAAGAGACCTAAATCTCTAACTGAGCATGGGTCCTTCCTCCTAGATCACTTGCATTTGAGATCTTTTTGCTTCTCTGGAGTTCATGTTGGAGGAAAGTCCTGAGAATTTGTCAGATGGCATCAGACCAGCAGACTACTGACTCCAGCTTTTCACTTTAAGAGCTTGTACTTGGCCCTTGGGGGCAACACACCCAGCTCTTGAAGCACAGAGATGGCTTTACTCTGATCAACTGATATCTACCCATGCAGCAGTCTTCTTTATCCTCCTCAAAAGCAAGGATCATGTCCATCATGTAGGATTCAGAAGTAAGGCCTCTCCCAAGTCTGAGACTCCAATGGGGAGGCCACCACACACTTAGCTAAGCTGTTACATCTTCTGGAAGAAGATATTCATTAGCAGGTGTTACTAAAAGGAAAAGCAGTTCATGTGAAATGGGTATGTAAACCTCTTGCACTGTCTTCCATTTCCTCTGTTTTCCATTTCTTCTGTCTCCTTTTCCTTAAACATTTCTGCTTTGCATTCATGTTTCAACCCAGAGTGGAAATCCAAAAGAGAACTACAGAATACCCCATAAATATTTGGGGGGCACCAGTATGTTTCAGGCCCTATGGATCAGCAGGGAATGAGATAGCATGGTCACTGGAGCTCCCATCTAGTAAGAGAAGGAGATATTAAATAAACAATTATTCAAATGATGTGCCTAATTATAATTGTAATAAAGGCTATGTAGGAAAAATAGAGTGTACTTCTGAGAACATACCATAGGGGACTTCACTTGGCTGGAAGGGATGTTGAGAGGAGTCCGTCAGAGAACACTTCCCTGTAGAAATGGCATGCAAGCCGAGACCCAGAGAATGAAGGGCCAACTTAGGAGGAAGAAGGGGATGGGTGGAGGGGAGGGTCCATTCTAGGGGAGCCCCAGGAGATAAAGTTTTGAATAGGAGAACAGTTTGATATTCTAGGAATGGAAACAGGGTCAGTGGAGCTGCAGAATACACGAGAAAAGAAAAGAACAGTGCCGGGGTGACTGGAGGGGTGGCTAGGGGCCAGATCCCACAGGCTCAAAATCTTGTTAAGATTTTCAAATCGTATCTTAATAGAAGTGATAAATTTTGAGCAGTAGAGTGTTATGATCAGACTTACATTTCAGAAGATAAGTCTGACTACCCTAAAGAAAACAGACTGAAGAGGGGCAAGAGGAGGCAGGGAGAAACGAGGTTGGAGGCTTCTGCAATGACCTAGGTGAGTGCTGATGGTGGTCTGGGTGATGGTTCGCAGAGAGGAGGAAAGGTGAAAAGTGAAAAGGTATGAACTATACTTAGAAAGTACACTGACAAGACTTACTAGTCAATTAGAAGAACGGGATGGTAAGAGAGAGGAAAGTATCCAGTATGACTTAGGTTTGTGTCATGAATAAGTAGGTGGATGATGTATAGCAAATGCATATAGGGTTTCCCTTCAACTTTATATGAAGTGAGGAGGCTGGATTCCTGGTACAAAAACACCCACTAGTAGATTGGGGTCCGATTCTGGCTCATTCACTAATAATCTGTATGACATTGGTAAGTAATTTAGCCTTTCTGGGCTTCAGGATCCTCACTGGGAAGATACTAGGCTTGGGTTTGATTATGTCCAGGAGGCCTTCAAGCTATAAACGGTTACAATAAAAAGCCAGATCTCATGCTCTGGACTTAGAGTCCAGCTCGCACATTGGCGCTGATGGTCGTGACCTTGGGCAAGCTCCTTAAAGTTTCTAAGCCTCATTCATCCCTTCGTTCAACTTATATTTACTGGCAGCCAGGCCTGTTCTAGGAGCTGCGGATAGAGCAGTGATTAAAACAAAGCCCTTGCCCAAAAAACTTCAAGAGGGGCAACGGACAATAAACAAGGAAATTCCACACAGCGCTTAATGTTGTGAAGAAAATAAAACGTTAGGGGCATGTGGGTGTCGTTAAGCCTCCAACTCTTGGTTTTGGCTCAGGTCATGATCTCAAGGTCATGAGATCAAGCCCTGAGTCGGGCTTGGCTCAGCACAGAGTCTGCTTAAGATTCTTTCTCCCCCTTCCCTCTCCCTTCTCCTCTGCTCCTCCTCCTGATGGTGCTCTCTGTCTCTCTCAAATAAATAAATAAACAAACTCTTAAAAAATGAAGACGTAAAGAAAAGCAGAAGATAATGAAATCAACAATAACGATGCCCAGGAGAGGGTTGTTGCTACTTCAGCTGGCACTGTTTCGCAACGCCTCAGTTCTCTCAGCTGTTAGGTGCTCACAGTAAAAGTAGCCGCTCACAGCATGGTTGTGAGGATTAAATGAGAAAATGCACGTAAGGCACTTAGAACAGTGCCTGACACGGAGAGAAATTCTTATCATGTGAGCTATGGTTATAACTCCTATTTGTCAGTGGTATTATTTTGACGTGTTTCTATCCAGGAAATTTTATCAACCTTGATTGTATTTTTATGATAGTTTCAGGGAGATTATGATTCCTAATTGATAACCTGTAAAATCAAACCGAAACTGACTTTTGGGAAAGCTCGCCCTAGCTGTGGGAACTTTGAAAACTGATTATAAGCAAGAATTTCATAAAAATGGACAAAGCTTGTTCTATACTTGTCCTCCTGCTCTGACCCTTTAACAGACTTGTTCTGCACAATAAATTATTAAGGCCAGGCTTCCCTATGGTTGTGGAGCCAGATCACAGAGAACACCAGCACATCTGGGTGAAAGGGGGTTGGCATCGCCCAGCACAGAGAGCAGGTGGAAGCTTGCCCCCCCTACTCCGCCCCCATGCTGGCGTGCTATCATGGACTGAAAGCTGACTGCTGTCCAGACACTATGAGGTCGATGAGGAAATGAAGGCACAGAGAGGTTAAGAAACCTCCCCCCAAATCAGACAGATATTTTGTCATGAAGTTACCATTCAAACCCAGGTAATCTGACTCTAACCTGAGCCTGTGTCTTATACTGCCATCCTCTAGATTATGAAAACAAGGGTCCAAATGAATTGCTTTGCAATTTTGTTTCTTCTCCTACTCCTGGAGAAGCCACATGAACTAAAAGAAGGACACACAGTGAGCACGTGGAAGGAAGAGAAGGGGGCACAAAAAATTACCCAAGTATTTCAACAATAAATTCCTCTAGGACTACAAGATGGGCCCATTCCCGGGTGTGATTTGATTTTGAAAAATGCATTGAATTGGGTTATGGACATTGGGGAGGGTATGTGCTATGGTGAGTGCTGTTAAGTGTGTAAGCCTGACAATTCACAGACCCGTACCCCTGGGGCTAACAATATATTACATGTTAACTATAAAAAATAAAAAAATATAAATGCATTGAGATTAAAAACTTAAATTTTACTTCTGATACCTCCTGAGGGAAGGGAAAGATGAAAAGCATCCCAGCTTCATCGCGACTCTGTGGTGGGGACGAGGAGATAATCTATGGAGAGTGTGTTCCAGCCTTCTGTCGGATGGCCGGTTTTAGAGCAGACTCTGAGAAAGCAGCTAAGGGACCGATGAGAAATGAAGATGGAAAAAGGAAGATCCTGCAGCAGCACCAAGAGAAGGGAATACACAGGATGCACTACAACCACGGCCACGGTCAGCTTGCACGCCTCCTACAGCAAAGACAAACTGGAAGATAGCTCTGGGGCTTATTAGCTTTAGCAGCCAAGTGAATCATTTATGCTCCCCTTACAGCATCTCCTTCTCTGGAAGTAATAGTACTATCTACCCTGTAAGTGTAGATGGGAGGATCAAATGAATTAGAAGACCAAATAAGTACTCAGTACTAGTTGTTACTACTATTAATGGCATCGCTAATTGGACACTCACTGCTTGGCAAACGCTAGGCTGTTTGCTTTACACAGATGATCTCATTTAATCCTGAAAACTGCCCTGTAAGGGAGGTACTATTATTATGGCTGGTGAAGGGGGCACGATGAGATTTACTGAAGCACACAGAGCTGAAATGGTACAGCCCACAATTTAAGCCCAAAAGCTCAACCCAGTTTTTCTCTTTCTTTCTTCCTTCCTTCCTTCCTTCCTTCCTTTCTTTTTAAAAGATTTTATTTATTTATTTATTTGAGAGAGAGAGAGAAAGAATGAGCAGGGGGAAGAGGCAGAGGGAGAGGGAGAAGCAGGCTCCCCCTGAGCAGCGAGCCCGATGTGGGGCTTGATCCCAGGACCTGAGTCAAAGGCAGATGCTTAACTGACTGAGCCACCCAACTGTCCCGCCAGGGCCCAGTTTCTTAATCACTACCCTATATTGCTCCAACCCTGGTGGCTAGTCCTGAAATCCTGAGAACTAGTGTCTAGTTCTCATGGCCATCAATAACTAATTTTAGGACTTTAGACAAATCATATTTGGGCTCTGGCCTCAAGAATAAAATGGAAGGGTTGAATTGATTTCTGAGGGTTCTTCCAATTCTTAAATCCAATGGCTATAGATCATTATATCTGTGCATTTCTAAATGCTCTAAAGCTATGAAATTATCAGTGGGCTCAGCCTGCAACATTATAAAGAAATTAGATTCCCTTAGATATTTTATTTGTACTATAATAGCAAATCTAAATAATATAATAATATCAAATCTAAACTCTTACCAGGAAATATTTTAGATAGGATTCAAAATGATCTCGGAAGTCAAGCCTTCCTAACATGTCTATTTTAATTGAATTAGCACTGCCTTTGTTAATTCAATCTTACAGCTTCAGAAAAGAGACTGCTCGACATCTGTGTATTCTAGTGGCAATAGTGTTATTCTTTAGCTAATCCAGCATATTAATAACAGACAACCTCCTCAAGTATAATTTTTCTTCTTCGATATGGAGCATGGTTCTCAGATAAATGCTGCTTTTTTCCTTTTTCTTGTTTTTTGTTCATATTTCCTCCTTGTCAGGGTAACAAACTACCTTTGGGGCAGAAGAAATTTTCCCGAAGTCTGAAAGCACAGGTAGAAGAACATTTCCTTGTGCGATCTCTCTGGGCCTAGGCCAGGTAATGCTCTAACCCCACTGGTCAGAGAGGATATCAGAAAGTGAAAATAGTTATTTCTAGCAAGGCTGGACCCAGAGAGCTCCTAGCAAGAGAATAAACATGGCCTGGGTTCCCCCAAAAACACAGCACATCTTTCTCATAGTTTAAAAAAAAAAGAAGAAGAAAAAGAAAAAATGAGGCAGATTTTCATTGCCAGTTTTACTCCCAATAACGCACTCCTTCAAGAACTTGCTGTGCCCAGTGTCCTCAGAGTGGGGTGATCAGGCTATCATTTTGATGAGGTCACCCTTTTTCCCTTTTAAAATAGGACTGTGTTGGGGCACCTGGGTGGCTCAGTGGCTTAAAGCCTCTGCCTTTGGCTCAGGTCATGATCCCAAGGATCAAGCCCCGCATCCGGCTCTCTGCTCAGCAGGGAGCCTGCTTCCCTTCCTCTCTCTCCGCCTGACTCTTTGCCTGCTTGTGATCTCTGTCTGTCAAATAAATAAAATCTTTTAAAAAAATAAAATAAAATAAAATAAAATAGGACTGTGTTGTGTCTTGGTCATGAGGAAGCAGCAATGTGCCAAATAAAGTGGAAGAAGAAAATATTAGACATAATTGTCATTGTTCTTTATCTTAGGCAAGGAGTCCCTTCACTCACACAGACACACACTTGTTACATGGCACACCGAAGTAAGGAGAGTGAAACTCCCCCTTAGTCACCTATGATAGATTAACTTGATTCCTTTTTCTCCCCCAAGATTTTATTTTGGAAATTTTTTTTTATTTTTGACCTCTATACCCAACGTGGGGCTCAAACTTACAACCCCAAGATGAAGAATTGCATGTACTACTGACTGAGCCAGCCAGGCACCCTGTGAACTTGATTTCTAAAGTAACTTTCTGCCTTGGAGTCCAGCTTCATCTTACTTCTAGGTAAACATGAGAAATAGATTCTAAACAAGCAGAAAGCCTTGCGTTCCATGTGAACTGCGTGCTCGGCACATTTAGGAAAGGAGAGAAAATGGTGTTCCCGGGGTACATGACACAGGGGTCAAAGCAGAGCACATTTATTAAACGGCCCTGGTATTAGTCTTGTTAGGCAGAACTTAATTATTTAGCAGTGTTATTTGGAAGGGGTGCGCTCCAGTGTTTCAAAACTGCCTTCCCTCCACGTTCCTCCCCTCAGGCCTGTGATGGGATGGTGGAGGAGGAGGACCGCCCACCCCTTCTTACAGCAGGAATCGCCATTAGTAAATTCCAAAAGGAAAAACACCATTAGGCAAATTGACTCAGTAAATATGGCAACATCTCAGCATGCAGAGGTGGTCTCAACCCACTTTAAACAAACCCCTCTCTCTCTGCCATCCTATCTGAAAGTAAATGTGTGATATTCAGACGGCTTAAAAAAAAAAAAGTATGTGAGTTGGCAGAGAAGCTCAGCAGTGCAAAATGGCCTGGGTCTGTCCTTCCGGGCTCCCTGCTCATCCTTATTCATTGATACAAAGGAAACACGAAGGTCTGCTCTCCAGAAATTTCTGCCGCTGTCCAAACTTGGGCAGCTCACTGCAACTAATGTGGAAATAGAGTGCGAAGCACGTCCTGCCTGTAAACACAGCGGTCTCGCTCTGTCAGGGCCGTCCACAAATGGCTCCAACCAACTTGTATGATTGTCTTTAACACCTTTTTGTATTTTTTAAAGAAATGAATTTGATTTCATTTTCCTTCCCCAGTTTTCAAATAGTCATTAAAAATTAAACAACACTGGGAAAGGCTTTTGTGATTATAGCCTTCATTCTCCTGCAACAAACTGGATCTATAAATTTACGTACCATTGTAGATGTAAATTACAAAATTTATATTCAACTATATTAAAACATCTATTCCAAAAATGATTACCAGTTGTGAAAAGCAGACAGGCTTATCACTTGCTGTCAGTTGTTCATGTCTAGTTAAGCAATAATGTGCTAAAACTGCTCTTTTGTTTTGTGTAAGAATTTTGGCAATAGAAGAAATGAACGCTCAGTTAATAAAAACTCAGGCTGCTTTTTGCTTTGATGGAGGAAGCAGCTGCCTGTTTTCATTTGCTGCAGAGCAGCAAAACCCATCAATATAATAAGCAGCTTAGATGCATCCATCCACAGCATCTGTAAGGATATAGGGCTATTCGCTCAAAACCAATCCCTGGTTTAATTTTAACAAAGATGTGTCTGACATATTTGAAAATGCATTATAATAGGTTTTGAAACACGAACAATTTCTCTTTCTTTTAAATACTTTTTATGAATCTGAAAGGTGAGTGTACATAGCTGAATGATAGCAATGATAAAAAGCAGCCCAAACTGTGAGGCCATCTTAAAACAAGGGCAGGAAAGAGAGCAAATCAAGAGGCAGTTACTTGGTCCCCTTTGAAACGGGAGTAATTCATTTGAAAGTGATTTCATTCATTCATTCATTCATTCACACAAATATTTACTGGATCCTTCCAGTGGACTGAACTGGGTGAGATACTGAGGCCACCTTTCTTACTCTCAAGGAGTTCACTCTTCAGGAGGAAAGATGGGTACAAAAACATCACCAAAACAATGCGGTAAGCACAGTGATACAGACAGAGGCACACTTTTCTGTTACCTCTTCGTTTAAAAAAAAAAAAATCAAATGGGCAGAAAACACGGAGGAAACGAACATAAAAATTAAAAATCAAATACCATCTCCTCCATTATACAGTAACACACTTCATTAGACATTCCTTTAAGAAAACCAAATCATGTTTAAACACATGTCAAACTGTTTACTAGTGTAGCCAAGAATTATCACACTTTGGAGAAAAGTTTTGCAATTTTGTTTGGACAGCCTCTAATACAGTAACCACTAGACACTCTTACATGATTGCGAATATACCACACGGCAAACCTATATAAAACACAAACTTCCAAATAACTTATCATGAGATGTAGTATGATTTGGTTAGTGAAAATGCTAAGAGATTTATTTTGTTTCATTTCATTTCATTTTATTTTATTTCACTTTAGTGCTGGGGCCATTCCAAAAAAATCAGATAATTCTAAATCCTCCTCTTCTTTTGATTCGATAGCAAATAAGTGAACATTAAATGATCAGCTAGGGACCTGTTTGATGTGTACACAAATGTAGGGTTAGCCATCAGCATCTGGGGATGTCAAATTTAAATGAACATTCACTTGCAGAAACGCTGAGAAAATGCTCCTGAAAATGAAAGCTAAGGGCTTTTTATTCAAATATGTTCACTGTAAAACACACATACCTGGGTTTTAAAAAGAAATGTTTAGTTTTGGAGTAATCTTAGAATTACGGAAGAGTAAAAAGTTGCTGGCATAGTACAGAGAGTTGCTGGATACCCTCTACCTGGTTTATCTCATTGTCACCATCTTAACATTTATCAAGACTAAGAAACTGACACAGGTAGGTTCACCTTAAACCACATTCATAGATTCAGGTTTTAAAATTTTTTTTTTATTAATCTTTTTAAACTAACATACAATGTATTATTTGCCCTAGGGGTACAGGTCTGTGAATCATCAGGCTTACACACTTCACAGCACTCACCATATAATGGGAGTGTTCCTATTCAAGAAGAGAGCTGATGCAGGTATCTATCTGAAGTCAAAAATTAAACCCAAAGGATAATACTAGCACCTATCATATCTTTTCCTTCCCTTAATTTTCTTCCTTATTCTTAAGTTACTCTAAAGAAATTCATATCAGATTTAAGAATTAAAAGAGGACAGAAAATGCATGTAACTCACAGTTTTAAAAAAAAAAAAAATCTGACCCCGCCAAGGGAACTGTGTAGCCCAGCAAAGCACTGGTTCCCCATTCCATTATTGAATGGGCAGAATATTATTTCTAAGTCATTATTCACATAGAAATTCTGATTGCCCCTATTCAATTAATACTTTCATATCACAGTGTGACATGGACCTTATAACCAATCTTGTGGCAGCATGAGTTAAGAACCACAAAGAAGTCAGAGGTCATTATTTTTCACCCATTCAGAGTGTTTATAAAGCATTCACTACGCACCCTCTAGTCTCTGTGCATGCTTTCTTCCTTCCTCTGCTCCACTGCTTAATGGCCGGGCACAATGCTTCTAGAATCCTGCAAAGATTCATGGGCTACATACTGGTTAATCGTCATCTCTCCAACAGCAAGTAGGAAAAGACGCCTCTGGGGAGACACTCTATAGCTCCAGTGGGTGGTTGCCAGACTGCGAGAAAATAAATGTCTGTTGTTAAGGCCACCCAGTCTATGGCATTTTGTTGTGCTGGCATACACTAAGACAGTGGTCAATGCTTGGTGCCTGATGATTGAGTGAACACTCCCTCTCTAGCCCCAGTACATACTAAGTGGAAAGAATTGCCTCCCTTAAATGTACCCAGGACCACCAGAACCAGACAGATCACAGCCATGGCCCCAGTGGAGCGCCTGCTTTGCTTCATCCTTTCTTCCCTCCCTTGGTTCCTCCAGTGTCCCTTCTACCCATCTTGTCTCTCCTACTTCTCCCTTCGATCCACACTAAAGGTTTAGCCTCTGTTTTCTATTTAAAAGAATTCATAATAGAAGAACCAACATCAGTCACACCCTGGTAAAGAAATTTTGCTGAGACCTCCTTCAAGGTTTTACACCATCATTTTGATGTCTTTGTTATCTTTGAACATAAACCCCTTGAGGGCAAGGGAGCTCACTGCCTGTCTGACTTCTCTGTGGCCTGTTTACACAATGCATGTGAAGGCGTGCTGAATTCATGTATCACAGTAGCCAAATGTTCTAAACCTGGAAATCACAACAATAGAAAGTGAATTTCTCTTCTTCTGCAACATCGAATGCTGAACTCTATAATGTGTCTCCTCTGCACCTGATTCTAGCTGTAAATGCAATCACAGGTCAGTTCTTGTGTGGATAAGTTTCTAATTGCACTCAATCCACTTTCGCTCACTTTCTTAATCTATATCCACAATCTGCAGAGCTGGCAGGACAATTATCACCAGAAGACAGGATAGATGCTCTGGGGAGTAAGGCTGTCCTGGGCCTGAAAAGTGCATGCTTACAAGGTTCCAGGCTGGCAACAAAGAATCCACATTCAATAGGCCATCTCTCTCTAAATCAATCCCTTTGCCTCATTCAGCAGAGCACATGTCATGAGTGCTCATATCTGGGTTTATCTGTGGATATCTACAAACAGGCAGGTCTCTAATCATAGTAACCTGGAATGAGTCCCAGAATGGGCCCTTTAAGTGACTTGAGATAGAGAAAATGGTTCTCCTTTCTTTTCTTTCTTCTTTTTAAATTTTAGACCTTTTTTTTTTTTGGCTTTGATAAAATTTGTGACCTTAACCCATATAGCAAAGTGTATTCTCTGAGAATCACAACTCTTTGAGAAGGGCCTTGAAAATATACTATTTAAACCGAACTCTGGCTCTGAACTTGACACCACAATTATCTTTCTGTTGAGAAAAATACAAAATTCTAGAGCTGTTATATTGTTGCAGTCCCTTTCACACCAGGACACGCGAGTGTTTTTAAGCCGAGATCAAAGAGCACGGGCTGAGTTGCTGGGAGTGGAGAAGTCATCACGGTCTCTATGGACTCATGCTGGACTTCTCAGGACAGAAAGCAGATTTCCTTCTCTCTCCAGCAGCAAAGAGTTCATGTTACCGTGAACTCCATCATTCCTCCTCCTTGGCTCCATCCGCAACAAATGATTGAAAAAAGGACTGCAAACCCAGACCATTGTACTTGGGCTGGGATATTTTTCATTTGTTTATGTTGCTCAATAGTACCAAAGAGGTTTTGGCTGAACCAATACTACAGTAGAGGTCTAGGTTCATGCCATCATCGACACAGAAAATGAGAACCTTTTGGAATAATATATAACAATGTTTGCACATCATGAGACTAGTTATTTATTACTTTTCACAGGAGCGTCAGAGAAATCTTGATTTATGAAGTAAGGCCCAGAGAATTAAGGGGCTTGCTTAGCCTTAGCTAGTCAGGGGCCGAGCTTCAGTTAGAACCTCAGTTCCCCAACACCTCACCAGGGTTCTCTTTTCAGAATGAGAGACTTGAGCAATAGTGTAGGAAAGACATCATCAGTTGAATTCGCATTTTGTGGAAGGATTTTTACCTTTCAGGTGGAAATCAGTGTTTGAAGAAATGAATCTTCCTCGTTCCCATTTCAACATTTTCACAGACTCTTAGGAAGCAAATCTAAGCCTTTTGGTTTCTATTTCTCAATGAACAGTTTTATAGAAATACTCACTGTCCCCAAACCATGTCCCAACATTACCGGCTGGAGGAAGGGGCTAGAGATACATCCATTCAGCTGCAGGCCCCTAATATCAGAACCTCTGACTTGAGGCCAGGAGGCAATGAACACTCTTCGGAAATGGTGACCCCTTTTCTCCAGAATTACAATGATTATGTGCTTTGTTTTATAAAATTGGTCTTCTGTTTGCTTTCAGGAAATTTGTTATCTCCCTGGTCATTATTCTCGCTTACTCAAATATCTCCATGTGCTTTCTCTTACAATTAAGAGTTTGCATCAGATTCCAGCTATTCTTTTGATTACCAGCATTCCAGTCATAATAAAAGTAATTTTATTTTATTTTGTTGTGTCTCGGGAGGGGAAATCATGTAATATATACAATTTTCACACACACCACTGTGTCGAGAAATGTAATTTTCTGCGTATTCTCTGCTAAGAATATTTTCAACGTTTCTGGATTGTCTCTGCACTCAGGAACAGGATTGAAATCTCCACTTTGGTATTTATCTGAGGCTGTGATAGCTCAGTTGTCTGCCGCCAAATGCCAAGATAGGGGGAATCTCATCATCCAGAAACCAGCTGCATGATGGGCAGTTAATAGATATATCAAACCTTAGGATATATGCTAAGCTGAAGAGATGATTGGTTGGTTGATACACTGATTGATTAGCATAGGGAGAATGGGTTTCTTCTTGACAACCTAAGATTATGCTTCAACTAAGCTCAAATTGCTTACACCTCTTCTATTGGGTTTAAAATTACAGTCCTGTCATCTGAAATCTCTCTTCAATGAAATTTTTACCATATATAAAAATTAAAGGGGAAAAGAAAGTAGGAGCACTGGATAAGAGTAAATGGAGTAGATACATTTCATGCTACTGTTGTTGATTCCACTAGGAAAAGTTGATATGTAAATCCCCTCGAAAAAATGTTACACATTTCATAAGCGATTACTTGAATATTATACGATATTATACAATAATTCGGGGGAAAAGTTCAGTATGCTCACTGTTGGCGAACGCTGTATTTTCAAATACATTAAAGTCAGATCTCCTCTGTGTAAATACGCGAATTAAAACAAAGCCCCCTACTGATCAGGCTTACTTTCGAGGGCACATAGAGTCTGTCCTCAGACTTTTAATATTTTTAACTGCTGGCATGCCTTCTAGGGGGCAGGGGGAGAAAGGGCAGACTTAGGGAGCCTGAGGATTAGCTTTGTTTTTGAAGCAGCTTACCACAAGTAGTAACTTCTTTAATTAGCACTAATGATCCTAAAGATAGTCACATGGACATCTTGAAATACTTGAATATTGTGCACACATGTGGCATCGGGTATGCTTTAAAACGAAACAAAACCTTGAGCGAAGGAAACATAACCTTGTTCCACCAAACTCTAAACTGACGTGTAAGCAGTGCGGAATAAAAATCGTGAAGATGTTTTGCACAAAAAGCCTGCATTTGGAGCACGATAAATGTCCGATAATTTTAGTGAACACTGAACTCATTCAACAAAGCTTGGTTTATGATGCATAAAGATTCAATCTCATTGTGCTCCGAATTATCAGAGACCGGCTGATGCAAAGGCCTTGCTCTCTCCCCTTCTCCCCCACCCCACCTCCAAAAAAAAAAAAAAAAAAAAGAAAAAGAAAAGAAAAGAAAAAAAAAAACAACAACAACAAAAAGCTGGTAAGCTTTAATTCAGCACTTTGAAGAACACCCCCTCCTCTGCCTGAGCAAATAAGGATTTGGTTGCCGAATCGCACTGGATAAGTGGTTCATTGAGAATGTTAAAATCTGCATTAATAAATAGGACTGGGCTTCTCGGATTTTCCCCCTTCCTATCAGCTATGAGCGGTAGGGGATCAGCTGCGACTGAAATCCCCAGCTGAACAACCCACATACAACTCAGTGAGCAGACTTAAAACAAGGCCATTTATTGGTGACTGTTATGCAAACAAAGCGTCCAAGTCTTAGAAACAGATGTCAACTGAAGCATATGCTTACTGTAAACTGGAGTTTGATTCTCTTTATAAAAATAGACATAAATGGGCCTTCAGAAAGTCGACTGCCTCTTGTTGTCTACCACTGCCTAACTTGATTCAGCCTGAAGCTTTTAAAGAGATGAATAGACTGATATGTGAGGGCAAAAGAATAAAACTTAACAAAAAAATTAAATTGGAAATAAACGATAACATGCTGGAGCAGTTCCCAGAAGCAATTGTACAGATTTTTCCCTAAAAACACAAGACAGGAAGTTAAAAGCTTCGCGCAGGTCACCCATGGCATGTCGAGTTCTCATTTCCCATCATTTAGGGAGGAAGAGAGACGGCGCGTTTGGGTGGCAAGTTTGGCGGCGCAGACTTCTTCCCCTCCTCTCCCTTTCTTTTTCTCTCCCTTACCTCTTCTCACATCTTGATGTCTTTTAAATGTCACTTATTTTACATGAGGCGGTTGGTGGGGACATGAGTCAACAGCAATCAGAACCATTATCCCCTGCAGCGAGTCCTGTTCTTAATGCATTGTGACACCTTTGCTGGCCAGCCACCGATTTACCTTTCTGCTTCCGAGGGAATTAAGTGGCATCATGTGAAAATGGTTGTGATATGAACAGCATGGGCATAACTGGTATTAAATTTACCTCTCAGCCTAAGTGAATTTTCCTCACATGTGACTAATCAAAATGAAAGCTTGCGGACCCAGGCTGAGCTGGCCGGCACTTCCCCACCCCTGGGACCGGGGCTATTTTGTTTTATCTCTTTGTACAAGCTGGCAGAAGTTTAAAGTGAAGGGGATAATCCAGTGCTGGTGTCTTTATGAAATAACATCCTTACATGAAGAGGCTTTTAACTGTCTGTCGCCGTCCTCTCAAAAAAAAAAAAAGAGTGTGACAATCTCATTTTGCTGAGCACCCTCCCATGAAAAGGGAAAATAATAGCCATGGCCGCCATGGCTAGTACTGACCTTACATGCTCTGTTATCCACTAAACACTTTAAAAGTCAGTTTTACATACACGGTGGGGGGAAATGAGGGAACTACCACAATCATTTTCACTTTAGTGAATTTGCCGTCCATTTGAAGTCGGTCACTTGATATCCCACAACACACCCAGCCGGTGTCACAGGGAAACGCCAAAGAAAGCGCCCTTGAAGGGAAGCCAGGCACAGACGTGGTGGCACCCTACCAGCCAAGACGGGCCAGGAGGAATGGCAGCACCGGAGCGGCTTTGCGGGAACTTTCCCTCAAACTTCGACAGGAGAAAAAGAACAATCAGAAACGAAGTCCTTCAAATTTTCCGAAGTGCTTGACATTCCTACAAAAATGTTTTACTAACCACTTAGCAGAGATCAGTAGGTGCCAAAGGAAGTGCAGGCAGAGCAATTATCTTCCTGCACAGTCAGCCTGATGCTTATTCACAGACAAGAGTGGCTTGCATTCCGCCATGAACCAACTGTGCATGTTGCTGATAATAGAGCAGAGGTATTGCTAAATTGGTACTGAAATAGCACACCTCGTTTACTTCCAGCAACTTATTTGCGGAAGGCAATGAAGACTGGAATATTTTCTCTTCGCCACAAGAATACTCACCTCATTGTTAACATTAAAATTAGTTTTCTGACATGGCACATGCTATGCATTTACTTTTCCTTAAATAGGAACTTCCGCGCCTAGAGTGAAACACTAATGGCATTTCTCGCCCCTTGTGGATAATGCATTGCTTCATTAATAAACCATCTGGAAGCCTGACTGGTAATCAGAGTCCTGGCCACTTTACAGTTCTTCGCTCCGAAGTTCGTAGACTGTTGCCCTTCCTTTTGGTGATCCATTTATTCCTGAACCCTTTGCTTTGAGGCACGCACACAGAATGGAAAGAAAAGGCATGGGGTGGGGTTGGGGGAGATGGTTGAGAGTGTGGCAGCCACCTGCTATAAGATAGAGCAATTGTCAGATCTTGAGCCACATTTATAAAATTTTATTTTACTATGTTAGGGTGCTGGGGCAGGGGCAAAAGAAATTAGCCAGATACATGGTTGCAATATTCTTTTTTTTTTTTTTTTTAGAAAGGGGGGAGGGACAAAGAGAGAGGGAGAGAATCTTAAGCAGGCTCCATGCCCAGCACAGAGCCCAAAATAGGGCTCAATCTCACAACCCTGGGATAATGACCTGAGCCGAAATCAAGAGCCAGATGCTGAACTGACGGAGCCACCAAGTCACCACGATGGTTACAATATTCTTAAAGACTTGTCACCACCCACCCCCAAAAACTTGCATCTGAATTTTCTGTTCATACTTTCATTCTGAACTCCATGACCCAACTCTAATAGCCAGCCTAGGGCAAAAGAGTTTGAAGACTCTGATTCATAGAGAAATAGAAGGAAAACTCTGTTAAGATTCTCTTGGGACAAACCAACTTCAAACCCAGTCCACTACTGATTTCCTGGAGATTTTCAACTCAGTGTGGAGACCAGAGAACCAAAATTCTCAAGCAGAATGAGAGAAAAACCAGACTCATGGCAAGATAGTTATGGGAAAATAGAAGTGAGTAGTGGAGTCTGCCATTTTCATAAAACATAAACATAGATTTCCAGGGACTGCCATTCTTAGGGTTCATAAGAAAAAGGCTGAGAAGAGATGGGAAGGGAGGCTATCAGAAGAAAAATAAAATACAATATATGAGCATTCACTCTTACAGTCTTACTCACGGGGAAAAAATAAAACACAAACATCAGAAGGTAGCTCCTGAGCTGCCATTATCCACTGAATAGTGTGGTCTGCTTTGGCCGAGTAAAACCTGCTGGGCAAAAGAAAAACAAAACACCCAAGCAATTGGTTTTTAGAATTTGATTACATACTTCAGGAATGAGGCAGGAGTAATGAATCCAACCCAAGTGTTTGGATAGATTGGCCATCTTAGACATGTCTGAACCATTAGCTTGAGACTAGAGCGTCATAACCAGGGTGGCCGTGCTCTTCACTGATGAACGAGCAACTTTGCAGGCTTTGCAGCAATCTCAGGGAACACCGAGTTAAATTTAGACAACTATACAGATGACTATGCCTGATGTCTAATACAAGATGGGGAACTAGCACCATTTCCATTCTCACTACCTACTTGCTTGCCATTCCAAACCATTAAAGGAAAGGATCAATCTGAAGTCTAATTTTTCAATGCCTAGTTATTAAAATCTTTCTCCAAACTACTCAAGGATTGTCTGGAGGTTTTGTGATTGTTGTTAATGGGTTTTCTAAGACCCAGCAATCCAGCTAGGTAAAGGATACAGTCTGTTCAGGATCCATACATGGAATTCCTATTTTCAATGCTGCTGGATGTGGTCCGACTACTCTGGACAGCTCCCTGGAGGGCAGACTGCTGATGAGGAAGTTGGGATTTAATTTGCCTGAGAACCCTTATTCCAGGAACCGAAGACGGTCTCCTACCCAGGTGTCCCTTGTGCTGAAAATGTGCAAGTCTGCCTGTTTAGCTGCCCAATTCTGTTTTGGGATGTGTATGGGGGCGTGGGGATATTTGCTGACTCCACTTATCCTAGTTAAAACGCCCGGCACACTCAAAGCTATGAATAAACTCATGCTGCCCCTCCATCATTCCCTCCAACTGAGGTATTAGATTCCCTCCAATCATGGAAATCTCACTTCACTGACTTCATAGCAATCTTTTAAAAAATGAGACTGGGCTCAATAAATCTTGCAGGTTGCAATCGTTTTGTATAAGACAATTTTGATGAGGCAGTCTACCAGATGGAAATCCCTTCCAAAATTGTTTTAGGAATTTAAAATGTCAAATTAAATCGCAAACACAAATATGAAGGACCAATCTGAACACAATCACCGTCCTCTGGTTGGTATACAGAATCGAGGGCACTGTAAAATGAAACATAATACTAAAAGGCAGTTGTTTGTTTCCTACAAGTAACTAAATACTGGGAGAGAAAAATCCTTATAAGGGAAGAAGGCTAGTAAACTAGAAGTGGAAAGACAGAATTAAGAATCACCATTTATTTAGCATCCGCTAAACACTGGGCACCGTGCTGGGCTATTTATAAGTATTATCATATTTAATGACTGAAATACCTTGCACTTTGGGCTGTCTTGCACAGATGAGGAAATTGAAGCTCAGTGAGGTGAGGTGACTACCCCAACACCCTCTCGTCTTTCCAAATCAGGGAGTGGCCAAGCTGGGGGCTGAATCCAACCCAAGATCTTATATCCACCTGACTAAGGACCTCATCTATGGGGACAGAGAGGCTGCAATGTGTAGCAAAAGAACTAGGAGGCAGGGTGCCTGGATGGTTCAGTTGTTAAGCGTCTGCCTTCAGCTCGGGTCATGATCTCAGGATCTGGGATGGAGCCACACAGCGGGCTCCCTGCTCCTCGGGAAGCCTGCTTCTCCCTCTCCCATTCCACCTGCTTCTTTCCCTTTTCTCCCTGTGTCTCTCTCTATCAAAAAAAAAATCAATAAAATCTTAAAAAAAAAAAAGGACTAGTAGGCACAACTGACAGGACTTTATGGAGGTGAATTGGGGGATACGGGAGAAAGAGGCTCAAGGATGACTTGGAGGTTTAGGGTCCAGGTGACTGGGGAATTTGTGGCATCATTACAACACAGGGGAGTCAGAATAGCAAGCCTGTTTTGAGGACCAAATGACAACTGGCTTACATGGTGACAAAGGCACCAGAGGGGTAATCCGGTGGGTCTACTGGATATATGAACTATATTCAGCACCAAGATTATATTTAGAATATACATTTGAGAAGCATCCATATGGAGATTATAATTTAAAATGTGGAATAAATAAATAAATAAATAAATAAACAAAATGTGGAATAAGATCAGCAAAGACAGGAAGGAGGGAGAAAGAGAGAGTAGAGAGGGCGGGAAAGAGAAGAAAGAAAACTAAGGATAGAATTTAGAAGAAGGCTTTCCCCTGGGGAAAAGCTGTTGACCTGATCAGTTATTTTACTCATCTGAGCCATATTTTCACCATTATAAATGGGAAAAATCAATGAAAAGATGAATAAATATGCTTAAAATTCATAAAAATGTGACATTTACATACAATGGACTATTATTCAGCCTTTAAAATGCAGTAAAATCTGACATATGCTCCAAATGGATGAACCTCAAAGACATCATGCTAAGTGAAATCTGTGTGAGTCCACTTATAGAAGGTACCTAGAGTAGTCAAATTTATAGAAACAGGATGTAGAAGGGTGATTGTCAGGGGCTAGGGGAAATAAGTGATTGGGGAGTTGATGTTTAATGTTTTGCAAGATGAAAGTTCTGGAGATGGATGGTGGAGATGGTTGCACACCAGTGTGAAGGTACTTAATGCCACTGAACTGCGCACTTCAAAACGGTTACTATGGCCAATTTTATATTATGTGCACTTTACCACAATTATAAATGAATGAGTGAATAAAATTTTAAATGGGAATAATATTTATATCCGAGGGTTGACGTGAGGATAAAAAGAGTTAATGTTTGAACATTTGGTACAATACCTGGCATATAATTTATTTTAAATGTCAATAAATACTAGCTTCTTCTCTTTTTTTTCTCCTCTCTTATCAGAAGAAAGGAAGAAAAGAAAGAAAGAAGGAAGGGAGGGAGGGAAGGAGAGAGGAAGAGAAGGGAATAAGGGGAGTGAGAAGAAAGCCACAAAGGGAACATGTCATGGCACCCACAGAAGGACACAGTTCAGAAGAGGGGCAGGTCAACAACGTGAAATGCTGCAGACATCAAGGAAAATGAAGACTGTGGAATCTGACAATTTAGAATATATCGATAACTTTTGAAAGAGCTTCATCAGAGTGTAAGAAGCAATCAGCAATCAAGCTGAGGATGCAAGGAATGCAGGTTCCCTTTTGAGAGCTTAGGGGATGCAGAGGAGAAAGATGGTAGAGGCTTCACAGAATGCAGCAAAAGGGAAGATTCTTGCACTCTCATTTGTTGGCTTGCTTTTACTAAGTTTTTTAATTTTTAATGTGTGTGTGTGTGTGTGTGTGTGTGTGTGTGTGTGTTTTAAGTAGGTTCCACACCCAGCATGGAGTGCAACTCGGGGCTTGAACTCAGGACCTTGAGATCAAGACCCAAACAGAGGCCAAGAGTCAGAGGCTTAATGAACAGAGCCACCCAGGCGCATCTGCTGGCTTTAAAAAAATTTTTTTTGGAGGCGCTCAGGTCATGATCTCAGGGTCCTGGGATTGAGTCCCACGTCATGTTGGGCTCCATGCTCAGCAGGGAGTCTGCTTGCCCCCTCCCTGGTCAAGCTCTCTCTCTCAAATAAATAAATAAAATCTTTAAAAGAAAACTTTTTTAAAGAATGATAACCCCTGGGGGCGCCTGTGTGGCTTAGTCATTAAGCATCTGCCTTCAGCTCCGGTCATGATCCCAGAGTCCTGGGATCAGGCCCTGCACCTGGCTCCCTGCCCAGCAGGAAGCCAGCTTCTCCCACTCCCACACCCCCTGCTTGTGTTCCCTCTCTCGCTGTCTCTCTCTCTCTCTCTCTCGCTCTCTCTGTCAAAAAGAAAAAAAAAATGGTAACCCCTGGATGTGCTTATAACAGAGAAGAAATTAGTGAAGAGGGAAAGGTAAAAGATACAGAGCTGGAAGAGAGAGGAGGAAAGGATGGAGGCCACAGGTGGAGGACTGAGCTTAGGGAAGGAAAGAGTTGTGTCTTACTCTGGATGGAAGAGAAGAAGTGGAGAAGATTGATGGTTGGGTTTTTTTTGTTTTTTTTTTTCCTTCCCCTTGTTGGGGAGAAATCATTACATGCCAAGAATGAGAGGCTATTAGCAGGGTAGAGAAACAACAAAGCTGTATAATCAACTCTTAATTATCAGCATTTTCGTTTATCAGCTTCAAATCTTGCTTTCAAGCAAGTTAGCACTTACTCAGCTTAATTACTTGCTTTGTTAGCATTTCAAACTCAGTGTAATATAACTTTGTATGCGGCCTGCAGCCCAGCGGGGTAGCATTTTGACACCTGAACACTTAACCACTTCCGTTGTTCTGGGGAAGGATTTTACAGTAGGGCACTTGGGTTGAGGTTGGGGGTTTCGCAGCAGTCTGAGAGGCAAGCAGTTAAGCCTTCCAGGTGTTACTGACTGTGTTTTCACTGTGTGGAGGCATTACTTTGTTCACAATGATTTCTCAGACTAGATATATCTATTTCTTCAATTATTTATTCAGCTAACCTTAAACCCCAGCTATTTGCCTAAGACTGTGCTCTGAGTTTTGGAGACTAAGATGGTCCCTGAAGTCAAGACATGGATAGTCTAATAGAAAAGACAGATGTAAACACATCGTTATAATACAAAGGCTTAAGTGTACAATATCAAAATACAAATGTAAATAATCAAGTATAAATCCCAGTGGGTTGCATTACCATCTTGGATTATCCAACCTCTTCTCTCAGCCTAAAAGGTTCATACAATAATGAAGTGACTACACTCTAGCTGACTCTTATATACTGTACAGCGCAGGAGAGAAATGAGGTCTCCTGATAAATCTGATTGAAATGTCAAATTTAGTGAGCTCTATCAGACAATGTGTGATTCCATAGAGACTTCCTTTATGGGAAAATTCACTTAACAACTTCTTTCTTTAGCTAACACATAAGGTCTCAGTGCATGAAAAATTGCAGATGTAATGCATACCTTTCTTCAGGAAGGGGGTTCACTAAGAAGATCAGTTTCTGTGCTGGAATGGTATGACTTGAAGAGCTCCAAGGTGTCTAGAACCAACCATGTACTGAGTGTATCGCTCTGTGAGCCTGGTGCTCTCAGTGGTAGGTGTCTGGAAAGGCTGCTCAGTTACATTGGTCTCTTTGCCCCTACCTTTGCCAATTTCTGTAACTGATGCTCTCATTTTTCACATTATTTTTAAGTCTTTGCTTCTCTTTCCAGTGACCTCCATGGTCCATCCGTCTCACTTCCTAGTCTTTCTTCTTTCCCGTTTCCTATGTTTTCATGTTGCCTGGCTCCTTTGTCTGGCATTCTCCTGTGTTTCTAGGGTTTGCAGCCAGTGCCTTGGTTTGTACAGCTACCACCACCAAATCAAAACCCTTCTTTTCCTTTTGATTAGCAAACCAACCAATCACATCAGCCAGATATAATCTTTAGGTCTTTGGCTATTTATTTTAACCATTGACTGCCTCAAGCATTCACTGTTTGCCTGTAGTGCCAATTTTTTAAAAAATCAAACAAGATCGTATATATGGAGGTGCTTTGTCATCTACTGTGGGACACATAATTAAGATTCTTCCTCCCTGTTTCTGCACTGTTCTGGTGTTTAAGATTGCCTTAAAAGAAAATTACAGAGAACCGAGGCAGGGATTTATTTTGACTAGGTAGTTACGAAATACCTATTTACAAGAACTGATACTTCTCAAATAAATAGCTACAAATAGAATTTGCCTAGCCCTCAAACTGTACAAAACATTATTATTGTTTAGTCTTTTGTGTGTGTGTGATGACTCATAAGATACTTGTAGATCATATAATGCTTCAGAGTTGTCGTTATCTCAATGAACACGGAACTATAAATGTACAGAAGTGTCCAATAACCCAGAGCTTGGTCGATAGTCTGGAAAGTAAAGCAACCCTGAGCTTCTGAAATTGGGAAACATAGAGACAATGCCCTCTACATTCTCAATGCATATTCTCCAGCTGTGTCGTGGTGTTCCCTTTGAATGAATAGACGCTCTGCTCACGTCAAAAGAGGCTAAATTGGAGAAGGTTCTAAACTCAACTAAAAAGGAACAATGGCCCTAATGGTACAAATGGTTATCTTATTTTGCAAAAGTAAATTCAAGATGGCTCAGCAACATCAAACTGAAAAAAAAAAAAAAAGGCAGTTAAAAAAAAAAAAAGTCCTGCAAAATTATTTACCATTTTAGCTACAGAAACTAGAAAAGTGGCATTTCAAATCGAAATTATAAAAAGCTCTATGCACTCCACTTGCGAGCTGCATTCAGTCTGGGCAGGTTGTGCTGAGAGTGGAATGCACTCTTTCCAAGTATGTATTGCTGCCATTCACCAGACCTCCTTGCTAGCCTGCAAGCAACTATCTCCCCATTATACAACCAAAGAGTAATCAGGGTGAAAAGGACAGTCAGTGTAAGAGGAAATAATTGCAGCTTAAACTACTCTTACTCATTAAGAAGCAAGAAGACTATTTGGGGACTGTGGGGGTTGGGGGTGGGGGTCGGGGAGAATGGTACTGAGTTTTCATCATCCTGTCAGGGCAGGTCAAGTTTTAGCTCAAGCAATTTTGGCATGATTTTCTATAATCGCATTACAGTTAAAAGTATATTAATCACAGTAGCTATCACCATCCTACGGTGAGATTAATACTTGCAGGAAGGACGGGAAAAGAATCTGAAGTCTGTCCTGGGTCTGCCTCTGTCTTTGGTGGGAACTGCCTTTTGTCTTGGAGAAATGTGGCGGAGGATCAGTAAAGAACAATGATGAAAATATAACCCTTTCCTTTCGTTGTAGACAAAAGAGAAATATATAATGGGGGGAAAAAAGGGAAAGGTTCAAGAGGTTTGGGTTGAAATGTTAAGGCTCAAAGCAGCTGATAGTATTTCATTAGGAAATCCATCAGAACTGGAGTTAAGCATAAGATGTTTCTAAATCAGCAGTTTACAACCAGAGGATAGTTTGCCCTCAAAGGACATGCGACAATGCCTGTAGACATTTCTGGATGTCACATGGGATGGGAGCAGGCTGCTACTGGCATCTTGAGGACAGGCCACTGAGGCTGCCCAACATCCTCAATGTTGGCAATGTGGGCAGCCCCACACAACAAAGAATGACCCAGCCCCAAAAGTCAATAGTGTCACTGCTCAGAAATCTTGCTCTAAATAAACCAGAAGGAAGGCTTCAATATTTGTTTTTAATATTTGTATTTTATTCTGTTACCTGTGTGAGGCTTTGTGATTAAAATGTTTGAGATTGTTGAGCATGTCCTGGAAAAATACATGGGTGTGACATATAGGACTGGGGATGGGGGGGACTAACCCATGACAGAAAAGGGTAGAGACTGAAAGTGAAACCTGGAATGAAAAAAAGGAGGGCTTGTGGAAGGAGACTTGGTACTGGAGCATGACAAGACAGGGTTTGATTCATGATTTGATGTTGCATCAAAATAACTTGAATACACAGTGCACTCCAAAAGGAAACAGCAAAAGCAGTTAATCAATGGTACTGGGACATTTTAAAAGCTACATGTTAACTTTGAACAAAATGGCATTCATTAACATGGCAAGCACTGCACAAGCAGCCATCTACACCCAGGGCTGAGAAGACCCGCTAAAGTCAACTAAGGCAACTCTGAGCCAAGAAAAGATTGACAGGTCAAGGACTTCCTTGAAAAAAGGATGGTGGGCTGAGTAGGAGAGGTGGGCTAGGTTTTATAATCACTAAGAAACCATGGAGGGAGGACTGGCGAAAGGTGAGATTGAGAAGACAGACTGGGCTGAAGCAGACTTTCTTGTGGTGTGCTTCCTGGGTCGGCAGCATCACTTGGGAACTTACTAGAAATGCAAAATTCTCACCTACAACTCAAGAGGGGTTCTGAATCAGAAACTCTACAAAGGGGCCCGGCAATGTGTTCTAATAAGCTCCTCAGGAGCCATATGGAGTTGTTTGTGTAATTCAAAAATCATCACCTATCAGCAATCTCTTAGTTTAATCTAATCCACTAACATTAAGAAGTTCACTATTAACTCACCATAACAACGGTAAAAAGGCAAGCTGACAAGTGGGAGATGATAATACACACCTGAAGAATTAGTATCCAGAATACATCTGGTAAAAAAAAAAAAAAAAAGAAAAGAAAGGGCATTTCAAAGAAGAGGAAACATGAAAGTCTATAATCATTGAAAAGGAGCTGATTAGTAAATAGGGAAATACAGATGAAAACCATAATGAGATGATATTAACTATCAGACTAGCAAAAATTTTAAATGGCAGATGGTACGAAGTTTTGGCAAAGACATGGAGGAACATGAACTTTCATCTAGCGTGTATAGTAGTATAAGTTGATAGAAAACACTTTAGAAATAATTTGGGACTATCTAGTAAAATAGACCCAGTAATTTCACCCCTCAGTATACCCTACAGAAATTCTTGTACAAACACACAGCAGAAGCCAAGTATAAGAATGTCCATAGCAGCATTGCTAGTAATAGCAAAAAGTATAGAAATGACCCACGTGTCCATCAACAGTAAAATAGAAAAATAAATTGTAATATGATCATATAGTAGACTACTACACTGCAGTGAAAATGAATGAATGACACACACTATGGAGAGAATTTTTAAAAAGCCTGAGGTGAGTGACAAAGCAAGTGATCAAAGAATATAAAATTCCATCTATGTAAAGTTTGAAAAGAGGCGAAACAAAAATGTATGATTTAGGGATACACACACATATGGTAAAACTGTAAAGAAAAACAAGAGCATGATGGCAAAAATTTACAAGAGTGCGGGGAGAGGACACACTAAGGGAAGAATATATAGGAGGAGTTCAAAACATAAATAATATTCAATTTCAGGTGGTAGGGACACAGATATTACCTTTAGCTCCCTTTATTTTTTAAAAAGATTTTATTTATTTATTTATTTATTTATTTATTTATTTATCAAAGAAAGTAGAGTACCAGCACAAGCAGGGGAAGAAGAGGGCAGAGAGAGAGGCAGGCTCTTGGCTGAGCAAGGAGCCCAATCCAGGACTCCATTCTGACCCTGGGATCATGATCTGAGCCAAAGACAGACGCTCAACCAACTGAGCCACCCAGGCATCCCACCTTTATCTCCCTTTTTACTAAGCCTACATATTATATATGCTCTCTTATATGTATATTTCATTAAAAAATAAAGAAAAATAAGAGTGGACTGGAGGTGACATAGCGGACCAATAAAGACAACTCTTGAGAGGTATTTTGCTGTGGAGGGGAGCAGAGCAACAAGATAAGTAGAGGTGCCAGAGTCAACAGACACCTTTTCTTTCCTTCCGTGGAGATGAGTGCTCTTGGCACATGCCTCTGCGGTGATGAGAGTTAATCAGCAGTGAGGGACATTTGCTAATGAGGAAAGGAGGGAATCACTCTTGACCGGAATACTTAAGCTAGTGAAGATTGCTGGGGGCCCAGAACAAAACTGGGGCAGCTGGCCTCAGAAAGGAGCGGGGTAGTTCATCACTATTACTGATGGGAAGGTAGAAACATGGTACACAGGTGGACAGGGAGATGTGTGATGAGAAGAAGCAGCAGTTCTAGTGAAATGTCTTCTGTTCTCTCAAAGATTAGCCAGGTCATCAGCTGAGAAGGACAGGAGAGGAGATGCTGGAGATCTATGATGAGCAAACTTACCAGGGGGATGTAGCAGGATTTCTCAAACACCGATCTGAAATCTGCGGTCATGGATTCAAAGCAGGGCCAGTCAGCACAGCTGGTTCCCATGGTCAAGTGCTCAGGTGCATTCCTGAGTTTAACTGGGCTGGGTTAGGTCAGTGAAGTGAGAGAAAAGAAGAAGAGTGGGGGATGTGTATCAAGGATGACTTAAACAGTGATGAGCATGGAATATAAATAGTTAAGAAGAGAATGAGAGGGCGCCTGGGTGGCTCAGATGCCTGGGCTCTGATCATGATCTCCAGGTCCTGGGATCAAGCTCCACATAGGGATCCTAGCTCAGTGGAGAGTTTGCTTCTCCCTTTCCTTCTGACCCTCCCTCCCACTTATGCATTTGCGTTCTGCACTCTCTCTCTCTCTCTCTCTCTCTCTCCCGCAAATGAATAAATAAAATCTTTAAAAAAAAAAAAAAGAAGAAGAGAAATGAGAGCCTGAAGGGAGAGGGTACAGGAAGGAGGAGTGACAGGCAATGAAAAATATACAGGGTCAATGGAGTGGCGGGTCACAAGAGTTACACACTGTTGGAATGGAGTTATCCCCGTAGTTGGGCTGCAGAAACAGACAGTGGGGATCAGAGAATGGATGGGAGCTGGGCAGGGAGGCTTCAGAGATGGTACTGTAACTGGTGATGGCCAACTTTAGGGCATGACTATGGGAGGTGAGAGCTAAGATCGACTGGAGGAAAAGTGATATGAGGAGATGGGGGCAAGGAATGAAGAAACCAGGGATAGATTTTCTGTCTACAGGGATGTGGATGACTTTGAGAATAATGACAGAAACGATAGTGATGCAGGTTCTAGAATCTTCAACAGAGTAGGGAGTGTCTCGGAAATCAGCAGGTAACAGCAACACGTACTTCAAAGGAGCCACTGATTTTGAGAGCAAAGGAAGGAGGAATGTGTGGAAGTGGCACTGTGGAGCAGTGGCAGGAGGACAAATGAGGAACAACCTCCAGCTTCTGAGAGAACTATAGGGAAGCTCCCACCATTCCCACCTCTTGCCTATTTTTTTTTCTTAGAGTTACTGTCCTCTAACTTACTGTAAATTTATCTTATTTATTGATTGCCTTGCCTCTCTATAAGCTTCATAAGGCAGGGATATTTGCCTGTTTTGCTCATTGCTCTATCCTCTTCACCTAAGAGCACTGCCTGTCACAGAGAAGATGATCAATACACATTTGTTATATAAATGAGTGGAAAGATTCACAAACAGGATGTTACCTTGAGAAATCAATAGAGTTTGGATGGCTCCAGAGGGTGAAGGATAAGACCTTCCTTAGGTGAGCAAAACCCCATCAATATAATAGGCACAGGGGGCAGGACCAATGTGGTATGCCTCGGGGCAAGAAGAAACATGGAGCTAACGGTCATGCTCAGTCTGCAGGAAGAGGAAGAAAGGCTCACTGGACACAACGCTCATAAAAATAGTCTTGAGTGCAGAGAGGTTGAGAACCTTTAGAAAGTTGTTGTCTTCCAATGCCTACACTGAAATGTCCACAGTCAAAATGCTGAACAAGAGGACATGGATAGGAAAGCTCAAAAATGAGCAGCTTTGTGAATTTACTTTATTTTTCACTTGAAGATGGTAGTTGGATATTTGTTGAATCCACGAAATGAAAACTGTGGAAAGGCCTGGGGAGTCTTCAGAGCTACTATTCAACTTCTGAAGCATAAAGAACATCACTTTAAGGTGGGGGAATTTGCTAATTTAGCAAATACCTGAGTGAAATTCATGATACTGGTTTGGATCCTGGAACCCTTCCAAAAAGCTATAAAGGACGATATTGGGATAATTGGCGAAATTTGAGTATGGACCACAGATTACACAACAGCATTAAATCAATGTTAAACTTCCTGATTTTATAACTATATGGTGGCTGTTTAAGAAAATTTCCTTATTTGTAGTAAATATAAACTGAAATATTTAAAGAGGCATATCTGCCACTTATTCTCAAATTGTTCAGAAAAAGAATATATAACTATTTATATCTCTGTGTAATTCACATCAAGCTATTTAGAGAACGATAAAGCAAAAGGGGTAAAATGTTAACAACTGGTGAATCTAGGTAAATAATACATGGTAATCCTTTGAGATAGTCTTGAGATCTTTCCATAGATTCAGAATCACATTAAAATAAAGTTATCTCTCATGTCAAATACTAAAAAACAAGAAAAAACACCTTCCCTTCAAACTTTAATGGACCAAGTTTTGAATGTGCACGCTCCATTTATAAATGCAGGAGAAAATATAGCTTAATAGTGTTGATGTGGTTCACATACATACTTTCCATTGATAGTAAGTACAGTGTAAGTCCACGTGATAACTGCCAAAGAAGCTAGACGACCCAATGGATCCATTAGCAAGTAATGGCAATAAGGGAGCAAAAAGGCCCCACTCAACTCTATAATGGTCACTTAGCATTAAGAAAGCTGGGTGTCATTCTGGGTATCATGCTTTTAAGATGGATGCTGAAGATGAGAAAAGGCCGACCAGGGAGAGAAAAAGGGTAAGGGGCTTACAAAAGTTTCAGATAAAGAATAGAATTGACTGAGTTGGAGAAGAGAAGGCTCATGAAGATATAAGAATTGTTTTCAAACATTTGAAGTGATAGAGTGTGGAAAAGAGTGTCTGTCTGTCTCAGGTCAAGTTGGGAAAAAGCGTTCCCAATAATTGGACCTGTCCAGAATCACAAGGGTTTGCTTTAGGAATCGCCAGTTTTCTTTAATTAGAAATACTCAAGCAAACTGGAACAATTATTCATCTAAGACACTGTGAAAAGCTTCAACAAGGGTCAAAGGGTTTGGAATGGATCATCTTTAAAATTCCTTCCTAACCTCAAAAGCCTATCCAACTTAACTGACAATTCTGAAAATCATTGGGCAAATATAAGATAATATATATAGTTATATGTACACATACATACATACATATATACATACACATACACATACAGGCAAGCTATTTTTTAGGTGAAGGGCATAATCTGATTTTCTATGAAAAGTACAATGATGAGATATGAAGGTGATTCACTGGGCCCAGCAGTCCCTGGGATAATGGGTGACACTCCTTGACCATGTTTATTTTATTACCCATCTGTAACCTGAACTGATTTGGCACATATCTCATAAGCAGAAAATTCTCTTTATCACTTCTGCCACTTCCAAATATCTGAACCAGACTCTGTGGCCACTGTTGGCCAAGTGAAACATTGGCAGCCTCCATTCTTCCTGTGGGAACACTTGAAAGTTCAAGATTGTTCTTGAACTTGAAGCATACTATACTGTCATGTAAATCCCATCAGCTGAAAGCAGAGCTGGTATTCTTAGAGTATCCTTATAGCAGTACAAAAGCTTAAAGTCTTGCTCACAACCATTATTGCTATTACCTAAATCACAAAAAAAGAAATAAAATACAACAAAATACAATGTATTGTTCTTCTGTACTAACTTCTTCTGAACCTAATGCTACTCTGTAAATTAGGCAAGCCGTCTAGCTTTCATCATGAACCACCTCACAGCAGGAATAAGAGAAATCAATTTGCCCTACTTTAGTTAGGATGGTATAATGATGTTATGACAAGCAACACATACAAATAAAAATAATGGTTTAATAAAACTAGTTTTACTATTATAGATTGGAAGGATAAAAAAAGGGTAAGTCTTCCTACATACCACAACAAAAAGGATGACCTCTGTTCAATACGTACATTAAAAAAAAAAAAACTTGCCAAAAACATAACATTGATTTCATATATCATTAGTAGCTTTCAAAAACACATTGTCTAGATCTTGAAGGAAAAATCTAAACATTCCTGTCAATAATAGTTTGACCTTAATGTTTCTATAAACTTTGGGAGAAGGGTAAGAGGCATATTTTTAAAAACTTAGTAGCTCACTGAAAGCACTAACAATTAAAATGTGGGTAAAACATTAATTTTTATTTCTTATATTGCCATTTTCATTGACTATGTTCTATAGCACAGTACTCGAAGTGTAGTCCAGGGCCCTGAGCATCCTTAAGACCCTTTTTGGGGGGCTTAAGACCCTTTTTTGAGGAGTCCTTAAAATTCAAGCTATTTTAATAATAATAGTAGTACTAATAATACATATTTGCCTTTTTCACTCTTATCTATTCATTAGGTTATAAGATGTGTGATATTGCAACAGACTGAATGCAGAAGCAAATCTGAGAATCTAGCTGTCTTCCATTAAGACAAATATTAAGATGTTAAGTACAGAGGAGCCTAGGTTCCTCAGTTGGTTAAGCATCTGCTTTTGGCTCAGGTCATGATCCCAGGGTCCTGGGATTGAGCCCCACATTGGGCTCCCTGCTCAGTGGAAAGCCTGCTTTTCCCTCTACTCCCCGTTTGTACTCTCTGTTATCTCTGTCTCTCTCTCTCAAATAAATAAAATCCAAAAAAAAAAAAAAAAAGATGTTCACTACACTTGGTGTGATCACTCCATAGTATATACAAATATTGAATCATTATGTTGTACACTTGAAACTAATACAACATTGTATGTCAATTATACCTCAATAAAAAAAATAAATAGAACAAACAAACATTAAATAGGTTTACAAAAACAACACCACTCTTTTTTCTAAAATGTTCTGTTGCTATTGTTTTGGAAATTATTTTTCACAAAAATTTATGTGAATGTATAATGGGTTTGATTTTTTAAATTTTTAATTTTTTAAATGAATTTATTAGTAAATATCTTTTAAATTTCTCAGTTTTTATTTCATAGTTTTGATATAAGTATTAAGAGATAATAGCTCACATAAACAAAAGCTCTTTGGGTTTTCAATAATTTTTTAAAAGTGTAAAGCATTCCTGACCAAAAAACTTGAGAACCACAGTTCTAAAGTAACATGATAAGATACAGCCATGTGTGTTATTCTTCTGATTTTTTGCTAGGAAAATAGAATTAAATAATTTACATTGAACTAACTCGATAGATGGCTGTTTTGGGTAAAATAAGCAGTTTAGGATTGTCATATTTTCCCAAGTAAGTGATAATAATAAAGATCTGACTAATACTATCATTAAATAGTATAAATGAAGGGGAGAATAGAAACTTTGCCACCTGTAGAAATAAATATTGTGAAGGACCATAAAGAAAATGCAGCCTTATTATTTCATCCTCACTTTATTTATTTTCGACCTACTTTCAAAAGGATTGGAGACAACTTCCAATAAAAGCACAGGAACAATAAGACCAACGACTAACAATGTAGGATGAGAGGCCAACATTTAGTAGGAAGGGGGAAAGGGAGGAGGGAATGGAGTGGAAGCAAACAATATTAAGCCCTATTTGCAGAAAGCCACAGCAATTAAGCATGAGTACTAGCTCCATGTTTGCTAGCAGTCAAAGTAAAGAGCAAAATGGCATGAATGAAATGACTCCCACTGCCTAGAAGGAAATAGGCTAGCTCTTTAGAAGACATAATCTTCCCTGGGGACCTGAACTCTGGAAACATTTACTCTGTCACAAGACTCTTTTCACTACTAGTGAGAAGGAGAGTAAAAGCAACAGTACTTTGTTGAAGGAATTTCACACATTCTACTATTTTACAGTTGAGGAAATGGCATCTACTAGAGGGCAAACAGATTGCTTAGGGCATACAGCTCTAAGCATCAAATCAAGCCAAGAGGTAAATTAAAGTCTGCCTGACTTTGAAATACATGTCTTAACCACTTTGCTCATTTGTCAAGGTCTTCACATTAAATCACGTTTCTTAAAAAAAAAAAAAAAAAAAATATTCTTCTGGTGTCCTTTGGTCCCCACCCCCGGCCAGTAGTTTTTCCCAATATTGTGATAGTTAAAAAAAGAAAAAGAAAAGAAAAAAATATATATATACACATATCCCCACAAAATTTTAAATTGTACCCTTTGAGGACCACTAGTAGAGAACCTTATAATAGGCCTCCCATGGTTATGGGACCACCACAGTGGTCCACCATAATACTCTCTCCATAAATTTAGACCACTATAAATACTCTTTCCAGGCTTAACATGAGAAAGGGGAAAACATGATCAATTTTAAAAATCAAAAATGGCTTACTTTGGAAAAATGGAACGTGCTTCATGAGAAACTTTCCTCCAGGAGCCTCACCCATTCTAGAGCTGCCTCTGATGTGCCACGTGTATAAAAACTCAACAAGGATAAAGCCTGGACCATCAGGGTGGACAAAAAGTAAACATAGCCCTTAGGTTCATGCATGTCAGACTAGTGTACACACATTCCAGAAGAGTACATAGCAGAGTGCTGACGGTATACAGCACCATAGAATCAGAGTACAGAACAATCAAATTTAATCAAAGAATGGGGAGACAGACAACCTTATTTGATATTAAAATGCAGTATGGAGAAGAATGTAGTATCTGTATGAATTTTAAGGCTAAAACCTAAGATCTTAAAGAAATGTTGAGTCTGCTATGCCATTTTGAACTCTGACTCTAAAGAGTACAAGTTCATTTTCTTTCTCAGACTAGAAGAAATGCTCAAGAATCCACCTTTGTCGGCTATTCTTATATATTATGAGATAAGATTTGTTTTGTCCTAAGAATCTACAAAATACTAAGCATGTAGCTAGAGAGGATATATTTTGAAGGACAGAATTGTCTTGTTTTCCTGTTTAAAGAAGTGGTGACCCACCTTCAGAATGGCCTCAGAAATACCTGTAGTTTGAGGTATGACTTGTTAAAAAGCTCCACGTTCACCTATTCACGTGCTTAAGGAATCCGTTTAATCCCAAACTTATGGACCATAAAGCATGGAAAGCACAACCTTGGCCAGAAATATTTCAATGACACATGTAACCAAATTTCTAATCTGCTAGCTCCTTCCATGGGGAGGATGAAGAGATAGCTCTGGTCTGGACTTCAGATTCATAATATTCATCAGAAGCCACAAGATTAAGACTTAAAGCTCTCTTCCAATGAGTTGGGTGAAACATGTAGTCATTGCATTTTGGATGTGCATGTTCACATCATTGATCTGTTGTATGTAAACACGCAAGATAAAGCAATAATTTCGGCATCCATTCAGTTCTTTAATGTGCTGGGAGCCTTGAAATGGAAAAGAGGTCTGGATTTTTCTCTAACTGGTATTCTGAGAGATCCTGACTTCCACAATAGGATGGCCTCACTGGGGTCTCATACAAGCTGGATTTTGGGTGGAACTACTACCCCGATTGGAACATGAGAACAAATTAAAAATTGTGTGTGTGTTCACGTATCTGAGTTAACTTTTAAATACTTTCATGATACCCATCCGGATACCAAAATATCTCTCTGAAAATTCAGTCACCTTAGTTTTGTGGTTCTTTTTGACAATAACCAGCCAAACAGTTTTGGTTGCTTCCCAAGAGCATTTGTGGCATGTGGCATGGAGTATACGAGAGAGGATGCTTTCTTACCCTCCTGCTTGCTGTGACAGGAAAGTGTTAATCCAGTACATGTGAAAGTGATCAAATGGTTTGATTATAAGTTTAAATGTGTCGTATCATTTGAAATAGTAACTTTTCTGTCAAAAAAAAATTTTTGCCTACTCTGATTTTTGTCATAATTTTTTTTTTTTTTTAAATTTCGGGGGCAATGGTAAGAGGGTGGGAGGAGGAGTGTTAGTGACAAAAAAGGGGGGGTGCCTAGGTAACTCGGTCAGTTAAGCATCCAACTCTTGACGTCAGCTCAGGTCACAATCTTAGGGTTGTAAGAGAGCCCCGCCTCAGGCTCCACGCTCAGCGTGGGCTCTGCTTGGGATTCTCCCTATCCTTCTCCCTCTGCCTCTACCTTTGCTCACATGTACACGAATTCTCTCTTTAAAAAAAAAAAAAAAAACCTTTTCTGGGGGTCTTGTTTAGTTTAGAATTAGAGGGCATAATGAATCTCAGAGGGAGGGTCACAGCGGAATGGAGGGAGAAATGCTTACTTGGGTTTCAACAGCTCTTTGTGTTTCTATAATTCATTTCACTGCAGTACGGAAGCCATGGGCAACAATGCTCCAGAATTTACACTTACTATCCACTCTTACTATTAAATACAGCACAGGCCTTCTAGAGACACCTAAAGAGGAACTATTGGTTTTTTGCTTTTTTTCCTTTTAAGTAGGCTCTACACCCAGGGCAGAGCCCGATGCAGGGCTTGAACTCAGGACCCGTGATTAAGACCAGAGCTAAAATTGAGAGTTGGACACTTAACCAACTGAGCCATCCAGGTACCCCAGAACTATTGCTTTTTTATTTCTTTAAGCTTCTTTTTTTTTTTCCAGAAAAAAATATACATTTGAGAGTAATTGTAGTATCTCAGGGTATAATTCATTATTCACTCTTACTGACAAGCAAACTCTTAGATGTACCATTATTGGCTCAGTTTTTTGTTTTAAGAAAAAAAAACAATAATTCCTTTTGAGAGAAATTTCTCACAGGACATAAATTCATTGTCTTACGAATGAACAAATAATTTAGCAAAGCACACATTCATCTCTTCCATCACAGCCTCACAGAAAGATAAGTGAAAATATTTCAAATAAATAACATTCCCTCACTTTAAGCAAAAATCACTGGTAGGCAACTTGAAATAGTTTTTGTAATTATATTCTCTAATGCTTTGGAAAGAACTCATTTCATAAAACATAATCTTCAGTGTTCTCATAGTACTCTAATCTCTGCTTGTTATAGATTATTTTCTCCATAATATCACTTAAAAGAAACTAGTGTTTTGCCTGTCCTTCCCCCTCCCCACATCCACTTAAATCAACAAAACTGAAATGAAAAGCCTTCTGACCTATTTTTAATTCCACGTCTCTTTTAGTTAGCGCAAAAAAATTGTACCAGAAGAGGCTGATATTTGCCACATGATGAATGAGGCCTGCTGGCGCCTCCAGATTCCGAGGCCATTAAATTAAATGTAAAAAAGATAAAGGTTATTGCAGACTTTATCGTGAAAATCATAATGTCATCAAGTTGAACAAGCTCAGTAAGCATAGCCTCTCTCGCCTGTGTCTCCTTCAGTCCTAATTGGATAGCGCTGCTCTTACATCCCACTGCACGCAAAACTCGAGAAGACTCTAGTGCTCCTCATTTTAAATACTCCTCTAACGTGGCCTTGCGAACATGTATGCTCTCATTTGGGTATAGATAGTGCAAGATCTATTTAGGAGAGAAGTTCAGATTGATGAAAAGCACCTGTAATGTGTTGCTTTCGTGTAATTAAAAAGGCAACACCCTATTGTTTATATAATCAGCCTGGAAATGGGTAAAATCAGAGGGGAAAAAAGATTAGTGCATGGTCCAATGACATTTTGCCTCTAGCAAGAAACTGCCTCATGTCAACCAGCTAAACAAAGCATCCAGGCTTTGAAAATAATGAGGGGAAACCGATCAGCATAACTTATTACTATTACTAAGAGAGCACCGCCATTTAAAGCATTGAAATATTTAAAAACCATCTAAAACTATGTGTAGGGGAGATTGTCATTTGTCGAATACAGTTTTATCAACGTACAGTAAAAAATGGGCTTCTTATGAAGAACTCAAATTAAGTACTAAGTCCTAAAAACATCTTAAGTCTCAGACAATATCAAAGTCTCTAGGAAAGTAATCTTTTTGACATCTAAAAATTCACTTTTCCACCCTAACAATTGAGTATATTTTAAATTCAGCAGTTGGACTCTATTCTAAGGATATAATTGAACATGTGAGTCAAGATGTATAAATAAGGAAGTTCCCCGGGGTGCCTGGGTGGCTCAGTGGGTTAAAAGCCTCTGCCTTCGGCTCGGGTCATGATCCCAGGGTTCTGGGATCAAGCCCCACGTCAGGCTCTCTGCTCAGCGGGGAGCCTGCTTCCCTTCCTCTCTCTGCCTGCCTCTCTGCCTACTTGTGATCTCTCTCTCTCTTAAATAAAATCTTTAAAAAAAAAATAAGGAAGTTCCCCAAGGCATTATAATAGCAAATGATAGGAAATAATCTAACTATCCAAAGGAAAGGGATTAGTTCAACAAATTATAGTACTTGTATATAATGGAATACTATGCAACCATTAAGAATGATTTCTAGATTTCTAGAAACATTTGCAAGATACAAAAGAAGCTCAGTTTCAAAACAGCGTGTAGTATACGACCCCATGAAAATGCATAGGAAAAAGGTCTACAAGTGTACACCACTGAGGTTAACAGTCAGTCTTTGGCTCCTGGGGTTAATAGTGGTGTTATTCTTCCTTATGATTACCTACATTTTCTAATTTTTCTAAAATGAATGTGTATTATTTGGATAATGTATAAACCTTTTAAAGAAAGCAAAAAAATTTATTTTTGCCCCCATCTGAAGGTTCACGGGTTATAGAATTCTAACCCTAGATATACTCATTAAAATGACACAGTTTCCCCCACACACACCTGGAACTGGAAATGTAATTCAGTGTTTGAGATTCACCTTCGAAATTTACATTAGTCTTATCCAAGATGCTCAGGCTAAGATTACAAAATATTCAAGGGCATTTCATTTGTACGTGACAGGCCACTAGTTTTCTCTGGTAATTTATGATATCCACACATAGGTACTTCAGTTCATTGTAATTTGTGGCTGAACTGTTTCTCCAGAGTCAATTAATATACACGGAAAAAACAAGAAACTCGACTCAAAGAAAGACTAATATATTTTTTTAATTAATTAATTAATTTATTTGACAGACAGAGATCCCAAGCAGGCAGAGAGGCAGGCAGAGAGAGAGAGAGGATGAAGCAGGCTCTCTGCTCAGCAGAGAGCCCGATGCGGGACTTGATCCCAGGACCCTGAGATCATGACCTGAGCCGAAGGCAGAGGCTTTAACCCACTGAGCCACTCAGGCACCCAAGACTAATATTTTTCATAAACAGACTTGATAATTCTAGAACTAAAGAATACTCCTAGTCCTTAGAAAATGAGAGAGTTTGGTTTCATTCTTTTACTCGGCAATTTTGATTGATTCCTACCATGTCGGGTTTGTTGTACGTACTTGGATGAGTCCTTTTCAATTCTTATTTTAGATCAGTCTTTAAAACAAATAAAAATAACTTCCAAAAAATTACTATTTTCCTATGATGTCTATAATTCCAAAAGATTAATGTATATAAAAGAGGGATAACATTTTTCTTTAATCTTGGTTACCTATCAATAATATACTCTCTTCTTCCCAGTATAATCTAGGCCACTCCTGGGCACCTGGGTGGCTCAGTCAATTAAGCATCTGACTCTTGATTTTAGCCCAGGTCATGATCTCAGGGTTGTGAGGTTGAGCCCCACATCAGGTTGAAGAGGCTCTTTCTTCCTCTGCCCCTGCCCTCCCCCTGCTCTCTTTGTCTCTCAAAATATTAAATAAATTTTTAAAATAATAATCTAAGCTACTCCTTTTCTGCATACCTTCTGCATAACCCCACTCTTACATAATTCTTGGAAATCTGAAGCATAACAGAAATGGCTGTAGAGATCTGAGTTCTAGTTCTAACTCTGCTACAAATGTTCTGAGCAATCAAAGACAAATTACTTGACTCCACCGGGCCCAAATTTCCCTATCAACAAGAAAAAACTATGTCTAACACTTCTTGCAATTCTGAAAGCCTAGGGTTTTCTGCAGTGTATTTTTTATAGCAAATGGCATGTCTGCTCACTGCTTCTTACTATGGTGACTTTCTCATGACTTGTCTGGTTGAAATGATGATGACTAGTACTTAGTCAGCAGACACTTGCCCGCATCCGCCTCATGAAAAGAGCTCTGTCGGCCCCTTCAAGAAGATAATGAAAAGCAGAGGAGATACTCCTTATCTTGAAGGCACTCCCTAGCTAGCTGAAAAGATAAATAAAGCATCCAAGAGATGATGGCTGAAGTCTGGTCTGAGACAAGGATCAACAACCACAGGACTGTGCATTAGAAACTAACCAGTGTGTCCTGTGAGGCGTCAGTACATGCCAAGAGACCAGATTTGATCAAAATGTGCACTGAATCGGATAAAAGACACGGTTTGAGACAGGTAATGGAAATGGGTTGGCAGAAATGGACGGAAGTATTTTGAGTATTTTCCCTGTTAATAAAAAGGGAAGCAGGCAACCAGCCAGATGGCAAAGGAGGAGAAAGCATATGGCTTGGATAACACACACTTGGGATGATCGGCCCCTGAATAACTGAAGGCAGGCTGTGTTTCACTGGGGAGCCAGTACATGTCCATTGTCCAGCACTGCTTTGCATGGATCCCCATTGTCTAGTCTTTACTTTGGAGACCGGGATTAACTCCTTTCCATCATCACTCCCACACCCCACCCATCACACTCCTTTTCTCCTAAAGGATGTAAGTTGTTGATTTTCTTTGTGCACAAGCATGAGTGTGGGTGCATGCATGCCTCTGTGTGTGTGTGTGTGTGTGTGTGTGTGTGTGTGTGTGTGTGTGTGTGTATTACCTTGGGAGGCAGTGAGATGTACTACCACTAACTTTAATCTCCAGGTAGTGAATTCGGACCAGTGAATTCAAAGCCTAGTCAACCACAGAGACATAATCTAATCAAGCCTGGGCAGTGGACGGCCCAAAGGGGTTGTCATCCCTGGTTATTTCTCACACCCCCAAAGAGAGCTGGCCGCCTGTGTTCCCTCAGGGACAGTGGGCAGTCCACCAAGCCTGGGGAATACGCTAGGTACATCTCACTGGGAATAAGGAACCGGGCAAATGATCCTATTTTTACAGTTCTTATAAACTCTGCCTCTGAGTAGGGAGGAGAAAATCCTCTTAAAAGAATGCAAATAAAGAGACTGCTAAAATCATCTGAACTGCATTGATCACCGGGCTTTGAGTCCACACTATTAGGTCCTAGCTACTAAGTCAGAGGAGATCATTTGTTGTGGTGAAAATAAAATGACTTTTCTACAGCCTATGGGTAGGTTATTTTCTTTGAAAGTATGGCTTTCAAATCTCAACCACAAAACCAAAACTCAAGTGAATGACAAGACAGGATTAAAATAATTACTTCATCAGTCAAAAACATTGCCATTAATCATATAATGCACATATACTATATTAAAATGCTTTCTTCAAATGTCACTTTTTCATATTGGAATAATCCTACCACTTAGTACAAGACTTACTTTCTGAAAGAAAAACATCTGGTGTGATTTACAATACTACTGTGAGCAAAAATTTTTTTCCCCAGAAATCTCATTACATTCTCCTTACCTCCTAATGGTTTCATTAACATGCAAGAAGCACAGGAGGATTTTAAACCAAACAGTAAGTTGACTGTGCTTAAACATTTTTTAAATCACAAGAAAGTTTGGGAAATGATGGAAAAATGACTCATAATCATATCACCTTAAAACAATTCCACATTTCTGAATACCTTTTGCACACTCCACCATCTCACTGTTGCTGACTATCCATATGTGTGCTTCTCAATTTTACATTATTGCAATTATGTATACACCACTTTTTAAAAATGTGACTTTAAAACACAAGTGTTTCTTCATGCTGCCACAGGCCTTCAGTGTTACACCTTTCACAGCTGCATTTCCAACAAAAGGACACATCCTCATTGACCCACCCATGTCTCTATGTCAGACAAGTAGATTGCTCCCCAGTGTTCATGATTACAAATGATTCTGCAATTTGTAACTTTATAAATACAGGGCTTTTTCTACTTTAGGACTGTTTAGTTAGGCTAAATTTCCAGAAATATTAATTGTGTGAACATCTGTATAACTGTGGATGTATGTGCCACTTGCTTTTCAAAGGGACTATAGCAATTAATGTCAACACCACCGCAATCATTTATCAGTTACACTGGAGCTGAAATTGCACTTAAAAAAAAAGATTTTTTTCATTTATTTGACAGAGAAAGAAAGACTGCAAGCAGGGGGTGGGGAGGAGCAGAGGGAGAGGACGAAGCAGGCTCCCCACTGAGCAGGGAGCCCAATGAGGGGCTCAATCCCAGGACCCTGGGATCATGACCTGAGCTGAAGGCAGATGCTTAACCGAGTGACCCAGGCACCCCAAAATTGCACTTTTTAAAAAAGGTTTGATTTATTTATTTTAGAGAGAGTGGCAGAGAGAGAGAGAGAGAGAGTGTGTGTGTGTGTGTTTGTGTGTGTGCGTGTGTGCACATGCGAGAGGGGTGGAGGGGGGAGGGTAGAGGGGGAGGGACAAGCAGATTCCACATCCAGCGTGTAGCCTGACATGGGGCCTGATCTCATGATCCTGAGATCCTGACCCCAAAAGAAACCAAGAGTCAGATGCCCAAATCACTGAGCCACCCAGGCGCCCCTAGACTGCACTTTTGAATGATTACTACATATTTTCCCATACGTTTGCATCAGAAATACAGTGTTTTTATACAGTGTCTAGTCATATCCTTTGGCCATCCATCTATTGGGGTCTTAATAGTTATAGGAAATACACTCTGTTTGTGTTTATTGTCTGATTTGGTGTAACATTTCCTAACTGATCATTTCCCTAGTGAGTTCTTTTTCATGCATGAAAAGCTTTACATTTTTATACAGTAAGAACTCAGAGATCTTTTCTGTTATTATTTCTACCATTTCTTACACTCTTAAAATTCTTACAATCTGTTTCTTATAATTCTCACAATAACACAAACATTCAAAAGACCAGATTCTTTGTTTTTCTACACATCTATGAAATATTTAACTCTTGAATACATTTATACATTTTGGGGAGCCTATGGTACTAGGTATGGATTTTAAAACTTTTTCCTAAATGTGTAACCAGTTATTTGAATACTATTTATCTCTCATATCGACACAGTTTTGTAGTTCAAATAAGTAGGGATTATTTTAGGAAAATACTTGGGAATTATTCTTAATTGTTTCCTAATTATTTTAGGAAAATTAGGAATTATTTTGAACTAAAAACTGGAACAAACTAATAATGAAATACATAAATACAACTGGAATTTAAGTAGGAGTGAAAATCAGGCTTTTAAAAAAGATTGTTATAAAACCTAGGTATTAAAAAACATAATCTGGAAATAGAGCATTTCTTATTTATATACCGAGGGCAAAGTAATAGTAGTATGGATTGAAAGACAGCCATTCCCCCTCCCCTTGGAAAGATAATGCTTAAATCCTAACTCCTAGGACCTCAGAGTGTAACCTTCTTTGAAAATAGGGTCATTGCAGACATCATTAGTAAGGTGAAGGTGAGGTCTTACTGAAGGAGGGGGGACCCCTACTCCAGTATGACTGGCCACGTGAAGACAGAGACATGGGAGAGCATCATGTGAGGACAACGGCAGAGACCGGAGTCACTCAGCTAAGCATAGCCAAGCAATGCCAAAGACTGCCAGCAAACCAGCAGAATCTGGGAACGTGCAGCAAAGTATTCCCCTACAGGTTTCAAAGGAGCCAGGCTCTGCTGACACCTAGTTTTTTGACTTCTAGCCTCCAGAACTGTGAGACGACACATTTCTGTGGTTTAAAGCCACCCAGCTTGTGGTACCCATCACAGCAGCACCAGGAAAGTAATACAAATGGCAACAACTATAAAAATAAGACCAAACCACGGCCAGTGATTACGAAGTTCTTGCTCTGGCAGACACTACCAATGTGCCAAAAACATCCACAGTCTCCTTTCCCCTTACTTTCTTCCTGCAGAAAAAATGCTCAGCTTCCCTCGCATTTCACAGTGGCCACATGGCCCCTTTCTGTCCAGTGAAATGTAAGTGGAAGATTTGGGGGAAGACTTTCCTTTCTGAGGGAATTACAAAGCCTCACAACTGAAGTAGTACAGTGGCCCTTTTGACCCTGAGATTGAAGGCCATGTAGAAAGGATAGCAGAGCAGGAAGACAGCTGAAGCCTGTGCCAGTAGCTACTGCATCTCTAACTTAGTTAAGTAGTACCTGTTGGGGTCTCTGTCAGGACAGCCAAATGTCGGGGAAAAAAGGAATCAAATATATTGTTACTTCAGTTTTATAAAGGGTCATGGAAAACTTTACAGCAAACATCAAGCAGAGCCTCCATCCATCCATCCATCCATCCATCCATCCATCTATCCATCCATCCATCCATCCTATGATACAGGGTTTCTACTGAGCAGACTCCTGTCCTCCCTTTAGGCTCCAGTTTGGGTGTGCCCTCTTTTATGAAGCTTTCTCTGACTCCTCAGACAAATATACTTTTCTGGTTTCTCCATTAATACCATTTACACATCTTTATTTTTTTTTAACTCTGATCACCTCATGTCTCAATGACCTGAACTTCTTTTCGTTTTGACCAGGAGCACAGAGACTGTCTTTTTTGATCTTATTAGTACCAGCACCTAGGATTGAACCTGGAACTTGGTAGGTACTCAGCAAATGACTGTTGAATGACAAAAGAATAAGAAAAGTCACTGAACCTCAAGGACAGGAAAAGGAAATGAGTTCCAAGTACATCAAGAGTATGCCAGGCTTTTACTCATCAAATCATTTACTGAAAGGAAAACCTGACAGATGTACCCTCACAATGTTTATAAAGTCCTCTCACTTTTAACAACATTATGATTTAGTGGGATACATTAGTATCTATAATTTTTATTTCACTGAATAATTTACTCTTGTGCTAAGCATTGTGCTAAATGTCTTAATTATCTCATTGGATTCCGTCAACAACCTTCTCAAGCAGTAGTGGGGCTAGATGACTTTTACCAAGAAAGGGCTTATAGGAGCATTTTGGTTGGAAGTAGATGACTAAAGTACTTGTCTGAGAACTCTACTAACCTAGCTGGCACACAGTCTTTCACTTGGACTGTATATTTATTTGGGGTGGTTGAGGGGAGCAAGTAGATGGAGACTCTAGAGGGGGATGATAGGAAGCAACCCTAATTCTACCTTAAAGATGTGATTGAGCTCAAAGATAGTAGTAGTAGTAGTAGTAGTAGTAGTAGTAGTAATTTGATTATTGCATTTCACAGATATGAAAATTGAGACCCAGAAAGGATCGAGAACATACCCATGGTTATTAAAGGATGGTGCAGGAGTGGACTTAGAGTCCTGCCTTGAACTCCTACACATACTGTCTGAAGTAGGTTCACTCCAAACTTTCACAGCTTAAGGCTGAAAAGATCCACTCCCAACAAAGGGGCTGAGTGTAACCAGAACAGTGTCATAGACAGTACAGTTATGAACACCTTTCTGAAAACTGGTGACATAAAAAATGATTCCAGGCCTGCTGTGTCTGGTCTTTATAAGTATTTTTAAATTTTTTTAGAGTTCAAAAATTTATCTCTTGGGGCACCTAAGTGGCTCAGTTGGTTAAGTGTTCAACTCTTGATTTTCACACAGGTAATGATCTCAGCACCATGATATCAAGCCCCACGTCAGGCTTCATACTGAGCCTGGAAACTGTGTGAGATTTTCTCACTCCCTCTCCCTCTGCGTCTCCTCCCAGTCATGCAATCTGTCTGTCTCTCTCAAAAAAAAAAAAAATCATTTTTATTGCACCCATTGGCCCTATTTCTGCAGGTCAGTATCTTTCAGAACAAACCTAATCTCTTCCAGTGGTTACCCTTCAAATATTTTAAGGATGCCATTATATTCTCCTTGAGATAGGCTCCAGGCAATCAAGCATCTTAAATTATTCCTCATGTGAGATTTTAAAATTCTGTACATTCTGTGAAAATCAACAAAGAATCTTGCATTTGTTGACAAAAAAATTAAAATGATATAGAAGGACAAGAGCACAATATGAAAGTCTTCCCAACACGAACTCCAGTCTCTAGTTTCTATTCTATAAGAGTATCAGTTGCTGACAATTTGGTGGACTTTCCAGAGCTTTTCTTTTTTTAACAATTTTTTTAAGTAGGTTCCACTCCCAATGTAGGGCTTGAACTCATGACCCTGAGATCAAGAATCGCATGCTCTACCAACTGAGCCACCCAGACGCCCTTCCAGAACTTTTTAAAAAAGTATCAACTCTAACTAGAAATAGAAACATATATATATACACATATGTATGTGTATATATGTAGTGTATATATGTATACATATATATGTATACATACACACATGTGTATATACACACTTCCATATTATATAGTGTTCTAAAGCTGGATTTTTTCACTCAATAATATATCATGGATGCCCTTCTGTGTTAATACACGCCAGATTATCTCATTCTTTTTGACAGTTGCGTAGTATGAATCTGCTAATCTTTACCTAACTAGCTCTTCTTTCAGGTTATTTGGCTCTAATTTTTCCCAATACAAACAATGGTGTGTTAAACATTCTTGAGCAAATAGTCCTTGCTTTTCTCTTGACAGAGGTGGGTTCACTGTGTACATCATGAAGCTCAAGTTCCATGGCCCTCCACATCCATGGACCTCTTTGAAGGACCCTGGTAGGGGGTGTGAAGCTAAGCTTGCATGAACTGTCAAAAATTAAGAAAGCTAAACACATAAAAAAAAGTTAAGATGGCATTTGCCCATTTTCCATGTTAGGGCACCTCTTCCATGCTCCATGATTTAGTAAAAATTTTTTGAAAAGATGATTCACATAAGCGCAGCTAACACATTGCTGTTTGCACTTCCTATCCACTTAGAGAAATGCTTTCTAGAAATGCCTCTTTCTAAGGTCACCAATGGCTTTGCAATTGCCAAATGCAACGACCCCTTTTCAGTCTTCTTTCATCTTGAATTACTTGCAGCACTAGACATTGCTCTATATTTCTCCCTACTTAAAATTCTCTCCTTCCTTTGCTTCTGAAATAATTCTGATTCTCCTTGTACCTTAGGTGTTACCATGTCAGCTTCCTTCCCTTTTTCTTCTGGCCCCATAGGTGTGCTTCCCAGGGCTCCATCTTTCACTCTGTATCCTTTCTCTGAGTAAGGATAGCCTTTTCTAAAGATATGACTATGATTCATTTATCAGTGAGGGCTAAAGCGATCTCTAGCCCCAGACCAAGAGCTTCCAAATTTTTATGATCAGGTCCACCAGTGTATCCTGAACTCCTCAAATCTATCTGGTCCAGAACTGAACCTATCTTCCCTTCCCAGCCTCCTATATACTCTCTTTATAAACAAATGGCATCATTGATGATGCCCACTGCCTTCTCAACCAACCATACCCAAGTAGTCACCAAACTCCACAGGCTCTGCCTCTGAGACACTCATCATCCACTCTCTTATTTCCAGTCCCATTGTTCCTGCTTCAGGTGAGGTCTCAGCCTCCCTTCTGGAGGAGGGTAAGTGCCTCCTTATCAGCATCCCTCACCATCTATCTCTTCCCCACTATGGCTAATGGAAAGAGAAATCCAAATAAAGATCTATGTCACTTCAATAAAAATCCACGGCATTCAAGGTCTGAACATCACTTCTCAAATTCATTTTAACTACTCTACCGAAAAGGTCTGCTTCACCCTCAACTGAAACTGACCTTTCCTAAGTCTATACCTTTGCCTGGAATGCCTCCCTTCCTTTTTCCATCTATTTCCTCCTTGAAACACAGCCCGTACATCATCTCAAGTAATCTCCCCTGGTTTCCCAGGCAAAAGAGATTGCACCCTCCCTTATGTTCATTCCGCTCTTTGTGTGAGGTTACAGCAATTTCCACACTGTATTGTGAGTTCCTAAGGGGCTACATTATGTGTTGGTTTCCCATGCCTGGTGTCTGGGAAAAGGTTTGGCACTGAGTAGGTGCTCAATAATGCCTATGGAATGAGTGAAAAGGAAGAATGAAAGTTATTGTCTATTGAGTCAGAAACTGTTAGAGACATATATATGTATATATATATATATATATATATATATATACATATATCAGCAGTCACATACTGTTTGTGTGTATATACACACACACACACACACACACACACACACATAATTATTTAGTTTAAAACTCTAACATTTTGAGGGGCGCCTGGGTGGCTTACTCAGTTGAGCATCTTTATTTTTTTTTAAGATTTTATTTATTTATTTGGCAGAAAGGAAGACAGAGAGCACAAGCAGGCAGAGCAGCAAGCAGATGAAAGGGAGAAGCAGACCCCCCACTGAGCAGGAAGTCCAATGCAGGGCTGGATCCCAGGACCCCAGGTTCATGACCTGAGCCCAAGGTAGACACTTAATTGACTGAACCATCCAGGTGTCCCCAGCGTCTGACTCTTGATTACGGCTCAGTTTGTGATCTCCGGGTCATGGGATCCAGCCCTGTGGCAGGCTCTGTGCAGCTGGGAGTCACCTTGTGTCTCTTCCTCCACCCACCCCCCTGCTTGTGCTCTCTCTCTCTCTCAAACAAATTAAATAAATCTTTAAAAAAAAACAAACCTCGAACATTTTGAGATTGTATTATTTTCTGCTTTGTATAGCTGAGGAATGTAAGGCTCTGAGAGATTAAATGTCTGTTCAAGGTAAGATTTGCTCGTAAAATGCAGCTCTAAGAGTCAAACTCAGGTCTGTCTGACCCCAAAGCTCAGGATCTTGGTGGAAAGTAAAAGCTGTGATAATCCTCCTGACCTAAAATCCAATGGCAAATATCATTTACTTTTACAGTAATAGGCACTAAATGGTAACCTGGTATGTGTAGATGAGCTTTTCATTGCAATGAAGTATGAGAGAACTCAAGGAATATTTCAAATATCCCACTTATAAGGAAAGTAACCAGAAAAGATATTTTCCCTAATAGTGTAAATGTGGCTCTTACCTCCCACTGGAGAGCAGCATAGACACACTGGTCCTCACCCTTCTTTCAACTAAATCATTAGCCAGCCTGCAAAGTTTGCCAATGAGGGACAACACACTCTCTTTAATACTCTTTAAAAAACACAACTGTGGGATGCCTGGGTGGCTCATCAGTTAAGCACCTGCTTCTTGATTTTGGCTTAGGTGGTGATGTCAGGGTTTTGAGGTTGAGCCCCACATCATGTTCCACGCCGGGCATGGAGCCTACTTGAGATTCTTTCTCCCTCTCCCTCTGTCCGTCCCTCCCTGCCCATTACATTAAATTTTAAAAAGCACAACTGTACCCTCCTTGACAATCTAGTATCTCTAAAGTCTTTGGCTTCTCACTAAGGAAACTTGGTGCTTGGTGGTGATTTTCTTTAAAACAAGCTGAATGAAGTATCTCCAGATTATAATAAATGTAAAGTTACTGAAATTCTATGGCTTTAGAGGAAAAAAGTGGCAAGTTTCTCAAGGGACTACGTTCTAGACTAGCTGACAGAGCGGGTGGGGAAAATGTTCCTCTCTGTATGAGATGACAGAACAGACTTGAGGGAGGGAGTCAGGAGGACTTCACCCCTCTCGGCAGTGAACATTTCAGGTGACCTGCTGGGCTTGATGGCAGTCGGTCCTGAGTCAGCTTCCAATTCACTAGCTGAATTGTAAGAAGTTTGCGTTTGGTGGGGTTTCTCTTTCCTGGAGCCCTTTAGTTTTCTACAAGGTTGTGAGACAGGTGAAGTAGTCATTCTACTGATGTAACCTTTGGAACATCATAAATATAGTATTTTTTTAAAAAATAAAACAAAAATCTTCTGGCAATGCCTAACTCTGTCAAGTTATAGGCACACAGAAAACAAAGCTGAAATCCACGATATTGCCATTCGTCTCCAATCTGAGCTTTGGGTAGATGGCATCCACATTCTCACATGAAATGCAAATGCTAACCTGTCAATAGCTTCCCCCACGATCTGCTTTTTGCTCTGATGCCTCCAATGATTTCATCATAATTTAGGCAGAGTATAATATCACAATTGAAGTTCCCCGGTATGAAGCCCCTCTGTTCTACTATCAGTTTCTTTCTCAGTCTGGTTCTCTATCTCTTTTTAAAGCAGAAAATTCTTAACCATGCCATGGGAACACATAGAGAGTTATAATAGTCCCAAGTGTTGCTATAATGTTTACAGTGCCATATAACAGAAGAGTCTTACGCGGAGCAAAAATCATTCCTTATCCTAGCCCTTAGGTAAGACACCCTCCATCTCGGTAAGTCTTCCTATCCTTTGGAAGAGAGCCTCAGTAAGGAGTGCAGAATTTTTAATCTTTCCTATTCATTCTCCACTTTAATTCTTTTTCCTTTCCATTTGTTTGTGCGTTTTGCTAATGGACCTTCCTTACTCATTTTTTGTTTTTCTTAACACTTTTTTTTTCCAGTCTGGCCATTCTAAAAGCTCTCCTAAACTTCCTGGTGCCCAGAACCATGCTCCTTCCTCTCCTCTTCTTGCGCTCACCCCTCTAGGAACCCTCACCCAGTGCCTCCCTGCTGAGGCTGATGTGTGGCTTGTCTCTGCCACTGGGTGGCATTTTGAGAAAAAGTCCAGGTGGAGCAGATGGGCCATCCTAAAGCTTCTCTCCCTGCTCTGCAACTCCAAGGGACAGGACCAGGGATAGAAGTTCATAGTTAGCTAATGTTTACATTGTTCTTGGTTCCTAGTTTTTACCCCTGCCTCCCAAGGACCACCACCTCCTATCCTTACTCCCAATCTTCCAGTTTCTATCACATCAAATGTGGACCAAGCTTGGGTTGTTTGCCTGGACTCCTACTGGAACAGTGTGGTACTGGGATTGTATGAGATGCAAAAATAGCATTAACATTCAGACATGAACTAGTTTTACCGATGGGGAAGGAATGTTAGATGAAAGCAAGCTTTTCTATAATCTTTCAATACAAGCCAGTTTGAGAGAACGACAGAATTCTTGCTTCTCCAACTCAGGGCTGAGCTGGTAATTATATATTTCAGAAGAATACCACATAGAATTTAAAAAAAAATCATAAAAAACCTACCAGCATAAAAATGTGACATGACATGAAGCTCAATATAAAGTTGTTCAATGCACATACAGTAATTGCACCAATTACATTTAAAATATTTATTTGCTTACCAAAAACCCCAAGATGTAAAAGTCTAATTATAAAAAATGACACCAGTGAACGGTTTTACCCAGGCTAACCAAAAACAGAATAATGTTAATAATGCAAAGAAATGAAAAGAAACTTCAGTTTACATTTTGAATTAAAATGTCAACTAAATAAAACAGCAAATTCATCAGCCTTGTTGTTCACATACATGGCTTCAACATTTGAAGAAAATACAAAAAGCCTTTTCAGCTTTGATAATCACTTTGACTCTTTGGAATTGATGGGAGAAAAGAAACTACATCAAAACTTCCATGCGTTAAGATGGGTTAAATTAAATGAGTAATTTGAAAACACGTGATAATTTCTTAAAGCACACATGAGCCTAGTGAATGGGTACCATTCTGTGTGCCCTTGACAGAATCAACTGACAGCCTTAGGTGTCGCGCAGTCCATTTTTATTTCTGAACACTAGGTAAAGTGTAACACACAGGACAGTTCTTTTTTGGTACGTTTTACACAGTATTTCTTTCTGAGTTTTTCAGGCCTAAAATTAAAGAATTATATGCGATGAGAGTCAAGGGGAGATTTACTGAAATGACTGGCATTCTCCACTGACAGCTTGAGATTAGATTCAGAGTCCTCTGCACGAGTACACTCCGATAGCTACGAACAATTAAATACCGGCACACAGATGATCGCCATCATGTTAGTTAAAAACAACTCTGCCCACATGTAAGCTTTGACTAAAAATGAAGAAATATGAGGACACCATCGTTTGTCACAAAGAGGTAATCACGGTGTGAGAGGGCTGCTGCCCTCTCCCGAAATGGGCAGCGGTAATGTCTCATTGATACTTTGCTTTGTCACTATCTCTGGTTGGGCTACTTTATCACACTATATTAATATCAATCATATCTACATAATACAGAACTGTTAACTGATCGCAGGGATGATACTAGTGTCTGATCCTTCCAAGTTCATGGGAAAAAGGGTCACTACAGAGTCACAGTGATGTTCAAATACAGAAATGTTTCTGAGTCATACCAGAAAGGTTAAAGGTTACTTGTAAATAGAAGGGTATTTAATTTTTTTCTGAGAAAAATATAGACAATTTCTACAATTTTTAAAATTCTGAAATTCCTTTGGAACTATTTTACTCCTTTTTATGGGTAACAAATAGGAATGAGGGTGGCTTTCTGAAAGTTTTAAAAACACTTTTGCAAGTTAGTTATTACTTCCTTTAGCTGGAAAGCTCTCTCTTCTTGTCTCTACCATCCAGCTCCTCCCCATCTTTTAAGAACTAATTCAAACTCTTTTTGCTCCACCAAGCCCACCCTCACTTTTTCAGCCTGTAACATTACTCCTCATTACTCATTTTGAACAGTTTCAAACTTGTCCATTCCTTATATTAGTACATTATTCTATATCTTCCCGTGTATTAATTTGTTAACTCCTTTATAATGTGCCTTTGACTTTCCAGTAAAATGAGTCATTTGAGCTCCCTTGCTTCCTTCCCTCTCCATGCCTTTATGCAGTGCCCCAAAATCTGCTTGACTGAAGGAAATATCTGTTTTTCACTAGTGTTTCATAAGGAATATTAAATAGCCTAAATCTTGATTAAATAGAAGAGCCACCTTCAAAATACTCTTGGGAAATAATTTAACTGGAAGTTCTTTGAAAACTAAACAAAAATAAGGTAAGGAAGACAAGTTGTCGACTGATACATTAATAGTCATTTATATCCCTAGGGTTCTCCATGTGTTTTCTGCCAATCTGTCTCCCCTGCCCATTTTACTGTCAGGCCTTTCAGAGGAAGAGTTAGGTGTTCCTATCATATGACCCAGTAGGCTTACAACTATGCCCTGAACACAGCAGACACGCAACATGAGCATTTGCTTGAGAGTCATCCATGGGTAATTGTATGTTCTGTGTTTGTTCGGACAAAGAAAAATTAACTCTTTCATGCACTGGATGAAATCCTTCACAAACCTTCCCTGAGCCTCAGTGCAGCTGGGTCCCAGAGTGTCATCTCCTTTTATGTTCTAAGAAAGCTGGGACCCGAGGGCACCCTCTCCCACTGCCCCCGCTGCCTAACCCCCACACAATCCTCCACCGGAGTAGTTCAGACACATTCGTCAGGCTTGCCAACACCCGATCAGGGCACACCTCATTTCATGAACAAGAGAATTTGTGTACAGAGAAGGTCAGAGACTTCTCCCAGAGTCAAACACATAATCACAGACTCACAATGCAGGGAAACGGAAGGATTGCTTCTTGACGACCAGTCTTCTTTTCAAATACCTAGCTCACATTCATTCCCTAAATTATAATAAAGGCATATGAAAGACCTGTACCCTTTTCAGTCCCAAGAAATCGTGGAAAGCAGGAGGACACTCAGTTTAGACTCAACACAGCTGCCTGATGCCACCAGTGCCACTAGGAAGCACTTAAGACAATTCAAAGGGCACTTGATTCCTTTCTACCAGATGAGTCTCTCTTTCCTCTAAAGTCTTATTTTCTCTCTGTCCATTCTTTGCTGAGCCTTTAAGTTCATTCTCATCTGTTCCCTGGGGCCTACGCCACCTATAGCATTATTCAGGCTGGCACTCCAGATGATTTTTACCCAACAAAGTAAAAATATCTTCCCTTAGATTTCCCATTAATTATTTTTGTATAGGAGGCAGAAAAAAAAAGAAGAAAAAAATGCAAATAGTGTATCATTACCCTTACACTGTATCTTTATGATCAAACAACAAAAGCCTTTAAGAATAGTAGCCCTGAGAAGTTAGTCTTTTGCCCAAATCTCAGGGTATTAGATGGCAAGGTGGGTGAGGATAGTTCAGTAGATGCATAGCTAATATTAGTAACAAGGATGAGATTTCTAAAGTCCTGATTCACGTCTAGGATCAGATGAAATATAAGATTACAAAAATTCAGAACAATGGAACTTGACCCTATAACATGAACAACAAATGAAAGATGTATGTGTGTAAGCCTAGTTCATGTCTGGGGTTGTTTTTGCAAGACTAGGGCTAGGCTATCATCTCAACTGGGAAAACTGTTCATTCCAACACATGGTAAGTCGTGTTCCCTCCAGTAAGGCACCAGGCTGAATGGGCTCATGAGACCACCTTCCTTGTAATTTTTTGAGAGAAGCCTAAAAAAGATCAACATTAGAAAAAGAAGACAGGCAGGCAATAATGACCCATGTTAGAAGCTAGAAAAATTAGAAATGATGATAGAGAAATAACTCCGGCTTTATTCTTGAACGTAATCTTACTGAGGGCAAAGCTGCCATTTATATTATATATATATATACATATATATAACATTATATAGCTGGTATTTATATTTTTATACCACTGCTTGAAAGATCCTTTAGGTTGAGAGGATAAGGTGTGAGATGAAGGAGGCAACTGAAATTTACAAAAATCAGTATCAGTGTGTCTGTAGATCAAAAGGAATATACCCACCTAATCCATAACATAAAAAAGAAGGAGGGAGACACCATTGCATGAAGCAAGGAGCCTTGGTCACTCTATGACAGGTCTATACAGTACAGAATAGGCTCATGGGATTCATTACTCCAGGAAATGGAATTAGCTGGACATCTCTGGAAGTTCAAGAAGGCTTTGGGAAAATTCATGGCTGACAGGTTAACATTGGGATGTTAAAGAAAGCTTGTAAATGCAGTTGACCTTGGACCAACATGGGTTTGAACTATAAGGTCCACTTGTACACGGATTTTTTTCAATAAATATAGTACTAAGTGTTTCTCTTCCTTAGGATCTTCTTAATAAGGTTTTCTTTTCTCTAGCTTACTTTATTATAAGAATACAGTTTATAATATGTATAACATACAAAATACGTGTTACTTGGAAGTTGACATTATTTCTAAGGCTTTTGGTCAACAGTAGGCTACAGGTAGTTAAATTTTTTTGGATAGTTAGAAGTTATATGGGGAATCTCAACCACACAAGGGTTGAGGCCATAACCTCAGCATTGTTCAAGCCTTAAATATATCTCTAATCTTTCCAATATTAACATCACAGGAGCAAACTATGCTTTCCACATAGTACTGGGTGATTCCTCCAAGGGAAAGGAAAAAACCCTGAGTTGAATAATGGCATTATTATTAGCAGTAATAGCAGCAGCAGCAACTAGTTTTTACCAAGATTCAGGCACTGTGTGCTGTGTTTTATTTATATTATTAAGTCCTTTAATTCTTCCTCACTTCTAGGAGAATGGTTTCTCCACTGTATGTAAGAGGAAACTGAGATCTACAGAGGTCAGATAATTTGCCCAAGTCAGAGCAAGTGAATGGCAAAGGCAGGACAGTAAACCAGGCAACATAACTCCCAAGCTCAGGCTCTTCAATTATGTGTATTGACATTTTTCAGAGGAATTCAGACTCTGAAACACTCAAAACAAAATTCTACACAAAAGGGGAATGAAATCATAGAAGATATTTCTTTGTATTATGTTGTTACAAAAGGTGTTTTAAAACTATTAAGAACCACTGATCATTTCACTTATGATGGCTCTAAAGTACTATTTCTATTCCATTTTACCAAAAGTCATATTATTGATAGTCATATAGTCATATTGTCTGTTTGATGACACATCAATAGTAAAATGACTTTTATATTGTCTATTGCTTAATGTGAATATTCAAAAACTAGGTATTTAGTGGAGGGATGTGTGTTCCACAAGGAAAGCTCAGTTCTCAAATGGGAGGGAAATGGGTGCTCACTGTGTACTTGGTAGAAGCCTCCCCCAGGGCAAAAAGTGAAGACGGCTGTAAAATCACATGCTATCCCTTGGTCAACCATGTTGAGGTTATATAGCTTGCTTGGTTGTACAGGCTACCCCCTGGTAGCTGTTCAAACAATCCAAAACACGAATCAATCCTAAATATTTACAAATGCATTATAAGCTTTTAAGTTACCCTAGTGTCCTTAGAAAATTCATAAAATTAACTTCTATTTCCAGAGAACCCAAGCAGCTTCTATTAAATGAGGTGCCCTCAGAAACAGATTGAACAGAGCAAAATAGCCCAGAACTAAAATATCTCCATGGACAGTCCTTAAAATGAGTAATCTTCATTTTGGTAATGGGCTGATTGACCACAAATGAAAAAACAAAATTTAACATTCGTGTGACCTGTCACATTAGGATTAATCTAACAGGGTGGAGCTGAACACGGGGCTTTAGGATATCATCAATATCCAAAATACCCAACCACGGAAGGATAGGAGCTGGTGCTGAAAGTTATTGTAACGACATGTATGTCATCTGTAAACCATACCGCTGCTACGGCTACACTTGTATCATGCTCTCTGTGTACCAGGCATTATGCCAAGTCCTTTTATATTTATCAAGTCATTTACTATAACCCATTAACAACATTATGAAGTAGGTATCTTACTAGTGCCGTTTTATGGATGACAAAACTGTAACGCGGACATTACGGAATTTGCCCATTTGCCCAACTAGGAAGTGGCAGAATTGCAATTTAAACCCACGCAGCCTAGGTCCAGCATCTGTGCTCTCAACCACTGAGTAAACTGTCCACAAGAACTGAAATAAACCCCCCCTGGAAAGTCTGAAAGATGGTATCTAGTTATATCTATGACCTTGATAAAAACACACTCAAAGTTCAAATGAATATGATAAACTAAGAGCTCATCCACCCACCTAGTCATTTCAGTCAAATATCCTGAATTGAATTAGCTCTGCTAATATGCCCAGTCCACCCAGTTTTGATTAGAATGTTTCATAAATGTCAAAGAACCAGGGGACACCTGGGTGGCTCAGTCAGTTTGGTGACCGACTCTTAGTTTCAGCTCAGGTCATGATCTCAGGGTCCTGGGATTGAGTCCCACATCAGGCTCCGAGCTCAGCAGGGAGTCTGTTCCTCCCTCTCCCTCTGCCCTGCCCCCACTTGTGCTCGCTTGCTCTCTCTGTCTCTCAATCACTCTCAAATAAATAAAACCTTTAAAAAATATATCAAAGAACCAGTCATGGTTTATTTTATTGTATCCTGTTTTCTTCATGTCAAAAAGCCAAAGGAAATAAATATAATTCAGGATATAATGAAAAGTTCAGACCTGCTGTGGAATAAATAATTTGGGAAGCTAACTTGGCAGTTCAGACAACCCCAGAGATAATCTCCACCACTTGAGGGCTTGGTCTTGTCAGTGACTACAAAGGTGTTCCTCCTATCATTCTGCCTGCTGAGAAAGCAAACCTGGCTATCCAAGGTTTCTGCCGCCACCATGGCAGGCAAAGGCCAGGGAATGGCAGAGGCCATTAGTCACCTGGTACTGGAAAGAGTGGAACATGTCTCTTGCTTGTGAGCTTCCCTTGTGGACCAAGCAATGGTCCTCATGGGAAGACCTACACCGTTTAGAAACACGGCATCAGGGTGCTAAGATACCGTGCGATTTTTTTATAAAAGAAAAAAAAAGTCACAATACAGTGCATCCTACAATTTTATTTTATTTTATTTTCCTGTTCAGAGGCCTTGGCTCCATTGGAAGATAACAGATTCTATCTATGAAGAATTAGAAGAAACACAGTGTTTTGCTTTGGATTCTCATCAGGAAAGCTTTCATATGAAGCAGATGGCAGGGTTTTAGACTTCTCAGTAATTTCTCATGACACACTGAAGTAACTTGGCTTTCTTTCCTCCTGTCCTTAACCTCTAATAACAACGGCAATGGAAAAAAAGGGAATCTTTGAGATTTCATTGGGGGGGGCGGGGTCGGAGGAGAGTTCTGTGTATTCTCCTCAAATCTTGGGGAAAAAATACCCTATTTCAAATAGAAATCGAACAATATTGACTGAGAGCTTAACTTTCACAACACTGCCCTGAATGCTGAAGGAAATAGGCGAGAAATATCTGTCAAACACTCTGTTGTTCTCATTTAGGAGATGGAACCATAGGTGAAACAAAATTATGTACAGTTTCATATACAAACACAGAAATACATACATAAACTTAAGAACACGTTAAGGCGGTGGCTTCTCAAATACAAAGGAAACTGTAAATAAATGGGAGACGTATTATTTTAAGTAACCACTGACATTCTGGCTTTAGGATTACTCATAATTTTTATTAGTGACTATCAGTTATTAATTTTATTAGTTACTAATTTAATAATTACTAATAATCCTAATTACTGCAGTCAAACCCGAAGGAGGAAGAGGACGACCTTTTGCAACACACCACCTTAAAGAGGTCAATGGTCAGCTCAGAATAAAGATTTAAAACAGCTTGTGTGTATTTTAAAAACAGAGAAGGGCGATTTGCTATTTTAGGCTGACATTAACGTGGCGGAAGGGATGGAGTAGAGAAAAGACTGGTTTCCTAATAAAAATGGAGATCTCAATGATTTCTTTTAAACTGAGCTAACATTAAAAAGATCCTGATTTTTAAAAAATGGATAACAAAAAACCAAAAACCATTCAGTGAAAAAAAATTCTTCTGACAGACTAATAAGGACTCTAATATGATAATCTGGTGTTTATCTGCACTTTGCTTGTGCGATTGAAGTTTTCTCTGCTATTATGCAAGTACTGTAAAATGAAGACTACCCCACTGCCTCCTGAAGAAAAGTATTACTACCGAAATGACTGAAGCAAACACATTCTGAACTAACAAAGTATTTTGAAATAATTTGAGCTGAAAAATGAATGACAGCTAAATGAGTGCCATTAACCATGCCACAGGTGCCCCTGGCTATGGCCCATTTCTTTAGCGAACACCCACCAGTCCCAGGACAGCTTCATCAGCGCTGTGTCAAATACTTCAGGAACTCGGTTCTCCCCTCTTGCCTGCCACAATGCCTTCCAGCTGGGAGTTCTCCTCTACCTACTGCCAGGTGATCTCACGACAGGGAATGCTCTCGGCTTCCATTTCTAGAGAGATGTGATGTTACCGCAGGGGGTGGAGAGGTTAGGTAAAATGGAGCGAAAGGTAGATGCGTCGGCAAGAAACAAAATCAAAGCTAGAGAAAGTCGGGAAAGGTAAATGGGACGTTCTCCTACCTAAAAGTAAGTTTTCCAGATGTGGTTTTCCAATTTGTAAAAGAAGTTGCTGTATCATTGCTCTTAAGCTGCATAGGAAGTATATACGGAAGGATATGGTCCATACATTCTCACATAACTTAGGAAGCACTCCTTCTTTTGTTATGTGAAATAGTATCTTTTGAAACTATGGAAAGAATTGCTGCAAACTCAGGAATAAGTAATAGAAGTGTTTCAACCAGTGGATAAGTTTGGGGCACAGTGACTCCTCCCAAACCCTTCTTCTTTCAGCCGCCATGGCCACTTGGGACCTGTTCTCAGTTCCATGCAGGCAGCCCTCTGTGGTATCCCAGAGACTCTGCTGAGCCAAAGCCACCCCTCAGACATTCAGGTTTTCCTTGGGGCTGGTTCTTGCCTCCCATCTCCAAGCTCTTGAAGACCTGCTGGGTCCTAACTCTGGTAATTCTGTCTTCCTAGTTTGGAAGAACCTAGTCCTAATCCTGGTAACTCTGTCTTCTTGGTTGCTTCCTTCTCAAATATTTACTCGGCCCGATGTCTTTAGCTTCTCTGACTCTGGCTTGCCTACTAGCCTGTACCACTGATTTCTAGGACCTTCAATACTACCCGATTTTGCTTCCATGGACCAACTCCTTGTTTAGTATGCCCAGTCTTTATTTTTCCATTTTTGGACACAACACAGGTGAATCAAAAAGTAATTTACTGCAGCTTAAAATGTAAAATGTAAAGTGAAGGCTTGCAGGTAGCAAAGCCAGTTTCACTGCAGGGAATGCCAGCTCTGCATTACAGACTCCACTGCTTTAAGTTACTTGGCCAGTCTGGTGTATTACATCTTGACAATGCAACAAATAACCACTCTCGGTTAGATTTCTAACCTCTTCTAAGGCGCAGCCCCAGCTATATAATCCTGGGACTGGAAGGACTATTAGTCCAGCCTCTCCTCTGCTTTAAAAAACTAGAATAAAAGTCATGTTCAAAATCTTTACAAAACAGAATTCTGATCAATTTCAATTCCTATGTAAGCATCGTCAAAGATTTCCATTGCCTACTGGTCTACAAAGTGAGGTTATGAACCTAGAATGGGAAAGACAAAGCATGGAATGCAGGAAAAGAATACTAGAATGTCTATTTGCAGTTACAGTATCCCACGTACATTTCCTTTTTTGTATATTTTACATAAACTATATATATCAACACAGTAGTACATATGTGTAGTTTATTAATAAATGTACATGTGTATATTGGGGTAAATATGCAGAAATCTCTTACAGATAGGAAGTGCAATAAAAATGTTTGGAGGACAGTTGCCTTCAGGACAATGACTAACACCTTAGAGCAGCAATTAAAGCAGCTCACAATCTGTCTTCAACCTGCCATTCCTGCCACCTCACTCACAAGTATTACCCCCACCTGGGCACGCTATGCTCCACTCATACTGAATTGTGAGACTGTAAACTCTTGAAGGCAGGAATCATGAACATCTAACTCACCCTTTGGATGCCCAACCCTTAGCACATTGCCGGCACCTAACAGACACTAAAGATGTATTTATTAAATAAATGATTACTTAGTTAAACTAGCTTTATATGCACATTGTGCTATTTTATCTCTCTGAACCTTTCCACTATTGTTCTCTCTGTTCAGAATAATCCTTTCTGCTCACCCTTAACCTGGGTAACACCTTTGAAACCAGGATGCATTTCTTCATCAATATCTCTGCCCCTACCATGCAGCCACTTATGTCTTTATTTAGTCTCCCCTATACCTTTCTAATTGTTTATACCACATGTTTGTCTCCTCTGTACCCTCAGATCCTGGCATGGTACCTAGCAGACTGAGGGTGCTCCATAAATCATTATAAGAAGGTGCATTAGTGAATTTCTAAGCAACTAATTCTTTTATCTTTGAAAGATACAGATGTTCCTTTTTAATCTTTAAAAGGCATTAGAATGCTTCTGCTTCTAGTGAGGACTGAAACCGAGGACCAAACTTGACCCCCAACTATAAAGAACAGGACTAAATATACGAAACCATTGCTTTCAGCTACTGGACAACAGTCAGCACAGGACTGTGATGTGCAGGAGAAGGGAAACAAATGATGTGAGCCTTAAGATCATTGCAGGCAGAAGACGGATGATTTGCTGTATTGAGGAACTAGAGATAGAATTAGGGAAGGTAGAGATAACTGGAATTTACAGAATACCAGGGAGGAGGGAGCCATGTACAAGTAGAGCTTCAGAAATGTGTATAGACTCTTCCTTGAGTCTTTGCCTGAGCATTAAGTTCTGCTTCTATAGAGTAACTCCAGGAAGCTGGGCAAAGAATGGCAGGCTGGAAGATGTTCCAGTTTCATCTAGCCATACTGGAAGGATATCATTACATACCGGAGGTATTCAGTGAAGATTCCAAAAGGATCCCCAAAGATCCCCTTAGTTGTAGGGCTAAACTAGCCAGAAAGTAAAGGTCACTCTAGACATACCCCAATAAAGCTTAAAAACAAAACAAAAATCTGACTTCGAAGAATCCAGTTGATCCGTAAGCAGCCTGACTGACTACCAAGAGAGGATAAAATTCAGACCTTAAACAATGTAATGTTCACATCCTGCATACTGAAAAACTTACTAGACTTGCAGAGAAGAAAAAATGTGATCAAAAAGAGAAGAAAATTTGCCGATAGAAACAGACTCAGAAATGACAAAACGATGGATTTAGTAGAACAAGGAGTCATAAAAAGATGTTACAAACATTATATACGAAGTAGTATATAGTAGCACTCCCTTTTCCATGTGGGATACATTTCAAGGCCCTCAGGGGATACCTGACACTGGGGCATAGTACCAAACCTTACATATGCTATGTTTTTTTCTACATATATACATACATACTTATGATAGAGTTTAACTTATAAAACAGGCACAGTAAGAGATTAACAACAACAATAATAAAATGGAACAATTATAACAATATACTGTAATAAAAGTTTTATGAATGTGGCCTCTCAAAATATCTTATTATACTGTACTCATCCTTCTTATTATGATATGAAATGATAAAATGCCTATGTGATGAGATGAAGTGAGGTGAATGATGGATGGTGTGACATAGCGTTAGGCTACTATTGACCTTCTACATCAGAAGGAGGATTGTCTGTTACCAGGCTGTGGTTGACTGGAGGTAACTAAAACCATGGAAAGTGAAACCACAAATCAGGCGGGGACTACTGTAACACTATTTGAAGTATGTATACTTCAAATATATTTATACTATTTGAAACTTTAATTACAAAGTTTAAACCTTGGAGCAACCATTAACTTTAAACAGAAATATAGTAACTAAGCCAATAGTAGAGAAAAATGGAATGCTAAAAAATAATTAACACAAAAGAAGACAAGAAAGAAGAAGAAAAAGAAACAAAGAACAAATGGGACAAATAGAAAACCAAACGGTAATATATTAAATTGAAGCACAACTATATCAACAATTAAATTCAGTGCAATTAAAAGCAAAGTTTGTCAGTGGGCTCAAAATCCAAGATTCAACTATATGGTTTCCACAAGAAATGTTCCCAAAATATGAAGAGATAGGTTAAACATAAATGGTTCAAAAAAGATATATCATGCAAACACTAATCATAAGAAACCTAGAGTAGCTACATTAATATCAGACAAAATAGACCCCATACAAAGAATTTTACCAAGGATAAAGAGGGAGATTTCATAAAGAGAAAGAGATCAATTCATCAAAAGACATAACAATAATTAATATGTATGCAACAAATTCAAGAGCTTCAAAAGACATGAGGTAAAAACTGACAGAAAAGGAAAGAAAAATAGACAAATACATAATTGTAAAAGGAGATTTTATCACTCCTCTCTCAGTAATTGATAGAACAAGTAGGCAGAATATTAGTAAGGACAGAGAAGATAAGAGTAATACGATCAACAATTTAACTGACGTATATAGAATAATATATCAAACAATGACAGAATACATATTTTTTTCAAGTGCATAAGGAACATTCATCAAGTGAAAACATATGAAGGGCCATAACACAAGTCTCCATGAATTTAAGATTGAAATTATCCAGAATCTATTCTCTGACCAAACTAAAATTAAGTTATAAATCAGTAACATAAAGATGTCTTAAAAATCTCCAAATACTTGGAAGTTAAGCAACACACTTCCAAATAATCCATAGATCAAAGAATAAATCACAAGGAAAATTTTAAATATTTTGAACTAGCATTATTCTAAATAATAATTAAAATATATCAAAATCTGTTGGGTGCGTAGTGCTTAGGAAGGGAAATTTGCAGCTTTGAATGCTTACATTAGGAAAAAAAAAAGGTTTAAAATCAATGATTTTAACTTTCACATTTGGAAGTTAGAAAAAGAAGAGCATATTAAAACCAAAATAATTAGAAATAAGGAGGTAGGAAATATAAAAAGGAGAAAGCAGTGAAATAGAAAAGGAACAAACAATAGAGAAAAATCAATGAAATTAAAAGCAAGTTCTTTGAAAAGATCAATAAAGTTGATAAGCCTCTAAGCAGACAGCTCAAGAAAAAAAAAGATGTGAAACACAAATGTTTGGAATGAAATAGGGGACATTGCCACTGATCCTATGAACATTCAAAGGACAATAAGGGGATATTATAAGTAAGTTTATCTGAATAAATTAGTAAAATTACATGAAATATACAAATTCCTCAAAAGACACAAATTGTCCAAACTGACACAATTTCTCAACAAACCAGAAACAGAAAGACTCTTCCTCATTTTAATAAAGGGCATCTACAAAAAACCCTACACCTAGCACCAAAATTAATGGTAAGAGACTAAAGGCTTTCCCCCAAAATCAGAAACAAGAGAATAATATCCACTCTCAACCCTTCTACTCAGGGTTGGACTAGAGGGCCTGTTTCCAGGTTATATAAAGAACTCTTGCAATTTAATAAAAAGAAGGCATAAAATTCAATTAAAAACTGCACACAAAAAAATTAAATGGAATCTTCGCACTTCACAAAAGAAGACATATAAACAGTCAAGAATCACATGAAGAGATATGCAACATCAGTAATCATCAGGGAAATACAAATTTAAAATCATAATAAGGTAACATTATATAGTTGCCATAATGGCTAAAATTAAAAAGACTGACCATACCAAGTGTTGGTGAACTTATACACTACCCAGGATAATGTAAAAGGATAAAACTACTCTGGGAAAGTTTGGCAGTTCTGAACAAGTTCAGTATACACCATACATACCTATGAGCCAGCCACCTGCCTACTATGTATTTATTCAAGAATAATGACAACATATGCCCATCAAGGATCCTGCCACAAACATGTCTAATTAGCTTCATTCACAATAGCCCGGAACTAGAAGCAATACAACTGTTTATCAACAGGGGAATGGATGAAAAATTGGGGTAACACTCTCACACAATGGAATTACTATTCCAAAATAAAGAAGATGAATTATTGATACACAACAGTGTGGATGAATCTCAAAAAGCAAAACAAAACAAAAAACCCAAACCAAACAAAAACAAAAACAAAACCAATGATTTGAGGGGAAAAGATACCCACAAAAGATTACATACTATATAATTCCATTTATAGAATTCTAGAATAGGCTAAACTAATCCACAGTTAACATTACATAAATTTATAATGGGCTGGGCCTGGGACTGGGAATTGAACATAAAAGGACATGAGGGAACTGTTCGGAGTGATAGAAACATTTTATAACTTGACTGGAGAAGTGGTTACACGTGTATACATGTGTTAAAACTCATGTAAATGTACATTTAAAATGGGTAGATTCGTTATATGTAAATTATACATTTAGAAAGTTGATTTTAGGAGTTAAAAAAAGGGGGTGCCTGGGTGGCTCAGTCAGTTAAGATCTGCCTTTGGCTCGGGTCATGATCCCAGGTTTCTGGGATCCAGCCTTGCATCGGGCTCCCTGCTCAGTGGGAGTTGCTTTTCCCCACTGCCACCTCCCTCTTCCCCACTCATGCTCTCTCTTGCTATCTCTTTCTCTAATAAATAAATAAAATCTTTCAAAAAATAAAAGTTTAAAAACTTACATAAGTTGCAAAACTTGCACAAACTTACATAAATAAGTGGAAGTTTTCCTTGCAATCTATTATACTATGAGGAATGAGAAAACAAGCCCATTTTGAAATCAAAATGAGTAACTTTGTAATTTATCTTGGATTATTCCTTATCCTCACCTTTACCTTTGTCTGCCTGGAGACTGTAGACTCTGTTAGAGAATGATTCATATAAATAACCCCCCCCATCCACTCTATTGTTCAAGCCTGTAACTTAGCAGTCCTAACTTGATGCTTATCTTTCTTTCAATACCATCCCCCAACAATCAATCCATCACCATGTCCTGATTTCAATTTCCAAATTACATCTTGAATTCATCTATTTCACACCATGACTACTGCCATGACCACGATCCAAACGACTATTATTTCTCAATTAGAATAATGCGAGAATCTTTTATCAACCTTTCCCCATTCAATTCCTGCCCTTCTAACAATCTCTTCTCCATGAAGCAAAAAGAGCAATCTTCACAAGATACAAATTAGATCATGCTTTTCCTCTGGTTAAAACTCTCCAATAGCCTCCCATTGCACTTTACTTCTCAAGCTTTATATTTCAGCTCAAATGTCACCTCCTCCGAGAGGCCTTCCCAGACCACCCACCACTCATTTCCTTATGCTACTTACAACTATCAAGAACACAGGAGAGTTTGGAAAAGTCACAGTAACAATAACTACTACATATATTGTGATCTCTTATGTGCCAGGCTCTGTTCTTAGAACTTTATGTCTATTAAATCACTTAATCCTCTTTGCAATCCTAAAGGCAAGAACTATCAATTTTCACTTTACAGATGAAGAAACAAAGGAAGTACAGAGGAAATGAATAACTCTAGGACACAGAGCCAAGAAAGGGAGAGTCTGAATTCTCAACTAGGCAGTCTGGCTTCAGAGTCCATGGTCTTAAATATTAACTTGGTTGGAGGAAGGAACCTTCCTTTTGAGATGGGGGTAGGAACTAAGGATGAACAAAGATACATTTAAATGAGGACAAAGCCAGATAATTTGAATGACTACTGTCCTTTCTTAGGGAACTAAAAAAAACCCAAGTCATCTATTGTGTCTGATGAACTGGCTAGAGGTAAGGTTGGGGAATGGAGAAAAGAACTGTGGATTTGAAATAGCTCCTGCAGGGAATGGGCAAAATGACCACCAGGTGGTACCAAGGCGCCACCTGAGGCTGAAAATCACACATGTGTAATGGTGCCACCAACAGTTATGCATTTTTCCTCAGCAGGATTTAGCAGTACAGGAGCAGAGAAAAACAACTGTTAGCTTTATATGTCGTCGGTGATATGAGTAAGCATAAAAGAGGGCCAAGGGATGAAAGTTTTGAAGGTACAGATGACAGTGCTATTGAAATACTCAACCTGGCTGGGTAGGAGGAACAGGAGTCAAAAATCAGCATGGAACACAATGGAAGGGGCACCCGGCTTGCTCAGCTGGAAGAGTGTACGACTCTTGGTCTTGGGATTGTGAGTTTGAGCCTCACATTGGGTGTATATATACTTGTATCCATAATCTTGGACTTGCTTTGAAATATTGCTTTGAAATAATACAAATATTGCTTTGAAATATTGCTTTGAAATAATACAAGAGAAGGGATGAATGGAAGTTTTGTTGGGTAAGATCGACCAGGGATTGTTTCCTGTCGGGACTGGGTGATGATTATGAGGGGTTCTGGCCAAACACGGCCATCTTAAAAAGGAGATAGGAGAATCCATTTGAAAACATGATCTGATTTTGAAAGATTTATTTCCCACACATCATAACTGCTTTCCAGAGCAATGTATAAAGATGAAACCATAGGGTCAGATTTCCAAATCCAGAATTCAGCACATACACCAAAGATCCCCTGTTTGTAAACTAAGGTCTGCAAAAAGGACTTAACCACTGAAGACTGCCAAGGTGTTAGCTACAAAATTTTAATTCTATCTCAGGAAAAGAGTACTCTCTAGTAGCTGGAAAAAATTTGTACATGTAAAACACTTTCATTTGCACCCCCTTTGAGGGGTCAGTAATTACTAAGCAATAGCATCAGAATGCATCTGTAGAAACTATAGAACTTCACTATGAAACAAGAATTATAAAAAATAAATACGCATAAAAATACACACACGTGTCTGCAGCTGCAGATGTATACACCTACACAAATATAATTAGCTAACATCAATCTTACTTATAAAAATGTAAGAGTTAGGCACAAGAAATTGCAAATTATCATAAATGAGTTATACATCTTGTAACTCTGCCAAATATCAAAAACTTGAAGGGGAAACCTCAATGATCTACATAATGTAGACATACGCCTCAGAACAGTTTACTGATGGTAGTAGATGTTTAGACTGTTCAGTAATCTTTAAGTACAAATGCAGACTTGAGTTATGGTATTTTCAGCACCTCAGACAAGTACCCTGTATAACATTTTCAAGGTCAAAACTGAAGCTTCTCAAAGATATCCTGTTTCCATCATGTAAGACAAGATCAATTGCATTGGTATTACAGTCGTGTTTCCATGCGTGTGTTTACATCCCTTCCACTCAAAGCTGCCTCAGTCCTTTTGGATAAAAGGTCATGGAGTGAGAACAACAACGGTGTCCTTCCTAATCCCCATGGTTCCCAAACTATCACAAGAAGTAAGTAGATCTGAATTTACTAGTAGTCTAGGAGAGAAGGAGGATGTCAAAAAGGCTCTTTAACTTTATCGCAAATGAAGTGATCAATAACTACATGAAACATTGTCGTCAATTATATATGAAACAGAACAAAAGGTAGTTGTACAAAATAACTGCTTAGAGAAGCAAAAATAAAATAAAATAAAAAAGTAGGTAGAAGCACCGAGAGCCTTACTGCTGAACTCTGCAGAAGGCGCCTTCAAATAAATATTTCAAGCCTTCATATGAATATTTTAAGCATGACAACTACACATAAACACACAGCCAAAGTGCTCAAATCCACTCAAGAAAGACTATTAAGTCATCAAGTTGCTCCTGACAGGATCCACTGAATATGGCAACAGTGAGAAGTCAGGAGACAGTTGGAATCATTTCAAGACTGCTAATTTAACTTGTCTTAAAACCAACCAATGCTCAACGTGTCATCATCAATGTCATCTCATCGCAGTCTGAAAAGCCTTCGACCTAAAGCAAAAAGGTCCCCAAGTGCCACCCTTCTTGTCTACTGGTTGAAAATCTAATTGGTTCTGCTGACAGGCTTGGGAATTGGTAGGAAGGCTGTTCAGTTAATCTCCAAGGGCCAGCAAAGAGCTCAGTATCCATCTCTGAGCTTTGCTCCCTGGCTGTCGTAAAATGACTCTGATGGCAGTGCGAGCTCTTATGCTTCAGCTGTCTTCTGACTTCTGTTAAGTCAAATTCAATAAAGTTTGTCACTCAATAATCTGAGAGCTACCCAACAAAACCTCTTTGATCAATAACAGCTTGCCTGCTTGCACTTGGGAAGGTGACCTATTAAAGATTAAAAACACACCTGCTGCTTGAAGCAGAGAACATCTTTTTACTTTTAAATGAAAATTCAGCCATTAAAAGCAGTTTAACTATTAAAAGTGTATACAAAGCATTGCACAGGAGACACAGGAGGGGGATAAAAAGAACAGCTCTGATATGATACTTTCTTCTGAATAAAGAAAAGTTTGTCCCTTGCATGCTTCTGCAGTAGTTGGTTCTTATATAAGCCCCCTTTATCCCAGTTTCGCATTTCAGGATCACATGTTATTTATGTCTTGCCTGTGTACAGACAAAGATTGGTACGTAGCATTAATTCAGTCCTCAATCAAAACAAAGTTATCTCTTGTCCTGTGTCATCTACCTTTCTGCAAAAAAAAAAAAAAAAAAAAAAAAAAAAAATCAGGTGCTCATTCTGGGAAAGTGCATTGTATTCTTGAAAGTCACAATGTTCTTTTTACTTAACTGGTTTTCCTCATCCACCCACATACCTTAGGTGAAGCCTTGATGAGGAAGAACTCCAGGTGACTTCAAAATTAAGAGAGATAGTTCAGTGAGCCCAGGGAGCAATATAAATCATGGGGAAAAAGACAGAAACATGTATATCTACATCCCAGACTCAAGACTACCATCTACATGATTAAAAACTATTTAAGAATTTTAAAAAAATAATTTCATAAAAAACTTTATAAAGAACAAAAGAATTCAAAATTTAATCAAGGTATTTTGTTTTGTTTTAAGAAAGAGAAAATCCTATAACTCTCTTTTACTTGTTTCCAAGAGCAGAGAACTGCATAGCGTGGGCCTTTCCTCTTACCTAAGGAGCGTATGTTTAGGACACATTCTGCTTGCAACCCAACAATAATAATTGAGGTGCATTACCATATTACAAAGAACATTATATAAATAGAATAAGATAAAAAACTTCTGTAGAGACACAATTATTGTTCAATATTAATAAGAGGTTCTGCTAGAATGTGACTCTGAGTTTCCTGATTTTCAGCTGCTTTCCCCATGTAGTGTGTAGTAGGGTGAATTTTCCTGTAAGATGAATGTGTCCATCTCTGAATGTATGTGTTTCAGTCTCTTGTGTGGGTATTTTTCATAAAGTTTAAACATGTTTATTCTGTAAGGCATTAATTTTCTCCCATGACATTCACAGTACTATCACATAGGACATATGTGACAGGGAGATATGGATTACATCTCCAACAGCCCCTAATAATTTCCTCATAGTCTCTTTGAACTCTGCAGGTTTTTCCTGATCTGAATTAATCACTTCTCCCCTTCGTTGGCTATTATCTCCTTAGTTTTATGCTTCTGGTTTTCCAGTTTCTATTTGAAATGTCTTCATCAAAGCAGCTGCATACAGAAACATGAGTTCATTTCTGCTTTCTTATGTTTTCTCCTGATTTGTGTGATATGCATAGATCAAGGTTTTTAACTCCTGTATGTAGCAACACGTAAAGTCCAGAAAGGCCAGCCTAATCTAATTAAGGTTTTCTAACTAAAATAAGATAATTCTTCATGTCAGTTGAACCCTGGGATGAGGTGACTCATTTCTGAGGATATCTTAGTTTGCTCAAATGTATAGTTATAATGAGGTTGAGCTGAGGACAAGAAACATTACTGCTTGTGATCAAGAAATGATCACCTTTTCTGGCGAATCAAAAAAAAAATACTGTTAAAGGTTGTTCTATTAGTATACATATGTCTTGTGATTGAAAAGCTTTCAAGTCATCTGAATCAAATGCCAATGATAAAAAAAAAGTGAGTCACAGAATATGAGAATTAGAGTCAACAAAGGAACAAGCAGTCACCAGAGCTCTTCTTCCAACAATTGCTTGGCAGATAAATGTTAATTTTTTTTTACAGTCTCAAGTCGGTCAGTATGAGACTAGGCATCTCAGGGTAGGTTTGTAAAAATAAATCACAGTCCTTTAAGATTCCAACAAGAACTGAAGTGGATGACATTGACATCTTAATCTGCATGTGATGTCCTATCCAGACCATGCCTGATGCCCCTCAAATGTAACACGGCCCAAATCATTTTCATCATCCCACCTAAGTACTTCCCCAAACTTCCTCTTTCTCAATGGATAGGTTTCTCAGTCACCCAGCTGCCCAACACAGAAACCTGGGAATTACCTGACGTCTTCATTCCCCTTTGGTTTCCACATCTAAGCAATCACCAAGGTCTAGTAATTCTTTTCCTTCTCTCTCCATCTGTCTACTCTTCTCCATCCCTTTGACCAGCCACAGCCCTAGTTCAGGTGCTCGTCATTTCTTACTTTGATTTCTGCTCCTTGATTACTGATCAAATGGTCTGACTTTGGGCTTACATCTCTCTAATCCATTCTCCATATGGCAGCCAGATCCCTCACTACCATGTTTCAAGTTCAGCGGTTCCCCACTGCCATCAAGATGAGATCAAACTCTTTACAGTGATTTGCAATGCCCTTTCTGATCTGGTCTCTGCATCCTCTCCAGAATCATGTCTCAGTCCAACTCCACACACCAACAAATCCCCCCGCTTTCCTTGACTTCATCCATCTGCTACAACTGTCCTCTTACTCGCTCCAATCACGCATTTGGTCTCCTTGCTGTTCTATGAACATGCCCCTTTCACCTCGGGGACTTTTCATTTGGCATTCTTTCTGCCTGGAAAGTTCTTTCATGCTAGAGAGTCACAAGGCTCGTTCTCTTCATGGCTTTCAGCATTTTATTCAACGATCTCACTGAAGCCGTTCCCAACCGCCCTGTTTAAAAATGAAGGCTATGTCTCCCAGCTCCCGCAGACCCCACCACCTCCCCTGCTTTTTTTTTTCCACTGCACTTTTCAGCATCCTTTATACTCTGTATTATCTATTTTCTGCATATCTTGCTCCTAAGAAAGTAGGCTGTATGAAGGCAGAGAGTTTGACCTCTTCTGTTCTTTGGTATATCTCCAGCATCTTGAATGTGCCTGGAAGGTTGGCACAAATTAGAACTCTACATGGGTCTTCCTAACCTCTTTCCCCTCTGGCCTCAGACCGCCTGCTACGTATTATGGCCCTACCACTCATTGCTTGCATGACCTTGGCAAAATGACTTCATCCCTCTATGCCTCAGTTTTCTCATCTGTGTAAGAGGCAAAATAAACTCCTAAGGACATGAAATGATATATGAAACATGCTTAGAACAGTGCTTAGGCTCCTAGTAAGTGCTCAGTAACTACCAGCCGTTCTTATAATTATTGCTGCTGATGCATCTGTGAGCTTCTTGAGACAAGGAGATGTGACTTGTTCACCTTTTTATTCCCTGGTGAGTTAAGCCCCAGTGCTTTGCATATAACCAAAGATAATTTAAATAGTCAATATTTTAGCAACTGTTGCAGCATGGGATCCTGGCCAACCAGAATGACGCTGGCCTTGACACTAGATTAGGGTCTTGAAGACCCTCTGCTGTGCCTTTCATTTCCTTTTACTTACTGGATCATAGGGAGATCTGGAGGTTTCTGGAAGAGAGTCTGGACCTTCTGGAGCATGGAGGTGGAGTATGGCACTGAGGATAGTGCTATCTCTTAACTAATACAGAAATATTTCAATATTTCAACAACAGGTATGCTTGTTCTGTGTACTATACAGCAGACACCCAAATACTAATTATACAAATAAAAAAACAAATGCATGAGTTAAAATTTCATGTCAGTAATATTGCTGTGTTACAAAAAAAAAAAAATGTGAAATACAGAAATCTTATATTTCTCCCAAACAGACTCATTGAAATCTCATGTAAATTTAAAAGAAGAATAATGGATTCTTGTTACCCTTAGCCCTATCTACCTTTTCCTTTTCACTGCTACCCTTACTGCCACATAATGTATGTGGAAGAAATGTCTAGGCAGGCAGCAGACATAGTAGATTAGCAAAGAACTTTCATATTTAAAAGTTTAAAAAAAACAGATTTTATTAATATATTTGACAGAGAGAGAGAGCACAAGCTGGTAGAGAGGCTGAGAGAGAGGGAGAAACAGACTACCCACCGAGCAGGGAACCCAACTCCGGGCTCAATCCATCATGACCTGAGCCAAAGGCAGACGCTTAACCAACTGAGCCATCCAGGCGCCTCTAACGAAATCTTGATTTAGGCTTTAAAAGCCAATGATGTTAAGCAATGAGTGGGGTAAAGGGGAGGAAGTGGAGAGAGAGAAAAGAAAGCTCAACAGTAATTTAAATAGTCTTCTTCCTAGTTACCAATTCAGTGAGTTGTAATATCACTTCTGAGGCCCCGTCATGATGGCAATAAACATGTTCCTTAATTAATGTTGACTTGAAACTTCTAAGTCAACTTTTCATCCGCACTTGGCCCACGTTGTTAAAGTTGTACTGGGGGACTGGTCCACTTGCATGCCAGCCATTTGTCATGCACAGACTTTATTATAATAGGAACTTACAAAGCATTCTGCCATACTTCCAAAGCTGTGCAACTGCTAAAAAAACAAAAACAAAAACAAAAAAAAACATTTGATTCTTAGAGTGAGAAGGTATTTGTCCTTCCACTACTTTTCAGAGTACAAGTAAATAACTGCTACTAAAATTCCACAATAAATATTTCCTCCAAGGAACTCTTCTCTTTGCTTTTTGGAAGTACTGCCTTCAGTCAATAAATACCATTATTTCTGACAACTAAAGCGATGAATGTGATGTCATCTTTATTGATTGGCGGGGAGATATTAGAAGTTTTCTGGGAACTTTTAACTATCAATAGTTGACAACTATCCCATTTAAAGCAGCAGCATATGCTGGTTTTCTGTTTCCTGATGATCATTCCCATGAATTAACTTTCTTTGTGTAGTATCATCAAGTTTTGATCATTTTAATGAAAACACCTTCCTGTTGGTTTTCAAACACATTTCTAGTGCAAAGTTAAATAAACGGTGTTTAAAATTTCAGATGAGGGGTGCCTGAGTAGCTTAGTCATTAAGCCTCTGCCTTCCGCTCAGGTCAAGATCCCAGAGTCCTGAGATGAGCCCAGCCCCCATTGGGCTCCCTGCTCAGAGGGGAGCCTGCTTCTCCCTCTCCCACTCCCCCTGCTTGTGTTCCCTCTCTTGCTGTGTCTCTCTCTGTCAAATAAATAACTAAAATCTTCTAAAAAAATAAAAATATATAAGTTCAAATAAAATTACATTAGATACTACTGAGACATCGCATACAGTGTATTGGAAAGTTATTCAGGTTTAATGAGCTAACAAAAAAAATTTAAACTCTCTTTAAGGGGTCCTTCAGAATCCAAGTGCTTAAATTAAAACTCCTAGGGATAGTGTAACTTGCTTTGCAATTTCTTCATTTTTCACTATTAATTTTTGTCAAAATTAATCCAAACTCTCTTTATAGTACCTAAGCATACAGTCCTTAAGTGGATTCAGACTACCCATGGAATATGCTTCCAGGAACATATGAAAGCCCAGCCTCAGATAAAATCCTGAGACCACCATCCTCCCGAACTGAGCCTGCCCTCTTCTGTTTTGCTCTGATTAGCCCTTAGGAAGCTATTTTTCTTTACTTTGCCCACCAGCACTGTTTCTTGGACCCAATTTGTTAAGTGTTCGTAGTTTTAAACCTACTGCCCCTCTCGTCACTTGAAGTGGAAGGGGGCGGTCAGAGAGTCTGGTTCTGTTTTATTCTTGTACGTCAAGATTCTCAAAAATGGAACTGATGGGAGCGCCTGGGTGGCTCAGTGGGTTAAAGCCTCTGCCTTCAACTTGGGTCATGATCCCAGAGTCCTGGGATGGAGCGACGCATGGGGCTCTCTGCCCTGCAGGGAGCCTCCTTCCTCCTCTCTCTCTGCCTGCCTCTCTGCCTACTTGTGATCTCTTTCTGTCAAATAAGTAAATAAATAAAATCTTAAAAAAAAAATGGAACTGATGGATCAGCTTCTAAGGATCCACAGATCCCTGAAATATGTGCAAAATTCTGTTTGTAAATGCATGTAATTTTCAGGAGAAAGGGCTCTATAGCTTTCATCGGTTCTCCATAGAATTCTTAATACAAAAAGGTTAAGAACTGTTTTTTTCCACCCTCACTTAAATAACAGAACACAATTGAGGCTTACTACTCATACCTTATTTTTACTTTGAGATGTTTCATTTATTTTTAGCAAATAGGTTGCAAGTGTAGCTTGTCAGTTTAATTGAAAGGGTTACATTATTTTGGTTGTACTGACAGTTTTTGTTCACTGGAACTGTAGATTTTGGTGATTTGGGTAATTTTCTTATGTGAATCACAAATATGGAGGAAACTTAAGAGCTTTTAGAGAACTGTCATCAACTTTAATTCACATGATAAAATTAGCACCTCCCAAAGAAGTCCCAAATTTCCTAAGAGGCCCAAATTTCTTCAGAAATCCTGTGGCCTTCAATCTTGGTTTCATTCTGCTTCCTAGACTTTTTTTTTTTTAATCCCAAATCTTAATGTGTCATCAAATATTATCTTTCATTTTTATTTAACATTGTCACGCTTGTGTGCCTTTCTCTCTCTCTCTCTCTCTCTCTTTTATTCCAGTTTAGTTGACACACAGTGTGACATTACATTAGTCTCAGGTGTACAACACAGTGATTCAACAAGGTTACATATGATGCCCTGCTCGCCACAAGCATAGCTCCCATCTGTCCCCATGCATCACTATTACAATTCCACTGATCATGTTCATTTATGGGCCTTTTCTCTTCAACTAAACGAAAAGCTCTCAGGGGAAATGGACGCTTTACATTTTGATTCCCTTTCTCCCTCGGAGATTTGCACAGCGCAATAGCAAAGAGATACTCAGTAAATCCCCTCTACATGAATAGACTAATTTCTCAAAGTCAGAAATGTGTCCTCATCCCTAACCTATTCTGCATACATAGTTTGCATGCACCGTTTAGTGGTGTTGCACGTGGACTTAAGTTTAAGTAGGATGTGGGGCCCGGGGGGTGGCTCCGTTGGTTCAGCATCCAAGTCTTAATTTCGACTCAGGTGGTGATCTCAGGGTCATGGGATGGGGCCCTGTGTCAGGCTCCATGCCGGGAGCAGTCTGCTCAGGATTCTCTCTGTTCTAACCTACTCTACATACATAAACTAAGCCTCCTTCCTTAGTGCAGAAAGAGCGGGCGCTATTTTCTCTGACCTTTTTGTTTTCTTGATTAGTCAAGAAAAGTCTAGCCTTAGTCAAGGCTAAGATGCCTCTGAAAGCCAGCCAGGTGCCCTACAACTTTCTATAGCAACTTTCTCATGAGAGTCTTCCATAGATAGACTGCTGACAGTGGTTTTCAACCTATCTTCCACCCCCAGGCCATCTGACAGATGTTTGATGATTCTGTCAGTAGCAGTGGTTCACTACATGGTAGTGCTCAGTTCGGTAGGGGGTGGGGGGGACTGCTGTGGGGGAGGTGGGGAATGGGAAGGGAAGACCAGGGGGCATTAAAAGCCTTATGGACAATTCGGATCCATCCTTCTGGAAATGAGCCCCTTCTCTCTCATTCTTCCCTAGCAAGCAGAAAAACATTAAATTAGAACATTTAGGAAAAGAAGAGAATTAGTCCATTGGAACAAATTTTGTAATTTCAGAAACTGAATTCTATGAAATTATAATGGTCAACAAGTACCAGGTAATGAAAAATTAATATCCATATTAGGAAACACTTACAAAGACTCTTAACTAAAGGGCTTAAAATGGCCTTTGTGCACCTCAATGGAACTCTCTGCCACCCACAAGTAAGAATAAGCTAAATTTTTAAGTTGATTAATCTCTCTTTTTCGAGGTCTAGGAACAAGTGGGAAAGCATTCTTTTTACATGTAATTTTCTCTTTTAAAATACTTGCAAACGTGATTGACTGGTAGGGTATGAACAAGTTAGATTTGGGGACTGGACTTTTCCTGACTGAATAAAATAAGGTACTTTACTTGGATGAAGTAGAGAAATGAAGACGTGTTGAGATTTAGAAATTCCAAGCAAAAGATGGAAGATGATCTTAAAATATTGAAACTAACATTTAAGGGGCACCTGTTGGCAACACCCCCAAAGAGGTACAATCAGAATAATCCAGAATATGGGGAATTCTACAAGACAAATGACCCAATTCCTCTCATAAATGACTGGCAGAATTTTTAAAAAGGAGGAAGAGGAAACCCCAGATCCAGGAAAAATATTAGCCAAATACAATGTGCGGACTCTGGTTTGTTCCAGACTCAAACAAACTATATGAAAATATATATTATGAGATAATCAAAAAGGAGGGAAACTTGACTCTGGATATTTGATCACATTAAAGAAAACATTTTAGATGTATTCTTGGTAAAAAATTTATGGATGAAAGTACTTCAGGATGAAATGATGTCTGGTATTTTATTTGATATAATCTCATGGGGAGTGAGTGGTGCATGGAGATATAAATGAAACACTATCTGCAAGCTGTGATTATTAAAGAAGTGATGGGCATACGGGGCTCATTTATATTATTGTCTTTACTCTTGCAAATGTTTCAAATTTTTCATAACAAAAAAATTTTAAGAATAAAACCATATACAGTACTAGAATTTGGAGAATAGAGGATAAAAAATCAGAAATTTTCAAATTTTAATTACTTCCATATGCACAAATACAACTTCATTTAAAATGCTAATTAGGCATCTAATTATATCAATTACAGATTTCTGCTCTTAAATCACTATAGCCAAGGCTTTACTTATTTTAGTTCTCATTATGGCACATAAAACCCCACATTTCACTAGAAAATGTATCAAGAATTCACAGTATTTCCTGTTCTCTCAATACATTGTAGGTAGAATTGACAAGCAGAAAATATCTTTTTTGTATAACTCACTGGAGCTTTTATGTTCACTGCTAGAACCCACAAGATATGCAAATGTGACACATGTAAGAGCAAGTTGGTGTTAAGAAATAAACACGGATACTGCTAATTTTAAAAATATTTTAAAGTTTCATATATCAGCCTGCCTTCCCAAAATCAGCTTCCCAAAGAGAAAAATAGAGATTTCTCTACCATTTCCACTAGGAGTTAAACCTTTTATGTTATTGGAAATGATGGAAAATATGAGGAAAATGTTCTTAAGAGTCAGAATGATCTCATCAGCATTACTGGGGCATTCTGAATGTAATCAAAGAGGTAAATGGGAATAAAAAAAATATTCTTTGACAGATGAGCCTGCTATGTCATGGGAATTTGCAGCCTGTCTGCACAGAATGAATTTCCTATTGAGGCAAAATGTTCCCTCTGATGATAAAGGAACTGCTACCAAAATAACTTTAAAACCACAGAACTGTTATAAGAACAGTAAGAGGTGCTGCGTGACACATCACAATTATGAGCTACTAATACTGACAAACAATTCAGAATCTATATAAGCAGGCTGAGCTTCAGCAGAAGCTTCAGGATGGTCACAACAATGGAAGGGGAAAAAATTACTGCCTAGAAACCACTGTAATAAACTACTGAATATAAACCGTAGAAACCAGTCTTGCAGAGTGATCTTGGGGGACGCAGGGCAGGTGTGTGTGTGAGGTCATATTAAGACTCTTCTATAATTGCTGTGAAGTGTGTAAACCTGGCGATTCACAGACCTGTACCCCTGGGGATAAAAATATATTATATGTTTATAAAAAATAAAATTAAAAAAAAGACTCTTCTATATTGCATGGAGCACTGGGTGTGGTGCATAAACAATGAATCTTGGAACACTGAAAAAATAAAATAAAACTTAAAAAGACTCTTCTAGGGGCACCTGGGTGGCTCAGTGGCTTAAGCCTCTGCCTTTGGCTCAGGTCATGATCCCACGGTCCTGGGATCGAGCCCTGCATCAGGCTCTCTGCTCAGCAGGGAGCCTGCTTTCCCTCCTCTCTCTCTCTGCCTGCCTCTCTGCCCATTTGTGATCTCTACCTGTCAAATAAATAAATAAAAAATCTTAAAAAAGAAAGACTCTTCTAAGTAATTTATTCAACTTTGGTTAATAATTGAAATTCTATGCCAGACACTTTATTTATATATATATTTTTTAAGATTTTATTTATTTACTTGAGAGAGAGAGAGAGTGGGGAGGGGAAAGGGGGGAAGGGTTAGGGTTAGGAACCCAATGTGGGGCTTGATCCCATGACTTCAAGATCATGACCTGAGCTGAAACCAAGAGTTGGTGGCTTAACCTACTGAGCCACCCAGGCACCCCTATTTATCTTCTGAAAGGGTAGATAATTGAACTGGATGACCTCTAAGGCAATGGTGCCCAGATTTTTGCAATTTCCTGAATGGTACATTTTTTTATTTTAAAGTTCAGAGCTCCCAACTTTGCTAAGTAAGATCATTATGAAAACAAATAATCATTGCAAGAACTAAAAACAAACAACAACAGTGAGGATCTATTATTACTGCCATTTCAAAAATGACATTGAAGTAAGAAAAAGCTGGGTCTATTTAGCTTTATGACAAGCTCACTTGTCGTAAGTGACCACATCAGCTTCCTCCTCCTCATTTCAATGCCGAGGCTAAAGTGCTGTCACAGACTGTTGGTCACAGGCTAGTAGTGGTCTGCAGACTGGCTTTGGGTGCCATTACTCCATAGTCTTTTCCGAAACTGAGTGAGAATCATGGAGTCTAAGATCGTCTGAGTCCCTAGATGGTAGGGAAGCTGATCTCGAAGGTTATTTAAATGGAAAAGGGTATTTGTCATTTTGAGAGGCAATTTTTTCAGCCAATTTGTTTCTCTGAGAGATCAAGTATTTTCATCTCATGTCTTCACCTGTTTTCTATTCCAAATCACTTTACAAAACAGGTATTTTAGACGCATAGTTTATTACAGCAGTGGGGACCCCTTTTGGCTAATACTTTAAGGGTTAGTTTAGAAATCCTAATTTTGGAAAGTAGTAGATGACTGATTTTCTAATATGCTTGAGAAGGTAGATCCAAACACTCAGGAAACACAAAAACATTTAGCTGGTGTTCCCGGAGTGGTTCATTTTGAACAATACTCACGTGACCTATTTAGTTGAGTAGAGCCTCAAATTTTTCAAATGATCATAAATGATACAGAAATCTTACTTCCTTTTATAGTTTTCCAATTAAAAAGGAAATTTGCCTATCAATTGTCATTCTATCAATAGAGTTTAGACCTATTAAGAATATTTTGGAGAAGTTACATATATACAGAACTGGTCGTTTTCCATGATCAACATCAAAATTTCTTTAGAACCTTTAGGTACAAGACTCTACTCTGTCAGAATTCACTCTCATGTTAGAGAACTGGGACAAGTAAGATGTATGTTCATAAAGGAAGAAGAGTTCTAAATCACTGACCATGGGACTTCAGATGAGTGATTTCATCTGTGTCTTTGTTTCCTCAGGGTATTAAAATAAATGCCCATAAACTTCTTTCAGTTCTGACCTTTGGCTTCTTAAAATTCTAAAGTGTTGTACCTAACCAAACAGAACAAAAGCAACAGCCACTTGAGGAAACCGTACTTTTTCAATGATAGACCACATTTTAATTAGTCTCATTACTTTATATACGTGCAATTGTATATCTTTGTGTGTATGTAAAGGCATAGTGTGAAAGGACATATTACCCAGCATGATTCCATCCAATTAAATCATCAATATTGATTGTAAATAACCTATACCTATTTTCAAAACAAAACTCACCCCCCAAGAAAGATTTTCCACCACCAAGTATACTCAGAAGAACACTGTCCAGTTTGGAAAGACCATAACAAAAATGCTTGGAGGAACAGCAGCATAGACAGGCTAAGATAACAAGTGTGAAGAAGGCAACGTTTACATTATGATGAGTATGGGTATGTGCTATAATGCGATAATCATTTCCTAACTTTGAGTTCCCCTTAGGTGAAATTCACTTTCAATTATGGCTTTTTTGTTTTTCTTTTTTTTTTTTTAATTTTATTTTTTATAAACATATATTTTTCCCCCCCAGGGGTACAGGTCTGTGAATCGCCAGGTTTACACACTTCACAGCACTCACCATAGCACATACCCTACCCAATGTCCACAACCCCACCCCTCCTCCCAACACCCCTCCCCCCAGCAACCCTCAGTTTGTTTTGTGAGATTAAGAGTCACTTATGGTTTATCTCCCTCCCAATCCCATCTTGCTTCATTTACTCTTCTCCTACCCCCTTAACCCCCCATGTTGCATCTCTTCTCCCTCATATCAGGGAGATCACATGATAATTGTCTTTCTCTGATTGACTTATTTCGCTAAGCATGATACCCTCTAGTTCCATCCACGTCGTCGCAAATGTCAAGGTTTCATTTCTTTTGATGGCTGCATAGTATTCCATTGTGTATATATACCACATCTTCTTTATCCATTCGTCTGTTGATGGACATCTAGGTTCTTTCCATAGTTTGGCTATTGTAGACATTGCTGCTATAAACATTCCAGTGCACATGCCCCTTCGGATCACTACGTTTGTATCTTTAGGGTAAATACCCAGCAGTGCAATTGCTGGGTCATAGGGTAGTTCTCTTTTCAACATTTTGAGGAACCTCCATGCTGTTTTCCAGAGTGGTTGCACCAGCTTGCATTCCCACCAACAGTGTAGGAGGGTTCCCCTTTCTCCGCATCCTCGCCAGCATCTGTCATTTCCTGACTTGTTAATTTTAGCCATTCTGACTGGTGTGAGGTGGTATCTCATTGTGGTTTTGATTTGTATTTCCCTGATGCCGAGTGATATGAAGCACTTTTTCATGTGTCTGTTGGTCATCTGGATGTCTTCTTTGCAGAAATGTCTGTTCATGTCTTCTGCCCATTTCTTGATTGGATTATTTGTTCTTTGGGTGTTGAGTTTGCTAAGTTCTTTATAGATTCTGGACACTAGCCCTTTATCTGATATGTCGTTTGCAAATATCTTCTCCCATTCTGTCAGTTGTCTTTGGTTTTGTGAACTGTTTCCTTTGCTGTGCAAAAGCTTTTGATCTTGATAAAATCCCAATAGTTCACTTTTGCCCTTGCTTCCCTTGCCTTTGGCGATGTTCCTAGGAAGATGTTGCTGCGGCTGAGGTCGAAGAGGTTGCTGCCTGTGTTCTCCTCAAGGATTTTGATGGATTCCTTTCTCACATTGAGGTCCTTCATCCATTTTGAGTCTATTTTCGTGTGTGGTGTAAGGAAATGATCCAATTTCATTTTTCTGCATGTGGCTATCCAATTTTCCCAACACCAATTATTGAAGAGGCTGTCTTTTTTCCATTGGACATTCTTTCCTGCTTTGTCGAAGATTAGTTGACCATAGAGTTGAGGGTCTATTTCTGGGCTCTCTATTCTGTTCCATTGATCTATGTGTCTGTTTTTGTGCCAGTACCATGCTGTCTTGATGATGACAGCTTTGTAATAGAGCTTGAAGTCCAGAATTGTGACGCCACCAACTTTGGCTTTCTTTTTCAATATTCCTTTGGCTATTCACGGTCTTTTCTGGTTCCATATAAATTTTAGGATTCTTTGTTCCATTTCTTTGAAAAAAATGGATGGTACTTTGATAGGACTTGCATTAAATGTGTAGATTCCTTTAGGTAGCATAGACATTTTCACAATATTTATTCTTCCAATCCAGGAGCATGGAACATTTTTCCATTTTCTTTGTGTCTTCCTCAATTTCTTTCATGAGTACTTTATAGTTTTCTGTGTATAGATTCTTAGTCTCTTTGGTTAGGTTTATTCCTAGGTATCTTATAGTTTTGGGTGCAATTGTAAATGGGATGGACTCCTTAATTTCTCTTTCTTCTGTCTTGTTGTTGGTGTAGAGAAATGCGACTGATTTCTGTGCATTGATTTTATATCCTGACACTTTACTGAATTCCTGTACCAGTTCTAGCAGTTTTGGAATGGACTCTTTTGGGTTTTCCACATATAGTATCATATCATCTGCGAAGAGTGATTGTTTGACTTCTTCTTTGCCTATTTGGATGCCTTTAATTTCTTTTTGTTGTCTGATTGCTGAGGCTAGGACTTCTAGTACTATGTTGAATAGCAGTGGTGATAAAGGACATCCCTGCCGTGTTCCTGACCTTAGAGGAAAAGCTTTCAGTTTTTCTCCATTGAGAATGATATTTGCGATGGGTTTTTCATAGATGGCTTTGCTAATATTGAGGTATGTGCCCTCTATCCCTACACTTTGAAGAGTTTTGATCAGGAAGGGATGCTGTACTTTGTCAAATGCTTTTGCAGCATCTATTGAGAGTATCATATGGTTCCTGTTCTTTCTTTTATTAATGTGTTGTATCACATTGATTGATTTGCGGATGTTGAACCAAACTTGCAGCCCTGGAATAAATCCCACTTGGTCGTGGTGAATAATCCTTTTAATGTACTGTTGAATCCTATTGGCTAGTATTGTGGTGAGAATTTTTGCATCTGTGTTCATCAAGGATATTGGTCTGTAGTTCTCTTTTTTGATGGGATCCTTGTCTGGTTTTGGGATCAAGGTGATGCTGGCCTCATAAAATGAGTGTGGAAGTTTTCCTTCCATTTCTATTTTTTGGAACAGTTTCAGGAGAATAGGAATGAGTTCTTCTTTAAATGTTTCGTAGAATTCCCCCGGGAAGCCATCTGGCCCTGGGCTTTTGTTTGTTTGGAGATTTTTGATGACTGTTTCAATCTCCTTACTGGTTATGGGTCTGTTCAGGCTTTCTATTTCTTCCTGGTTCAGTTGTGGTAGTTTATATGTCTCTAGGAATGCATCCATTTCTTCCAGATTGTCAAATTGGTTGGCATAGAGTTGCTCATAATATGTTCTTATAATTGTCTGTATTTCTTTGGTGTTAGTTGTGATCTCTCCTCTTTCATTCATGATTTTATTTATTTGGGTCCTTTCTCTTTTCTTTTTGATAAGTCGGGCCAGGGGTTTATCAATCTTATTAATTCTTTCAAAGAACCAGCTCCTAGTTTCGTTGATTTGTTCTATTGTTTTTTTGGTTTCTATTTCATTGATTTCTGCTCTGATCTTTATGATTTCTCTTCTCCTGCTGGGTTTAGGGTTTCTTTCTTGTTCTTTCTCCAGCTCCTTTAGGTGTAGGGTTAGGTTGTGTACCTGAGACCTTTCTTGGTTTCTTGAGAAAGGCTTGTACCACTATATATTTTCCTCTCAGGACTGCCTTTGTTGTGTCCCACAGATTTTGAACCGTTGTATTTTCATTATCATTTGTTGCCATGAATTTTTTCAATTCTTCTTTAATTTCCTGGTTGACCCATTCATTCTTTAGAAGGATGCTGTTTAGTCTCCATGTATTTGGGTTCTTTCCAAATTTCTTCTTGTGATTGAGTTCTAGCTTCAGAGCATTGTGGTCTGAAAATATGCAGGGAATGATCCCAATCTTTTGATACCAGTTGAGACCTGATTTAGGACCGAGGATGTGATCTATTCTGGAGAATGTTCCATGGGCACTAGAGAAGAATGTGTATTCTGTTGCTTTGGGATGAAATGTTCTGAATAGATCTGTGATATCCATCTGGTCCAGTGTGTCATTTAAGGCCTTTATTTCCTTGTTGATCTTTTGCTTGGATGATCTGTCCATTTCAGTGAGGGGAGTGTTAAAGTCCCCTACTATGATTGTATTATTGTCGATGTGTTTCTTTGATTTTGTTATTAATTGGTTTATATAGTTGGCTGCTCCCACGTTAGGGGCATAGATATTTACAATTGTTAGATCTTCTTGTTGGACAGATCCTTTGAGTATGATATAGTGTCCTTCCTCATCTCTTATTATAGTCTTTGGCTTAAAATCTAATTGATCTGATATAAGGATTGCCACTCCTGCTTTCTTCTGATGTCCATGAGCATGGTAAATTCTTTTCCACCCCCTCACTTTAAATCTGAAGGTGTCTTCGGGTTTAAAATGAGTTTCTTGTAGGCAACATATAGATGGGTTTTGGTTTTTTATCCATTCTGATACCCTGTGTCTTTTGATCGGGGGCATTTAGCCCATTAACATTCAGGGTAACTACTGAGAGATATGAATTTAGTGCCATTGTATTGCCTGTAAGGTGACTGTTATTGTATATTGTTTCTGTTCCTTTCTGATCTACTACTTTTAGGCTCTCTCTTTGCTTAGAGGACCCCTTTCAATATTTCCTGTAGAGCTGGCTTGGTGTTTGCAAATTCTTTCAGTTTTTCTTTGTCCTGGAAGCTTTCAATCTCTCCTTCTATTTTCAATGATAGCCTAGCTGGATATAGTATTCTTGGCTGCATGTTTTTCTCGTTTAGTACTCTGAATATATCATGCCAGCTCTTTCTGGCCTGCCAGGTCTCTGTGGATAAGTCTGCTGCCAATCTAATATTTTTACCATTGTATGTTACAGACTTCTTCTCCCGGGCTGCTTTCAGGATTTTCTCTTTGTCACTAAGACTTGTAAATTTTACTATTAGGTGACGGGGTGTGGACCTATTCTTATTGATTTTGAGTGGGGTTCTCTGAACCTCCTGGATTTTGATGCTTGTTCCCTTTGCCATATTGGGGAAATTCTCTCCAATAATTCTCTCCAATACACCTTCTGCTCCCCTCTCTCTTTCTTCTTCTTCTGGAATCCCAATTATTCTAATGTTGTTTCGTCTTATGGTGTCATTCATCTCTCGAATTCTGCCCTCGTGGTCCAGTAGCTGTTTGTCCCTCTTTTGCTCAGCTTCTTTATTCTCTGTCATTTGGTCTTCTATATCGCTAATTCTTTCTTCTGCCTCATTTATCCTAGCAGTGAGAGCCTCCATTTTTGATTGCACCTCATTAATAGCTTTTTTTATTTCAACTTGATTAGATTTTAGTTCTTTTATTTCTCCAGAAAGGGCTTTCATATCTCCCGAGAGGGTTTCTCTAATATCTTCCATGCCTTTTTCGAGCCCGGCTAGAACCTTGAGAATCGTCACTCTGAACTCTAGATCTGACATATTACCAATGTCTGTATTGATTAGTTCCCTAGCCTTTGGTACTGCCTCTTGTTCTTTTTTTGTGGTGAATTTTTCCACCTTGTCATTTTGTCCAGATAAGAGTATATGAAGGAACAAGTAAAATACCAAAAGGGTGGCAACAACCCCAGGAAAATATGCTTTAGCCAAAACAGAAGGAATTCCAAATCGGGGGGGGGGGGGGGATAAAAAGAGGTTCAGAAAGAAAAAAAAAAGAAGAAAAAAGAAAAAAGAAACAAAAAAAAAAAAGAAAACCAATAATGAAAAAATATAAAAAGGAAATATATATATATATATATATATGTATATATATACATATATACATATATATATATATCTATATATTAGATAAACTAGTTAAAAAACGTTAAAAAAGAAAAGGGTAAAAGTTAAAAAAAATTAGCAGAAGAAGAGAAAAAAAATTGAAAAAGAAAAAAAGATTAAATTAACTGCAAGGCTAAAGAATCATGGGGAGAAGCCATGAGTTCCGTGATTTGCCTTCTCCTCCTCTGGAATTCCGCTGCTCTCCTTGGTATTGAAACTGCACTCCTTGGTAGGTGAACTTGGTCCTGGCTGGGTTTCTTGTTGATCTTCTGGGGGAGGGGCCTGTTGTAGTGATTCTCAAGTGTCTTTGCCCAGGCGGAGTTGCACCGCCCTTACCAGGGGCCGGGCTGAGTAATCAGCTCAGGTTCCCTTTCAGGAGCTTTTGTTCCCTGAGCGCTTTCCGTAGAGTTCTGGAGGACGGGAATGAAGATGGCAGCCTCCCAGTCTCCGGCCCGGAGGAGCCGAGAGCCCGGGGCCCCGCTCCTCAGTGCGCCCTCAGAGAACAGCGCCCAATTACTCCCGTCACCCTGGCCTTCGGCCGCGCTCCGAGCTGACCAAGCCTGCGACCGGTTCAACGTCATCTTTACCTTGAGCTGAGAGTCACTCCTCGGCTCTGTCTCTGTAGCTGGCTTCCCTGTTCTAATACCTGCAAGCTCTGCGACACTCAGACACCCCCGATCCTTCTGTGACCCTGTGGGACCTGAGGCCACGCTGACCCCACGTGGGCTTCACCCCAGTTAAGCCTCTGGAGCAATGTCCCTCAGCGGAACAGACTTTTAAAAGTCCTGATTTTGTGCTCCGTTGCTCCTCCGCTTGCCAGGAGCCGGCCCCTCCCCCCGCGGTCTATCTTCCCGTCGCTTTGGATTCACTTCTCCGCCAGTCCTACCTTTCAGAAAGTGGTTGATTTTCTGTTTCTAGAATTGCTGTTCTTCTTCTCTTCGATCTCCCGTTGGATTTGTAGGTGTTTGCAATCTTTAGATAAGCTATCTAGCTGATCTCCCGCAACCTGAAGTAGTCTCAGCCTGCTACTTCTCCGCCATCTTGACTCCTCCTCTCAATTATGGCTTTTTTATCCTCAAAGTTTTATACTCCCTATCCCACAAATAATTAAGGAAAAAGGGAACCGAGGGATAGAAAAATAAAGAGAAATAAAGGAGATGAGAACAGAATTATTAGCATGAATGTCTTGGAAAGGGAAAGGGTGAGGGACAGGAAACTGAGGGAGAGCATATGGAGGCCTTGGAAAACCAACTTTATCAGGGGCTGAAAGCACTTAGTCTGGAACCAAGGCAATGTAACACACACTGAAATGGGGTGGGGAGGAATGCTCGTTCAGACTGTTTGAATAGAAAGAGTCACAAATAGCTTACATAGCCAGTTTTCTCTGTCTCTGGGACAATGGTGGGAATTCATGAGTGGAAGTCAACTCTGTTATCATAAAATTTGCTGGATGATCAACAATGACATTCAGGGGAAAACCCCACAAAACTTTTATGGAGCATATGGAGGCCTTGGAAAACCAAGTTTATCAGGGGCTAGAACCAAGGCAATGTAACACACACTGAAAATGGGTGGGGAGGGAAACTTTTAGTATAAGCATGCTCTGCAACAAGGGCAACTGAATTTGTATGCAGATAGTTGAAATCAAGGATGATGCAGAGCCTGAACAGCTTCTGGCTTTAATTCTTCAGAACCTCATTATAACTATTTTAATGTGTATTTAGTGTGCTGAAATTAATATTTTATTTTAGTGAATACAAAAAAAAATTTAGATGAGCTTTCATAGGTTTACTTTTACCCACAAAATCCCCCAAACTTATTGCCATGAATTCTACTATGTAGCGTTTGCCGATAAGAAAGAGTTTTGGGGAGTGTCTGAATGGCTCAGCAGGTTAAGCGTCTCCTTTCAGCTCAGGTCATGGTCTCAGGGTCCTGGGATCGAGCCCCGCATCGGGCTCTCTGCTCGGCAGGGAGCCTGCTTCCCCCTCTCTGTCTGACTTCCTCTCTGCCTACTTGTGATCTCCCTTTCTCTCTGTCAAATGGAAAAAGGAAAAAAAAAAAAAAAAGAGTTTCTGAATGTGGGAATATCGGTTGTTTCCCTTCTAGGCATTATAAAGGATGGTCAGAAATTTAAATGTGCTTATGAAATAATCACTTTAGTGATCTGTAAGCTCAGTGGCAAATATTATAAGCTCAATGGCAATTATTCCAGCAGACAGTTTTGTGTTCGTGATAAAGAAGGTAATTTCTAACCATACATTTTTTGAACAGTACAAAATAAAAATTCAAAAAACGATGCTATACATGAATCCATGCACTTTTCCTTAGTCTACCTAAATTGTACCTTTAATGCAAGGCCAAAAAGAAGTCCTACCTCCTTAACAAAACTCCCAGTTTAGAGAACTTTAACTCAGCCCCTTTCTGAAATTCAGTGGTAGTTGCAAAGGAATTATTTACTGACTACTTATTAGATGTCAAGTAGTTAACCCAGTCCATCCTCCAGAAAAGGAAAAGAAGTAAGAAATTTGACAACCATACAAGTTCTTATAATTCAATTTTACTATTCTATAAGTGTAAGTATACCCAACTAGATTATAAGTTCCTGAGAAACAAAGACAATGTCTTATATTTCTTTCCCTTATATTGTTATTAATGCCTAATTCAATATATTAATTAAAAGAAATTAAAAAAAAAAAAAGAAATTTAGCCAGCATCTCAAAAAGTTATTCTGAACTAAAATGACTTTGAATTGAAAACATGCAAAGAGAACCTATGGGAAGAAAAGCATTTTAAATAAGTAATGAGGATAATTTGGCTATGTGTATGTATAACTTTATATAATGCAACTCTGATTCTAGGGCTTTATCAGGTGAGGATGTCTTGCTCCACAAGATTCAGCAGAGCTGTCACATGACTGTTGCAGCATGAATAATCCCCAATGTGGTCGGCAGAAAAATCGCCCAGTTGAGCTCAACCTATAACAGAACCACAAGCAAGAAAAGAAAGCCACTAAGTTTTGTTTTAAGATTTTATTTATTTATTTGACAGGGAGATAGAGAGAGAGCACAAGTAAGCAGAGCAGCAGGCAGAGGGAGAGAGAGAAACAGGCTACCCACTGAGCAGGGGGCCCAACACGGGACTCGATCCCAGGACCCTGGAATCATGACTGGAGCCAAAGGCAGCTGCTTAACCAACTGAGCCACCCAGGTACCCCTAAGCGACCAATTTTGACGTATTTTGTTATAAGACAATATAAAGCTGATCCAACTACACTAATAAGCACATTATTTTTTCCAACAGATTGTACAACAATTTAAATGTAAAACAATTTTTTAAAAACAGAGGTTGGGGAGGTTCCTCAAAAAGTTAAAAATAGAACTACTGTTGGATGCAGTAAGTTGCACTACCAGCTATTTATGCAAGAAATACAAAAACGCTAATTCAAAGGGATACATGCACCCCCTAAGTTTATAGCAAGCAGTGTTATTTACAAAGACAAGATATGGGAGCAGCCCAAGTGTCCATCAATAGATGAATGGATAAAGAAGATGTGAGATATACGCACAATGTGATATTATTCAGTCATAAAAAAGAATGAAATCTTGCCATTTGCAATGATGCAAATGGAGATAAGAGAGTAAAATGCTAAGCAAAATAAGTCAAAGAAAGACAAGTACCATATGATTTCACTCAGATGTAGAATTTAAGAAATAAAACAAATGAGCAAAGGGGGAAAAAAAGACAGAGAGGCCAAGAAGTGGACTCTACAGAAAAAACTGGTGGTTAACCAGAGAGGAGGTGGGTTGGGGATGGGTGAGAGAGGTGATGGGGATTATGGAGTGCACTTGTCATGATGAACACTGAGTAATGTATAGAATTGCTGAATCACTATATTTTGCACCTGAAACTAATACAACACTGTATGTTAACTACACTGGAATTAAAATTTTAGAACTTAATAAAAAAGAAAAAATACAGATTGGGCACATAAGCAAATACTGAACTCTGGTTAAGGATGCACAAGTACTTGGGGGACGCTTGGGTGGCTCAGTCATTAAGCGTCTGCCTTTAGCTCAGGTCACGATCCCAAGGTCCTGGGACTGAGCCTGTATATCAGGCTCCCTGCTCAGCGAAAAGTCTGCTTCTCCCTCTCCCACTCCCCCTGCTTGTGTTCCCTCTCTTGCTGTGTGAGTCTCTCTCTGTCCAATAAATAAATTAATAATCTTTAAAAAATAAAAAGGATGCAAAATACTTGGAGGGGAGAAATATTCTAACATCTACAACTTATTCTGAAATACATAAAAATACAAAATGACGTGATAAATACAGAGAGGGTTAGTTTGATACGTGACAAAGCAAATATAATAATTAAAGTATGAGTTGTAGAATATAAGTGGTGGATATATGTCTGTTCACTGTAAAATCATTTCAACCTTTCTGTAGTTTGTTTTCTTAATAAAATTTTTGGAAAAACAGGTTGGATCATGTGGTACACTTACCTTATGGAATACTAGGTACTCATCAAAAATAAAAGGGTGGAAGAAAGTTTATTATCAAAACTGACCAATAAATCTTTGAAAATCAAAGTACAAAATAATATGTGCAGTATATCGTTTATGTAAAACACAAATTAAAATGTATAGATACAGAAATAAAGAACCAAAGGACATACATTAAGTTATTACCTCTGGACATGGGATTATTTTTTTTTTTTTTCCTTTTAGCTTTGTTTTTTCCAACTGACCTACTTAAGTAGGAAAACTTGAAAAGTCATTAAGGGCATGGGGCAACTTTTAAAAAGAAATTTTATAAAACTACAAGGGTTCAATATTTTTAAAAGGGAGAAAATGAAATATGGGGAATGGAGTTTAGAGAACAGGAAGAAAGTTTGTTTAGATACATTGAAATGTTTGATACTAGACGTAACTACACACTAGTACAGAGTATAATTTTCCTCTTTCAGGAAATATAGTTTCTAAGAAAGGAAATTATGTAAGTGATCTCTTGAGATTTCTTCCAGTTTATGACTTTTTTAAAAAAACATGGCTGATATTTGTATTCAGTCTAAGGGTATCAAAAAACAGCCAGATGTTATAATTAATTTGGTGTATTATTCTCTCCTTAAATTTAGGTTATGACAGAAACCTAGTAATCAGAAGAAAAGACAGTATCAACAAAAGAGTTTGAGGGACTCTAATCTTGAGAGTTTGTGAAAAATTGTTAGCCAAAGCACACATAAATGCATGAATCTAAACATTGGCAGTTTTAATCCCCAGTTGACAAAAAAACCACAAAGATTTCCCAGAAGTCACCATAACACCCTCCAAGGAAATTTTAAAAATTAATTTTGACACCAAAAACCTCGGGAATAACAAATCAATTCCATCCTACAACCCAGGGAGAATTTGTCAACGTGCGCGAGCGTGTAAGTGTGCATGTGTTAACTGAACAACAGGGAGAATATCTTGCCCAAGCTAAAGTACCTAAATATGAAAGTGCAAAACACTAGGGGAGAGGTTTCTGTCAAAAACTTGGTCTCATATTGATACGGATGCATATGGAATGGTGAAGCTGGGGACAGGGTATTGTGAACACAGTTCTAAACTCTGGGGAAGAAAAGGCTTTTTCCATTTTGATTCAATGATAAATGCACATTTCAGAATGTGGAAATAAGTAACAACCTTTCTAAAAAATTCAACAAACATGGGTTTTCCATGAAGTAAAATCTTGATTAAAATGAGAACACTAGACACTTCCCTTGAAGCTTATTCAGAAATCACAAAATAAGGTATTTAAAAACCAGCCAGTCTATAGAGTACTGATAAGTAGCTTGAAAGGAAAATTCATAAAATTCCTATACTGGAATGAATCTCTTTCTAGCTTCTTAAAGCAAACATTATAAGAGAAACATACAAATTTGTCTATTGACCTTGCTGAGGTATCAATGCCACCCTTTACATAACATAAACTCTTCCTCAGGAATAATATGAACCCAACCCAAGCTGAGTTATTAGACTAGATATGTTAGAACCCAGACTGAAAAATAAGACCTAAAACGTGTTTGGAATCTAAGCCCTAGATTCCCATTTCTGAGATTTTTAATGAGTATGTTTAAGATTCTTTAAAAAAAAGAAAAAAGAAAAAATCTATGGTTTATTTTATTTAAAGAAATTTACATAGATTGATCTTAAATTTTTAGAAATGATTCTGACATTACTTTTCATTTCCATAGAAGATAATGGCCCTATTAAACGAAATAATAATAGGGCATGGATTAAATGGGCTCTAAAAGGATATGATATTGATGTACCTACATTTTCCAGCTCATTCATTGAAAGGATTAGCTGTAACTAGTGCAGTAGCTATAAAGGTTGAGAGAGATGGGTTCTGAAGAACTGCCAGATGGTCAGAAGAAAATATTTTACCATAGTGTTACTGGAGCCCTTCACACAAGGACAGATATAATCTAGCTTTGAAAGCTGCCAGGTATTATGCAGTATTACTTTTCATTTGTAAATAAACTATGAGGTATTGTCACAATGTTGGAGAAATGGAGAAAAGCAGAAATTCCCAACCAACTCCCAAAGCTTGTCATAGCTAAGCAGTTCTCACCAATTTTACGTGTTTTCCCATTTCATATTTAAAAAGCTAACTGTTTAGTAAACAATGATCAAGAACCCACAGGTGTTAAGGATCCACAGAAAAAACAGAACTTTACTCTCTACAGTGCTAGTAGATTTTTAGCTGATCAAAATTTAAAAATCATGCTAAATGGGTGAACCCTACCCAGACAAAATGCATACATTTTTCTTGGTAATTATGGCTTTTTACCGACATGTGCAATTACTCAATCTAATCATGCAATGCCAGTTAGCAACTTGCAAATATGAGGTTTGGCATATGTACTGAGCACCTGTAATAGGATGCAATTCTTCTGAACCCCATATTTTGAAAACATGATTTTATCTGTTCCTTCTTTTTGTTTTCTTATATCCTCTCTCACCACCACCTTACCACCCAGAGTCTTTAACAACTAAGTTTCTAAAACCCAGTCCCAAAGGACTTCTGATTTTAAGGGTCCCAAGCTTGCTGCCATTAAGTTCTTCTGTGCTGAGATTTCATTACGGTATATAATTCTCTCCTTTATATCATTATATTTCTACTTTGTGCTAACATTCTAAATAGACTTCACAGATTAAAAGTGCTGTATGATTAAGCCACACTTGTCAGGCTGTTCATTAGTGGTTCATTGAAAAGGACAATGCTAATTCCAGCAGGAAGTAATGGAATATAAAAAAAAAATGTATATCAAAATGTTGAAGAAAGACTTTCAACCAATTCCACAAGGATACCGGACCTTCATTTTTTTCTCCCATATTCCTTCATAATTTATTTTTTGCACAACTTGGTTTTTGTAATTCAAAGTAAGTTTTCATTAAAAATGAACAGAAAGTAAGCAGGGGTTCTTAAGATTCATGGAGGGAATTCAGGGGGTCCATGAACCTGGAAAAAAAAAATATCCATTTTTTTACCAACTAACTGAAATTTAGCAGTTCCTTCAATTACAAATGTAGGCTTTGAACAATGATATTTTCATATGACATTATAGTTGCAGTTATTTCAAAATGCCATTTAGTAGCTCATTCTTAATGAAAAATTACAATAGTTATTAGGGCTGCTACTAGATCTTATTATTTTATTACATTAATAAGGAAGCACATATACTGCTATATCACGATTGTGTTTTAAACATATTTTGATAACTGCATTTCAATGTAATTGGTTTCTTTTGTATTCCTATAATTTTATAAATATATTTGCAACATTATTCTGAGAAAGATCCATAAGCATCATCTGATATCAAAGGGGGCCATGGAATAAAAAGTGTTAAGGACTATTGAGGGATTATAGTATATACACTTAAACACCACCTACCAAATAATATCATGTTTCCACTTCTTACTGGAGCATAAATTAGGATTAAAAAAGAAACCAGATACCCAAAGAATACAAAAATGCTAATTCAAAGGCATACATGCATCCTGATGTTTACAGCAGCATTATCTGAACAGCCAAATTATGGAAACAGCCCAAGTGTCCATTGACTGATGAGTGGATAAAGAAGATGTGGTGTACATATATATACAATGGGATATTACTCAGCCATCAAAAAGAATGGGATCATAACATTTACAACAGCGTACAGGGAGCTAGAGAACATTACACTAAGTGAAATAAGTCAGTCAGATTAACACGAATACCATATGATTTCACTAATTTGTGGAATTTAAGAAACAAAACAAATGAGCAAACGGGGAAAGAGAGAGAGGGGGGCAAACCAAGAAACAGACTCTTAACGATAGAGAACAAACTGATGGTTACCAGAGAGGAGGTAGGTGACGAGGGGATGGGTTAAATAGGTGATGGGGATTAAGGAGTGTTCTTCTTTGTGATGAGCACTAGGTATTGTACAGAAGTGTTGAATCATTATATTGTACACCTGAAAGTAATATTACACTGTATGTTAACTAGTTGGAATTTAAATAAAAACTTTGAAAGAAAGAGCCCATAAAGGGACATGTTGCCTCTATAAAATGATGTTATCACTGGCTAGTGAATATTATTGATTATAGATTTCACTGCAAAGGATTATGGCCATTTGACTTTTTTGAGGATTCTATATTTGGTCAAAGAAAATGTTTGTATGTAAGTATGCAGTCAACGAAGACCTATTATTCACAAATTACTACCAACTTCCTGGGATGAGAACTTAGTTACAAAGATAAAGTTAACTAGTCTGTGTGAAAGTTGAACCTTTGTGAAAACAATCACAGCTCAGTTCATCAAATATGGTACAGATAAATCCACTAGTCAATGAACAGGCACTTAGGGAACTGCAGTATTGACAGCCATAGACAGACAGCTTTTCTCCAGAAGAAAACACAACTAAATTGAATTTATTATGTAATAAGCAACCTCTGGCTTTTATCAAGAGAAATTTCACAATTATTGTAAAGGATTTTAATCATTCCAAGCTTTATCAGAGCAAAGATCTAATCAGCAACATGGAACAACATATTTTCCTTATAAAAATATAACTTTCTCTAAAAAGTTTGATTTCATGGCAGATTGGAGCAAATGTTCAATTTTCTACTGGCTATGAAATAGAAAGGAATCTATATGCATGATCCTAATTACCAAGTAAATTTTACACTTGTTACAATTCTTACAATCCTGTCAGAATGACCTCCTGACAGAGTTTTCTGCATGGGATTTTCTGGGGGAGAAATTTCCAGAGTCAGGGATATAGGTCTGTGAAGACACAAACGTAGTTCAAAGCTAAAACTCACAGACTGATCATGACCCTGTTGCCTCTTAAGAACTGCCACTTCCCTGTCTGCTTGATGATTGGATTGGACTTTAAGAAATCACATTTTATGCAATCAGTGAATATACCACAGAATCATATGGGTAACTTGTTATAAACAAATTTCTAAGCTCACCGACAGATTGAAATTCAGTAGGTCCAGCTGGCTTCACTGGTGAATTCTACCAAACAGTGAAGGAGAAAATAATATCAATTCTTTTCAAATTCTTTCAGAAAATCAAAAAGGAAGACTACTGTCCAACTCATTTTATGAGGATATTACCCCGATACAAAAACCAGACAAAGACATTATAAGAAAACTCATAAGCCCATTATCTCTCACAAATATATATATATCCCCTGTTAGGACTTCTATTAAATATTACAGTAGAGGTTCTAGCCAGGGCAGAATGGCAAGAAAAAGAAATAAAAGATATCCAGATGGGAAAGGAATAAGTAAAACTGTCATTATTAGCACACAGTATGATTGTGTACATAGGACATTCTATGGAATCTAAAAAAAAAAAAAAAAAGCTAATAAAACTAATAAGTTTAGTAAGGTTGTAGGATATAAGGTCAACAGACAAAGTCAACTGTATTTCTACATACTAGCAACAAACTACTGGAAATTTTAAAATTTTAGATAAATTTTACAATAGCATTTAAAAGTATGAAATTCTTAGGGATAAATCTGACAAAAGATGCACGAGACAGTACATTGAAAATCACAAAACATTGTTGGCAGAAACTTAAAATTTAAATTAATGGAGAGATATACCATGTTCATGGGTTAGAAGACTTAATGTTATTAAGATATCTATTCTCCCCAAACTGATCTATTGATTCAATGCAATCTCCGTGAAAATCTTGCCAATCAAATAAAAATTGACAAGTTTATTCTAAAATTCATGTGGAAATGAAAAAGACCTAGAATAACCAAAACATTTTTGAAAAAGAAGATCTAAGTTGGAAGATTAAGATTACTTGATTTTAAGGCTTACTATAATGATAAAGCATCAAAAGAGCATGGTTTCAGTGTAAAGATGGACAAGTGTGATATTATGACTTACAATAAGAAATACATATTTAATCTTCATCCCAGTTTCTAGCACAGACCTTCTAAAATCCCTGGAATCTCCTAGGTACTGAAGAGGGATTACGATGTCTTTTGTTACCTTAATGAGGTAACTTTTGGAATGCCCCTAAATCACCTACAGATGGGGGTTGATTGCCAGGGGAACCAACCATGTAATTGGAGGGTTGGAACTTTCAATCCCACTCCTCCACCTCTGGGAACGGGAAAGGGGCTAGAGGTTGAATCATTCACCAATGGCTAAAGATTGAAAACAATAATCCTGTGTGATGAAGCCTCCATAAAAACCCAAATGGACAGGTTCAGAGATCTTCTAGGCTGGTGAAGGTATAGAGATTTGGGAAGAATGACACACTCAGGGAGGATGGAAGCTCCAAGCCCATCCATGTGCCTTGTGCATCTCTTCCACCTGGATGTTTATCTTCATCCTTCATCATATCCTTTTATATAAACAGTAATCCAAAGAGCAAAGGAATTTCCTGGGTTCTATATGCCATTCTAACAAATTAATCAAACTCAAGGAAAGGGCTGTGGGGACCTCTCATTTCTAACCAGTCTAACCTTGGCTTACAACTGGCATCTGAAGTGGAGGGAGGCCTTGTGGGAACTGAGCCCTCAGCCTGTGGAATCCAGGTAAACAGTGTCAGAACTGAGGTGAATTACAGTACATCCAGCCGGCCTCCTGAGCATTACTTGGTGGTGTGGGGGGACTCCCTCCAAAATACAACCACTGGAAACTGGGTTTAAGAATACTTTTTAACAAGTAAACCAATGGGACTGACTGGAAATCAGAAATAGATCCACACATATGTGGACAACTGATTTCTGACACAGGTTCAATGACAACTCAGTGGAGAAAGTATAGTCTTTTCAACAAATAATGCAAGAACAACTAGATAGCCATATATAAAATAAGAACATTGACCCATACCTTGTACCATATACCAAAAAATTACTCAAAACACATCACAGACCTAACTGTAAAACTTAAACTATAAAACTTCTTTAAGAAAACATAAGAGAAAACATTTGTGACCTTGAGTTAGGCAAAGAGTTTCCAGACATGAACAAAAAGCATGATCTATTAAAAAAAGACAAAAAATCCCCCAAAAGATGAATTGGACCTCATCAAAATGAAAAATATCTTTCTTTGAGAAACATTGTTAAGAGAATGAAAAGGCAAATTACAGATTGGGAGAAGATATTTGCAAATCATGTCTCTGCTAAAGGACAACTCTCAAAACTCAATAATAAAGTAAAAGCCCAAATTAAAAGGTGGACAAAAAAACTGAACAGATACTTCTCCAAAGAAGATACATAGATGGCAAATCTATGAGCATGAAAAGAGGCTCAACATCTTTGGTCACTAGGGAAGTTTACTTTAAAACTGTAAAGTATACTTTAAAATATGCCTATTAGAATGTCTAAAATAAAAAGACTCATCATATCAAGTATCAGCAGAACTCTCCCATAAGTGCTGATGGGAGTATAAAATGGAACCACCACATTGGAAAATAATTCAGAAGTTTCCCCAAAAGTTAAATATATACCTACCATAATGGTCCAACCATTTTACTCTCAAGTATTTGCCTTAGAGAAATGAGAGTACATATCTGTACAAAAGCTTGTGCATAGATGTTCACAACAACTTTGTCATAAACAAAAACTGGAAACAGCCCATATGCCCATCAAGAGATAAACAGATAAACAAACTGTGTATCTCCATACAATGGAATACTACTCAACAATAAAAAGAGGAATGAACTACTGAAACACATTACAACATGGATAAAGCTCAAAACCGATATGCTAAGTGAAAGAAGCCAACTGAAAAAGAATACAACTCATTTGATTCCATTTACATAAAATTTGAGAAGATGCAATTTTCTGGTGTCAAAGAATACATAATGTTTGCTTAGAAAGGAATGGGAAGAAGAACTACAAGGAAGCATGGGAAGACTCTTGGGGATAACGAATGGGTTCATTATCTTGAGTGTGGTGATAGTTTCATGGGTATATACTTAAGTCAAAACTTACCCAGTTATATACTTGAAATACATGCAATTTACAGTAGGTCAATTATACTTCAAGAAAGCTATTTTACAGAAGATCCTAACCAAGTGATCCTGACACTGTCAGATTTTTGGAACCACTGGACTAAACCAGAGTCTTCAGCACCTATGCCACCTTACACAAAAGGTTGTCTATTCTGTTTTCAGTTTCCAAGAAAAAATATTTCAGACACTCTTTGATGACATGTTTTAGTGTTTAATAACCTCAACAGGAAAAGAGTTCTTCCTTTACCTAACCAAACTCATGCTACATTTAAGTTCATTTGTTTTGTACTCTCCGCTGTGAAAATGAAAATAAAACAATTGCTCCATAAACTGACATGACAAATCCCAACAACCTGACATCTATCTGCTACTCAACAAATGACTATAAGATGAAATGCTACATCTGCACAATTTGAAGAGTGGCCACTCTTCTCTAGGCTGAACTTTGAAGACACAGCCATCCATCATCATCCATATTTAGAAGGTTTTTCTCTAGGTCCTCTAGCTTCTCTGCAGTGCAAGATTAGAGTAGTCTGAGAGTTGTGACAATGGATTATTGCAGAGTAATGACTTCTGATCTTCTCCTACTTGTAAATCATATTCTTTTTTACACACTCTAAAATTACATGTTGCTTATAAAGAATGACATGAAACTGCTCAACGATACATGGATCAGGTTCCACTATTGGCTACCAAGACTTTCTTTGTCATATTTACGACCAAGCTGCTTCCACCTTGTATCTATCTTTGGTATTGCTCATTATCACAACACAATGTTGTTATGGACTTGGTCCCACTGCCCTTCACAGAGTATAAAATGGTTCATTTTTAGACTTAAGACCATGTCATTTACACTGTAACAATCTTCCCAAGTCCCCCATCATGGCTTTCATCAGCCAACACATGAGTTAATTTTCAATTATTTATCCATGATACAGATAAGCAGAATAACTCCAGCATTAGGATATGCATGTATAGAACAAGATTCACTGTTGGGGCACTTGGGTGGGTCAGTCTGTTAAGCACCTTACTCATGATTTTGGCTCAGGTCATGATTTCAGGGTCATGAGATCAAGCCCTGCCTTGGGCTTTGAGCTCAGTGTGGTTTCTGCTTGAGATTCTCTCTCTCCTTCTCCCCCTACCACTCCCTCTGCTTGCATACACACACACACACACACACACACTCTCTCTCTCTCTCTCTCTCTCTCTAATAAATAAAATCTTTAAAAAAAAAAAAGAATTAGGATTCACTGTTGACATTTAGCCCTCAGTAATCATTTTCAGTTATGACTTGTCAGAGTAGTGGACCCCTTCCTATATCATATCCTTAATATGGTCTGGATTGGATCACATCCTTTGAGTTAGTGCTAAAATGTCATGTGTGACTGCATCACAATTTTCTGAAGTTCAGATAAATTACATACCCTGCTTCCTAAATGTCTGTATAAACTACCAATCTCTCAAAGAAGGAAGTTAGATTGATTTTGGTACAATTTGCTCTTTGCAAAGCCAAGATAGTGATTACTCAGTGCTTCCTGCTCTCCTGTGTCGTGACTAATTGGTTGTTCAATGATTTCATCTAGCACAGAATCTTTAAAGGTATCAAAATTAACCTGACAGGTTTATAAGAGATTAATCTGCTCCCCTTTAAAAAAGCTGGGCACTAAAACTGCTTTGGTTGAATCAACAAGCCTTTTCACCATTTTTTGTCATTTCATGCAGATACTTTATTTCCTACTTTAGACCACAGGACTTCTAGGGAAGGAACTCCATCTTGCTTATCTTCTATTGCCTTATAGAACTGAATACTATGCTCTATGTAGAGTGGACATCAATATTTATTGACTTTAGAATTTAGATTTTTAATTCTAAAAGCTATTATTCCATATATATAAGGATATAACATATATAACACATATAAGTTCCATAAGTACCTCACAAAGAACAGTATTGGGTTAATTTTAATTTAGTGTCTCTCACTTCAGCATTCTACGCAACAAGTTAGAGAGCATTTAATATTATCCATAAATTATCCATGAAACAGTGTTTCTAGGTAGGACTTGTCTTTATAATGGACTTCCATTTGGGGATAAAAATGATTTCAGAGTGGGCCAACATTACTTATATAGGGTGAATAGAAGGCAATATCCCAGGTCCTCTGGTACATTTTCAAAGTTCACAACTAAAACTACACCATTACTTTCATCTTATCCTACAGGCAATAAAGTAAGGAGCGATCCATGATCTCATTGGATGAGGTTCTATTTTATAAAATATTCAAGTAAAATTTAAACATCACTGGGGATACTTTAAGCAATTAACTGAGGTCAGCTTAATAAACCATTTTATGAACTACCAATAAAAATAATAAAAGCTCTTTTTATTGATTATGTGCCAAGCATATTGCTAAATTCTTTATCACTATTAGCTCTTTTAATCTCACAACAATTTTACAATGTAAAGCAGTATAATTATGTCCATTCTACAGATAAGGAAATTGAGGCTTAAGGTAATTAAATAACAGGTAACACAAAACAGATGAACATAAGGGAAGGGAGGGAAAAATAAAATAAAATGCAAATAGAGGAAGGGGCAAACCATAAGAGACACTGAACTCTAGGAAACAAACTGAGGGTTGCCTGGAGGGGAAGTGTGGGTGGGGGAAGAGGAAACCAGGTGATGACTTGATATAATGAGCACTGGGTGTTGTATGCAACTGATGAATCACTAAATTCTACCCTGAAACTAATACTACAGTCTATGTTAACTAAATTTAATTTAAATAAAGAATAATAAATAAATAAATAGCAATAAAGCTAGCTAACAGTGTGGAGATTCCCTAAGAAATTAAAAATAGAGCTACCCTATGACTCTGCAATTGCACTCCTGGGTATTTATCCCAGAGATACAGATGTAATGAAAAGAAGGGCCATCTGTACCCCATTGCTCATAGCCGCAATGGCCACAGTTGCCACACTGTGGAAGGAACCAAGATGCCCTTCAACAGACAAACAGATAAAGAAGATAGTGTCCATATATACAATGGAATATTATGCCTCCATCAGAAAGGATGAATACCCAACTTTTTTATCAACATGGACCGGACTGAAAGAGATTATGCGGAGTAAAGTAAGTCAAGCAGAGAGAGTCAATTATTCGGTTTCACTTACTTGTGGAGCATAAGGAATAACAAGGAGGACATTGGGAGATGAAGAAGAGAAGTGAGTTGGGCGAAATCGGAAGGGAAGGTGAACCATGAGAGACGGTGGACTCTGAGAAACAAACTGAGGGTTTTTTTTTGGGGGGGCGGTTGGGTGAGCCTGGTGATGGGTATTAAGGAGGGCATGTATTGCATGGAGCACTGGGTAAGGTGCATAAACAATGAATTTTGGAACACACACACAAAAATTAAATTTAATTTTAAAAAATAGTTATAATAAATAAAGGCAGTAAAGCTAGCTAATTAGAGCAGGGATTTTTTTTTTTTTTTCAATTTAAATTTAGGTAGTTAACATACAGTGCAATATTGGTTTCTGGAATACATTCAGTAATTCATCATTCACACACAACACCCAGCCCACCTCCCTCCATCAACCCTCAGCTGGTTCTCTATCATTAAGAGTTTCTTATGACTCGTTTCCCTCTCTCCTTTTTTTCTTTTCCTTCTTGCCATATGTTCATCTGTTTTCTTCCTTAAATTCCACATATGAGTGAGATCATATGGTATTTGTCTTTCTCTGACTGACTTATTTCACTTAGCATGATACACTCTAGCTACACTTTGTTGCAAATGGCAGGACTGGGTTTTTTGATGGCTGGGAAATATTCATACACACACACACACCCTCCCCCCCCCCCACATCTTCTTTATCCATTCATCAGTCAGTGGACATTTGGGCTCTCTCCATAGTTTGGCTATTGTTGATAATGCTAGCAGTACTGGGTCATAGGGTAGTTTATTTTCAAAATTTTCAAAATTTTAAGGAACTTCCATACTATTCGCCAGAGTGAGTGCATTCCCACTAACAGTGTAAGAGGGTTCCCCTTTCTCTACACCCTCACCAAAACCTGCTGTTTCTTGAATTGTTAATTTTAGCCATTCTGACTGGTGTGAGGTGGTACAGAGCAGGGATTTAAATCCTTGTCTGTCTTTTTCACCATTCTATTTGGCCTTCTCTGGGCCTACGATGTGCCAAGTGTGGCTCTATGTACTGAGAAAGACAAATAAGACACAGTCGCAGCCCTCAAGGATCTTACATTAGTGAGAAGAGGAAAATGGTTCATTGCAAGGTTTTTTGCTGTCATCGTACGTCTCTCTATAAAGTAGCTTTTTTGTCCAGCATCCATAATGAGTGCTCTAGAGATTCCTGCCCAATTCTTGGGAGGCTCTAAAAACTTCCTCATGCAAAGGTAGCTCCTTAAGGATGCTCAATCTCACTTTTTTTCTCTTCAGCCTTCACCTCTCACTTAACCCAAAGATCTTCCTTTTTAATATGCATATCTGAGTTTCTAATTAAACAATGCTATCTGTGTAGTCCCAAGAATTGTTGCTCAGAAATCTGAAATTCTTAATTTAAAACAAGCAGGAATCTCTAGGATTCCTGCTAGTGAGTTTACCCAAAGATAAGAACAAGGTATTATGAAAGTGCAATAAGGTGTTATAGGCCAACTTTCTTTTCTCTACAAACTTTCCTTTTTCTGTGTCTCACCGGGAGCCAATGTTGACTAAGAAACAGGAAAACAAGTTTATTTTCCCCTTTCTGTTTCTCTTTGGAATACTCCACTCCCATTGACACTCTATGGTATAGCTGATTCCTGCCATACTCAGGCCAATAGTACCTACACACATAACCCATTCAGGAAGACAGAAATTTGATAGACAGGAATTTGAACAAGGACAATGGTCTCCGTTTTTCTTAATTTTTGCTGTAAAATAAATGTTTCTAAATCTTAATCCTGTAACTAATCCTTTTTTTCTTATTAATTTCCCAAACTGAAAACCTGGGCTAAATTCTATTTTTCACAAATGTGCCTCTTGGGATGCCTGGGCGGCTCAGTTGGTTAAGCCTCTGCCTTCAGCTCAGGTCATGATCTCAGGGTCCTGGGATCTAGTCCCACATTGGGCTCCCTGCTCAGCCAGGAATCTGCTTCTCCCTCTGCCCCTCCCCCTGCGTGAGCTCTCTCTCTCTCAAATGAATAAATAAAATCTTTTAAAAAATTTTAAAAAAGAAATGTGTCTCTTTATGTTCTATATTTACTCTTCTCAAATCTATACCCTAATATAAAGGTTGGTGAGATTTACAATTGTTTGGACCAACTTCAGTTTGAGACAGTGTGAGAATCAGAAATGGATGATGCTGTTTAAATGTTATCTGAGCAAAAATGAGATGATTCCAGGGGAGAAATGTTATTTGAGAAACTCTAGGAAAGACAAAGCCATGTCCTAGGGAAAGTTGTGGGTTGTACTGGGAAAGGGCCAAAGGTACCCTTTTTGGGTAGTATAAATATCTTAAATATATATATATATATATATATTATATATATAATATATATATATATTAAGATTTTATTTATCAGAGAGAGAGAGAGAAAGCACAGACAGGGAGAGCAGCAGGCAGAGGGAGAAACAGGCTCCCTGCTCAGCAAGGCAAGGAGCCCAATGTGGGATTCAATCCCAGGACCCTGGCATTAGGACCCGAGCCAAAGGCGGGTGCTCAACCAACAGAGCTGTGATGCCAGGCACCCCTAAATAACTTAAAATCCTATTAAGTGATGATTATATGGGTGTGTGGGTTTATGTTGATGGGTCTGTAATCAAAGGAGCGCGACTGATACAAAGCGAAGATCAAGAAAAGCTTTATTTCAAGCCAAGCATCGAGAATCAAACTGACCATTGGGGACTGCCTCTTACAGAGAGGGCGACCCCTCCCTGGCTTACCGACTAACTTTTAAAGGGCAAGGGCCGTGTGGTTGAGCCTGGCCACACACAGGTGGCCAATGAGATTGTAACACACAGAGAAAGTTGCATAGTCATGCTAGGTCACACACGAGTGACCAATTGAATCACAATTTACCTTATAGTAGATATTTGAATTAGCCTATCACCTTCGTCAGAATTGGCGCCCAAAAGGCGCCCAAAAGGCGGGGGCCACACTCCTTGGTAGCTAGGGAGACAGTATGTGCGCCCCACTGATTGGATGTCTCCACCTGGCCTGACCCGCCCTTGTATTTGGGCTTTGTTAACTGGGACTGGTTTCCCCGACTTGCTTTTAAGTAAGTCCCCTGGGGTGGGGGTGGGGCAGGGTTAGTTTAAGTTTTACTGCATAAACAACAAAATCACTGTTTAACTGGATGGAATCGCTCTGGCTAAATAGGTCCTTACAATGTGTGCATACCCATATATATACATGCATGTATATATGTAAACAGTTAGATATATGTATACATTTATATACACACATATATTTAGATGTACATAAACTGAGATATATACTTGCATATGGGCATGGTTATACACTTATCCAAACTCATCAAAATACACTTAAACATCAAAAGTACACTTAAATCTATACGTTTTCTAAAAAGTAAAATCGAGTTTTAAAGATTGATTTTTAAAGGTCCCTGTCCCGGAGGACCATGAAATTGATTTGATTTATTAGAAAAACCTTTAGTGTCTTGAAGTTTGTTTAGGCATACAATATTAAGATGAAAAATTGCATTAACCAGTTAATTATATAATTAGTTGTCCAATGTCTGTCTCACTGCCTTTTTATCAAAGCTTTGAAGAATGGGGACTGTGTGTGTCTTGTTCATTGACCACTGTATCTGATACCTCCCCTAGATTAGGTAAGACCTAAAGGACCTAAAGGAGTATGCAAACAGCTATTTTCTTTGATCCTCACAGAGATATAAAGCTAAATATCTCAAATCCAGACTACTTCCACATATGACTTTCATGTCCTTCACCCATTGTCTTCTGAAATATTTTAAGCAAGAGATCAGTCATTTGGTTTTTTAAAACTAAGAATATAAAATAGTTTTCAGGAAGGAAAAAATCATTGCTCAACCATGATTCAACAGCTGCAAGATTCAAGACCACATGGGAATGTGATACTGCTGGACTTGCTTAGGGGACTACTTGCTGTGAGTATGTCTTTAAAATACAATGAGTAGGTAACCACTGACCTTTAGAATACAATGTTCTGGTAGTTGGCAGCAAGAAGGAATGAAACAGCTAGTTACCAGGAACAATCAAGAACATTTAGAGAAGCAGAACTATGTATGATTGTCCCTTAGTCTGCATGACTAATTGGAGAATCCAATGATCAGTTCCAAAACATTAATATTTTTATAGCATTGCACCGTTTAGTAAAGTACATCTTTTTTACACCATTTTCTTTTCAGAGAAAAATGTGAACATGCCATTAAGAATATCATTAGGTTTAAAAAAAAAAAAAACATGTGTAGAGTGACTTGAAATTAAAAATCGACTTCTGCATGGTGTCAAAAAAGGCCGAGTCCAGGCATCACACCTTAATGTCCCACTGCAGTTACCTGTGAAGGTAGAATGATTCCAAAATGCAAGAGAAGCCAGACTAAGGAAGTTAAGAAATGGCAAGTAATAATAATAACAACCCTAAAGAATTTCCCCCCATAAGCAAAACATTCTACTAGAAACATTTAGATTTTAAGCAGCCACCAGCTATAAAATTCACATTACTCCTCATATGAAATGATTTTATCTTTTAAAATATAAATCCCCTGTTAGACCCTAGCCTTTGGAATATTATAAATATTTAATGGCTCAAATAGTCTCAAATGTTACCCAATGTGATAATTTATTTAAATAACATCAAGGTCTTTTTTTTTTTAAATGAAGCTGAATGAAACATTAGATCTTTCAGTACACACATTTTTAATGGTCAGGTTGGATAACTTAATGAGACAGAACAACAGGACATAACAAACTCGACTTATATTCAGAGGAAATGGATTTAATTCCGAGTCCTGTGGCTCATTGACCATGTGATTTTAGCCCATATGCTTAGCTTAATCTAGGCCTCCGTGTTCTTATTGATAAAACAAGAAAATTAACTTGCACATCACTACCTTTAATACATGATAAAAGTGCAATCTACATGTAAGGTCTCATCATTATCCTTGGCTAGATACACATAGGCTTTTTATCATTACAGATGGCCCCTCATGATGCCGCAACTTAATGATTTTTTTGACTTTACAATAGTGTGAAAGTGATCTGCATTCCAGTGAAATTTTGAATTCTGATCCTTCCCAAGGCCAGTGATATCCGTACTCCCTTGTGATGCTTGGCCGAGGCAGCAGAAACAGCTAACACCCAGCCCCATGATCACAAGGGTAAGCAATCGATACACTGACAACCATTCTGTTCCTCACTTTTTGTACACTATTCAATAAATTACATGAGATATTCAACACTTCGTTATAAAATGGGCTTTGTGTTAGGTGATTTTGTCAAACTTCAGGCTAACGTTAAGTGTTGTGAATACATTTAAGGTAGTCTTGGCTAAGCAATGATGCTTGCTACGTCAGGTGGATTAAACGCATTTTCAGCTTAGGATATTCTGAACTTAAAATGGGATTATCGAGACAGAGCCCCATCAAAAGTCCACGGAGATCTGTATATTCATATGGAGAGACAAATCCAGAAAAGGTAAAGTCTTTGAAAATGTCTCTTTTATGGTATCTGGAACACGCTTGTTCTGCCTAGTTTTCAGCCTAGCTACATTCTGACATTTGTGTAGACAACCACAACCACAGCAAGCAGGATGGCATTTATCTTTTATAATAATACAGAGTGCTCTGTCGTAAAGTAGGGTCACTGAAATGAGTAATAATCCCACCAGCATCTAAGGTACAACCAGCGGGGTCCAGGTCAACAGGCAAGCAGCCGATAATTTGCCCCACAACACTGAATTTCATCTGCCCACAGCCTCTATCTACTGATTATACAATCAATACACCTCAGATGAGAAGAGCTAACAACTGACCGGGGCAGATCAATGCTAGCAAATAAGCACTTCATGACAAAAAGTTTGATAATTACCATTCTGAAGCCGTGTAAATGTTGTTTCTATTGTAACAACATTCATGATGATACTGCTATGATTGCACTGTTATTATAGGTTTAATGTTAGGCAATCAAGCTACAGTGGTCTAGATATCAACAAACAGCATCAAAAGAAAACATCAAATTGTCCCTATTCTTTTGACACTGTAGCTGAGAAATTTTTCAATGTTAGTGGCCCTAAATGAACAATAATAAGTGACAATTTAGTGGAAAACACTATTTTCACATCTGACAAAAGTCATGCAATATAGATTGATACAAGTATGATTATTTCTAGGGCCACTTGAACCAGGGGATTAAAATAAATTCAGTCCTGTGACCACGGTTTTCTTTCTTTCCTTTTTCTCACATACATTATTTAAAGAGGATTTATGTAAATTTTCTCTGTACTCATAATTTTTCAAGCATTAGTGCAGCAATAAGTATAGGGCACCTTGGCTTGATTTAATTATTACTGTTTCTAATACAGCACACTTTTTTATTTTATTTTATTTTATTTTTGAGCCCTGATTGCTAGTTCATTCTCAATCATTAACATTTAGAAGAACTAGTCATTACTGGTTTTCAATAGCTGCTTGGGTTCCTATAAGCACTAAGAGTCTTAAAACACAGAAATGGAAAACAGACATTTCAAAGTAGAACCAATCATGACTCCTAGAGGTAGGGTTCAAGAAGCCCTGGGTGTGTGGGCACTGAAGCAAACAAATTAACTATTCCATTGGCTTTTTAAAAACCACAAGGATTTGGGTCTCAAAAAACTAGGACACCTCATTCCTATAAGAGGCTTGCTCCTAGAGAAAAGTGGGAACCAACTCCAAAAATGAAAGGCTTTTCGAAAAGAATGACAGCTACTTTGGGCCATAATAATCATTTCTACGAGGATATGTCTGACTTTCGATTTGGACGACACACAATTTTAATTGTCCCTTCCGTCAACACGTTCCCCAGCTGTACCCAGGCATCAGTAGAGTTGCCGCTCTAAAACTTGGTCTCCACAGCCTGAGTGGTCAAATCTCTCACCCTGTCTGGAGTCAGTCAGCTGCCTTTCCATGTAGATAAGAGATAGGGGGCAGGAGGTGTGGGAGTGGGGAGCACTGCTAAAGAGTTTGTCAATAGTTCAGGAGAGATAGGGCGCACCAAAACCCTTTTGTGGGCAGCAGTGCGAACAAGATTTTCAGCGTGCTCAGGGGTTGCGACTAAATGTCTTTTTCAGCCGCATTCTCTTTCTTTCCATGCAGCTTCTACCTCGCAATAGAGTTAAAGAATGTGATGTATATTAAAATGCTTTGCCTCTCAGATGGGGTTCATTTTTATTCAGGGACAATTTTGCTGACTGACAGGTAAGCGTTTGGTGCTGAAATTGGACCTGTACAAGAGCTTTGCATTTCATTTGCTCCATTACACCAGTGCATGAATTACTGGGCTTCCACGTTGGCATCTTTCCATTACTTTCAAATATCTGACATGAGCAAAATGACTCATCTGACATTTCATGGTAACAAATTTATTCCAAAAAGAATAGAACATTATTATACTATTTTATATACGTGGGTACCACAACCTTCCACCCTAATCTGACCAGAAATTGTAAGTGTATAAATAGTAGTTGATATCAGCTTAAGAAAACACGCGGCGTGTGACAGCTGGAAAGTATCACGGCAAGAAATCCGTCTGTTTCTTCGTGTTACCCACTGTCACTTCAGCCTACTTCCTGAAATGTTGGCAAACTTTAGTGGAAGACGCAGCTTTGTATTTTGGTTTCATCGCCACCCGGGAGTAAACTGTGAGGCGTTATCAGCTTTTTCACTTTTAATCCGCTGCTCTAAGATGCATCATTTTCCTTAGAGGGACAACTTCCTGAAACACTACAGATAATGCATTGAGTCGAGGAGCTGTGAGGACTCTACCAAACAGTCCTTCCTCGTAACCACTGCTCTTTGCTGACCAGCACAGAATTATCTGGTCTTCAGATCCTACCAGCTCTTGCCTTCCCTTTGAATGTTTTTTTGTTGTTGTTTTGTGGTTTTGTTATTGTTGTTGTTGTCTTTTTTTTTAGAGCAACAATTATACGTGACTCATGGTCCTTTGGATATCTTCTCATCTCAAACCTAACATCACATCCAATAACCCAGTTTGCCTTGTAGAATTAGGAAGGGATTTTAATTCTTTGCTAAAGGCCAGTGTTACCCTAGAGACCCTTGCTCCTGGTAGGAGATGAGAGAAGAAAGAATCAAGAATCCTCAGCTTTATGACTCAGCCAGGAGTTTTTCCCACCTCTTCACTTAAAAATACCTCAGTGACACGTTACAATCTGCCATCTAAAGCTGCAGATCACAGATCTACACTCAAAGAAGGGTTTTTCCAGGTGACAGTATAACATTTCATAAAGTAGGAGCATAATTATGTGACAGCAAAATTTAAAATATCATGTTCACTGTTAGTATGAATACATCAAATTAATACAGTATTATTTCCATATGAAATTATTAGCCTCATTATTATATAATGGTATTTTCTTTAATAAATGGCCTCTTTATATTATAAATGTTAAAGTACTTTATATTATGGTATATCCTTCTTACCAATGTTAATTTACCTTCAGGCATTATTCATTTGCTGAATTTATATAAAGCCATAATAAAAAAAAATGAGACATTCAAAAAGTCTCATTACTTTTGTCATTATAATTCATCTGTATTTAAAAAGCATCTGGGAATTCATGGCACTTCCCTGGTACAACCAACATCAATGTGATTTGCCTACTCTGGGGACTCATATAACTAGAATGCTCATAGAAGGTATTGCATATTTGAATAACATATACCTTTAAAGAAATGATATTAATACATGGTCCAAGAAAGTAAATCTTTTAGAAATAAACTCCTTGAAAACAGGTCCAGCATTAAATACAAGCATTCTTTCCACAGAAACTGAATGAAGGAATAATCCTTGTAATATTTTCATCTTGGTTATGAGGAGTGGGGCTATTTAAGTGTCCAGGATTATCTTTTGAGCTGTATTTTTAAACTGTGCAAGTGAGGTTATTTCTGAGCAAATCATAAGCACTCTCTAGCTTAAACAGTGTTGTTATCCTAATGTGCTACCCCTCAGAACTGGTAATCTGACCAACCTTTCTCCCCATCTGCTCCTAGGCTTGCTGATTGTCATTGGTGTAAGGCACAAGATCACATTCACTTTGATCAGTGATCATACTCACATTGGGCCCTGGGGAATCCAACAAGCTTTCTACTTTTCTCACAATAAATATCTTCTTCCATTAAAACTTGCCCTGACCCTTCATTTTCAGCAGATGACTGTTTCTTCCCAAGTTATTGGATATATATAGCCCCTAAGCCCCACATTCCATAACTTCTGTGTTCTTTACTTCAGATCTGTGTCTTCTTTTGCTTCTCCTCTCCCCTCTCCTATTTGTGTTCTTGATCTCATCTGTTCTCATCTTCTCTGAGACCTACTCCACCATCTGTGCCCTCCTGATGTGCAACATCTCCACAGGAGTGCTCAGATCCCCCAGATCTGGACAGAGAAGGTCCCCAGGAAGGGGGATGCCTAATGGGCACCTTAGATTCTAATGCATAATTTACAAGGACTTAACAAATATTTGCTGGGAAAATAAATGAATGATTATGAGGGGAAGCAAAATATGTGACCCCAAAATATTCCACTTTGGCATGTGGATTATGTTGAGCTGAAGGCAATTGAGACCCAGCAGATTTAAAAACTTTGACCTCTCCCTACCTAAAAGAATTTGTATAGGGGACCTGGCCCAGAAAGAGCTATTATCAGAGATAACTTTTTACCTGAAAGACCTATCTGTATGGCAGATCAAACATCTAATTGCCAAACATTTTCTCTTCCTATTATCCTGTGAATTACCCTTCTCCCCTTTGAAGCTCTGGGCCCCTATCCCATTCCTTGTGTCAAGATGGCATACAAGCCTCAATTGCCCAACTTGTCCTTGGGTCTCCTATTTTCTACAGGACTCCCATATGAATGTAATTACATTTGTTTTTCTCTTGTGAATCTGTCTTCTTTCAACTTCATTAATAGACCAGCCAAAAGAACTTAGAAAGGTAGAGGAAATATTTTTCCTCTCTTACAATCAAATATTGAGTAGGATCCTCTAAAGGTTTAATGGTATACAAAGCCACACACAGAAAGGAACAGCAACAAAGAAGGTGAGGATATTTATAAGATAAATCTAACAAAAGTGGGCAAGACTTATGTGAAGAAAAATATATAATGCTACTGAAAATGTAAAAGAACACAAATAAATAGACCATGTTCTAGATGGAAAGATTCAATATTGTAATGCTTCATCAAATGATGTCATTTCATTACCAAATTATAAGTCCATGCAACCTCAATCAAAACCAAAACTTGTATTGACAACATGTTCTTTTTATTTTTGTGTTCTTGATGCTCTGGTACCTGGAACTTAATCCTGTAGAGTATCCCTCAACCGGGGATAACTAATTCCTAGAGAGAGCAAACAACTTCCCAGCAAGAGTGCCTTTAGTACACAAACCAACCAATCTAGAGCCCACATCCCCAACCATCTCCTTTATCAAACTCTCACACACCAAATCAATATTCCCCCTGCTCTCAGTCATCCCAAAGCCTGGTACATGACAACTAAGGACCACTTCTATAGCCCAGAGACCACCAAAATTATTCACACTACCCAATACTAAGCTTACTAAACATACTACCCTGCCTCATCTATTCTTTCCATTAAAACCCCAACAAAGGCTCTCAGCCACGCTCCTTCCTCTCTCCTTCCACTTCCTGTCCACCCTGGTGCTTCCCCACGTGGTCTTGCATGACATGCTCTGCCTCTTGTTTCTAGAGACCTGCAAGTAAGAGTTTCTTCCTTCATGACAATCATGTCCCTATTTGTGTCCTACCAACCATGATTAAAACAGATCTGGGGTACATTTTAAAATGCAACTTGCATTTTTTTATTCAATTAACAGTGTCAAATGTTCACCTGGAAGAATGGCTAGAATAGTCAAAAAAATTGTTAAATGAAAGAATAAGCAAGGAACCTGCTTGATCAGAAATCAAAATTTAACTATTAACATATAGTAATTAACAGAGAAATGGACAAAAATATCAGTGAAACACAACACTGCCTTTTGTGGCAAATTATATAACTAATTAAGGATTAATATTCAGAGTACATAAAGAATTTCTACAGCTCAACAACAGCAAAAAAGAATACTAATAACCTGAGTTAAAAATGAGCAAAGGACTTGGATAGACATTTCTGAAAAGAAGATATACAGGTGGTCAAAAAGCACATGAAAATATGCTTAACATCACTCATCATTAGAGAAATACAAATAAAAACCACAATGAGATACCACTTCACACCCACTGGAGTGACTAATATTTTTTTTTTAAAAGACAAAAAAGAAAACAAAAAAAAAATCAGAAAAGAACAAGTACTGGTGAGGATGGAAAGAAACTGGAACCTACGTGCATTGCTGGTGGGAATGTAAAATGGTGCAAATAGTATAGCAGTTCCTCAGAAAATTAAACATAGAATTATTGTATGATCCAGCAAGTCCACCTTTAGCTATATACCCAAAAGAAATAAGAGTAGAAACCCAAATAGATATCAGTGCATCCACGTTCATAGCCGCGTTACTCACAACAGCCAAAAGGAGGAAACAAACCAAGTGTCCATCAATGGATGAACAGATTAACAAAACACGGTACGCACATACACTGGAGTAATAGCCTTCAAAGAAAACACAGTTCTGACATATATTACAGCATGGATGAACCTTAAAGAAATTATGCTAAGTGAAATCAAGCCAGTTACCAAAGGGCAAATGTTGTATGATTCCACTTATATGAGGTACCTAGAGCACTCGAATTCATAGAGAGAGTAGAAACGTGGTTGCCAAGGACTTACGGAAAGGGAGAATGGGGAGTTAGTATTTAACGGGGGTGGAGTTTCAGTTGGGAAGATGAAGAAGTTCTGGAGACGGATGGTGGTGACAGTTGTATAATAATGTGAATATACTTAATGCCACTAAGCCACATACTTAAAAATGTTAAAAAGGTAAAGCTTACGTACATTTTGATCACAATTAAAAAGGAAAAATATCTTCAGATAGCAGAGTAATTATCAATATTCATGAAGATAGTTCATAAGTGAGTGGCATGTCAGATGCAGTGTTCTAATGAATGATTTCCTATGTTAATGCCATCTCAATATAAGTTCTACAAGAGCCATACCTTCTGTTTATTTTTGTTTCTTTATCTATACAAAGCTATATGTATAGATATGATCTATATGATCATGAATAATTATACAAATAAAGGAAATCCAATACATACGTGTATTTGTAAAGTACTTATTTGTTGTTAAGTCTCAGAAACAGGAGAATACACAGGTTTTGCTACATATAGATATTATGTTAATAAGAAAGGTATGATGCCTAGCTACTAACTGCGGAAAGAGCAGACCAGATTTAAATGGGGGTAATGTTTTAGTTTCATTTGCATAGAACCAGCTCTGTGTGTGTTTATTTGAAAACATTTTAAAATATTAGTAGAACCTGACCTCAAATATCATCCCAACCAGACAAATTCTTTCTTCCTCAATTTTAAAGGAAACCCCTCCTCTTCTACCTCACCTCTACAGATTCTTCATTTTTCTATCTGGAAAACAAGAAACAACCCCTAGTTAAAGCCCACATCTTTCAATATCACTATATAAACATACCTTTTTATTCAGCTCTTACCTCTTAAATCCCCTTATGTTGATAAAAGGACTGGATGTAAGATATCAGCTCTATTACCCCAAAACAAAAGAAAGACTGCATTAACCATTGTTTTGCTTATTGATCCTGAAGTCTCTTTTAACCTTGCCATAGTGCTCTGAATCTAAGGACTTAAACTTCAGATTAACCATTAGCTCAAGATATTTTTTATTTTTATTTTTCATATCAAAAGGGCCCTTCTAAAAGGACAATAGGACTAAAACATGGCAGGCTGTCTTTTGAAGTTAAAATAGGCAGCATCACTCTGATACACTACCAGTCTCTGGGGATCTGCCCACGTGGTCCCCCAACGTGTGCTTTCCTAAGCAGAGTGGAGCCACATGATTCAGAAGTACAGCTTGTTTGAAAATAGCCCGTGGCTTGTTTTCATTAGTTTTACAGTCTTAAAAAAGTAAAATCATTCATACCAAACTATCTAAAAATGAGGCAACTTTGATCAAATTTGAAGAAACAGGAGCAGATAAGGAAAGCTCTCAGCACTGGCAGTTCCTATCATAGAGAGCTCTGGTTGTGGTTTGTATCAATAACAATAAACATTCATCTAGTTCTGACTGCAGATAAGGAACTGTCTTCCCCCATGTAAATGAACAGATATCGCCATTATAAGGAGACTAAGATAACAGCATTTTGTTGAATTCCTGGAATGCAGTTGTTTGAAAGAAGATGATAAATCTATTCCTCTAACAGATTTAGCACTGCCCCAGGGACTTGATCATAGTTCAGTCATAAATTAATTGCACAGTAGATTTATTCATCTCTCACTCTCCCATAACAAGTCTGATCATGAGTGCTTTGTGTGTCTTCATTCGGCACACTAGAGTTTTATTCATTTAACAGGATTATTTATTAATCAGGCATTTAATGAATAAGGTTTAAAGGAGCACAATGGGTCTGATACAGAGTGCATTAGATCTATCATTAGGATTATATTTATTTCAGGTAGTCCTTTAAATGTGCCTGATTGTATTTGGGGGCAATATTACTCATAAGATAAGTATTTTCACTTAAATACATTTATCCTGCCTTATGAAAGACCTGATATGGGGCTAATCCAGTTAAAAAGAAAAAAATTAACTATGTAGCATCTCTATGAATTTGATATTTAGAGGGGGGAAAAAACCACTTCTAAATTAATATCCGATGAAAGAATAATCCTAGTTAAGAAATAAAATCCTCCTTGATCTATCTAAATGGTGACTTCAAAAATAAATAAATAAATAAATAAACAACGATTAAAAACTCTCCACCCAAATAAAATCTGCCAATTGCTATCAAATTCACATTATCAGATTGATATGCCATTTTGCATTCTACCAGAGAAAAATTGTCATTGCAACCAAGAGCATTTTATTGACGACTAAACGAGTAATGACTGCTACTTGAAGCTAATGCACAGAGGAAATTGAGGAAAGAGGATTGCCGATGACTAGGACCCAAGCAAGCTTCCTTTGGTAATGACACTCCTTGAATTTTCTAACCCACATCTCTTAAGCCAGCCACCACCTTCACGAAGGGGATGGAAAACTGAGCAAAGGGGTGGGATGAGAGATAAGAAGAGAGGCAAGAAAGTCATGGGATTTGAGAGTTGGAAGAGATTTTACAGAAATACTCAGGGACGGTAATAATAGAGATGAGGAATGTGAAGTTATTAAACAAAACTCATTTTTAAAATCAGGGGGAAAGTGCCAATGACTCAGAATTATTTCAATGAATATATTCCATTGGATTACATATGCAAATTTAGTGAAATAACTCCAAGAAAACCACCATTCCTATAATAACCTGTAAGAAGACTATGATATTTGCATCTTGATTTACAGACCTTTACCATGTAGGCAGAAATACTGCAAGTAACTGAACTTAGAACTTTTGAAAATGAAAAACATTTATTTTGAAGCAGTGAGATGATATTATCACCAGTTATTAATGGTTTTCCTATTGAGTTGTCTCTAGGTACAATTGTTCCATGAATAAAAATCACACTCCTGTGATTTTTATTCATGAGACACAGTCTCAGAACACATACTTAGTTTGGGGCTCTAAATGTCTAGCACTAATCTAAACAATCCAGAAACTGAGGTAGGATGGCCAGAGCGGTCAGGTGAAATTCTAAGGTTGTCATTTCAACCACCATCATTGTATCAAATCCCAGACCTGACCACTCCACCTTATGAATATATCATGAATGCTTCCACTCCTCTCCCTTCTGTCTCTTCCACAGCTGTCTCCCTTGTTCCACCCAGTTTTCTGTAACATCCCCAGGGACTCTCAGATCCCATCCCCCATTCCAGACCTAGTCCTTTGTGAACTCTGAACCAGAGAGTTCTTTAAAAGTACCAGCCCTGTGCATATCATCCCTGGGTTTTGTGCCTTCAATATCTTCCCCGTTGCTTTTAGGATAAAGGCCAAAACCCCCAACCATGGCCTATGAGGCTTTGCAAAGCCTCACTCTTTCTCCTTCCTCTCCTGTTTTGCTCACTGGCTCCATCTGGACTGGCCTTTTCATACTTTCAGTTCCTTCAATACCAAGCTCTTTGCTACCTCAGGGACTTTGCACCTGCTCTCCCAGCTGTCTGCTTTGCCCCACCTCTTTGTCTTCATCTCTTGTGCATCCTCTAGAATGGTGTTTAACTGACACTTTCTCAGGAACGTATTCCTTGATCACCCTAGCCCCACCCTGGCCAGGTTAGATATATCCTTACTTTTAAGCTCTAATAGCCACATTTACCACAACTGTAAGTAAGCAATTAACCTCTCTGGCACTCAACTTGCAAACTCTATGAGGGCAAGAATGAAATTCGGTCTCATTCACCAGTTTCCCCAGGATCAAATAAGCACTCAAAAAAACAAAACAAAACAAAACATCTGCTGAATGAATAGATCCACAGAGGGCAGTGACCACCAACTTTGAAACCAGCTTCCATAGCTGTGCTGTCAAAGAAAGAGTTAATCCTGGTTTGGCTCCCAAATTTTGGACTCCACCACAAGTCACATTAGCAGGGTTGTGTTAGGACAGCAGACATAACTACAAAAGAAACTTGACACAGGAAAGCCTCCCTGTTTATCTTCTTTAAATTTTCATCCCTCCGATGTCTATGTCTTTTTTATTTTTAATGTTTATTTATTTATTTTCTCTTTTAGACAGGGTGAGCATGAGTGGGGAGAAGCAGAGGGAGAGAGAGAATCCCACACAGGCTCCATGCCCAGTGCGGATCTCCCGATCCTCGACCCCGAGATCATGACTTGAGCTGAATTCAAGAGTTGGATGCGTAACCAACTAAGCCACCCAGGTGCCCCTATGTCTTTTTTTTTTTTTTTTTAAGATTTTTATTTATTTATCTGACAGAGATCACAATAGGCAGAGAGAGAGGAGGAAGCAGGCTCCCCGCTGAGCAGAGAGCCCGATGCGGAGCTCGATCCCAGGACCCCGGGATCATGACCTGAGCTGAAGGCAGAGGCTTCAACCCACTGAGCCACCCAGGCGCCCGCCCCTTTGTCTTAATAGGAATCTTTTCCTTCCAGAAAACAGACTGAACCCTATACTGAGCTTCCTCCAGGTAGGACCCACTTCCACCAGTGCACCTGCTTAGACACCATTACTCAGAAGTCTGTTTATTCCTTCCCTATCTTTATGACAAAGGATTTGCACAAGAGAGAAGTGAGATGTTTCCAGACTCTCCAGAATGAACATCATTTCCCCCGTTCATAGCTGTTGCTCTGTGCAGTGCTTAGGGAAGAAATAGGAGTGTTCCTGTTCCGCAGACATCATGTCCATGCACAGGTCACCCACAGCTCTGTGGTCCTGCAGACAGCATTTTAGTATGCCACTGACTGATGGTTGGATTGTGTATGTCACATAAGCCTGATGTTAGGGCTGAGTTAATGGTAATGAGGACCATTAGAGTCCTCTGAATAACCCAGGACTGAGTCAATACTACCAAGGAAAATTTCTCTCTATTACATCATCCAGTAATTCCAAACTGAGACCACTAGATCTGACGCTCTTTACAAACCCACATAAGAACCTTTTGGACAACTGGTAACACATGAGCAGAATTTACTTCTGGAATACTGGTTGCTGTGGTACCTGTCCTTCTCCCTCCAGCATCTGACACTGCAAGGCTGCCTTCCACTACCACTAGGTTTTTAACTCTAGAATCTTGTCTCCCTGAGAAATATTTACAGATCTGGGTCCAATTCTTAAATACACATTTTATGTGAATCCTTGTATAAGCATAAGAGACAGTGCCAACTGAGATGTTTTGTTGTTGTTTGTTTTTTGTTTTAAAGATTTTATTTTTATTTATTTGATAGAGAGAGGTCACAAGTAGGCAGAGAGGCAGGTGGCAGAGCGGGGGGGAAGCAGGCTCCCCACTGAGCCGAGAGCCAGATGCAGGGTTCGATCCCAGGACCCTGAGATCATGACCTGAGCCAAAGGCAGAGGCTTAACCTACTGAGCCACCCAGGCTCCCCTGAGATGTTTTTAACATGTATGTTTTCTGTTTATCTCAAAATTTTTTAATTGAAAGTATCCTTTAACTGATTATTATTATACAATTCCTCAACCCACATCCACTCCTAAGTGCCAAGTGGACTTCTCAGACTGCCAACTGAAAGGCCAATATTTGTTTTGATTCTACCACAACTTCTTAATCTCCTTTCCTACAGCTGATTTAAAAAAAAGAAAAAAAAAAAGATGTTAAACGTCATATTTCACCGCTATAGCGAAGAGGGCTGCTCAATCCTTCCACCATCAACTAGAAGCCCCAATGGTGGCCTCGTGGTTCACAGGCCTTTAAGGCTGCCCCTGTGTGTGAGTCAAACAATAGCTCACATAGGATCCAGCAGCCAGACTGAAAGGAAATTCCAAATTCTGCCCCAAAGGACTAATTGAACTTAGCAATTTGTTCTTTTTCATAAAAAAAATACTTGTAGTACCTTTTTGTAATACAACAATAAGCCACCATGTGGATTTCTGCAGAATTCTGGAACAAAGCCAGAGCAACAATAGCTCTTTTTCCTTAGGAGTAAGACCCATATGTCAAAATTTATCTAGAAACTCAGTTTGGCTTGCTGCTTCATCATGCTAGGAGAATAACTACAAAATTATATTACTGTTCATTATGTCCAGGGGGACCCCAATTTATTATGATTCTGCCCAGAGTAAGGACAGTAGCCCAACAATGGCTATTGCTGGATGGAGATGTGCCAGTCTCGTAATGGTTATGAGTGGATCATAATACTATACTTGGTTTTTGCAAATGTTTAATTGACATGAAATATTCAACAGCCGGTAGAGATAATTTATAATCCTCAATTCCTTTTTAGCCCCATCTAATTTACCCAACAGATTTACTGGCTAAAGAGCACACACTCACACACAAATACATGTTGTTGTAAGACAAAACAACATTGTGTGGCCAACGAGCTGTGAAAAAATTATCAACTTTCAAGAATCCAGCCTTCCCACTTACTTTTAGAGACGAAATAGTAACACCTGTGGCATGACCAAGACTCGATCACTTATTATTAAGATAATGGGAAAACCTTTTAAAAGGGGTTTTGGCTGAACATAGAATCACCTGGGAGAAATTTAGGGGATTTTGTTTTGTTTTGTTTTGCTTTTTAATTCCAGACCCAGGCCCCGTTCTAGCTCACTTAAATCGGGTGCTCTGGGGTAAGATCCAGACCTCAGGTTTTCTTCCAAAGCTCCCCAGGTGATTCCTATGGGCAGCCAAATTTTAGAAAAACTGCTTTAGAATCTGTTTATTTCCAAGGTCTGTGTTTCTCTTTATGTAAAATAAGTACAAACTAAAGCAATATTAAATTACAGCATCCTCACATGTCAGTTCTGGAAATAATATTAAAAAAAAAATCATCCCATGCGGTGTCTTCATTTTCAAGAATGGGAGATGGAGACTCAGAGGTGTCAAATGACTTCCCCAAGTTCTCTCAGTAAATTGGTGGCAAATTTTATAGCTACACCTCTCTGCTCCAATCTGCTGTTCTCTCCAAGACACTACATTGCCTGAGTACTCACTTTTTTTAAAAAAATTTTTTTACTTCTTTTTCTGAGAATTCTTGACCCAATTTATGGATTAAAAAAAAGTGTTTGGGGCTGCCTGGGTGGCTCAGTGGGTTAAGCCTCTGCCTTCAGCTCAGGTCATGATCTCAGGGTCCTGGGATCGAGTCCCACATCAGGCTCTCTGCTAGGCAGGGAGCCTGCTTCCTCCTCTCTCTCTACTTGTGATCTCTCTCTCTGTCAAATAAATAAAATCTTAAAAAAAAAAAAAAGTGTTTGGAGCCATTACCATGAAGCCACCTCTGCCCTTTTAAGTGATTATAAAATTTAAACCATTTGGAGGGGTCCTCTTAAACTGTTCTCTGCTAGGAAATGTGGCACACAAAGGCAAGAAAGATGATGCGTTCTCCAAAGAATCCTACAGTCCAGTAGAAAAAATTAGGACAGGAGCACACATTATTCTGGCATCAGGCAGACCAAGCGAGGAAGCAACAGATAGCCCTGGGACAGCTCTTCGGACTATGATTTCATCCGCACAACTATAATAGCAATGATACTGCAAGGTCCAATGAAAAAATTAAAGTATTATCAGCTTGATAAATAAGAGAAATGTAGGCCTTTATTCATCCTGAATTAAGTTCCAGTCATTAATGTGCTTTGAACCTCAACGTTATTAATAATACGAAACTACTAACTCTATACTCCCCCTTCAAATTATTATCTTTACTATTTTTCCCCTATGAGACAGTGTCAGAGCACAAATGATTTCTCATCATTTCACATGATGAGAAATAATACAACTACTAAGATAAAATTACAGAAGAATATTTAATCACATTGAAATGTTCAAAATATATTTTTAAGTTTAAAAAAGTCAGATTAGGATAGGATATCCAATAGGAAAAAAGGTTATTTCTTCAACAAATGGTGCTGGGAAAACTGGACAGCTACATGCAAAAGAATGAAGCTGGACCCCTTCTTTACACCATACACAAAAAATAAACTCAAAATGGATTAAAGACCTAAATGTGAGACCTGAAATCATAAAAATTCTAGAAGAGAGCTCAGGCAGTAATGTCTCTGACATCAGCTGTAGCAACATTTTCTAAAAATGTCTCCTGAGGCAAGGGAAATAAAAGTAAAAATAAACTATTAGGACAACATCAAAAAAAAAAAAAAAACCTTCTGTAGAGTGAAGGAAGCAATCAACAAAACTAAAAGGCAACCTACTGAATAGGAGATATTTGCAAATGACATATCTGATAAATGGTCAGTATCTAAAATATATAAAGAACTTATCCAACTCAACACACAAAAAACCAATAATCCAATTTAAAAATGGGCAGAAGACATGAATAGACATTTCTCCAAAAGAGACATCCAGATGGCTAACAGACACATGAAGAGATGTCCAGTATCACTCATTATCAATGAAATGCAAATCAAAACCACAATGAAATAGCACCCCACACCTGTCAGAATGGCTAAAATCAAAAAAAATACCACTGGCTTACAACAAACAACAGGTGTTGGTGAGGATACGGAGAAAAAGGAACCCTCTTGTACTGTTGGTAGGAATGCAAACTGGTGCAGTCACTGTGGAAAATGGTACAGAGGTTTCTCAAAAAGTTAAAAATTCAATAGTTAGCATGACTGAATACCAAAATACAAAAACACTAACTCAAAGGATACATACAATAGCCAAATTACAGAAGCAGCCCAAGTGTCCAACAATGGACAAACGGATAAAGACAACGTGGGGGTATGTGTGTGTGTGTGTATAATGGAATATAACCCAGCCATAATAAGGAATGAAATCTTGCCATTTGCAATGATATGGACAGAGCTAGGAAGTATAATGCTAAGCAAAATAAGTCAGAGAAAGAAATATGATTTTACTCGTATATGGAATTTAAGAAACAAAACAAATGAGCAAAGTAAGAGACAGACAGGGAGAGACAAGCCAAGAAACAGACTCTTAACTATAAAGAACAAACTGATGGTTACCAGAGGAGAGGCAACTGGGGGGACGGGGGAAATAGGTGATGGGGATTATGGAATGCACATATCATGATGACCACTGAGTAGTGTATAGACTTGTCGAATCCCTATATTGTACATCTGAAACTAATATAACACTGTATGTTAACTATACTGGATTAAAACTTTTTAAAAATTAAAAAGTTAGATTATAAAACAGTACATGTAGTATAATCCTGTTTTTTTTTTTTAAGAAATTTTTCTATACAATGATGTTTCTATACACTTGTGGGAAATACAGCCCAAATAAAGAGTAAATACCTCTAAGTAGAAAGATTTTAGGACTAATTTTATACTAAGAAAAATACTTTTAAAATTCAATAAAGGTAATCTTGATGAGGTTAAATTTCATCACAACTTTATTGTTCTCTTCTATAAAATAGGAATAACAATAGTTAACAGCACAGGATTGTTGTTTAAATCAAATGGTGTAATGTCTGTTTAAAAATGTTTTCAATCTTTGTATGTAACAAAATGGATACTTCTCATTTTGTCCATATCCCACCATCTCCACCTCCACCATCAGTACTGATGGACGCAAGTCCTCTTACACAGGCTGGGCAGGGCGGGGACGTGGTATGTTAAGGGCTTGGCTTTAGAGACAGATACAAATCCTGGCTTACTAGCTATGTGACATTGGACCAGCTACCTCACTTCTCTGGGCCTCAGCTTCCTCATCTGTGAAATGGAAATAATAATAAAATGTATTCCACAGGGCCATCATGAGGATTAAATGAGTTAATACTTCTGTTTGGCGTGTAATGGAGGCTCATAAGCTGTGATCATTGTTCATAGTTGTGCCACTAGGGGTGCCTGGGCGGCTCAGTCCATTAAACGTCTGATCCCGTGAGCTCTCTCTCTCTCTAAAATACATAAACAAAATCTTTTTTAAAAAACCACATACCAAAAAGACAGAGACCTGACGGAGTCAAGAAAAACAGGACTCGTTTGTTGTGAAACTGCTCAGGGTCTGAAGTTCTAATGCATAATCTGGCGTGGTGTGGGAGGAGGTGGGGCCGTTAGCCACTCTCATTAGCTCAGTGTGTTAGAGGAACCCTGACTCAGATCAGCAGCTAGGTGGACTGTCACAAAGCCCTCAGCAGAATACCCCAGCAAATCTTCTGTGGACTCGATCTTGTATTTTCATTCTGTACAAGCTCCTTCCCTGCAAAAAGCAACTCCACTACCCTGCTCCTCACCACCACCACCACCACCACCACCACCAACAACAACAACAACACTCAGTTTCTTCTGCTTACACTCTCCTGCCCTGTCCAGGGCTCACTTCTCTCCTTGGGCACTGCCTGTTGATTTCCCAGAACTTTCCTAATGATTCCCTGACCTGAGGTTTTACACCGCACAATTCCTCTCCCCTGTATAGCTAGCAGCATCAAACTGATTTTACCTTCTCTGTCACAAGTGCGTGAGGGGCCCCAAGTGTGACCAGATCTTCAGGTGCATCATTAATGCCTTAGTGGCCCCTTGTCTTCTACCCTGTATGTTGCTTCCTGTCTATCTACAGCTTGACCTAACAGACTGGAAAACCCCTGAGGAGGAATTCCATTCACCCTCTAAAAAGGAGGCAGAACATGTTTGCCAAAAAAAACTGGTTGAACTGATTGAGGGAAAAGGGGAATATTAATAAAAAGGCCTATATGCATGACTTAGAGGAACTATATTGGGAAAGGTCACCAGGTCATCTCAGGAGAAAACAAAAGGGAGAACAAAGTCAAATGCCTATTTTGCCTATTACAATGGTTAATTTTATGTGTCAACTTTACTAGGCCACAGATTCCCAGGTTAAACATTATTTCTCAGTAAATCTGTGAGGTACATGTTTCTGGATGAGATTAGCATCTGAATGGGTAGACTCAGTAAAGAAGGCCCTCCCCAATGTGGGTGGGTATCATCCAAGCCCATAAGAGTCTGAAAGAACAAAAAGAGATGGAAAGGAGGTTTCGTGACCTTTCTGCCTGACCACTGCACTGTCACATCAGTCTTCTACGGCCTTTGGACTGGGATTTATACCACTGGCAGCCCCAGTTCTCAGGCCTTCAGATTTAGACTGGAATCACACCACCTACTTGCAAATCTTGGGACTTCTCAGCCTCCATAATCATGTGAGCCCATTCCTCATAATCAATCTCCTTATATAAAGATAGAGATAGAAAGGTAGAGAGAGAAAGAGATACTCCTATTGGTTTTGTTTTCTTGAGAACCCTAACTAATATGCCTATATGCCAGTTTATCAAGAGGATCAATAATTAAATTGTATGTAAAAAATTTATCTACATAAAAATCTAATACAACCAAATGAAAATAAAGCAGAGATTAAGAAAGGAAGCCAGCAATGGCAGTCCTATGAGAATACATACACTATAAATCACCAGTCAAATGGAGAATTAAGATGATCTATGTCTAAATCTAGATACAAAATTGACATTTTCCTAAGATATAGTGGTAATGGGGAGCTTCACCTTGCCAGACTTATGCTGCTAAGTTGATAGGAACTTATAAAAGACTGTGTCAGGGGCCCTGGGTGGCTCAGTGGGTTAATAAACTTCTTCCTTCGGCTCAGGTCACGATCTCAGGGTCCTGGGATCGAGGGCCACATCGGGCTCTCTGCTCAGCAGGGAGCCTGCTCCCCACCCCCCACCCCTGCCTGTCTCTCTGCCTACTTGTGATCTCTCTCTGTCAAATAAATAAATAAATGAAATCTTAAAGAAAGAAAAAAGACCATGTCAGAAAGGCTAAATTCCAGAATGCTGGGGTTTGCAAGAAGAAAGAAAAAAAAATGCTAAATATTAGAAAACATTGGTTTTCTAACAAGAAAATAAACAAGAAAATAAACAAGAATGTTATAGACCAAATGTCCAGGATGTGCAATATAATACTGAAGGATGACAGGAAGAATGCAGTATTTATCAATTCCTTTTTTTGCTCTGATTTAGATTTCTCTCTGGGAAGGATACAACAAATTAAAAAGGACTCAAAGCCCCACCTAAGATGTAAAATAGTTAAAAACAAACAAACAAACAAACACAAAGTCACTTCAAGTGAGTTCAAGTGTACAAGATTAGACCATCTATAACCCAGAATACTGGAAGAATTTAAAGGTGAATGTGCAGAGTCAGTATTAGGAGTTTTGAGACATCTTAAAGAACAGGGGAGGTGCTAGGAGAATGGAGATAAGTATAGGCCTTGTTCATATTCTTTTAAAAGGTAAAAGATTAGCTAAAACTATAGCCTGAAGAGTGTAACTGCAATACCTCCCCTCCTTAAGCTGTAGATATTAATAAAGGAAAGTATGCTAAACTCATCTCATAGTCTTTTTTTTTTTCCTTTTTTGACAGAACAATCAGGCTGTCATTAGAAGAATGCCACAGAGCATCTCTTCATTTCAAGAAGGCATTTAACTAAGCCTCAGGAAGATCCTTATGGACAAATTCAAGAAAAACCAGCCAAGCTAGTTGACGGATGTCAATCTGCCTTAGGAGAAACTCTGAGAACAGTGTGTTTAGATCTAGCCCATTCAAAAATTTTATTAACAACTTGGAAAGAGATGTCAAAGACAAACTTTTTGGCTGTTTTTCCAAGAGTCAAAGCAGGAAGTTTAGTTCATAATCTGGATGATGGATAAAAATTTAGTTGACTTTGATTAGCATAAAAATGAGTTAAAACCAATATGATTCAAATTCAAATGAAATTTGGCAGGTAGAAATATAAAGAATCTTATTTATCCTAAAACAACAAAAGAAATTCCAGAAGACCCAGCCTGCTAACAATTCAAATGAAAACGGTAATTTTCAATAGTCATAAAGTGCTTTATCATGAACCAATTCTAAAATTCTAATTCAATCAACTGTTCCAGGCACTGTATGACACTTTTACCTACTCTTTAATTAGGCTTCAGTAAGTAGTGTGCCCAGATACACAGATGTAATAATCTGCTATACTGGACCCTGAGCCAGACATATCTTTCAAAGGGATGAAAGATTCGATAGAGAAGAGGGTGAAAAGTTTGAAGACCATGTTAAAAAAAAAAAAAAAGAAAGAAGTAGCATACAAAATAGAAATTCATACTCTGAAGAAATAAAGACTTTAAAAAGCCATGTGAGTTGTCCTGAAATATTGAGGGAGTCTCATGAAAATAGGCCAGTGCTCCAGAGAGAGGACAAAAAATGTATATTATAACAGACAGGCCCATTTGGTTCATTACCAGGTAAACTATTGTTTAACCATGCACTGCCTCAAAAGGCATTCACTTCCTCGGAGTAAAAATGTTCACAGATCTGTCAAGATGCTTATTGGAGGGGTTCCTGCATTGGGGGGAATAGATGGAAGAGAAGACTCTCTCCCCTTCCAGCACTATGGTTTCATGATCCCATGAATATTATGTCCTAATTAAAACAACACAATCGCTAGGTTGTGCTTCAAATCCAACAGCTCTCAGGTTGCATGGTTCTAGTGGGTCAAAGCCTTTGAAGAATCACCTGTTGTAAATACTGAGAATTAATTAATGAGTCTCTCCAAACCTTGTCTATTGAAGACGGCCTTTTGCCTTGGGAAACATTCTTTGAGGCCACAACAGAAGGTACAAGCATTCCTTATATCCTTCAACATAGGTAAACTGGACCATCCCAAGGTCTAAACTTAGGAAGTACCAAGGAAGCTGTGACTGTGAGAAAGAACTTTAAAAAAAACAAAAAAAAAAAAAAAAAAAAAAAAAAAAAACCTGACAATACTACTATAGTTGATAATCTCAAGGCGGGAAGCATCATATACACTTTCCTTTAATGCCAGGCAATGTCCTGCTAACAAGTATATTAAATTGACTGACATGGAGGGGAGGCGCCTGGGTGCTCAGTCTATTAAGTGCCGACTCTTGATTTCAGCTCAGGTCTTGATCTCAGGGTCGTGAGTTCAAGCCCTGTGTTGGGCTCCATGCTGTTTGGGGAGCCAACTTAAAAAACAACAACAACAAAAAACGACAACAAACAACACAGTAAATTGACTCACATGTGAGAGGATAGGGCAACCTAAATTGATAAAAGACAGAGAGCAATGACAAATCTAATTCTTAGCCTTTCTCCTATCCCTTAATGTATTATTATTCTCCTTTAATATATTATTATATATTATATAGTAAATACAAGGAACATTTGTCTAACCCTTATTTTTTAACAATATCAACATAGAATGGAAACATCCAGAAAATAATCAAAAGTGCCTTTTAAAAAATCATCTTTCCATATAAAGTTGTCACCTGCTGTTACAAGCAAGTGGACAATGACTCAGAAATATGGCACCAACCATCCTTTTAATTATTTAGACATTTTTCTCCCAAGCCTTTCCTAAAGATATTGTCACAACTGTTCCTGTTTCTATTTTACACATGGGAGAAGGAAGGAAGGAATAAGGTGAGTTCTTTGAGGTATTCCAACAGGTCAAGTCCCGATTAGAAGCAGCACCATCGGACCATTCCACTAGTATCCCCCCCTTGGAAAATGGATTGCCAAATCAACAAAAGGATTGCCTTCAGAGTACTGCAGAATTAAGTGCCTTATTAAACACAGTTTAGTATTGCTAGCTATTTGTTTTCTGCGTGAGTCTCAGTTCTTCAAATGAGAGAATGCACTAGCATTCAAGCACGGGCCCCCCTGCCCCCAAAACAGAAACAAACCAGAAAACATTCCAAACGCTTCCTTCAGTGCTGCGTTCTGGCAGAGCTGTGAATACGACTGATGCAATGCCAAAAAAAGAACACAACAGCAGTTACTACCATTATCATTGCTACTGGACATTTCAAATAATGCTTGACAAATAATGCTTGCAAAACACATTACCATTAATTATGAATGAATCTTATGTCTAGGCAAATTAATAAAGAAGGCATCTCCTCTGCGGAAAGAGACAAAGAAAATCTCATAAGGGAAAGTCAAAAAGATATTTTCTGCATACTGTTGCATTCATGGGGGTGGGGTGGGCTGGATATTTTCTGCACATTTTCTCCCTGAAATACAATTACAGCCTTCTAACTTGTATCTATTTTTAATAACCTTTCATTCTGGAATCAAGATGCCACTTACATAGGCAGGTATGACCCTATACTCCCCTTTCTGCTGCTTCCCAGGTCTTGATTTCCTTTCCAGACCAGACAGACTTCCTCTCCTCTCATTCACTCCTCAACCCACTGCAATCTGGCTGCCACTCCTTATTACCCCCTGGAAGCCTCTCTGGCCAAAATCAATAATGACCTCTTTGTTGCTAAATTCAATGGACACTTTTCTGTCCTCATCTTACCAACATCTCTGCAGGATTTGACATGGTTGACCACTTTCTCCCTCTTGAAAGTTTCTCCTCCCTTGGTTTCTATGACAACACCTTCTCCTGGGTTTCCTCCTCTCTGGGCATTACTTTTCAGTCTATTTCCCATGGTTTTGTTTGCTACTCTCCACCCTTCAAATTCGTGGTCATTAGGAATCTATCTTAAGCTCTATTCTATTCTTTCTTTATTCCTCCTTTTCATGCTATGTCACCCACTAACATGGCTTCAACTCACATGCACTTAAAGAAGAATCCCGAATCCATTTCTGCATCTGCGACTTCTCTGCTGACCCCCAGACCTCTGAACACCTGAAGGCTATTGGACAACTCTTCTAACTGCCCCACAGACTCCACACACTCGAAATACCTAAAATGAAACCTACTCTCCTGCCCCACCTCTTATTCTAATTTGTTCTTCTTCCTGGGATCCCTGCTTCAGCATTACCCCTCACAGAAGCCAGAGACCTAGGAGTCACACCTGATTCCCTCTCATCCCTCACCCCACACATTCAAATAGTTCCAAATCCTAAGTAACTCTACTTTGTTACTAGATCTCTAAGCAGTCGCCCTACTACCAATACCTTTAGTTTAAGGCCTCAATGTTTTGTTTTGTTTTATCTGAACTATGTTAACAAGCCTTCGACTGGACTCCCTGTCTCCGGACTAACCCCCCTTCCAATCTATCTTCCATGAAAATATTGTAAAAATATGACTCTGAAAATGCAAATCATGGCCATGCTTTTATACGAGGCTGTTTAATATGGTTGCTGCTTCTCTTTCCAGTTTCTTCTCTCATTGCTACCCCCTTTCGACTTTTTTTGGTAGTTCCAAGACCACTCTTGTCAAGTCCTTATACACATGCAGTTTCCTCTGCTGAAACTTCCCTCTCTGCCCCTACTCCAACTCCAATGCAAACTACCTCCATCTGGTTAATTTCTATTCATCTGTTTGATTTTACTTATCTTATTTAATAGCCTATACTGTTGTACTTACTATGTACCAGACACTGTTCTAAAAGCCTTAAGGATATTAACCCATTTTTATTACCCTCATTTTATAGATGAAAAAAATGAAGTACAAAAAGCTGAAGTAACTTATCTAAGAGCACAGTGGCAGTCAGGATTCAAACACAAACAATCTGGGTCCAGCTTCCATTTACTTTTGTTTTTTTAAGATTTTATTTATTTATTTGACAGAGAGAGAGAGAGATCACAAGTAGGCAGAGAGACAGACAGAGAGAGAGGGGAAGCGGGCTCCCTGCTGAGCAGAGAGCTCGACGTGGGACTCGATCCCAGAACCCTGAGATCATGACCTGAGCCGAAGGCAGAGGCTTAACCCACTGAGCCACCCAGGCACCCCAGCTTCCATTTACTTAACTACTAGGAAGAATTCTGTGTTCCTACATCATTGAATGCATCCCTCCGTCATAATGCTTAACTAACCATTGGTTTTTCCCATTCTTTAGTCCATCTCATCCACGGAACAGTTTCTTGAAGGCAGAAACTATATCTTATTCATCTTTGAAAGTCTAGTGGTTACCCCAGTAATTGCTACTGAATATGCAGACACTAGATACTTGTTCAATGAATGAATACGCTAGCAAAAAAAGTCACAATGGAAAAGCAAACTTAGTATTTCTAAAACCTAAAAGAGTATCCATTTCTAAAGATCCTCCACACATTTTATTTGCAAGTCTCTTAATATTAATGCCTAGAGCCTCTTTTTTAAAGTTTGTTTTACAGAACCAGAGTACCCAAACAAATAATAAAAGTAACCAATTAAATAAAAGATACTTTGTAAGAGGAATGTCTTAAATTTAAATCCATTAAAATGTCTTCATTTGGTAAGTTATTTTTATTTTAGTATAAAATTATAATTAAAAACTCCGTCTGAGCTTTGAGAATAATTGTACCATTCATTGGAATGGAGCAAAAAATGATACAACTGTGGAACATCTCACCATCCAACTTTGGTAGGCCATAGAGGGAAAATACCATTCTTTCAGCACATTTGTAATTAAAAAAAAAAAAAAGTGTTTCATCTCTGGAAAGGATGTCATATCCTTTTTTTCCAGAGAGAGAGAGAGTAAGCATGGGCAAGGGGCATCAGGGAGGAAGGAAGGGCAGAGGGGATAGGAGAGAGAAAATATTATACAGGCTCCATGCCCAGCACAGAGTCCCACTTGGGGCTCTACCTCATGGCCTGGAGATCATGACTTGAGCTGAAATTAAGAAAGACCTCTTATGCTTAACTGACTGAGCCATCTGGGTGCTTCAGGAGGCCATGTCCCTTTAACGGACAAAACAATACAGGTTAAAAATCAACTTGTCTTTTCTTAGGAGTACTTATATGTAGTTATCCCAGAATCACAGCACTTAGATAAGAATATAAAATGAGGAAGGTTCACATGTTATCTACACATGTGACTTTCTGGCTCAATGGTCACCAGAGTGCCCATTGTGTAATACTGTGTTGGTCAATTACAGCTATTTGAATACCATCTGCTACTTGCTGAAAGATGTTACCGATTTTAAACAGGACTCTGATGTGTCATGGAACTAAATCATAGCACATGTCTGGTACTTAATTTCTATGACAAAGGAACATTCATTTAGTCCTTGAACTCTTTGGCTAAGCATCATTTTGCCTTGTACAAACTTAATGCCAAGAGGAATCTGGCATGTGGACATTGTTCCACAAATGTATGCCATGAATATAAATTTTAATGAGTCCAAAAGAGAATTTTATATTTTAGGTTAAATATCTGTAAACTTTTGTCCTGTCAACCAGAATAAGAATCACAAACCTATTCTCCTAAGCCCAGGCTGACTATATCGGCTGCTATGCCTGGGACAGCCCTAGTTCATGCTATTATTGTGGCACGATTATTAACAGCACCCCCTTTCACTCTCAAAAGTGTCCCTGTTGGTATGACAAGTTATATGGTCATCCCAAATTTGCCTTGTCTGTTAGATGCACAGAGATGGATATAAGACACCAGGCAGACCAAACTCAGTACTATCTAGAGGAATAATAAAGAAAGGAAAATCATTCTCAATCATACACACTCCAATAAATCTGAAGATTTATGGAAGGTATGACAACAGTTTCAGCTCAATATTAATATTAATATCAGTAAATGGACGACATATTAATATTCCTTGTACTAGGTTAGGAAGATGTAGATTAAAAGGAGAGCTTTTCTCTTACTCTTTCCAACTCTCCTATCCCCTTTCTCCAAATTGTTCTTTCTCCTAAAATCACTGCAGCTTTGTCTAATGACTACCAGGGGGAAAGGTTCTACCTAAACTACCTAAACTTATTCTATTCCTGAGGCACTCACCCAATGGCTAAGAGGCAGGCCTCGTTATCAAACAGACTAGTTTTCACATCTCAGCTCTCTCAGCATACACTGTGTAAACTCTGGACAAATCACTTAGCTTCTTTGTGTCTCAGTTTCCTTGTTTGTAGAATGGGAGTCATCTTAGCAGGACAGTTGTGAGGATTAAATAAGATGATGCCTGCAAATTGCTTAGTGTTGTTCCTGAAACATAATAAGTGTTCAAGAAATGGAAACTATGAAGGTGAGTAGTTGTCTCTGTCCTCAAACCAGATTTGGAGCATGGCTACAGTACTGGTGTGCAAGGACACCAGCTGTAAAAAATTCCAAAGTCTTAGAGTTGTTATGGACTGTAACAATCACCACGTAAGATCCTCCATGTCTAGGGAACAATGTGCAGCCCTAGACAGGTAAGTGACTTGGCTCAGTGTGCACAGCTTGCTAATGAGAAAGCCAGAAGTAAAATGGAGTTTTAAAAGTTTCTCTTCTGAATTCTTTTTTTTTTTTTAAGAGTTTTTATTTATTTATTTGAGAGAGAAAGAGCATGAGGTGGAGGGAAGGTGGAGGGGAGAAGGCAGAAGAAGAGGGAGAAGTGGGACTCCCCACTGAGCAGGGAGCCTGATGTGGGGCTGGATCCCAGGACCCTAAGATCATGACCTGAGCCAAAACCAACAGTCGGTGGCCCAACCAACTGAGCTACCAAGGTACCCTTCTCTTCTGAATTCTAATAAAAAGCTTCAGAGTGTAATGACTGTAGACAAAATAACCAGTGTGTATCACTGTGAACACTTAATCACACTATATGTTAGAAACTTATGTTGCACTTGGCCCAGAGTATATTAAACTGGTTCTGACAGAAATTCCAAGATGTCCTTAAGGAAAGTTCTTCATAGCTGCACAGAGGTAGTTCACGCACAGGCTTCAGTTTTCTCTTACGTAAAGTGCGAGTAATATCATGTGATTCCCAGGGATGTTCTGAAGATCAAACAAAGTAACATGCAAAAGCACTTAGCATAGTGCCTCACTGTCATGTCCCCAAGTTTACTGTGCTGACAATGATCTCTATTATTCCACACAAATTCATCTATAGTGACAAAAAATTTCAACAAATCTTTCCCATTGCTGCCATTTAAAAAGCATTCTTTAGTTTAAAAGCCCAACCAGAGTGTTTTTAAGAAAGCACGGCCTCAATGCTAATGGACCAGCTGTGTCCCAGCATCTTTTTGTTGGGAACTCTCTCCTGCAACTGCATATTAAATACAAATCACAGGTGACCCTGATAAAATGACCCAAGTAAGCAAATTTGACACTTCTCTTTCTTAGGCATGAAACTCCAGGGAGCTTCAAGGCCCATCAGGAAGCGCCGGGGGAATACAAAGGGCAACAGGCACAATTCCCTCCAGAACTTGCAACCCTTCCAACATTGTGCAGAAGCCATCTTCTTGAAGTCACCTGGACAATGGGAATTTGAGGTCTCTGCACTCAGATTTCTAAAGTAAATTTATGAATTCAATGAATGTGGCATCTAAGTTCTTTGTCTGGACAATCTAAGGAAGAGAATAAGAACTTGCAGATGTGGGTTTCTGCCCCCAAGTTAAACAGTACCCTGTAATCTTGTCATTAGACTACTGGGGTGTACTCTACCTGAAACGTTGGAATATCACCTGGAGTTCTGTGGCTACTAGATAGCTTTTTACCAAACCAAACACTGAAGAAAGTGCTTCAAAATTTCATTGACTTTAAGGTCTTGCAAGATGTCCTACATTATGTACAGGAATAGACGGGCATTCCTTGAGTAGGGAGTTTAAAATTTTAGCCCCAAGCCCCATTCCTGGCTGTCCCTGTGAAGATATACAAAGAATATATAAAACATCCACAGTTCCCTTCATGTTTTGCAAGTTATGAGGCAATACAGCACTGTCTTAGTCCCAAATTACAAGACAAGTGGAAAAGCAAGAACCACAGACTATAAGTCATCCAGACACTGCAAGCTCCTAGAGCATTCTTTTGGTTTAGAAGAGAATCAGTGCTCAACAGCTATCATTTGGTTACTGACTTCTTCCCATATTCACCCCTTGGAAATAGAAAAAAAGATGAAGGGCCCATAACTCCCTGCGTTCACAGCCTCCCCAACCTTAACCTTCTAGCAGACGTTTCATAATCGACTTAAATCATTTACTGTCCCACGTATGGAATTTCCATATATGCATTTTATATGTAAGTACACTCATATGGTTGTCAGTTTAATACATATGCTAAAAATAGAATATATGTAAGCTGATGACCTTTGTGTTGACACTGTCTCTTTAGCAAGACATTTCTGTAACTGATGCCCCATACATACTCCCCTCCCCCATTCTCTGCCCACCTTTTAATGTTACTTCCAATTCTGACAGATCAAAGTGAATCTCTCATATTTAAAAAATCCTAGAATCCAAAGCTAATAAGAACTACACACTAAGCAAGGGAAAGATGGAGTAAAGATGCTCTCCACATAACACCATGACTTTGAACATGACAGAGCTGGATCAGGAACAATAAGTCTTTTTTTTTTTTTTTAATTTATTTGAGAGAGAGAGAGAGATCACAAGTAGGCAGAGAGGCAGGCAGAGAGAGAGGGGGAATGGATCAGGAACAAAAATGTGTGGTCAGTGTTCAAGAAGTTCAAGAAGACCCATTCTGTCCTTCTAAGATGAAAGCCTGGCAGAAGGTGGGGTTGGAGGACAACACATAGGACATAGGTTAACTAGAGTTTGAGGCTTTCAGGGTCCTTAAGATAAGTCAATAAACAAAAGGATAATGATCCTCTGTCAAGAAATGTTTTTAAAATACATGAGTAGTTCAAGAGGTTGTGGCAGGTGGCTTGACAGGAAAAAATGGAGTTTTCCTGCTGTGAGAAAAGATTCTTCTCTTCCCCTGGGGCGAATTATGTTTGCCACTCAATGTACATTTTCCGTGTTTTGGGGATTACAGAACTATAATCATAGTACTCTGGCGAGAAATTCCCCCAGGGGGTGCCTGAGTGATTAGTCACCAAAGAGCCCAAAGGAGTGGACAGGGCTGGTAAACTAAAGAAAGCCTCCATCATTCACTAGCTTCAGAAGATCACAACCATCTCTTTCTACTATAAATGGGAACATTTTCCTCCAATGGGAAGAAGAACTTAACTAATGTGAAAATAGAAAAAGGAGACCATGTTTTCCTCTGCCCTAGGAGGAAACTAATATGGAACAAGACTCAAAGAGAGAAGACATGTTAGTTTTCTGTTACTCCATGACAAGTTTCCACAGTTTTCACAGCTTAAAACAGCACCTGCTGGTTTGTTCATCATTGGATAGGTCAGAAGTCTGGCATGGCATGGATGGGTTCTCTGCTCGGCCTATCACAGGCTGAAATCGAGGCATCAGCCAGACTTTCTCATCTGGAGACTCTGGCAAAAAATCCACTACCAAGCTCATTCATGTTGGTAGAATTTGGCTCCTTGCATTTGTAGGACAGAGGTCTCCTGTTCCTTGCTGGTTGTCACCCAGTGGCCACTCTCAGTTCTAGAGGCCGCCCATGTTCCTTACCACATGGCTCCTTCTATCTTCAAGTCAGCATGTCCTTCTCATGCGTCCAATCTCTAACTTCCTGTTTCTGACCTCTGGTCTCAGATTTAAAGGGCTCATGTGGTTAGATGAAGTCTACCCAGGTAATCTCCCTGCCTTAAGGTCAACTGATTTGGGTCCTGAATTATACTGCAAAATCCTTCCACAGCAATACCTAGATTAGCATTTGACTGAATACTTGGGAGAAGGTGTGTGCACACCAAGAGCCAAGAATCGTGAGGGCCATTCTAGAATTCTGCCTATCACGGGACACGTTTGTGATCAGGGTTTGTGGTTTCATGTGAGACTATGATTTCCTGGTTTAGAACCAGTGAAAACCAAAGTACAGAGAAAGAAATGCGTCTTGGACAAAGGCAGAGCTTCCAAGGCTCTGGATTCACAGAAAACTCTGGATTGGGACTAGAAGTGGCATGTATTTGTCTAACATTCATTCTGTGATATCCAACAGAGTCAGGAATGAGGAAGGAGGGGACCTGGAGCTGGCTGTCCCCACAAACTATGCTATAGGAAGCATAGAGTAGGGTGCTAGGTAAACATTTATTGAATAAAAGAACTCAGCTTATTTGGGGGTAAACATCAATTAACATTAGAATCACATATCCAGGGGTGCCTGGGTGGCTCAGTGGGTTAAAGCCTCTGCCTTGGGCTCAAGTCATGATCCCAGGGTCCTGGGATCGAGCCACACATCGGGCTGTCTGCTTTGCAGGGAGCCTGCTTCCTCTTCTCTCTCTCTCTCTGCCTGCCTCTGCCTACTTGTGATCTCTGTCTGTCAAATAAATAAATAAAATCTTAAAAAAAAAAAAAAAAGAATCACATATCCAAACCTGGCATATCTCTATGCTTTTGTCTTTCTTCCATGTCCCCAAATTTGTGGGAAAATGTCCTGAGCTAAGGCTTTTTCCCTGTTCCTCTATCAGGATAGTTAGAGTGACCAGTATACCTCTGATGGGCAGGTATGCCAGTGGCAGGACAATGCAACAGTAGGTAGAGTCAGGGATGGACAGCTGTGGGGATGATCTCTTTCCACCAGAGTTTTAGTTCAACCCTGTGCTCCCTACTACATTATAATTAACTAAATTTAGGCTTTAATGGATAAGGAAAGAGAAGGGGAAGTAATATAATTTGAGCATCTCCTGTGTGCCAGACACTTTATATAATTATTTAGTAACTTAATATTTAATTAATTTAATTATTCTTATTTAACTCTCACAATAACCCTATGACATGGATGTTACTTCTACTGAAACAATTGAGGTACAGAGATGGGACCCGAAACCAGGGTCTTTCCGATTCTAAGCTCCAACAACTGTGCCAATCCTGTTCCATGTATTGCTGTCAACTTGTAACAATTTCACCGACTGTCCTTTTGGTTTTAGGTTCATCCTTCACCTACCATTCCCTGACCCACTCTTCTTCCTTGAACCCTGAAGTCCCATCTCAATCAATCCTGCTGAGGCACTGTCTTCTCAAACCATCAGCTGAGAAGAGATTTTATTCTTACTTCTGTCGAGTAAACTTCCAAGGGGCTGCTTAAAGGCTCGACGAAACCATCAGTCCTGGAGTGGAAGTTTCTGTACCTGGATCGTAGAACTCTCCGAATTCTAGCACACTTATATTTTGGGGGGGGGGGGGGGGGAGCAGAGAGAAACAGATGCACCCGAGCTCCTTCCACCCAATCAGGTTCTGTTCTCCACCCACAAGACCCCCCCCCCCCACCTCACCAACCGACACATTTCTGCAGAGCCAGGCAAGCCAATCCGAGAGATTTATCCTGATTTACCCTCAGGGATTTACAGTCTATATTTTCAAGCAGAAAAATCCCAGGAAAAAGGCACATTTACAGAGAGAGAAATGAAAGCAACACCAAGTCACGTGTCATGTCGTTGAATGGTCAGTTTCAATGCGCACTGCACTGTATCAGCATTAGGGAAAATTAAGTGAGAAAAACATTACAACAGCCCAGGGACACTTCTACCTAAATTTTGTGATTACATTTTAAGTGCTCTCTGTCACAGATATCATAAACTGATTAAATCATTTCATGCCTGACCCCTACTGACTATGCTAAGTGAAAAGAGAGGGCTATTAATAACTACCCATTTCTGACAGCTGCCCAGGGGCAATGCTGCCTTTTGCAGCGGTGAAATGACTCCCCAGCTCACTTACTGAATGCTGAATATTGATTCATATTATGAGTGTTGTCAAACACAGAGTGCAGTGCTGCCGATCCGTAGTGGCAGGTCATCAGGAATAGCATTAGCAAATGTCAGGTCAGGAATCAAAGGCCTGCTGGACTCTTTAGGGATGAGATTTATCGATTCCATAAAACGTGAAACAGATCAAGTACTTGCGATGATGGAAACGGTCATGGCAGAATGAGGCTGAGCCTGCTCTGATGTAGACCTCGGGACAGATGCAACACACAAGTGACCATGGAAGAAAATGCTAGCTAGAAGTTGGAATGCTCAGGACAAGGACAACAGCAGCTTAGGGCTAAGGAGATTTGGGGGCTAAATGTCAGATCTCAGATGTGAAATTGGCCAAAGGTGTATGTGCATGTGTGTGTGTGTGTGTGTGTGTGTGTGTGCATGCGCACGCGTGTGTCCTACCAATCTAAGGTATTTCCAAGAACCAAATCCAAAAGAATGTGTTAAGATGCTGGCATGAATATGACAAACAAAAGGTAATTGTCTATGTAAAGGGTTGCAGTTTGTTATTTTATTGACATCTCCTTCTTAAGACACTTTAAAATATATCTGGCTTCTGGATTTCCATCGCTAGAATTAATTTTTTGAATCAAATACTCCCATATCGTTATTCTATTCTCATTATTCCACAAGGTGTCCATTAAAACTGTAATTTTTGTAATTCCCCTAGTGCCTTCATCTTGATAGAGTAAAAGAAAAAAAGAAAGGAAGAAAGAAAGAAAGAAGAGAGAGGGAGGGAGAGAGGGAGGGAGCCCTAGATTAGAAGTCAGAATACTAGATTCTTTTCTTTTTTTTTAATTTCTTTAAATTCTTGTTCTGCTATGTATCTTGTGACCTTAGGCAAGTCACAACCTCCTATATCTCTATTTCCTCACCTGCAAAAAAGTAAAAACCAAAACCAAACAAAAAGTATATGTGCACTAGCTCTGCAAAAAGGTTTTAGGTAGAGGATCAATAATAGATCACAAGTTCCATAATGGAGACCAGGGTAACATTCATCTTGATGTTCTCAATACCTAGCAGAGCTATTGGCTCAGAATAATAATTTATTTTTTAATTTAACTAAAGGAAAAGATGGAGATGCTCTGAGACTGTAAAGGTTTACTATTACTCTTATTGCCTTTATTATTATATATTTGTTTGCTAAGTATTTAATACTTGGTCTAGCATCACTGGAAATGTTTTGAAACTTGCATTGCTTAATGGAAGTTTGCAGAAGTCATACTGTGCTGTCACGTCTGCTCAAAGCAGATCACAATGCCGTCTTTAATTTTGCCCTGTACTGTGACTGGAGCCTCCAGCTCTCAATAAGGGAAAGCTAGCAGGTTTCAGTTCTAATTGTACATTATATTTGAATAGGTAAATGTAAATTTGTTTATTTACAGCTTAAATGAGTTCTTTTCTAGAGGAATGAGTTCTGCTTTCTAGAGGAAATTTGCTCCTTGACCACTGTAGTATGCCCTCATTGATTCGCTTTTATCCACAAAAGGTATTTCAGAAAATCATACAAAACTACCTTTTTCAAAAATTATTTCTAAAAACCTAGTCATCATTAGATTATATCAGCTTATCCTACCTTTTAAATAATTTTTAAGAGAAACTTACATGTGATTGATTGTTTCTTTTCCTTGTTCTCAGTTAAATTCTAAATCTTCCTCTGATAAGAACAGAAAAAGGAAGAAAAGGTGTTAGGATCCTATAGACTGTCCGTCAAAGGACCGCTCTAGTCTTGTTTTAAATGGGTTGATGGGAGAAAATGAACAGGTGCTACAGGTTACTGAGCTGTTCTAAAATTAAAGATTGATATTTTTCCTCTTGTTCTATTAGCAGACCTTTAGTGACATGTTAGCACTGGATAATGGTTGCAGCAGTTTAAGCCCCATGCTGTGATTTTTAACAGAAAGCCCAGCTACAGCAGCAAACAATGACATCTCCCCATAGCCAGTAACCTAATAAGGAAGCAGTTGCAGCCCTAGGCAGTTTGACTAAACAGCAAGAGAAATCTGACTTCCAATGTACTAACTCCACTTTAAAGACAATGGTCTGGCTTAATTAACACTGTATTCATTTGTAACTCAATCAATTTAGAATTTTTGTCCTTTAACCATTGACTCTGCCAGCTTAAAAAGAAAAAGAAGGCTCAAGCTGCTGAAAATCCCTCTTGATTTGTAGAAATAGGAATTTCTGAACCAGCACTAGAATAAATAACCCTGAACTTTAATTGCTAAGTTTCCCAAATGGCTAGGTAATCGTAAAACCATCTGTTAATAAAAGAGTTTCATTGACTATTTTGGGAATAAGCCTGGAATGTATTTAATGTAATACCAAAACTGAAATTATTTTCTCATACTCCAATTTTGGGGAGCACTAAATTTAAAATACTAGATCTTGCCCAAAACTACGTATCACCCACAGTAGCCTAGCAGATTTTGTCTAGCATGCTTATGGGATCTCATAAACTTCATTTGTCCTATCATGGCCCCTTGGCTTTGGTTTGACAAATATACACCACCCTCTGATCAGACATTAAAATAAGTGCTAACTCAATCGCCTTATTCATTGCTGTTGATTTTCATTTTAAAACACATTAGTCAACAAATAAGGTCAGTGATGTGAGACTCTAAACTAGTATTCTGAATTCTCATAAGTAAGGATATAATTTTAAGAGAAATAACTTACATAATTACTGCATGAGATCAACTAGGTAGTGTAAATATTTGGTAAATATTAGAACTTGCAGCCTTATAAAACCAACCACATAATCCTTCCTGAAAATCTTTGCATTCTGCAAAATTATGAGCTAAAAAATAATTGGGCTTATGAGGGTTGGGTCAGACCACTCAAAATGTGTTAACCAGGGCACAAATGAAAATGATAAATTATTTAAAATTAAAAATACTATTAAAAATACTAGCACAGTTCACCTCTACTGATACACTTGACTTCACAATCCATTCTTTGCAGCCTTGAACCTTGAGGCTCCTACCTCCTCCTAGATACGGGTCTTCGCAGGCATTTGATTTTAAAGAGACCATTTTCATGAAAATTGGAAGTATGGATAATCCAGAGCATAGCATTCTTCACTAATTCATGTTTTCAACAGAGGGAAATGTCCATGCAACCTCTTTGCCTTCCCTTACCATCATCCTCACAGATGGCTTTTCCTCGTGGAAGGAACAGAGGTTCTTAAAGCCAAGATGTGAGCCACTGTTTGCACTAAAAGAAGGCACCTCTGAAGAAGGCAGCTTCTCTCCTGAGGTCTTCATAAAGCACCAAAGTTTTCTCTTTAATTGAAAGAGAGTTTGCCCCAATGGCTTCAAAACATAAATCAAAAACAGAGGAAAATCTCATATAAGCCAACACATTTTCCCCATCATTTCCTACTTCATTTTCCTATTTACCAGCTAATAAGAGATAATTTGCATGAAACAAACTCTTGGGTACATAAGCCACATTCTCTCTTTATAATAAGAAAGGAAAGTACGCATGGCTTTTCAAAGCTAGTGAGGGTGAGGAATGGAGGCTGAAGAGAAAGAGGATCCCAGCTCTCTAACCCCATACCCAGGGCCTCCCACCATCTGAGCATTAGTCTAGAGTTCCAGTTTCATTTCCCACACACAGCTCTCGCTAGATGAAGCCATGCTGGAATGATCTTTTGTTTGGTCCTTAGCCTTATGCATTCCATAACTGCTATCTTGAACAGCAGGCCTGCTGCTGGGCCTGGCACTGATCCTAACTTTCTGTGTGCCCTCCTCCTCCTCCTCTGACCTACTCATTTTGTTCTTTCTAGGTAATGCCTTCTTGACCTATCAGCCAAGTTTATACACAGATACACATATGTGCATACACACACATGTACATGTATGTCTATGTATAAAAAAGAAAGAGAGAGTGAGTCTTATCTCCTTGGATACTAAGCAAGGTGAGTGGAGGTCTTAGTTGTCATCTTCCTCTTGCTTTTTTGGTAACCCCCAGAAGCCTAGCAGTGTTTATGCATGGCAACAGCTCTGTAAGGATTTATTCTGGATTTTTTTTTGGCTGAGGGCCTTATATGGAATTGTATAATACCCACCCAACATTTGATAAAGAAACTCCAGAGAGTCAAAAGAAGTTATGAATCAAGTAGTATTTGAAAATAATTTAAACACACAAACTTAAATTTGAGCTGATATATTCACAGAAATAAAGATATGGCTACTTCTAAGAATTCACCCTGAAGACACACCTGAACATTGCAAAAATACATACATGTAGGGTTATCCCTTGCAGCATCCTTTGTTAAATTTAAAATATTTTTAAACAATCTAAAGGCCTATGAACAGTAAAATGGCTAAATAAACCATGATACATCAACACAGTGGAGTGATTTGTAGCTATAAAAAAGAATGAGAAAGATCTCTGTGAATCAATACAGTGATTTATAGGATGTATTAAGTGAAAAAAACAAAATGCGGTAGTATATATGGAAAGGTTATCATTTGCATAAGAAAAAAAAATAAAATAAGAAAATACTACTCTGCTTTTTTTTGGGAAAAGAAATAAAGAAAGGATAAATCAGAGGCTAAGGAGATAAATTTCTTAAAGGAGGCAGGTAAGAATGGGTGGAAGAGTAGTAAGGTGGGGAGGGACCAGAAAGACACTTCTTTGTGTTATATACTTTTGGACCATAGTAATACCTTACGTATTAAAAAGATAAAATAGCATAAAACCAGCAAGGATGAGAGGAAAGCCCTAAAATGCAACACGAATAAAAACAAGTGAACATAACTTTATTTCAATTAAACAGCATAACTACGCTAAAGGTGGCAGAAGCTGGAAAGGGTAGGTGGGGATTAATTTTATTCCTCAATCTACAGACAGAAAGAACTATAAACAAACATTGAACTCTAGTAAATAGGTTTGGTTTTTGCAGTATTTACGGGTTAACAATTCTGCAACTATTTTCTGTATTTAGGACTCAGCAAATAAAGAAATATATTGAGGAAAATAGGAGCCAGGTTTTTCACTGATAAGAGAGTTTCAAGTACGAAATATGGTATTGGAATAGTATTGAAGATATCAGTTTGAGTTTATATGTATATATATGGATTTTTGTAGTTCTGTTCCCTGTGAGAATCCAAAAGCAATAACATCACAGTAATAAGAAGCACACCTAGAACCTGCTTCTGGGTTTCAAAATAACTTCTTCCACTAAAAAGAACCAGAGTTCCTTGGAGAACTGGTTGCTGCCATGGCTAGACCAGTAAAGTATAAAATGAGCCTGGAATATTTTGTTGTATCAAAAAATAAAAAAGAATAAGAAAAAGATAGGGCCATGTCAAAAAGAAAAAGGGGTCAGCTTGAAGGGGCTTCCACTGACCAAATCTGGGACAATCTGAGCACCAGAATAAATAATGAAAATAAAATATTTTAATCCATTGAAAAAAATAAAAATCCATGAGTCCATACTAAAATGCATTCATACATATGTACATATATAAGAAAGGGGAAATGGAAAGCTCTTCTTTACAACAGAATGTCAATTAATAAATGTAGAAGTAATTATTTATACAATAATAATTGATTCAAGCATGATTCACCAATGAATGCTAAAACTAGTAGGTGAATGTTTGATGGGAAATAATATATTCCCAAAGTTTCTCTCTAGGAGTACTTATTGATCACAAAAGGAAAAATGGTAACTGTACATTGGAAAACCTAGAAGTCATCACCTTTGTCATCACCAAGTGGTTGGGTCAGTATCACAATAATGGAATAAACAAATATGATGTTATCACCTGATACAATGCACTGGATAAAGACACATCACTGTGTGATAAACTTGCCAAAAAGCATAACCTGAATTTGATCATGAGGAAAGAAGACAAACCTAGGTTGAAGGACATTCAACAAAATAAATGGCCTTCACTCTTCAAAAATGTGAAGATCAAATGAGAAAAGAGAGATTGAGGAACCATTCTGGATTAAAGGAGAATAAATAGATAGGACAAGTACATTAAAGGCTTGATTCCAATTGGATACTGGTGTGGGAAAAATAGCTATAAAGAATATCAAGATAATTGTTGAAATCTGCATATGGATTGTGGGTTAGATAACAGTTATATATAAATGTTAAATTTCCTAATTTTGAGAACTATGTTGTGGTTATGTTAAGATAATCATCTCATTCTTAGACAATTCACAGTGAAGTACTCAAGGGCGAAAGGATACCATGTTTTTGACTTGCAAGATAGATAGATAATAGATATATATTTTTAAAAATCTATAAATATATAATATATAAAAATATATATAAATATATATAAAAAGAAATATTTCAATATATAAAGATTATAGAGATAGATGGATAGAGAAAAAGAATGTTAATTGTAAATGAGGCAAAATGTAAATAATTTGTGTATTCAAGTACAAAGTATAGGAGTTCAAGGTCTGTAAGTTTTGAAGCTAAAAAGTTTTTCAAGTGTGTGCATGTACATAAATATATAATTTGTGTGTGTAAAAAACATGGCACCAAATACTACTTCTCTGGGAGGGTTCATTTCCCACGGAGAAACTCCAGGTCAGTTGGAAGGTAACTTTGAAGGAAAGACCAGTCTACACCCAAAGAAAGGAAAGCCATTAGAATACATTGAATATGTTGGCCGCCTTCCTGTAAAATAAATTTATAAAAAACAAAAAGAAAAGAATGCCAATGAGAACCCAAGAGACCAAATGGCCTACAGTCAGTCATCCATATGGAGTCCCTCCAAAAACAAGTTACCAGTAAGAGAAGAAAATATTCATAGGAACTCGAAGATGGCAAAATAATGAGTAATTTTAAGTCCTGCTTTGCCTTGGACATCCTGATTCATGCCAATGTCCTGCATGTTATTCATAAGACCCAAAAGTGTTCAAGTTTGGATGACAAATTATATGATCATTTTACAGAAAATTAACCATATGGCTTTGATCTTTCTATCAGTTTCTCCTTTTTCTTTTTTAAAACTTTTCCAACTCAGGTTTCATTTCTTTCAGATGAATCACCATATCCTCTCTGATTTCTTCTCTCTCTGATTCTGGTCTTATTTTATAGAAGCAACTACTTCATTAAGTTTTTGTTTGCTTATTTTCTATTCTTTCATTCTATCTTAAATTCATGATCAAATATAGTTCTTGCTTCTACTCTATTCCAACACTTTTCTGATAAGTTTATTTGCCAATTTTTTTTGTTTCTTTTCTTCATTTCCCTGCAATATTTCTATGTTGATATTGCTGACTCTTTTCTGTAGTTACACATTTTTGAGCAAGGTGAAATTTTCCAAGACTAGCTATTTGCATGAGGTTGCACCTCTGGGGAGGCCCAGAGCCACATTCCAGGCTGTTAAGCTATGGGAATTTTTTTTTTTTTTAAGATTTTATTTATTTATTTGACAGAGAGAAAGATCACAAGTAGGCAGAGAGGCAGGCAGAGAGAGACAGGGAAACAGGCTCCCCGCTGAGCAGAGAGCCCGATGCAGGGCTCAATCCCAGGACTCTGAGATCATGACCTGAGCCAAAGTCAGAGGCTTTAACCCACTGAGCCACCCAGGCACCCTGGGAATTTTTTTTTTAAGATTTATTTATTTTTTTGAGAGAGAGAGCGAGAGTGAGCAGGGTGGGGGTGGGGCAAAGGGAGAGGGAGAGAATCTGAAGCAGACTCCATGCATAGCACAGAGCTAGACAAGGAGCCCCATATCATGACCCTGAGATCATGATCTGAGTGGAAACCAAGAGTTGGCTGCTCAACTGACTAAGCCACCCAGAAGCCCCTTGGGATATCTAATAGGACATAAGACTAAATAAATTCTCTGAGCCTTTGAAGTTAGCACTCCAGGGCTATTCATGATATAATCTCTCTTTCCTCAACTCCACCTTCCTGAAAGCCTGCTTCCTACAACATGCTTCATCTTGTTTCTCAAGACTTTATGCCAAAATTTTCAGGGAAATCTATGCATCCATTCCCATGATTTCAAAATGAGATTTTTGGATTTGCCCCTCAGAGTAAATGTGGCGGTAACTACCATCTTTACTCTGCCACTTCAAAACTGTATTTCTAACACAAAAATGTGATCCGTCAACCCTGCTAAAAAAATCTTTGATGGTATGAAACTAGGATAAAAGTAAAATTATTTAATATGACCTTACAAAGTCCTCATGAATTTTCTCAGTTTTGATACTTGAATTTTCAGCCTACCCAAACAGTGTGCCTTAATTAGTGATGTCTCCCTAGGGTGCCTGGGTGGCTCGGTCGTTAAGTGTCTGCCTTCAGCTCAGGTCATGATCCTAGGGTCCTGGGATCAAGCCCTGCATCGGGCTCCCTTCTCTGCGGGAAGACGGCCTCTCCCTCTCCCACTCCCCCTGCTTGTGTTCCCTATCTCACTGTGTATCTCTCTGTCAAATACATAAATATTTTTTAAAAAATAGTGATGTCTCCCATAGAAAAAGAAATTTGCCCCCCTCTTTAATGTTCTCCTTCAAAGTATGCATCTTATTATATCTACTATGCATTGTCATTATGTATTTGCATGCCAGGTTTCTCCAACATACTTTAAGCTCCACAAGGGCAGGGAAATCGTCAAATTCATCTCATGTATCAGATACAGAACGTGACCTGCAATAGGAACTCAATAAGTGTTTGTGGCACAGGTCTAAGTATGACTCCAAGCGCTACAGCATGCAATCAGATATTTAAACTTCTGGATTTCTGGATTTCCTCCTATTTTATTAAATATTTTCTTTCTATATATCAACACACCATCAGACTTACTTCCTTCTGAATTCACATGCCCATGTATTTGTCAACATAGTCTATATAGGATAGTATTAATAATTGTGATTTCTGAGATATTTGTAATTATAACATCGATCCACAAAACATCTTATTGTTCCAACATATTGACACTTCAAAAGCAAGTAGCTAGCCTCTCTATATGTTGTACATACCAATTTTTAATGGTCAGTTGATTAAAATATTGATACAAAATGATACTGGATCAGCAAGCAGCCAGATTCAGAAAATGCACGTACATACATATATATTACACACTGAACTGTAGGAAAGCACTATAAGGAAAAGAACCAAGAGTCTTATTTCCCAGTTACTATGACATACATTTGTTTTAAGTTAGGTAAATAGTTTCTAAAAATACTCCTTCATGCCTTTTATTTTCTAATGCTTAAGCTCCTGTAGAAGATGCCTTAGAATGATGGCATCACACTGTAACACTGCGATAAGACCAAAAAAAGAAAAAGAAAAGAAAAGGCAGAAATGATGCTCTTTTAAGTGTACTCAAAAACATTTGGCTTCCTTTTCTTAAAGGGAACCTGTGTGTAACTGAAAAAAACACAAGTATAATATCATGAGATTCAAACGTTGATCAAAATTGCTATGACACAGACAAACCTCAAGTAAAGTAGACACCAGTACATACCAAAGGAATTGATAGTATTACTATTTATTTTACATAAAATAGATATAGAAGATGTGAATGAACAATACTCATAAAGCAGGAAGTCCAATGGAAAAAGGAATATACAACCAGAACCAAAGAACTAGCTCCTGTGACGAATAATGCTTCAGCCTCTGATAAAACTGTGACTATAATGTCAGTTGTCTTTCTTTTTCAAATGAAATTTCTCATACCCACAGCAGCACAGAAGTTGCAGGCTGTCAGCCAGGACATTTAAAGAACCTTAAAACAGCTGGATTTTACAAAGAAATCCTTCATAATGGGGTTGTACAATCTCAAATTACACTGTGGTATATTAAACAGGGCAATTTTTACAAGGAAAGCCATATAAAACATTGTGTAAGGAGAGGTGTATGTATTTCCAGAGTTTGAACTCCATGTAACCCTGTATTGGATCCATTATTAAAAAGGAGATCTGTTAAGAATTGGACTTAATTCTTAACCTTAAAAACAGAGTGGAACAAAACTATTAAAATTCCTTGGCGTAATCTTAAATGAATAGGTTTGTTGGGGTACCTGGGTGACTCAGTCGGTTAAGAGCCCAACTCTTGATTTTAGCTCAGGTCGTGATCTCAGCCCTGCTTCGGGCTCCACGCTGGGCATGGAGCCTGCTTAAGATTCTCTCTCTCCCTCTGCCCCTCCCCATTCTTGCACACTCTCTCTTTCCCTCTTTCTCTCTCTCTAAAAAAAAGGCAATAATAATATAAATAAATAAATAAATTTTTACAAAGAACATATACCTGCAAGTATTGTGATATTGTCAGAGGCTGATAAATAGTGGGTATTTTAAATACTTTCTACACATTGACATTTCAGAATGACTTCTTAAAATTAGAATGTAAATAATTTCTTAAAATACATCATATACCCTCTCCTTTTCTTTTCTCTAACACATGAGACAGGAGCACTGGGGAGGCACATCACCTCTGACCATCAAAAATTTGAAATCACTCACCATGCAATTAGTCTTGTTTTAGGAATAGTGATATGGCATGTGCTTTAGCCCTTTAAGAACCTTAAGAGTATCCAGTTGGGGAAAACATACCTACTAAACATTGACAAAGTACAGTGCTCTTAGAATCATTCACATCAAACAAATCATCGGTGATTTTCTAGAGAAAATGTCAACAGTGTGGCTAATCTTTTTGGTTAAACAATGCTTTTAAAAGTGCCTTAAGAACTAAAACGAGTATCTAAAAATTCTTTCAAATGCTGTACAGGCCATTAGTAGACGAACACATTTGTCAACAATTTAATTAAATATTTTTAAGTCATCTCGAAGTCACATAGGGGTAGTTTTTTTGTTTTCAAAGCATCACACTTGTTATTGATATGCTATATAACAAATAATACATTCTGGATTTTTCTTTGTTTATTAACAAGCCCTTGTAATTAACTTGCTTTTAAATCATAAGTATGATACTATTTTAATTTCCCTCACATTCTCTACCCTATCATTTGAAATCACATTAAGCTGACTCTTAGAAGGCCACCTGGTGTAATACTATGACATTGAAGTGAGCTGTTCTGGTATGCAGGCAACACTGACAGTCTTCTCTGCTAAAATCCATTTCTCTAACTGATGACAGAACTAGGGGAAATTAATTTTTGCTATTCATAAATACCTGACAGGTTTAATGTAAATGTTTTGAAAAAGACCTCAGCATATGCTGCACATACATTATATATGCAGCACTGCACTGGAATATTGTATTTGAAACCCATTCAATTTCTAGATCGCTACTGCTGAAACTGTTGAAATTTCTCAAATTACTCACAGATTGCAATTTTCTCCATATACATGTAAATAACAACAGAAATCCCCATGAAACCTTTTCAGTCACTGGAAAAATCAGCAATTTGACACTTAGGACAAATTTCTCTGATAGGAATACTATGAAAATGCAGGTAAACCTGACAAATCACTGAGCATTAGCCTCGCTCCCCTCCTGTGGTCAGAGCCAAAGAACATATTTGAAGGAGGTTGTGCTCATTCTCAAGGCCCAGAAGGGCTGCTGCAGAATGCCTGCCACCCCAGAAACGATTCTGGCCCAAAGCAGACAAGTTGGGATCTTTCTGATAAAGGTGAACACAGAGTCATTCCTTAGGATACCATACAGAGTCCCAGAAACACACAGGAGCACTTTCGTTTAAGTGTCCATGTGTAATAAAACCCTTGCATGTTCGACCCACTTTATGTATTAGATATATTTTAGAAAAGTCAAGTGTAACTACACAGGGAAGCTTTTTATTTAAATAAATTCCATAGAGAAAAACCATTTGTAATACAATCACCCATTGCTGACCTAATTTTCAAGTTTTATGTTCCAAGTTTGAGTATCAATAGAATCATAATGGTAGTGGAATAAAACACATCAAATAGTTTAAAAATCTATGAGTTCATAACAATATTAGAAAAACAAGCCAGGATGCCTGGGTGGCTCAGGCAGTTAAGTGTCTGCCTTCTGCTTAGGTCATGATCCCATGTCCTGGGATCGAGCCCTACATCCGGCTCCCTGCTCAGTGGGGAGTCTGCTTCTCTCTCTGCCCCTCTCCCCCGCTTGTTCTCTCTCTCTCTCTCAAGAATAGATAAATAAAATCTTAAAAGAAAAAAAAAAGAAAAACATGCCAAATACAACCTGTTGGTTTCCTTTGCAGTATGCTAGGGAACAAATTCTGAAAACTGGTAAATAAAGGGAATGAAATCAAGCATTTAATCTGCCTTTCCTATGAGAACTGTACCTCAGGTTATTGGTAAGAGAAACTTTCTCCATATAGAAATATTCCAGCTAATAAATGAAGAAAGATAAATGTATTAGAATATCACCACTTTCCAAACCCCTAATGAAATACTGGCCACGAACATCACAACACAATCAGATACCTAATTGAAATAAAAATGCGGAGTACAACCAACGGAGTATTCATGTTCCCACACCCCAAAAAACTTCTTAAGCTAACTACCAGTTCACAGGAGAAAAAGGTATTAGACAATACCACAGAGATGCAATAAGCAAATCCTGAATGTGGGAAACAACAGGAAGACCAACCCAGTGTCTTTGACAAATAAAGATGAAAGGGAGAGGGAGAAATGAGGGACAGGAATCTATAGATTAAAACCATAGGTTAGAATGCAATGGGGGAATGTTGTCTTGCTCCCAATTTAAACAAACTGACAGTTAAAAAAAAAAAAAGTTATGACCAATTTGGGGAAATCTGAGCAATGATTAGATATTTGATGATTTTAGGAGATTTTTGGTCTTTTTTGAGGTATGATGATAGTACTGTTAATTTTTTTTCTTAAAGTCTCTATCTTTTAAAATACATACCAGAATATGTACTGATGAAATAAGTGGTGTCTGTTGATCAGAAATGGTTTAGTTGGTAGGAAGTGGCATTAGGTAGAGGGACAGATGGAAAAGACTGGCCATGTGTTGATAACTGGGGAATGGGTAGCTATATGGGGGTTCAATGTAGCTCAAGAGCTCTCTACTACTGAGTAGTTTTGAAATTTTCTATTATAAAATTTTTTATTGCACACAAAACTAAGGAAATATTATTTCTTGTAAAATTCTAAAATTTATTGCCCAACTAATAGTAAATTGGGAAATGAGGAGGGGAACAAGCTACAAAAGAAGAAGAAAATGTTTCTACCTGTGACAGTCAACAAGAAAGGGAAGAATAGATTCAGCCGAAAAGACAAATTTCTTACTAGATCTTTCCCAGTTGGTTGGTTGAACTAAATAATCTCTAAATCCCTTTCCACTATGAATGTCTATAATTCTACAGCTGTAAAAAGGGCTATAAGGGATTAATACACAGAGCACAGAGGGTTTTCAGGGCAGGGAAACTACTCTGTACGACACTGTAATGGTGGATACATCTGTCCAGTGGTGGACAGATATATATGTATCTGTCAAAACCCATAGGATGTATAACACCAAGAGTGAGCGCCAGTGTAAACCTTTAAGGATTTTTGGGTGACAATATCCTGTTGAATAGATGCATCAGTTGTAACAAACGTACCATTCTAAGGCAGGATGTTGATAGTGGGGGAAGCCGTGCATCTTTGAGAGCAGATGATATATGAGAAATCTCTGTACATTCTGCCTAATTTTGCTGTGAATCTAAAAGTACTAGAAAAATAGTCGATTTCAAAGAAAAAAGAAGAACTATAAAACACTCATGATAATGCTGCACAAACTCAGTATACTGCTACTCTTAAAGATGTAGATTTTCTCTAAGTGTAAATAACCTTAAAATATTTTAGGACATTAAAAAAGATTTGGGGTGTTTTCCTAGAGATGGGGATTGGGAGGAAATGAAGAGGACTGCCAAAGGGGAGAGGGTTTCTTTTTGGGTGATAAAAAATGTTCTCAAATTGGTTGTGGGTATGGTTATAAAACCCAGCAGATACACTAAAAACTATTGAATAATACAATTTAAAGAGTAAACTGTATAATATGTGAATTATACCTTAATAAAACTCTTATTTTAAAAGTTGAGAGATTTTTGTATCTATATATAGGAAAAATTTGAAAATTATCTATAAATGTCCTCAGCTAATGCTCAAAAAATAAAAGTAATCATAATTTTTCTGTGAAAATACGCAGTGAAATTCTTGAGAGGAGGTAATATTTTTTTATTTATTTATCAGTACAGTTTTTCTAATGGTTGTAATTGAATTGCAGTCACCAACAAGCTAAACATGGGCAGTTTTAATAATAATCATAATCTAATTTCATATATATTTGTATCATCTAGCCTGAGATGTTTGTATAAATGCCTAAAAATACTTCCAGTACTATTACTACTATTACTATAACTCCTAATATACACCGAACATCTTAATTCCACTTATTCTCACATAAAATAAAAGGTTTTAAATGAGTATTTGATAAAAATAATACAAAGGTGGCTTAACAAGCTAAACGGGTTTATTTTTTTTTTATGTATTTTAGAAAGAGAGAGAAAGTGCAAGTAGGGGGGGAGCAAAAAGGGGGAGGGAGAGAGAGAATCTAAAGCAGGCTCCATGCCAAGTGCAGAGCCCACAACCCCAAGATCACGACCTGAGCCAAAACCAAGAGTCAGATGCTTAACCAACCAACTGAGCCACCCAGGCACCCCAAACTGTTTTTTTTTAATTATGATACTTTGTCCTCATCTCAAGGCTCCTAAACTGCTTCCAGCAAAAAGAAAAGATCTTAGGAGGCACTATGGCTATTGTTTCGAAGAAAAGCAGAAAAATAAAATCATTCATTCGATGAACCATTCCACAAACATTTTCTGAATTACACGCATCATGCCAGGTCTGGTGGATTAATGATGAATATTGCCCACCGGGAGTTCCCAATCCATTGTCACACACTGGTAAGTAAGCAAATAATTTCAATAGAATGAAATAAATGGTGACAAGAAGGATATACAAAGTATTCCTGGGGCATAAGTAGGGCATGGCCAGCTGCAGAAACAAGGAATCCTTCAGTACCATGGAGTGCAATGACTGGATAAAGGGCAGATGTCTCCAGCCGTGGCTGGAGGGGTTAAGGATACAGAAGCAAACAAGGTAGACCTAATGTTCCCCAAGGAGCTTCCAGTCTAGCAGGGAAAGCAGACAGTGGAAATAATTCCATTAATGTCTTCGAAGTGCTAGAGTGGGGCACATAAGGGGTGTTAACAGGAGTATCTGGCAGAAGAATGCCAAGGCAGTAAGTTTGCACTGACATGTTTAATTATTGTGGAGTTTGGTGAAACAAGCTATTTGAGTTACCGAAAAACACTATTTTAAAATTCCTGCTTGGAGTGCCTGGGTGCCTTAGTGGGTTAAAGCCTCTGCCTTCGGCTCAGGTCATGATCTCAGGGTCCTGGGATCGAGCCCTGCATCGGGCTCTCTGCTCAACGAGGAGCCTGCTTCTTCCCCTCTCTCGCTCTCTCTGCCTACTTGTGATCTGTCTGTCAAATAAATAAAATCTTAAAAATAAATAAATAAATAAAATTCCTGCTTAATTTCACATGAGCCATTCTGACTCATCTAGTTCACTTTCAAACTTTTTAATTTCTCCTATTTTTTACAAAGGCATTGTCCACTTGGTGGATTATTGACTTAAACAGTTTACTGATTACTTAACCTGCTCTCTAGATGAGTCCTAGTGCTTACTCCTTACCACAGGAATTGGTACAAGCTCAAATAACACGAAGCAAGCAAAGCATGACCCTAACATAATGATATTTGAGTATCAGTATCATTATACTCCCTCATTAGCATACATGGACTCACAAAAGACTTCATTAAGAGCTCAGGAAATGCATACCCTAAACATGTTTTTCTAAACTCATGGAATACTCACAGATACTTCTGGCCAATTCACCTTCCCCCAATTCCATTCTCATTTTAAGTGATTTGCACTGACAGTGCAAAGAGATCTGTGCAAGGTTAGCAGTTTCCTTCTCCCATTTGTACCAGAAATACTGTGTCCTGGCTACCCTTACTGTGTACCCTTAGGGAACTGGAGAATCCAAATGGCTTCTCGTACTTTATCTCCCTGGAAGTTCAAACAACAGACTGTATGTTGTTTAATAAGAATTTCCTTCAGCTTTACTCCTTACTGATACAGTGCACTCATAGGATGAAAAAGCTCTCCAACATTCATTCTAACCTTTTTGTTCTATTTATTTTCTCCATTGTACTCGTCTTCTTTTCAAATTTTACAGCTTGAGATGTATTATAGATTTCAGATTGTCTTTAAAACTAAAAACAACCCCCCCAAACCCCGCCACCAACAACCAAATAAAAACAGATACTAAGGGATGCCCAGAATACATCACTTGATGATGAAGATGATGGCATAAAGGAAGGAGAAAGAGAAGTAGAGGAAGAAAGAAAAGGGAAAAGAAAGGCACAGCAGGAGAAGGACAGAGAAGAAAAAAGAAGAGGATAATGAAAAACATAAAGAGGATTAGACCATTAGCAAAAGGAAGGCTATAATACTAGTAGTAACACCATCTTTGGACAGAAGCACTTTCATCTTCAATAAAATAATATCTTTTTAAATTTTTTTTAAATTTTAGAGAGTACATGCAAATAATATCTTTTTAATTTTTTTTTTTTTAATTTTGGAGAGAGAGTACATGCATGAGCAGGGTGGAAGAGAGAGAAAGAGATTCTGAAGCAGACTCTGTGCTGAGCTCAGCCCAATGCAGGGTTCCATCTCATAACCCTGAGATCATGACCTGAGCAGAAACCAAGAGCTGGTGGCTTAACAGACTGAACCACTCAGGTGCCTCTTTAAAAAATATTTTTTGAGTAATCTCTTTGCCCAACGTGAGGCTAGAACTCATGACCCCAAAATCAAGAGTTGCATGTGCTACTGACTGAGCCAGACTGGTGCCCCAATAAAAGATCTCCAAATCTCCAATTGGAAGAGTAGTAGAAATTCCTTGATGAGGAATAGGGGGTATGGGAGACAAGTTACCCAACCCTGGAGTCAAACTGTATCACCTACCCACTGAATTTTACCATCCCTGTGGTAGTTTTAAGGCATGAACCCAAAATTCTTCGATATTCTTCCCATCAAGCAGTGAATTCTTTTTTTTTCCTTGACTTTATATTGCATATTATTTTATCATGAATATTTGCTGTAAAGTATTAGGTTGATCTTGGATTTCACAATCTGGAAAAAAATTCAAAGGAACTTAGTAGTAAATAGTTAAATGTTCACAAAATTGCATTTTATTCTCATAGATTTAATTTTTCTCCTCTCCTTGGAATGCCAATTTTGTTCTGTAGGAGCAGGTGGCTTCCTTTTTTATTTTTAAATTATTTTTATTAACATATAATGTATTATTTGCCCCAGGGGTACAGGTCTGTGAATCATCAGGCTTACCACATTTCACAGCACCCACCATAGCACATATCCTCCCCAATGTCCATAACCCAACCACCCTATCCCTACCCCCCCAGCCCCCAGCAACCCTCAGTTTGTTTTGTGAGATTAGCAGTCTCTTATGGTTCATCTCCCTTCCAATCCCATTTGTTTCATTTTTAACTTTGCTACCCCCCACAAGCCCTCCCCCCACCTCTCAAATTCTTCATATGATAATTGTCTGTCACTTATTGACTTGTTTCACTCACCATAATACCCTCTAGTTCTATCCATTTCATTGCAAATGGCAAGATTTCATTTCTTTTGATGGCTGCATAGTATTCTCTCTCTCTCTCTCTCTCTCTATATATATATATATATATCTCCCACATCTTTATCCATTCATCTGTTGATGGACATCTAGGTTCTTTCCATAGTTTGGCTATTGTGGACATTGCTGCTATAAACATTTGGGTGCACATGCCCCTTCAGATCACTACATTTGTATCTTTAGGGTGATTGCTGGGTCGTAGGGTAGCTCTATTTTCAACTTTCTGAGGAACCTCCATGCTGTTTCCCAGAATGGTTGCACCACAAGCAGTGAATTCTACATCCCATTCCCTTGAATCTGAGCAAATCTGGGATTGCTTCAATCTATAGAATTCACTGGGAGAGATGTTATATGACTTCTGAGGCTAAATAAGGAAGAGTATACAACCTGGGCCTGATCCTTGCTCTTGGAATGCTTGCTATTTGGAGGCACCTTGCAGAACACTCCCTCTCAGAACCCATCACAAGCTACAAAAGGCCCAAGCCACATAGAGAGGCCCTAATGAGGTAATCCAGTCAACAGTGCCAATTAAGCCAGCCTTTTAATCATCCCAGCTCAGGTACCTGTCTTGTGAGCAAAGAAACCATCTTAGAAGTGGATCCTCCAGCCCTCCTTACCAGTGGAGGCCCAGACATCGTGGAGTGGAGAAGAGCCATTCTGGTGGTGCCCCTCCCAAATCCTTGACCCATCGAACGTATGAGCACAATAAAATGGTTGTGGTTTCCCATGACTACCATTAAGGTTGGTTTTAATTTTTAATGTAACAAAGATAACCAGGGTGAAATTGGTGGCTGGAAATATGACATGGTTGTACTGAAATCTAAAACACATGGTACTGGTTTGGGAACAGGACTCTAGAGGCTAAGAGTGAAGGCTTAAAAGGTGAATGTAACAAAGATGTTCCTAGAACCTGGAGAAAATTAGGCCCTTGCTGTGTAGTGGCTTAAAATGTGGCAATACTGCAGGCTGCAGAGGCCTGAGAAATAGGAAACATAATTCATTTGATGATCTAGCTTGGGAGATCTGAAGAATACTGAAAGTGTTACCTGTCTTCCTTCTTGTTGCCTATGGTAAAATGGGAGAGAAGAGAGATGAACTGCTCAGTTTTCAGGCAAAAGTTAAAGGAAGCATAAAGCAGCTAGGTCTTGGCTGCGGTGACAGACTAAATTTGTTTCTTATTCCCAGTCTCTCCAGACAGCGAACACTTCACAGATTAAGAAATGCCTTCAGGATAAAGATTTAATCTATGGTGCTATGAAGAAAACACCACAGAGAGCAACTGACTGTAGATCACATTGTTAAGATCTTTGTTAAGGGGCACCTGGCTGGCTTAGTCGGTGAAGCATGTAACTCTTGATCTCAGGGTCGTGAGTTCGAGCCCCACCTTGGGTGCAGAGATCACTTGAAAAGAAAAGAAAAGGACTTTTTGTTAAGGTGCTGCATCATAAACCCTTTAGGACAAAGAACTTCTAAACCTCCTAAGGTCATACGTCAGGTGAAGACTTTCTCCGATAAAAATAATAATAATAATAATAGAGCTTCTAAGGATCTTGAAGGTGTTGTTCTATGGCAGTCACACATGGATTCTAAGGAAGAGAAGGACTTCTTAGTATGTCTGGCTTTTGTCTCATGCAATGGGTTATAAATTTATATACAGTTAAGTTGACAAAGTTTTTAAAGGAACTGTATTAGTTTAAATCAAAAGGACACATAGAGTACAAAATGAAAATAAGACTTCGGACCCCTAAGTTTTTACAAGAAGGAAGCAAGAGGATAAGACTACTCAGTTGTAAATAGGCCATTTCCTACAGGAAAGAAAGGATGACTCAGAGTGGGACCTAGAATCTACAGGGCAGAGCCAAGAGTCACAGAGAGCATAGAACACAAAACGTGTGCCAGGATGCAAGGCTATGGATCAGTGATCGTCATGTGGGTCCCATTCCTCCCCTTTCTGAGTAGGAATATCCTCCGCAGTTACCCAGTGCCTATTCCACCACTGTATGGGGGCATGTGTGGGGGACAGATAGCATCTCTCTGGTTCACAGGACTCTAGAGAGAGAGAAACCATACTCAAGGAACTACATGGCTAAGGACCTTATCTGCACTTGAACTTAATTTGGATGACAAGTTCCTAGACTTGAAGTCAAGTTGTCACAAAGGGATGACATGAGAACATAGGGAGCAAAATGAGTCTATTCTAACTTAAGGGGAACCGTAAATAATTTCTGTCTCCAGCTCACCTGAGGATAGGATACCTTTTTAGTGACTCTCTTCAGTGGAATTCTTCTAAGTATTGAGGTTCAAGATCTCCTCCAGAACATGAACCCTGGAATTTTACTAACTTTTAAAGTTCCCCCAGTCCACTAAGGATCATTGGCCAGACCAGCTGAGAAGACTCATACTCCAGGATTCACCGACGTTGGCTTTTCTCCCTTCCATTTCTTTGCTCAGGCACCTTCTTCTTCCCTCAAAAGGAGCAGTCTCACATTACTTCAGCCACTCATTTGAATAATGAGAGCTATTTCTACACAACTTATCTTTATAGAAGGCTAAATAAAAAGTGGTTGAAAGCATGAGCTCTGGAGACAGATCACTAAATTCAAATTAAGCGGCTCTGCCACTTAGTAGCTTCATAATCCTAAGAAAGTTGCCTAACTGCTCTATGCTTTAGGATCATCACCTATTAAATTGGGATAATAACAGCACTGACCATGTAAGACTGTTGTGCAGAATAAGAGATAAAGTGTAAAATGCTTTTAACAGCCCCAACCATGTGGGGTGAGCAGTCCATAAATATAATACAGTTTACCACAAAGCAAATTCACCTACATTATCTCATTTTCAATTTGGTCCTTCAAACAACCCTGTGGAGATATCATTATCCCCACAGTACATACTGAGGAAATAAGAGAGATTAGGTGAATAATCCAGGGTCATACAGCTAATAACTCCTAAAGTCAGTCTTTGAATCCATACTTTGTGACTCTAAATCCAATGGCTTCTCCACCATACTATGTTGCTTTTGAAATAAGAGGAGCAGGTACTGTGACCATCACTTAATAGGTACAGAAATTGCTTCCCCCAAAATAACTCACCCATGATGGTATGAATTGATGAATGGAAGTATTGCACAGTGATTAAAAATGCTTTGGTTTCCTCCTGCACAAAATGAAGACACTAACTAGCTCACTGGGTTGTTGGAACCATATGAGATCATGGGTATTGCGTTCTAAGCAGTGCCTAGCACATAGTGAAAGTACTTAGTAATACATATCTCCTATGCCCTGTGTCACTGATTTTTTTTTTTTTTAACCAAACCATGCTGACTCAAGTCTCACTGCTTAAGTCTTCGTGGTAGAAGAAAGTCACTCAAGGCTTGTGGTTAATTATCTTTCATAAATTATTCTTGACACTGCTACACATGTACTAAGGCTGAGAGGGAAAAATACTTAATAAAGTGAATACAAAATATTTTTATTTATTAGATGGCCTTTCTGTTCAGAGGAGGAGAAAATAATGATGAAAATTACACAGGTTCAAAATTACAAACTGAAAACCCCCTGTTTTGAAAAAAGAAACAGTTAATGATATACATAATACTCTCTATGAACACACATCTCTGCTTCAAAATATGTTACAAGAGTTTATGTCCCAGCTTGTTTATAAACACATGTACAGGGGGAAAAAAGTTCAATTTCCATCTGTGGAAGGAAGCAATCTATTTCGCCATGGGTCTGGAACAGTTTTAACAAGTCTGACATACACAGTAGCAGCAATTTCAACTTTCCCTCTCACTCTGTTATGCCGAAGCATCTCATGGTGTTTTGTGACAGTAGGAAAAGTTTATTCAGCCCAGAGGATTAATAGTTAAAAATCAGTTCTGTAGCACTTTCATCACATTTGGCCCTAAAACAGCTCAGAAAAGCAGTGGCATCTGTTTTACCTTTTAGGCACCATTATACAATAAGAACAGATAACAAGGAAAGAAGTATCACATGGGAGGTATGTCCTGGACTATCCCCTGCCCCCCCAAAGCTGGAGCCTATTCTTTCCCTTTCAGTCTTCAACTGGCAACACTTTAGCGTTGTCTCTTCAGGATGACATGTTCTAAGACATTCTTCCCACTCACATTTGTCACGAACATGCACTCACTCACTTGATTTCATCTGGGCAAGTCTACCTAGCTAAGCTCCATCTGTCAGAAATATACATCGTAATCAGACAGTTAAGGGCACTTGTACTCTGGAGAATACCCAAGTATCGTTTACCTGATGTCCTACAGGTTCGAGTGGGAGAGGAGGAGCTTTCCCATACATCTTCGGTTTAAAAAAAATAACTCTTTGCAAAAGGAAGTAGATTAGGGTAGGGGATGTGAGGTTTGTATAGGGGCAATTCGAGTAAGTAATTAATTAAGTTGACTAATTTTTCAAAAGTCTCTTTCTATTTGCAAGAACACATGGTAGGTTCATGCTTTCTATTGTCATGCTGCATTATTCCTCCTGCTTTTCACAGCAGCTGTTTTAGAAGTGACCTTTAGCAAACATGATGTGTTTTATTTTCAAAAATAGCACTACAGATATCACATTAATGTACAATGTATCTTGAGGGTGTGCAGAAACCAGTAAAGCCAGTAACATATAAGCAACAGCGCAAAAAGACATGCCCCATGACAGCGGGGTCATGTAATGGTCTCTTGATGCTCCTCCATGACTCCAGTGACCAGAGACAGCATTCGTGTCTCAGTCTCACAACAAAAAAAGCACTACATTTTCTCCAAAAGAAAAAGAAAAGGAAGAAAATGTGTTTTCTTTTTCCTTTTTCATACTCCTACAGTTTCTCCCCTCTAAAACTGAATAGCAGAGAAACATCTGCAATAGCCCCCCAATCTCCCATACCCAGCCCCTCCTGCTAAGCCTGACCAAACACTAGCTAGCACCAGACTCAAGCTGGGTAGGTAATTTATTAAGTGAAAAGGAAAACCAAGTGGTTTCCCAAGAAAAGCAAAAGAAAAAAATTCAAGTGTATGGAGAAGGCGTATTGAAAAATCACAGTGTAAAACATCATTCACTTTAGGAAACAAATTAATTAAACTGTTCAATGTCAACCAAGACCCCTTATTATTCATGTCAGTGAAATTTCAACTCAGTAATAGGTGTGATAGAGATGTCACCTAATTGTTGATGATCTTTCTAGCTAAATTGTTCTCACATAGTAGCATCGGGGCCTTGAGAGATGAAATATTTATGGCTGTCAAAGTCTTTCTCTTGGGGTTACCCACTTGGCTTGTAACTTGGGATACTGCCATTTTCTACTTTGTTCCCCATGGCACCCTTCAATACTTCCTGACTACCTGGAGATTGCAAAAAGGCTGGATTGTGCTCATGATAGTCTGTGTGTTAAAATGAAAGGCACCGTTTTCCCTGTTGAGACAGTGTGCAGAGGTATTACAGAGCTCTGTGCAAAAGGAAAACTCTCTTTTTGGGTTTTCTTTCCTCCAGAATAAAAATCCCATCCTTCTAAAAGCACACCGCTGGAAAATTACAAGAGTCTGTTGAACAGTTCGGCAGTGGAAAATTATTGCTGTAACTTATCTAACTTTATATTTCATTAGTTAAGTTACTCAGAAAATAATTCTCTATTAATCAAAACTGATAATTTCCCCCCAGATACAGATCATTTCTAGACATGATGCATTTTCTGTGATGCATTTTTATATTGTCTTTATTCCAAAAAATATATTCTTAATTTATTTTTGGTCTCTTTAGCAACTGCTTTTAGTTGTCCAAAGAATGTGGTTATAGTTTAAAGGAATTTTATTAACTAGAAACTTGATTAACATCACTTACATACATTTATGCTATAATGATCTTTTCCAGTTTTATTCTGAAATAATTAACAAATATCAAGGTATAAATTTAAGGTGTGTAGTGATTCACATACACTATGAAATGATTATCTCAATAGGTTCCGCTAACATCAACCTTTTCATATAGATACAATAAAAGTGAAAAAAAAAAAAGAAAAACAGGAAAAAATGTTCTCTTTAAAACTCTTAGGATTTACTGTCTTAACAACTTTCCTGAAGGCCATACAGCAGTGTTAACTATAGTCCCCATGCTGGACATTATATCCCCAGCCCTTATTTATCTTACAACTGAAGTTTGTGCCTTTGACCACCTTCCTCCAACTTCCTATCCCCCCACCTCCATAACCACCCCTGGTAACCACAATTCTGATCTCTTTTTCTATGAGTGTGGTTTTGTTTGTTTTAGATTCCACATATAAGTGAAATCATACAGTATTTGTCTTTCTCTGACTTATTTCACTTACCACAAAGCCTTCAAGATCCGTCCATGTTGTAGGAAATGGTAGGCTATAAATAGACCACAACCTCTTTATCCAGTCATCTACCGATGGACACTTAGGTTGTTTCCATGTCTTGACTATTGTACATCATGCTGCAGTGAACATGGCAGCGTATATATCCTTTTGAGTTAGTATTTTTGTTTCTTTTGGATATATTCCCAGAAGTGGAATTGCTGGATCATATGGTAGTCAATTTTTAATTTTTTTCAGCATCCTCCATGCCATTAAGTGTACCAATTTACAATGTGACCAACAGGGCACAAGGGTTCCCCTTTCTCTAATCTATACCGATATTTGTTATCTCTTGACTTTTTGATAACAGCCATTCTAACAGGTGTTAGGTGCCATCTCCTTGTGGGTTTGTATTTTTTTTTTTCATTCTTATTTTTATTTTTATTTTTTTTCCCATTTTATTTAATTTTATTTTTTATAAACATATAATATATTTTTCCCCCAGGGGTACAGGTCTGTGAATCGCCAGGTTTACACACTTCACAGCACTCACCATAGCACATACCCTACCCAATGTCCATAACCCCAACCCCCCCAACCCTCCTCCCCCCAGGAACCCTCAGTTTGTTTTGTGAGATTAAGAGTCACTTATGGTTTATCTCCCTCCCAATCCCATCTTGCTTCATTTACTCTTCTCCTACCCCCTTAACCCCCCGTGTTACATCTCCTCTCCCTCATATCAGGGAGAACATATGATAATTGTCTTTCTCCAATTGACTTATTTCGCTAAGCATGATACCCTCTAGTTCCATCCACGTCATCGCAAATGTCAAGGTTTCATTTCTTTTGATGGCTGCATAGTATTCCATTGTGTATATATACCACATCTTCTTTATCCATTCATCTGTTGATGGACATCTAGGTTCTTTCCATAGTTTGGCTATTGTAGACATTGCTGCTATAAACATTCGGGTGCACGTGCCCCTTCGGATCACTACGTTTGTATCTTTAGGGTAAATACCCAGCAGTGCAATTGCTGGGTCATAGGGTAGTTCTCTTTTCAACATTTTGAGGAACCTCCATGCTGTTTTCCAGAGTGGTTGCACCAGCTTGCATTCCCACCAACAGTGTAGGAGAGTTCCCCTTTCTCCGCATCCTCGCCAGCATCTGTCATTTCCGGACTTGTTAATTTTAGCCATTCTGACTGGTGTGAGGTGGTATCTCATTGTGGTTTTGATTTGTATTTCCCTGATGCCGAGTGATATGAAGCACTTTTTCATGTGTCTGTTGGTCATCTGGATGTCTTCTTTGCAGAAATGTCTGTTCATGTCTTCTGCCCATTTCTTGATTGGATTATTTGTTCTTTGGGTGTTGAGTTTGCTAAGTTCTTTATAGATTCTGGAGACTAGCCCTTTATCTGATATGTCGTTTGCAAATATCTTCTCCCATTCTGTCAGTTGTCTTTGGTTTTGTGAACTGTTTCCTTTGCTGTGCAAAAGCTTTTGATCTTGATAAAATCCCAATAGTTCACTTTTGCCCTTGCTTCCCTTGCCTTTGGCGATGTTCCTAGGAAGATGTTGCTGCGGCTGAGGTCGAAGAGGTTGCTGCCTGTGTTCTCCTCAAGGATTTTGATGGATTCCTTTCTCACATTGAGGTCCTTCATCCATTTTGAGTCTATTTTCGTGTGTGGTGTAAGGAAATGATCCAATTTCATTTTTCTGCATGTGGCTATCCAATTTTCCCAACACCAATTATTGAAGAGGCTGTCTTTTTTCCATTGGACATTCTTTCCTGCTTTGTCAAAGATTAGTTGACCATAGAGTTGAGGGTCTATTTCTGGGCTCTCTATTCTGTTCCATTGATCTATATGTCTGTTTTTGTGCCAGTACCATGCTGTCTTGATGATGACAGCTTTGTAATAGAGCTTGAAGTCCAGAATTGTGACGCCACCAACTTTGGCTTTCTTTTTCAATATTCCTTTGGCTATTCACGGTCTTTTCTGGTTCCATATAAATTTTAGGATTCTTTGTTCCATTTCTTTGAAAAAAATGGATGGTACTTTGATAGGACTTGCATTAAATGTGTAGATTCCTTTAGGTAGCATAGACATTTTCACAATATTTATTCTTCCAATCCAGGAGCATGGAACATTTTTCCATTTTCTTTGTGTCTTCCTCAATTTCTTTCATGAGTACTTTATAGTTTTCTGTGTATAGATTCTTAGTCTCTTTGGTTAGGTTTATTCCTAGGTATCTTATAGTTTTGGGTGCAATTGTAAATGGGATGGACTCCTTAATTTCTCTTTCTTCTGTCTTGTTGTTGGTGTAGAGAAATGCGACTGATTTCTGTGCATTGATTTTATATCCTGACACTTTACTGAATTCCTGTACCAGTTCTAGCAGTTTTGGAATGGACTCTTTTGGGTTTTCCACATATAGTATCATATCATCTGCGAAGAGTGATTGTTTGACTTCTTCTTTGCCTATTTGGATGCCTTTAATTTCTTTTTGTTGTCTGATTGCTGAGGCTAGGACTTCTAGTACTATGTTGAATAGCAGTGGTGATAAAGGACATCCCTGCCGTGTTCCTGACCTTAGAGGAAAAGCTTTCTGTTTTTCTCCATTGAGAATGATATTTGCGATGGGTTTTTCATAGATGGCTTTGCTAATATTGAGGTATGTGCCCTCTATCCCTACACTTTGAAGAGTTTTGATCAGGAAGGGATGCTGTACTTTGTCAAATGCTTTTTCAGCATCTATTGAGAGTATCATATGGTTCCTGTTCTTTCTTTTATTAATGTGTTGTATCACATTGATTGATTTGCAGATGTTGAACCAAACTTGCAGCCCTGGAATAAATCCCACTTGGTCGTGGTGAATAATCCTTTTAATGTACTGTTGAATCCTATTGGCTAGTATTGTGGTGAGAATTTTTGCATCTGTGTTCATCAAGGATATTGGTCTGTAGTTCTCTTTTTTGATGGGATCCTTGTCTGGTTTTGGGATCAAGGTGATGCTGGCCTCATAAAATGAGTGTGGAAGTTTTCCTTCCATTTCTATTTTTTGGAACAGTTTCAGGAGAATAGGAATGAGTTCTTCTTTAAATGTTTCGTAGAATTCCCCCAGGAAGCCATCTGGCCCTGGGCTTTTGTTTGTTTGGAGATTTTTGATGACTGTTTCAATCTCCTTACTGGTTATGGGTCTGTTCAGGCTTTCTATTTCTTCCTGGTTCAGTTGTGGTAGTTTATATGTCTCTAGGAATGCATCCATTTCTTCCAGATTGTCAAATTGGTTGGCATAGAGTTGCTCATAATATGTTCTTATAATTGTCTGTATTTCTTTGGTGTTAGTTGTGATCTCTCCTCTTTCATTCATGATTTTATTTATTTGGGTCCTTTCTCTTTTCTTTTTGATAAGTCGGGCCAGGGGTTTATCAATCTTATTAATTCTTTCAAAGAACCAGCTCCTAGTTTCGTTGATTTGTTCTATTGTTTTTTTGGTTTCTATTTCATTGATTTCTGCTCTGATCTTTATGATTTCTCTTCTCCTGCTGGGTTTAGGGTTTCTTTCTTGTTCTTTCTCCAGCTCCTTTAGGTGTAGGTTTAGGTTGTGTACCTGAGACCTTTCTTGGTTTCTTGAGAAAGGCTTGTACCACTATATATTTTCCTCTCAGGACTGCCTTTGTTGTGTCCCACAGATTTTGAACCATTGTATTTTCATTATCATTTGTTGCCATGAATTTTTTCAATTCTTCTTTAATTTCCTGGTTGACCCATTCATTCTTTAGAAGGATGCTGTTTAGTCTCCATGTATTTGGGTTCTTTCCAACTTTCCTCTTGTGATTGAGTTCTAGCTTCAGAGCATTGTGGTCTGAAAATATGCAGGGAATGATCCCAATCTTTTGATACCGGTTGAGACCTGATTTAGGACCGAGGATGTGATCTATTCTGGAGAATGTTCCATGGGCACTAGAGAAGAATGTGTATTCTGTTGCTTTGGGATGAAATGTTCTGAATAGATCTGTGATATCCATCTGGTCCAGTGTGTCATTTAAGGCCTTTATTTCCTTGTTGATCTTTTGCTTGGATGATCTGTCCATTTCAGTGAGGGGAGTGTTAAAGTCCCCTACTATGATTGTATTATTGTCGATGTGTTTCTTTGATTTTGTTATTAATTGGTTTATATAGTTGGCTGCTCCCACGTTAGGGGCATAGATATTTACAATTGTTAGATCTTCTTGTTGGACAGATCCTTTGAGTATGATATAGTGTCCTTCCTCATCTCTTATTATAGTCTTTGGCTTAAAATCTAATTGATCTGATATAAGGATTGCCACTCCTGCTTTCTTCTGATGTCCATGAGCATGGTAAATTCTTTTCCACCCCCTCACTTTAAATCTGAAGGTGTCTTCGGGTTTAAAATGAGTTTCTTGTAGGCAACATATAGATGGGTTTTGGTTTTTTATCCATTCTGATACCCTGTGTCTTTTGATCGGGGGCATTTAGCCCATTAACATTCAGGGTAACTACTGAGAGATATGAATTTAGTGCCATTGTATTGCCTGTAAGGTGACTGTTATTGTATATTGTTTCTGTTCCTTTCTGATCTACTACTTTTAGGCTCTCTCTTTGCTTAGAGGACCCCTTTCAATATTTCCTGTAGAGCTGGCTTGGTGTTTGCAAATTCTTTCAGTTTTTCTTTGTCCTGGAAGCTTTCAATCTCTCCTTCTATTTTCAATGATAGCCTAGCTGGATATAGTATTCTTGGCTGCATGTTTTTCTCGTTTAGTACTCTGAATATATCATGCCAGCTCTTTCTGGCCTGCCAGGTCTCTGTGGATAAGTCTGCTGCCAATCTAATATTTTTACCATTGTAGGTTACAGACTTCTTCTCCCGGGCTGCTTTCAGGATTTTCTCTTTGTCACTAAGACTTGTAAATTTTACTATTAGGTGACGGGGTGTGGACCTATTCTTATTGATTTTGAGTGGGGTTCTCTGAACCTCCTGGATTTTGATGCTTGTTCCCTTTGCCATATTGGGGAAATTCTCTCCAATAATTCTCTCCAATACACCTTCTGCTCCCCTCTCTCTTTCTTCTTCTTCTGGAATCCCAATTATTCTAATGTTGTTTCGTCTTATGGTGTCACTCATCTCTCGAATTCTGCCCTCGTGGTCCAGTAGCTGTTTGTCCCTCTTTTGCTCAGCTTCTTTATTCTCTGTCATTTGGTCTTCTTTATCGCTAATTCTTTCTTCTGCCTCATTTATCCTAGCAGTGAGAGCCTCCATTTTTGATTGCACCTCATTAATAGCTTTTTTGATTTCAACTTGATTAGATTTTAGTTCTTTTATTTCTCCAGAAAGGGCTTTTATATCTCCCGAGAGGGTTTCTCTAATATCTTCCATGCCTTTTTCGAGCCCGGCTAGAACCTTGAGAATCGTCACTCTGAACTCTAGATCTGACATATTACCAATGTCTGTATTGATTAGGTCCTTAGCCTTTGGTACTGCCTCTTGTTCTTTTTTTTGTGGTGAATTTTTCCACCTTGTCATTTTGTCCAGATAAGAGTATATGAAGGAACAAGTAAAATACCAAAAGGGTGGCAACAACCCCAGGAAAATATGCTTTAGCCAAATCAGAAGAGATCCCAAATCATGAAGGGGGGTGGGGAAGGGGATAAAAAGAGGTTCAGAAAGAAAAAAAAAAGAAGAAGAAAAAAGAAAAAAGAAACAAATAAAAAAAGAAAACCAATAATGAAAAAATATAAAAAGGAAAAATATATATATATATTAGATAAACTAGTTAAAAAACGTTAAAAAAGAAAAGGGTAATAGTTAAAAAAAATAAGAGAAGAAGAGAAAAAAATTGAAAAAGAAAAAAAATTAAATTAACTGCAAGGCTAAAGAATCATGGGGAGAAAGCCATGAGTTCCATGCTTTGCTTTCTCCTCCTCTGGAATTCCGCTGCTCTCCTTGGTATTGAAACTGCACTCCTCGTAAGTGAACTTGGTCCTGGCTGGGTTTCTTGTTGATCTTCTGGGGGAGGGGCCTGTTGTAGTGATTCTCAAGTGTCTTTGCCCCAGGCGGAGTTGCACCGCCCTTACCAGGGGCCAGGCTGAGTAATCCGCTTGGGTTTGCTTTCGGGAGCTTTTGTTCCCTGAGCGCTTTCCGTAGAGTTCCGGAGGACGGGAATGAAGATGGCGGCCTCCCAGTCTCCGGCCCGGAGGAGCCGAGAGCCCGGGACCCCACTCCTTAGTGCGCCCTCAGAGAACAGCGCCCAATTACTCCCATCACCCTGGTCTCCGGCCGCGCTCCGAGCTGACCGAGCCTGCGACCGGTTCAAGGTAACCCCGAGCTGAGAGTCACTCCTCGGCTCTGTCTCTGTAGCCGGCTTCCCCGTTCTAATACCTGCAAGCTCTGCGACACTCAGACCCCCCCCATCCTTCTGTGACCCTGCGGGACCTGAGGCCACACTGACCCCGCGTGGGCTTCACCCCGGTTAAGCCTCTGGAGCGATGTCCCTCAGCGGAACAGACTTTTAAGAGTCCTGATTTTGTGCTCCGTTGCTCCGCCACTTGCCGGGAGCCGGCCCCTCCCCCCGCGGTCTATCTTCCCGTCGCTTTGGATTCACTTCTCCGCCAGTCCTACCTTTCAGAAAGTGGTTGATTTTCTGTTTCTAGAATTGCTGTTCTTCTCTTCGATCTCCCGTTGGATTTGTAGGTGTTTGCAATCTTTAGATAAGCTATCTAGCTGATCTCACCCTTCCTGAAGTAGTCTCAGCCTGCTACTTCTCCGCCATCTTGACTCCTCTCTCCTTGTGGTTTTAATCTTCATTTCCCTGATGACTAGTGATGCTGAGCATCTTTTCATGTACTTGTTGGCCTTTTGTCAATATAATAACAATTTATTATTATAATGATCATTCAAAGCACTTCAAGTTCCCTAAAAGCTTCCTTAATTATTAAGATTAAGCTGCATTTAAACTAATTTAATTGTTAACTATGTTTATTTTTTTAATAGTACATAATATTTTTCTTGAAAGGCTATAAAGTTAAAATTAAGTCTATAAAATGTTTTCAAACATTCAAGGGCAATGAGTTAATAGTATGTCTTTTTAGCTGTCCCAAATACAGCCATTTCAATACAGAGGCATTCTTATCAAATTAAATTTTTTAACCTTTGAGAAAGATGCTTCCCTTGGTTATGTGTACTACATACTAAACCCAAATCTCTCGCTCACTCTGTCCTCTGAACTATACTATTTGGCCAAGACTTAAGCCCAGATCAAAAGAAACCAACCAATATTATACTAAAAATGCATGCTAAAAATAATTCAATAGCAAGGCTGCCCTCTGACCGAACACTGTGGCATTTACTTCATTAAGTGTTTCTAAAAAATTCCCAGTGGGAAAGATACTTAATTTATTTACTGCATGAGTCTAATGAGAGCTAGGAAGGAAACTAGGAAGGAAGCAAACTGGCATGGTTTGGAGCAGGATTACTGGAACATTTTATTTCCTATATGAGGCTTTCTTTTTTACCTATCAGCCACCCTGGTACATTTCACCATAAGCAATGAGACATTTTTGTTTGGACTTGGGCATATATTTCCTGATAGAACCCTAATAATAGTAAGTTTTCAAGGAGAAAAAAATGGCAAAGAAAAAAAAGAAAATCGCTTATCTGTGACTCAGTCTTTAGATTCTCCTTCTAATAAATAGAAGTCACTGTTTTGGGTTCTCAGCATAGCATTTGTCACAGCCATGTCCTCATGCACTTAGACTACACATAGGCAAAGGGCCTAACACCCTTCACAGCAACAGGCTAAATGTCGATACTGTCAGTGGTTCACTGCTTTCCCAGGGGGTTGAACACAAAGCAAATGACCCCCAACTTTATTCTCACGTAAGCTTTTCCTTTGTTCTTCCCAGCTCTCTAGTACAAATTTCAACATGCTGTGTTGTCATTTCCCAATCAGGATTTCTAAAACCAAAACAGCGAACCTTCCTCCCAATGCAATTCCTACTTGTAAATTCCCTGACCCATTCGCTGGTGCCATTATTTTTCCCAATTTTTCAAGTCACATCTCTGATTCACGTAATAGAGTAGATCCCTCAATTTCAGATTTTCCTTAGAAGTAAGACCTCCATGACAGGGGAATGAACTGCCTGTTCCATTGGTCTTTTGTCTCCCCTAAAAGCCCCCATGTTTTAGGATATTCTATAAACATTGTAGAGCTCCCTCATCAAAGCCTGAAGGGTTATTTTTGTCAGACTCTGAGCATTTTGACCCAGTATCATAAATCTCTTTGTATCAAAACCTAATTTTTTTAAAAAAGATTTTATTTGTTTATTCAACATAGAGAGAGACTGGGCACTCTCTCTCTGGGCAGCAGGCAGAGGGAGAGGGAGAAGCTCCCTGTTCCGCCAAGCAGGGAGCCCAATGCAGGGCTCCATCCCAGGATCCTGATCATAACCTGAGCTGATGGCAGATATTTAACAACTGAGCCACCGAGATGCCCCCAAAATCCAAATTTCCATCAAACCCCTGAGAAACCCCCTGAAAAGCCTGCCCACCAGAGTTACTTTCCCAAAAAACTTTTTGGACACCAAAGCCAGCATCTGAAGAATGATCTAGCCGTAGATCAAAGCTCCTCTTAGACAGAAATTCAAACCATAAGAATATATATATACCATTTCTAGGTATAATCTTTACAGATGATATTACGATGTTAATTCTAGGACCCTCTGCCTTTCCCTGGTCACTCGCTTCTCCCATCCCTTAAGTTATATAGAGATTAAGACATAATATATCAGGTCAGCTCTATTTGCCACTTGACCTGGTACAGATAAGTTAGTGGTCTACACAGACTACCCAACTTCTCAGAGGTTGTGCAGGACTCATACCCAATAGCATCCTCCCTTGTGAATATACTAAACCATCCCTTGGCCTATCCCATAAATCATAGCAACTATATCCTATGATTACCTAACATATTCCTTCAATATTAACTTAATTATCTTAACATATTAAGGAAGGATATGAGGAGAACTCTAGGCATACATATCATTGATATAGCAATAACCCTTACATAAAATTGACCTTGCACTTAATCTGTCAGAAGTTTCTCCTGTTAATATAGTCATTCGAAACTATTTACTGAGCATCTGCCATGTGTCAGGCCCTCATCTAAGAGCTGAAAACAGAGCAATGAATAAGACAGACAAGGTCCCTGCTCTCATGATATTTATAATCTCATTAGCTCTTTCTCTGCCTTTCTCACCATCTTGGCATCCATTGCTTTGGAATTAGACACCCTTGATTAATCTGCACACACTCCCTCTTTTGACTTTCTACCTAGTACGGACTGGCAATTCCCAGAAACCATTGCTCACCTGATCTTGGAGCAAGCTAGCTCTAGGTTTGCTTAGTCCTTAGAGAGGAGAGATCTCAGATCTATTTGGACATTCAGGGACATCCAAGGCATACTATCCTAAAAAAGCTTCATCTCAGAAACCTTGCCCCTCTACCAACCTCTCTATTTTTAGTACATTGCCTGGCACAAATATTAAGTAAATTTTAGCTTACTCCTGAATACATTTGCCCTTCTTGGATCCAGGTTCTAACCCTGCACAAGTTACTCAGCATCTTCTCTTCCTCTCATGGTGTTTTTCTCACTGGTCTCCACATAGCCATTCACCCTCTGCTTTCACCCTCTGCACTGTCGGATTTTCTTTTTAACTTCTGTCTTGGAAGCCAGGAGGGAGGGGATGGGGAATGTCTGCCCTATCTTGTACAGTGTTCTGTTCTATATTGTCAGAGTAAACTGAGGTTCACACTCATCAGAATATGTCCTTTCCAGTGCTCCTACCCAAGAAGGGAGGGAGGAGCGGGCACTGCAGAATGCACGAGAGAGACTGGCCTATCGCCCCAAGAGAACCTCTCCCCTTGCACTTGCACCATGCACTTGAAACCAGCCTTTCTTAAATCTCATAGTCCAAATGTGGGAGGTTGCTCCTTATATGAAGGAATCCTGCTTCAAAAATTTTCAAAGAATTAGGAGTAGAACTACAATGTATCAGCATCTTGCCTCCTTGCTATAACTGAACAATAAATTTAGCCCAGACATTTCTAATAGTCAAAGCGAACATGGAAACACAGTGCATATATCCGTTCATTCATTAATTCAATAACAATCATTGGGTCACTATTATGTACTGGTCATACTCCTATGTTCTGGAGCCCTCTCCTCTGGCCTCCATCTAATTCTGTGTGAAAAACGGAAGGGGTTGGGGACAGGCAGGGGCCTGATCCTCAGGTGAGCTGTCCCCAGTGGACCACAAAAGAAGAGCTGTCTGAGGGCATTTCTCCCTCCGCAGGGCTTGGAAATTATGATCAACAGCTAGCACCAACCATGAAAATAAACACATGTGAGAAGTTATTAAAACTCTCATCAGAATGTTTTTTAGTTCCATGAAAATGCATAGCTTCTTGTGACTAATATTAACACCAATGTAATTAGACAGGATTTTTTTTCCTGAAATGGTTCCACACACAGAGATGAGGAATAGCATGTATCCTACCATTGCAAGTCCTTCTAGAGATCTTAGGGATACTGACATTCATTTTACTTGCTTGGAGAAAGGAATTTTATCTTATTCACCTTATTTTAAGAAAAAATATACATCATAAAAATTCTACATTAAGCAAATATAATAAAAGCATTTTAAGTTGGCTTTACATCACACCTTTCAAAATTTTATACAGATATGGATTTAGGTTTTATATGTTTTATGCTATCTTAAACCAGTTGACCTTCTAATATAGAAAAACTATGAGTTTATGATAGCTCATATACATCATATCCCGGGAATTGAGACAGTGCAAAAAGGTAAGGGATCCTTGAAAGGATAGCAATAATGAAAGGGTAGGAAAAATATTCTTTAACTTTACGTACATGTAGGTCAGGAGAAGAGGTACACTGTCAAAATGAAATAAATGAAAGTATAATTTTGTCCCATGTTTAAAATGCATCCATAAAAGCTAGGTAATAACAGTAACACCTACCACCCATTGAATGCTGACATGCCCAGTGCCAAGCTAAGTGCTTTATGTGCATTTTCTGATTGCATCCCTACGGCAAACCTATGATTTATTAGCTTCAGTTTATTTAAAAAAAAAATGAGACACAGAAAGGTGAAGTTATTTGTCCAAAGTTAAAATTTTGGGTAAGGGGAGGAGAGAATAACTTTATGCTCTGTATTTAACCACTAAACTACTGACTCTTCAAAGAGAAAACACATACACACACACATAAAGAAGGGAGAAATTTTGTTTATAGGATGACTTTATTTTGTAAGGTTGGTTTTTTGTTTGTTTGTTTGTTTGTTTGTTTTTTAGTAACCCCTACACCCAATGGGGGGCTTGAACTCACAACCCCAAGATTGAGAGTCATATGCTCTTCTGACTGAGCCAGCCAGGCATCTCCATAGAATAACTTTCTTCATGAAAGAAGAAGGGAGTTGACTTAATTCTGGTAGAAACTCTTAATTTCATTGCAGACTGGTACTCTGAGTGCAATGCTCTACACTTCCTCAACAAAAGGCAGGTAATGAAAATACCTATCAAAGGGATATTAAACATGAAGTTAATGTAACCTATGTAAAGTGCTTATAAAAGGCATTAAACATAAACTATTATGATGATTTTTCCTACTATCAGAATAGAAGAGGAAATCAGGGCAAAGAGCATAAGAAAAAAATGAGATGAAGTAAGGGTAGGTACATACTACATTGTATGGTCTACTAATTAAAAGTAGCCTATAAATTTGGGTCAGTGGGTTTTTGTAGTCAATACAAAGAAGAAAATGTTATGTGTTACAGGATTCATAATGTCCATCAGATTTTTTTTAAGGTGCTCCAAAGAGATACAACCAGTCCTTGTTCTGAATGAAGGTCACTAAAGATTTAAGATCTGAATTTCAAAATTGAAATGAAAACTACTTTGCTTTTTGCCTTCAATTTGTAATGACAGAAAGAATTTACTGAAGCAAGCTAGAAGTTTTAGCAGACTTGCTATAGAAGAAAATTTAGCCATTAATCTGTCATTTCAGTCAAAGCTAAGCTCATTAATAACTTCTATTCAGCTCCAAACTGCCTTCAATTTTTCTATTCCTTTCCGATGATAAGGACTCACATATTCAAATTTCTCCAAAAAAAGTGAACAAATTTTATGAATTCCAAAATGAACAGGTAAATAATATTGAAGATAATGCTTTTTTTGTAGGCACTACCTTTCTAAATGCCTTGTGAGCTTTTAAAATTAAAACACTTTAAAGAGTATGTTTGCCATTCTGTCACATAGTCATTTTTATAAACATTTCAAATTTGAAGATTTTTTGATCAGCATAAATTTGCAAGATAAAAATGATACCTTGATTATTTAAAGTAATATTAGCTAACACATTTTGAAATATGACAAAAAGCAAGAATGGTTTAAACAGAGTTAATTTTGGAGGAAAATTAGTCAGTAAAGAAGACATTACAGAAATCCAATTTGATAAAAAGAGATGGATTTCTTGAACCATATTTATACTATAAGAAATACCTCATGTTATTAGTCATTATTAGCACTAAAATTCTGAGACTGTTGCTATCTGTATTTATAGAGTCCCTCTGAAGTGAGAAATAAGGTTTAATTCTGACTAGACTATAATCAGGATTTTAACATATTATCAAGTCCAAAACAAAGAATAAATTACATGAATATTGACCAAAACCAACCACCATAATCCCCGAGTGTCAAAAATCAAGTATAATCAGGAACAAGTAAGAAAAATAATTTACTATATTCAAATAAAAATCTCTGAAAAGTGTCTCATATTCCAGGAAGAGAATCATCCCTTTATATTACAAAATTCTTAAGGAATGAAAAACTTTCTTAAATAGAAATAAATATATTCTGCAGAAGGGATGAGCTCTTTCTCCTCAAATTTCAACTTTCTTTTTATTTTCTTTTAAGCTTTTATTTATTTATTTGACAGAGATAGAGAGAGAGAGAGACAGCAAGAGAGGGAACACAAGCAGAGGGAATGGGGGCGGTAGCAGGCCTCCCGCGGAGCAGGGAGCCCAATGTGGGCTCGATCCCAGAACCCTGGGATCATGACCTGGGCCAAAGGCAGACACTTAACGACTGAGCCACGCAGGTACCCCAAATTTCAACTTTCCTTATTCAGTTATCTTACTCTGATACCCCTGCCACTCAGCGAGTAGGAATTTTCTGCTCTGTCTTTGTCTTGGAACAAACACATATTAAAACTCTTTTTTTCTCCCCAATTTAACTGAGAGAAACTTGGCATTTTTAAATGCAACTATTTAAATATTTAATATTTAATAAGTATAATATTTAAATATTATACTATTTAAAAACTTAAGGAAAGGAGCAACTAAACATCCATTAGCAAAAAAAAAAAAAAAAAATCCCAAGTAAAACTTCATACTATATATGAAAAAATCAACTCAAAATGGGATATGGACTTAATGTAAAAGATAAAACTACTAAATTTAGACAAAACCACAGAAGAAAAAACTTCAGGATCTAGGACTAGGAGAAGAATTTTTAGACTTGATGCCAAAGCACAATCCACAAAGAAAAACAGATAAATTGGATTTCATCAAAATTAAACACCTTTGCTCTGCAAAAGACCCTCTTAAGAGGATGAAAACATTAGCTGCAAATGAAAGGCAAATAATTGCAAAATAATTACCTACCCAACAAAGGACTAGTCTGTAGAATATATAAAGAAGTCTCAAAACTCAATTATGAAAAAAAACAAATAATCCAATTAGAAAATGAGCAAAAGACATGAACAGATATTTCATCAAAGATATACGGATGACAAATAAGCACATGAAATACTTTCAACATCATTAGCCACTAAGGAAACGCAAACCAAGACCATAATGAAATATCACCATACACCTATTGAAATGGCCAAATTAAAAAATAATGACACTGCCAAATATTGAGAAGGATGTGGGAAAACTGGATCGTTCATACACTGGGAATGAACCATGGTACAGTCACTCTGGAAAACGTGTATGACCAAAAATGCAATTGCCATATAATCCAGCAATTGCACCATTAAGTATTCATCCCCAGAGAAATAAAAGCGGACATTCAGAAAAAAACTGTATGTGACTGTTCACAGCAGCCTTATTCATAAAAGCATCCAACTAGAAACAACCCAGGCGTCCTTCAATAGGTGAATGGTTAGAGCAACTGTGGTACATTCATACCATGACACACCAGACAGCAATAAAAAGGAACAGACTATTGATACATGGAACAATGTGGATGAACCTTAAGGGAATTATGATAGGTGAAAAAAGCCAATCCCAAAGGGTTTTAATATTGTGTGATTCCATTTATAAAACATTCACGAAATAACAAAATTACAGACATACAGAATCAATGAGTGGTGGCCAGAGATGAAGGATGAGAAGATGTAGACATGTTTATGAAAAGGCATCCTTGCAGTGATGGAACTGTTTTGAATCTTGCCTGTGGTGGTGGATACACATACCTACATGTGATCAAAGTGCATGGAACCAAATACATAGACACATGCACACATACAGCTGAATGTACGTAAAACTGGAAAATGTGAATAAGGTTAGTGAACCATATCGATATAAACTTCTTTGTTGTAATATTATACTATTATTTCGCAAGTGTTACCATTAAGACAAACTAGGTGAAGGGTACACTGGATATCTCTGCATTATTTCTCATTACTGCATGTGAATCTACAATTATTTTAAAAGTTTAAATAAAATAAGCAAAAAGAAAAAGGATAGAAGTCAAAAAATGTTCAAAATAGTTTAACAATATAATTATTTCTGATTTAATAATCCCAATAAAAGTAGCAGAGAAAAAAAAAAAAGAAAACCTTATTAGGTTATTTTAGGACAGGGCTACCCTTCAGAAACAATCAGATTGTTTGGCCAAGTAGATTGGCCAATGTAGCATATTAAAAGTAATCTCAAATTCTTTGATAATGGTCCCATTGAGAAGTAAGGTCTACTTCCTTTCCCTTCGAATCTGGGTAGGCTCTGTGACTCCTCTGACCAACAGAATACAGTGGAAATGACACTGTACCCGTTTCTGGGCCCAGTCCCTAACATACTGGCAACTTCTACTTCCTATCTCTTGAAACACTCACTATTGGAAGCCAAGTGCCATGTAAGAAATGTGACTACCCAGGAACTACCATGCTATAAGAAAAAAAGTTCAACCCACAATGGGGACATCCTGGAGGATGACAACACATGCGGACGCAGACTGGACAGAGAGCGCCAAAACATTTGCCATGTGACAATGAGCCATCATCACAGATCAGCTGAGCCTTTCCCAAATCCTTAACCCATGAGCAAAATAAAAGGGTTGCTTTAATCCACTAAGTTTCAGAGCAATTGATTATATAAGCAATAGAAAACCAAAATAGAGGACAGAGCCCACAAGCAACTTGCCTAGATGTCTTCCCTCTGTAGGCTGGCCTCTGGGTAAGTGGGACCATCTTCTTTCCTGATACATGTCTTCTACCAAAATACTCTGCTTTCTTCAATGACATCTAATTCTGTTTTTTGTTGTTGTTGTTGTTGTTGTTGTTTTATTCTGATATTAGTCTCTTACCCCTGGAGTCCTCTATCATTCAGCTCCAGATTCCAGTCTGAGGGATGCATGTAGTCATTAGTCAAAAGCAGTGCTAAGCTACACCCTTGGATCCCAGCAAGATATCCAGTCTAGTGTTTCTCAACCTTTTGTCCATGATCCACAGCCCCCCTCCAAAAAAAAAAAAAAAAAGTTTTATATAAGGATACACACACACATACCACACATACATGCCTATAACTGAAAGAAAAGAGAATTATAAAACAGGGTGAATCAGCAGTCATCATCACAAAAATTAATAATAATTAATAATTAGATGATTGGGCACCTGAGTGGCTCAGTCAGCTGGGCACCCAACTCTTGATCTGGGCTGGGGTCAGGATCTCAGGATCATAAGATCAAGCCCTTGTGGGGCTCTGTGCTTATTGTGGAGCCTGCTTGCAATTTTTTCTCTCCCTCTCCCTCTTTCTGCCCCTCCACCCTCCACCCACACCCCCATTTGCACATGCACATGCCCTTCCTCTCTCTAAAAAAATAATAATTAGATGATTAAAAAAGGAAATTCTTTCTATCTTCCAAAATTGTGTATCTTATTAATATAAAATATTTTCAATTAAATATTCTCATTTAATTGGCTAAGAGTATGCAACTAGAGGGTATTTCATTGTGGATAATTATTGAATAAACTTTTGTCTTCTCTTCTAAAATCAGTGTTCCTTACGGAATAGTAACAATCTCATACTTAATAAATTTTGAAAGTGGATATGCACTGATAGGCTATCACTGTTCTTTTCCTTTAAAATGAATACCTAAATAAACCAGCTTGAAATAGTACCTAAACCATCAAAGTCCAACCAGTGAGGGGATGTGCTTTGAAGGGTTCTTCACTAACAAGTGAGTAAGTTAAAATTCTCATTAACACAGCAAACTAGAAAAGGCTAACACATCATCAGCCATTACCAATCTGACGGTGATTAGTGCACTGAACTAATTCCTAGGACAATGCAGCACAGAGGGACTGAAATGCACCTTTGGCAATGTTTAAAGGCATGGACAGGGTGCAAGGACATGGGGGATGGTAAGGCTTGGAGTGTAGAAAGAGAACAGGAGAAGGAGAACAGGCCGTGGGAGTGATGAGAAAAGGATCCATACCAGTCACAGGGTGCATGAGAGCACTGGGCAGGGTTTATGAGAGGAAAAAGATAATTCAATTGATGAGGTATGGCTGGTTAAGTTTGGAAGCATCAAACATAAATGTGTATCTATTTGATGATTTTTGCCAGAGGCAAGCCTCCTATAACCTTTATATTTTCTTATGTATGGTCTAATTCAGACATTTGAAGTGTGCCTTAACGTGTTCCCTGAGTAGAACCAGTGTTTGAATTTGTCCAAGTCTCGTTTGGGCTAAAGCTTATGTAGAAGTTACTCTATCAATTGGAGAAATATCAAGAAAGATGGAATAGAATGTACCATATGCACCAAGCAATAGAAAACTTAAATTTTACAAGTCTCTTTCCTCATTCCTGTTCCAAATTACAGTTTCAGATTCTACAGAAATATGTAGCATTTTCAATAGACCCTTCAAGAAGTGATGGAACGTTTCTCTTTTGTTCTTATATGTTCTCTGGTGCACATGTGCACACAGTCAATGGTTCTACCTTCGTCAAAGAAAATGTCCAGTAGTAAAAATATGTCAATGCTTTCTCAAAAGAAAGAGACCAAGCACAGTTGTAAACAAAGAGAAATAAACTACTGACTAACAAATTAACCACAGTTAGACTGGGGGGAAAAGAAGACTACCTTTGCAGGAAGAAAAAAAATTGTCATATATATGCATAGAAAGACTAAAATTTGTCATAAATACCTATATAAAATATTTACATCAAATATATTTACGTGTTATGCAAATTAAAAGTTAATACTAAGTATAATCCCCAGAAAACAGATTTTTTTATTTTTATTTATTTATTTTATTTTATTTTATTATTTTTATTTTTTTATTTTATTTATTTGCCAGAGAGAGAGAAAGAGTGCACTAGCAGGGAGGCAGGCAGAGGCAGAAGCAGGTTCCCCACTGAGCAGGGAGCCTGATGCAGGACTTGATCCCAGGACCCTGGGATCATAACCTGAGATGAAGGCCAGAGATTAACTGACTGAGCCACCCAGGCATCCCAAAACAGATGTTAAAAAAAAAAAAAAAAAGCTAAGAAAACACTAACAAAATATTCTCTACATCTTTGATCTTCAATGAATTTGAGAAAATGGTGAAATGCTGTATGTTTTTTAAAAGATTTTATTTATTTGTTTGTTTGTTTGTTTGACAGATGGAGATCACAAGTAGGCAGAGAAGCAGGCAGAGAGGAGGAGGAAGCAGGCAGGCTCCCTGCTGAGCAGAGAGCCCGATGTGGGGCTCAATGTGGGGCTCGATCCCAGGACCCTGGGATCATGACCTGAGCCGAAGGCAGAGGCTTTAACCCACTGGGCCACCCAGGCGCCCCAAAATGCTGTATTTTGGTTGGAAAATGGAATCAAATGTTATGTGACAAAACAAACTAATAGACTGACATGCACAGAACATAACATATGCCTTAACTTGGGTCAAGTATTTATGATCTAATCGACACAAAGAATCGATTCTCTGTACAATCTTAAGAAAATTTGTTTTTCCATATCATAATCCAGAAAAGTAATCTCTTAAGATAAATAACTAAAACAATAGCTTTGAAAATTTTATAAATATGATGGAATTGAAAAATAAGGCATATAAGGATGGCTAGGCAGTCATGATCCCAGGTCAGGCATCAGGCTCCTTGCTCCTTGCTCATTGAGGAGCCTGTTTCTTCCTCTCCTTTTAAAAGGAGGCCAATTTGAAATGTATCCTGGAATAACTGTATAGTTATATTTGCAGGCTTAGATGGAAGAACTTCAGTAGATAATGCAAAACCCACACCTGAGAACCAGATTAATGATGTTGAAGGCACATGTGGGGACAGCAACCATTTTGAACCTATATTCTGTAGTTTTGTGCTTATGTTTTAGTCAACGGTGTTGCAGGCCATTGTCCCTGTTCATGTATTTTAATATTTTCATCAAGTGAATCTTATTTGTACTTACTTCTTGAAGAGTAAAATGAAGAGTGAAATTCTAAAAGTCTAGAATAGATAATAAATATGTACATAAAATCCAACTTAAGTATAGGTCTAATACATAGTGCAAGCTTTTCATATTCAATTCAACCCAAGGTGTAAAAACAATGTCATCCCCCATGAATGAAACATGGAAAGACTAATACTGAGTAAGAACTATAACCATCCAAAAGAGATTGACTCAGTACTATTGTGCCAAAAGCCTTTCATGTGAGTCCTGAAAATCCACATGGTTCCACAGCATAAAAATCACAATCAATTTCAGAACCTCACATTCACTCAGCTAGAAGACCTGGGACACCCTGAGTAATCTTAGGAGAACCTCATCAATGTTCACCAGGCTTGCAGAGGGCAAGTACAGTGAATTCCCATGTTGTTGTAAAGACACAAGATGTGTGATCTCTATTATCCACGGTTCAGTATTTAAAAGACATACAATAAAATTATAAAGACAAACTCCTATTTTGTAAGAATTGTAATGGTTTCTCAGTATGTCCTTCAGACTAGAGAACAATCATGAAGTAAGTATGTTATAAACACAACAGAATTTCGCCTGTCTATATTCAAAGCTTCAATTAATTTTAAATGATCAAACGACTGCACGGCTGAGAGACAAGAAGCCATATAGGTCTTTTACATGATCCTACAACGTAATAGGCAGAAAGAGGTCAGTCTCCAAGGTCAACATATGCACCACTAGATACATTCAAGAAAAGAACTTCACCTAAATGGCTGTGGATAGTTCGGAAGACAGTCCTTGTTAGCATAATTATTCAAATAGCACTTACAAGTTTCTCCTCAGATCTGCCCATTCTTGAGGATAAATAACTGATTAAGACATATTTTCTTAGACATCAAAGAATTCAATTTAAAAAAGAACGAACATAGCTCATTAATCTCATAACTGCAACCAGCCTTAAGTAACAAGATCTCTTACAATGCAGAAGATTTTGCAAAAATGACACGGTTACCTATATTTTTACTACCACCACTACCTCGAACATAGTACCTTCACTATCTCAACCCAAATGGGAGATTTCTGATTATAAACTTGAGAAAAATCCTTTTTCCATCCCCACCCCCATCATCAACACCAAATTCAAGACTTGAAAGTGCTCAGGATAATTTGGTTATTTCCAACAATCAAAAGAGACCAATCTCATATGGGAATATTGGCCAATAATTAAGGAGATATCAGTTGCCTTAGCAACAGATTCCTTCCCAAATAAGCACTGTTTTCATTCAGCAGCCTTTAGCCAAAAGGGGAATTAAATCACTGAAATCAACAATTCCTTTGTTTAGCAAACAAAACAGCTTTCCAGGTCTCAAGAAAACAGACCTCTCACAGTTGGTCCAGCATAGCCCAAGGTAGCAGTCTAGCTGAAAAAGCCAACCTCTTGAATTGCAGGATTTTATCATCAAAACCACTGCTAACAGAGCTGCTAGCTTTTGCCAAAGAAACATGACAAAGGAGAGCATCTCCTAAGTGATACTAACGAATATATTTAGCTTTATAGATTTTAAGCTTCCTTAGAGAATGTGTATGTATATGTTTCTATGTCTATATATATTGATGTAATTCCAAATGTCTAGCTTAGCTAATGGCTAATCAACCCACACCATTAGTTAATAAATAGCTTCTTATGCTTCGATTCCTAGGTGTAAGAGTCTAACCTCGTGTAAGGCAATTTTAAAAATATTTTACATAGGTCATTACCAAAACTGAGAAAATAAATAGCTCCAGTCCTGAATGTTAGTATAACCTGGTCCACTCAGCAGCCTGAAGTCATGTTGTTGCATTGAGGCTGTCTGGACAGGTTAAGTATCATTCATTTTCTGATAAATAAAAATAAAAATGGAATACTGGGCCCCTGAGTGGCTCAGTGGGTTAAGCCGCTGCCTTCAGCTCAGGTCATGATCTCAGGGTCCTGGGATCGAGTCCCACATCGGGCTCTCTGCTCCGCAGGGAGCCTGCTTCCCTCTCTCTGCCTGCCTCTCTGTCTACTTGTGATCTCTCTCTGTCAAGTAAATAAATAAAATCTTAAAAAAAAAAATGGAATACTAATAATAAAATTAGTAAGGCTCACTATGACTGATGTCTCCCAATAGAGACACATACTGAAACTCCCAAGAGCTCCCCAGGTTAACACTCTTGCCACAAAATACTTATATCCTAGCCATACTCCATTTCGCTGTCATTACCTCCATAAACAATCCCCTTACCTTCCCAATTTTTTCCACTACCACGTTCCTTCTATAGTCCTACTGCCTCTCCACACAGGCACCCTCTTCACCACACCTGGCTTGGGCTCCAGATTTCTCTTCCGGGAAGAAGACTCCATTAGCCAGCAAGTGTCTAAATCGATCTGTGTTAGGATCCAGTTCGAATGACCACAACCTTCACCTTTCTTGCCGTTCTCTGACTTCTAGAGCCCTTCACATTTTCTCTGTCCCCATCTGAGCCTCTCTCTCTTTTTACTTCTTAATTTTTTACTTTTTATTCTATTTTATTTATTTGACAGAGAGACAGCGCAAGAGGGAACACAAGCAGGGGGAGTGGGAGAGGGAGAAGCAGGTTTCCCGCTGAGCAAGGAGCCCAATTTGGGAGCTCGATCCCAGGAACCCTGGGATCATGAGCCGAAGGCAGACGGTTAAACAACTGAGCCACCCAGGTGCCCCATTTGCTTCTAAATTTTTTAAATTATAGGAATAGTACGTGCTCCTCAAAACAAACCATATTAATAGGGAGGGATATAAAATAAAAAAACAGAAAAGGCCCTCTGGTTAGAGGCTGGTTTCCTAGAGGCAATCACTGTTAATAATTTTGTTGTGCAACTTTCAGGTATATGTTTTCCATACCTACATAAAACTTCTTTTTTCATAAAAATGGGTCTTTTTTATTCTCTTTTACCTTTTGGGCCTGCCTACCTGGGGAAATCTGAACTTAAAAAATCAAATATAAAAGGGTGAATTCCCTGAATCCATCCCATCCCACACATTGAGCTGTACATATCCACTTTGGATTTCTTACCCCATGTACTTTGTTCCACACTTGTCTAATACTATACCATTTACTTTTCTGAGAAATATGTCCAATTTTATGCTATTTATTTTGATGAGTATAAAAACAAAGACAAAGTATCCGCAGTAAAACAGAAATGTGTAGTTATTTGTCAACATCCCCAGTATTAAGTGAGGTGAAATACTCAATCAACTAATAAAATTTAAAATAATAATTTTTTGTATGAAGATATATAAAACCAGCATTCTAATTTATTTCAAAAAGCCTTTAAAACTGTAGTTTTAATTCATATTCTGTCTCATCTTTAACAAAAGAATCATAACAAATGTACTGTCTCTATGAATAATAAATGAGGATATTCTCCCTCTTCCAATTAAAAAGACCCATACCTGAAAATGACTAAGTTTCTCTGGCTAGCAAATAACTCCAGGCAAAGACAGACACTTTACTTCTAAATCGACCATCACACTAATAATGTAACATATGATGCCAGCACATGTCAGTGCCAGAAGAACAGAAGGTTCTCACAAGAAAATGAGTATATCAGAGTCCCCGGATGCCTTCACTTGAGACTTAAGTGGCCCGCAGAACCAAGCATTTACCTTACTATGGGTTATCATTACTCATTTAAATGTTATTTCCCAAGTCCCAACGTGGGACAACTACTTTGGGGACCTTACAAATTCATCTATGAAGAGAGATAATTCAAAGTCATATTCTCTTTGGAATGTAGAAGACCACCAGATATTAATTAACTCAACCGGAAAGACCTGGTTATCTCACGTGCAGTACTGGAAAGCAGGGATATTCCTCTCTCCTCATCAGCTGGTATGTAGTGAGTTTCTGCAGGGTATATGGCAATGTACAAGTCACCTACAAGGGTGGGCTCTAAAGGCTGTATTAGTCAACAGTGGAAAATACTGTTGTTATTCCATGAAATATACATGAAATCTGACCATATTTTCTACTGAGCTCCACTTATGCATGAGTAATAAAGTAGGGTGCCTGCACTTCTTTGAATCTGTAGGGAATGTTCACCTTTCAGCCCTCACTCACTAGACAACAGCTGCTCTTCCCTTCAAGTATTGACAATACTGTGCAGTACTGTCTGAAAAATCTAACTACTGAATACTCTTTATTGTTATGGGACAGTAAGGGATCAATTTATTTAAAGAGCTTTGGTTTATTCTAGAAGAAAAGTGTAATAATGCTTGTTAAGTGAACAGTCAAATCTTTAGATTAGTCAATATAAAGGGCAGTGTAAAATTGTACTGAGGACTTTTGCCACAGAAACCTGAAAAACTTCCAAATGCTTTGACATTTTGAAAATTATAAACTTGGTTATGGCCCTATGTAACTATGGCCTGATTCTGAATACAAGACGGGGGGTAAACTTGCTGCATTTAGGGTGTAGAATTATGTATCACTCTTTACTTTGAGATTCTAGAGTTCATAAGAAAGGAAGAGATTCTGCCAAAAAGTGATTATACATGGAAGAAATCTAGTTTAATCATTAATAAAAATGAAACCGGATCTACTCAACAGCAGCCCAAAAGAACGACAGTAAAAATTTTGGCTGGTGTACATTCACTGGCAGCTTTCTTTGTGGCCTCATTCCGATGGGGAATGAGAGACGTGCACAGTCTGCTTGAACCACACTGTGACCTGAATGGGGCCTGACTAGACATTTCGGCTTGGGCCCAGATCTGTCTTGCTCACATCACTGGCCAACAACTAGTGGTGAGTAAGAATTGCTTCTGAGTGACATCCTTGGCCACCAATAAAGGACAGTATTTAAATCAACACTACAAAGGCTTTTAAAAGCCTCAAAGCAGTCAAGTTACCCAAATCAAGTGACGACATTCTTGACAATATATTTTTATGAAATTTTCACATACTACAAAACTGTTAAAAATTTTTTGACATACAAGTGTACCATATATGTAATCTTTTTTTTGGAAGATTTTATTTATTTATTTGACACACAGAGAGCACAAGTAGGCAGAGAGGAAGGCAGAGGGAGAGGAAGAAGCAGGCTCTCCACAGAGCAGGGAGCCGATTCGGGACTCGATCCCAGGACTCTGGGATCATGACCTGAGTGAGCTGAAGGCAGCTGCTTAACCGACTGAGCCTCCCAGGCGCCTTCATATATGTAATTTTTAATAGCCTTCAAAGATAATAAATATCAATTCTTCTGGAAGACTGCTGAGGCATCTGTTTCTTAATGACAAGGTAGTGAGGATATTGTCAAACCTAAACGTGCTGCTCATTTTGATGTAGGGTTGTGGACGTAAGTAAGGTCTGTCCATCATCTCTGACATTCATTCAACAGGTATTTCCTGAACAACTACTGTGTGATGGGTGAGAACACGAAGCCAAATAACATACAGCCCCTGCCTTTACGGAGCTCTCCAGCTAGTAGTGATGTGCTAGTGATGATTTATGTCTCACACAGTGAAAAGGAGACAAAGAGTATTGCTTACAAGAGCTTCACAGAGGGGCACCAAACCCAACAGGTAGAGGCGACGAGAGAGGTCAGAGAAAGCTTCCAGGGGATGTTTTTTTAATTTACTAGTTATAAATTTTATCTGAACCTTATCTGCCATGAAGGAGTCTCTCTCTCCTATATTCACTGATATGTTTCAGATAACTCTAATCCATAGTCTCTCTAAAAGAAACCATATTCTTGCAATACAATTTAAAGTGGTCAAGAAGAGGGACTAAAAAAATATATATATATTTTTTTCTTTTGCAGGAAGGGATTCCTTTCTAACCTCCCAAGGTGCTATTGTCTTAGAACCACAGTGAAGCTCCAGGAGAGCTGTCTTCTATTCTTCTTCTTCATCTTATCCTGCAATACTCCTTAATCACTTTAAATATAGAAGATAGACAAATAGGCAGTATGGGGAGTAAAACGGCAAACTGAACACTTAGGTTACAAACACCCTTTCTTGCCATACACTTGCCACCACTTTTCTTGCCATACAATCTGCTGTAGAACACTGGAGAAAATTTCAATCACTCTTTAACAGACTGTTCAAGTTGAAGGAAAATACAGAAACTGACATAAAACAAATATAGGGGGTACACCCATCTATATAACAGCGGTGCTGTTTTGTCTTTGAGAAGAGTATTAACCCATCTTTTGTTGATGGCTACTAAACTTAATTTGTTGCAGTTTATAAGGGATGTAAAGGGGGGAAAGGTGAACTTCCATAGTATCAGTTATTTTTAATAGCTCCCCCTTTCCCCAATATCTTTATGCTGCCCAAAGAGACTAAATCTAAGGCAGGACTTCTTATGCATTTCATCCCTCCTAGCACCATGAGATCACCCCATCTTGTCAGGCACCTACCAGTCTTTGTGTCATATCAGAACTTAAACTTTGAGCCTATGTGGCTCAGAAAATAAAATGACTCATCCAAGGTCACACAGCTAATTAGAGCCAAAACATTCCTACCTGTGCCTGCTAATTCCTTTATTCCTCAGAATTCTCAATCAAAAAGCTGCCTCTAGTTCCCAAAAGTAAGAATAAGAACCGAACAAAATCTATCTGCTCTGAATCTCTCTAATGTCTGCTTCACATCCTTAAGTTAAAAAAATCCTACCCTTTGAATTGCATCTTAACATTGAAAAAGTTCCCATTTTTATGCCCTAGTCTCTTATGTTATTAACATTTCACATTCTGTATGTAACTATCCCTTGGCAACACAGGTTTTAAAATTTGAACCAAATCCTAGAGAAGGAGAGCATCTCAATTTTTTATATCAACAGAGGGAAGGAAAAAAAGTGACATGGCATCTCTTTCTTGCCCACCTAAACACAAAAGAAATATATTAAAATACCACTCACAGAATTTCAAGAGGACACAATTCAAAGGATAGTAATAAATGCAAGTCACCAAGACTTGACATTTCCATGACCTAAGCTTGTTGTATACTGTACCTCCCGCTCATGTCTGCTGACATCCAGGAGTAAACCCTAAGGGAGTTGTTTTGAGTGAGGGTTTCTGTATGTCTCTTTGAATAGGAATACAAAGTGACAGAAAAATAACTCAAAATTGCTATAAAATGAATGGTATTTCCAAATGCGCAAGCAAACAACATGCACTTTAATGTAACACATTTCTTCTTATTTGGCAGTAAGTTAAAACATATGTTGTTTGAAGTTTATATAAAATGGATGAAAAGGTGTTATTTGTGTTTAAAATGAAACCAAATTACTAAGTGGTTTAAAATCCATGGCTTTTATTATCCAAATGTAGCCAGTTAAAAGTAATGTCACTTGAAGAGTAAAAAATAAATTAGGGTTAACAGTTACTGGTCTGCTTGGTTTTTTTGTTTTGTTTTGTTTCTTGATGAAGAAAATAAAGTAAAAACCTTCAAAAATATGCACTTAGTCATTACAATTTCACAATTTTAACACAATTCCAAAAAAGCAAACAACAAAGAAATTTAGTTACCCCTTAAAATCAAGTACAAATATTTTTTCCTGAAGGCTTTTTCTTCTATGAATTACCAAAGAAAGAGCTGTCAAAAGCTTAGTCTCACTTCAAAAAGGAAAAGTCAATGGCAGCAGGTAAAAATCAGATGGTCAAATGCCCTCATCAACTGGCCCTGGGAAAAATCTCATCAAGAAAAACATCAACAAAAAGCAAAAAATCATTTCTATTAAATAATTATTTTTACCACCAAGAGTTTCATTAGTGCTTTGCAAAGAAAATAAAAACAAGAGTATGTACTCGAGTTGTTTAGCGACAGAGAAAGAACAGGTTTTCCAATCGGACTGGAAGATTTAGAAGAAGGTCAAAACTAAAACTTGAAGTTTTGTTCCTTGGTTTTTAAATACACAGAATATCCAAAGGTAATATATTCTCGAAAAAACAAACAAACAAACAAACTAAAAAACCCCAAGGTATTTGCTTCTTAGGACTAAGGTCCCTGGCATCGGTGATTTTCTTCTAATGTTCTTTTCTATAACTATTTAGGATTCAAAGTAATTTTCTCTTCTGTTGATCATTGCTTAGTATAGCCAAAGTAAGATCTAGTACATCTGCAAAAGATCACATAAGTTGGTTCTAATAAATACATCAAGGAAGCATGTTTTGTTACAGTAAATCCTTAAAGTAGGTACAAGTACCTTAAGAGGAAGCTTGTATCTTCATGTATTCTATGGAGAATTGCAGCCCACTTTGAACAATGATAAATGTTACATTAAAAATACTTTGTCGGAGGACAGGGGTGGGTGCCTGAGTGGCTCAGTCATTAAGTGTCTGCCTTTGGCTCAGGTCATGATCCCAGAGTCCTGGGATCGAGCCCTGCATTGGGCTTTCTTCTCAATGGGAAGCCTGCTTCCCCCTCTCCCTCTCCCACTCCCCCTGCCTGTATTCCCTCTCTCGCCTTCTCTCTCACTGTCAAATAAATAAATAAAATCTTAAGAAAAATTTTTTTTGCTGGGACACCTGGGTGACTCAGTCGGTGAAGCGTCTGCCTTCAGCTTGGGTCATGATCCCAGGATTCTGGGATGGAGCCCCGCATTGGGTTCCCGCCTCAACGGGGAGTCTGCTTCTCCCTCAGCCTCTCCCCCTGCTCCTGTTCTCTCTCTCTCTCTTAAATAAATAAAAAAAATCTTTAAAAAATATATTTTGTTATTAATTTCATCATCATCACAGATCGGCACTGAAGATGGTGAAAAAGAGCCAAAGCACAAACCAACATCATCAGTGACACTTGGTCCAAGAAGATGTGTCAAGAGATGTGATCATCATACTCAATCATTGCTTTTGCACAGTGGCAAGTATATGTCCAGATGCAAGACATATTACATCATATTATATGACATTGCCTACCATTATCAATTTTTTTAAATTTCTGAAATACATGTTACATTTGTATTCTTAATCTAAAAACAAGAGGAGTTAAGAAACCCAGAGCACCTTAGAAACTTTGCAGTTTAATATTGTCCAAGTTGGAGATAAGTATTGAATGACCATCAAAAAAATTAAAAAAAAATACAAGATAAAAAAAAACAGTTTATGTAAGCTGATAACAATTTTAGGTGGAGATCAATTTTTAACCATAGACTAAGCTTCATTTGCAAATATGATGTGCTTCTGTTAACATTTCAAATAAATGGTGGACGATATTAGTAAATATCGTCCTTCATTCTCACATGCCAGCATTCTGTAGACAAATGAAAACCCAAATGCTTTCTAAGAGAGTTCATTAATCTTCATATAGTCTCTGTGAGGTTTATATTTAATCCCTGCCTGTTTTCCTCTGCCCGTCAAAATTAAAGGAGCAATAAAGTCATAATTAAGATCAAGATAACAGTCTCACACCTATAGTACTCAAACTACTAACTGATGCATCACATTTCAAAAAGTTGGTCAGCTGGAGTCTGGATTTCAGATGAATCAATTATATGTCAGTTATACCTCAGTAAAGCTGGGGGGGGGCGAGATGAACAAATAATGTCAGCAGAACTAAGTCTGGATATTTAATTTATTTAAAAAAGAAAGGAGTCTGGTTCCAGTGTAGGGGGTGGTTGAATTGCCACGGCAATGTGGTAGGCAGGGCGCCTGGTTCCTGCACTAGGGATGGAGGTTGGCCTTAAAATAAATAAACAAAATAAAATAAATAAGAAAGAAGGGAGAGAGGGAAGGAGGGAGGGAGGGAAGAAAGAAAAATAGGAAAGAAGGAAGGAAAGAAGGAAGGGAGGGAGGAAGGGAGGAAGGAATTTTCTGAATTTCATGATTTCCAAGATTTTGCTATAAATTTGTTGGTGACCCAAATAATATTTATTCTCAAGGTACCTAAGGCAATTAGTTACCAATTAAACAAAGCTCATTCTAGTTTGGGGGGTGTATTGGGTAAAAGAGCAGTAGTAAGGAAAGTTCATGATTCAACCCTCACAGTGACAAAGAATATCAAAAGGAGGTCATATGTACAGTCATAAGAGATACACTGACAGAAATGACAGACAAGCCATTCATCACAGGTCACTGTGAATTAATATTTTTATGTTATGTAATTACCCTATGAATAGTTCAATTTAATTGATTTTTATGTTAAAATAATTTATTAAATTAAGACATTTTAAATATTCCACAATTTTTAGAACCCTATTTTGGCATTTTCCTCTTCTTTTTTTTTTTAATACAATGGAAACCAATGGTGTGCCGAGGAGTAGAGTGTGGTAGGAGTGGTCCACCTTCGTGGGGAGAAATATTTTATCATTGGCATTTTAAAAACTTGCTGGCATGTGGTGATAATTAAAAGCAGATCAACTTTCAATTTTACTATTTTAAAAAATTCTCTAACACCCCTTTTTGCCCTAGGCTAGACCTCACACCCATGCCCCCTCCCCATTCCCTTCCTTCCTTTTTCTCCTGTTGGTTCAATGTCAAGCATTTTACAAAGGAGACAGCATAGTTGAGTTTAGATCTTACTAAATTATTAGGTTGAAATGAGGAGAAATAAAACTAGAACACTGTTCATCTAGTAATATACTGCTTTCAGACATTCGTTGTGGGACGCCTGGGTGGCTCAGTTGGTTAATTGTCTGTCTTCAGCTCAGGTCATGATATGAGGGTCCTGGGATCAAGGGATCCCTGCTCAATGGGGAATCTGCTTCTTTCTCTCTCCCTCTCTGCCCCTCCCCACCTCATGCACACACTCTCTCTCTCTCTCTCCAAAATAAACAAAATCTTTTTTTAAAAAAGAACATAAGTTGTAATACTTATGTATTCAAAATCTAAAACATTTCAAAAGGAAGATACATAGAGCTTTTAGTTGCAAGAAGAATGGGAAATGGCTGTTGAAAATTAAATGATTAAACACTTTTGGAACAGCCTGATTCAAGAGCACCTATCTGTTGCAAAATAATCCATATGTTTTTCCTTTTCATACAACATACATGTGTGAATAGGGATTTTCACATTTCCCTGGCAAAGAAAATATAAATATATATATATGTATATATATATAAAATAATATAACTGGATATTATACCTACTGTGCAGATTCAACTATGAAGCACTGTCCTTATACTAAATAGGTGTGTGATAAGATATAAAAACACTGTTCTCATTGAAAGGCTTTATAAAACCTCATTTTAAATAGAATTTTTATTGTTCTTTATACAATAATCTAATTTTTCTATTATGTTACCATAATTTCTTCCATTGTGTTATAAAGCTTTCAAAGCATAAGAATCACAATTGGGGGGCACCTGGGTGGCTTAGTCAGCATCTGCCTTTGGCTTGGGTCATGATCCCAGAGTCTGGGGATCAAGTCTCACATTGAACACACTGTTCAGTGGGAGTGTCTGCTTCTCCCTCTTCCTCTGCCACTCCCCTGCTTGTGCTCACACACATTCTCTCTCTCTCTCCTCACTCTGTCAAATAAATAAATAAAAATCTTAAAAGGAAAAAAAAGAATCACAATTGGTACTTCTCACAGGAATTAGTTTGTAGAGTTTTTCTTTATTTTTCCATAATTTTGGTCCAAGTACTGCAATCCACTATTATAGCTCATGAATGTATTTTGAAGTTCTGCCATAACATCACACTATAAAAAGTATTCCACAGACAAATAGATATGGAACCCAGTAGGCTAAAGGAAAACTGATAAACTCCAAAATTAAATAGCATAGCAAAACAAGAAAACACTGCCCAGTGAAATCAACTCAAATTTTGAAAAATAAATCAAAATTTGAGATACTAATATTTTAAACATATATAATAAAACAAAGGGTTTTCCTAATGTGTAATAAATATCTTTAAGCTTAAAAAAAGTCCTGATTCCATATTTTATAGCAACACAATTAAATAGCACTTTATAAGTAAGTTATTAAAATAATAGATATTACTGCATTATATACAATTTACACGTTTCATAGCCGTAAAGATAGACAGGTGATACATAATTCTTTAACAAAACATGTGGTTTTTGGAGAGTTAATGCCATTAATGTTGGTATGAGATCCATATTTCATGCCATTCCTTCATATGTCTAAAATATTTCTCATATAGTTATACATGAGAAGCGCAATTTTAGAGCTCTCTTACATACTTGAGAAAGCTTTACAAAGCTACCATGAATAAGAGGCAGAAACCACCCAAAGCCAAGTGTGCCACAATATAAAGAAAATACCAAAGGGCATTTGGAATCTAGCCGATAGTTCATAAATATGAAAATCTCCTTGCTAAGCGAATTACTTCATTGAAGAAGATGTGATGTCAAAGCCCTTAGGAAAGGTGACAACTGAAACCACTGGAGAGACACTGTATTGAGAACTGTGGGAATTTCTAAATTAAAGGGCCTCGTGGTCTTCTATCCATTTGAATGCACAAAATGATGGAATTCAAGAACTTGCATCCATTTCATGTACCACATCCCAGGACACAGATTGTGTCTGTGATTGCCTTCACACAACGACCAACAAATACAGAAGAATTTCATTTGTCTTCACTCTAGTTATCTGCTTTGGGCATTGTCCCTAAATCATACAGTTTGTATTCGTGGTATGACACAGACATCTGTCCTTATGACTCCAATGTAAAAACTTCACTTATTAAAAACACAGTTGAGGGCGCCTGGGTGGCTCAGTGGTTGAAGCCTCTGCCTTCGGCTCGGGTCATGATCTCAGAGTCCTGGGATCGAGTCCCGCATCAGGCTCTCTGCTCAGCGGGGAGCCTGCCTCCTCCTCCTGTCTCTCTCTGCCTGCCTCTCTGCCTACTTGTGATCTGTCTGTCAAATAAATTTAAAAAAAAATAATAAAATAAAATAAAATAAAAAAATAAAAACACAGTTGATTTGAGAGAAAGCATACCAATGGCAAAAATATGAAATTCAAGCCTGGCTTCACTACCTGTTTATAATTATGACTGGAGTTCGTATCTCAACTTTGTACAATTTAAAAAAAAAAAAAAACCACCAAAACTCAAAACATTTGAGAAACAATCATCTATAATAACTTTGCTATCAAGTTCTTTTTTAGTTATGATTCAAGAGCAATTTGAAAGTATCACTAAACTCTATGTTATCAGGAAAAAGAAATGATTTCACATCTTTATAAAGTAAGCAGAGACTTTCAGGAAGGTCACACTGTTATTCTGGGAAAAAAAAAAAAAAATGCTTTTTTAGAACCAGGAATACTGGGCCCTTTCAAGCATCTACTTTATTGTAAAAATTTCACTACAAGAACAAAAGGAGATAAGTGCCTAAAAAGCAGTCCCAAACTCTTCATCCTAATTTTGAGTGCTGACAGGAATGATGTATTTCAAACTGATCAAATCTATCTACAAAATAAACATGGGCACCTCGCACATGCGCACCACTGACTTGCAGTCGTTTGTGTGATCATTGTACAGCAGTCACCGTGCTGGGCACTGGGATTGGAATAGTAAGCAAGACAAAGTTGCTCCCTCAAGAAACTTACAGTCTGGAGGACAGGGAGGTGGGATACCACAAGGACTGGTACCATGGGAGCATAAAGAGGAGTCCTTGGCCCAAACTGATGGGTCAGGAAAGGTTTTAGAGGGAAATGGTGTCTCTGCTGAGTTCAATGGCTTTAAGTTCTATGACTCAGGCGCCCAGCCTTTGACAGAATTTAAGTACTCTATAAACACCGATCCATGTAGGGTCAGACCCAGAACCCACAGAGCGTTACAGCATTGTGGCACTCTATCAACAATATCAGCATGCGGGGCACCTGGGTGGCTCAGTGGGTTAAGCCTCTGCCTTTGGCTCAGGTCATGATCTCAGGGTCCTGGGATGGAGCCCCGCATAGCATCAAGCCTGCTCCCCCCCACCCCCTCTCTGCCTGCCTCTCTGCCTACTTGTGATCTCTCTCTCTGTGAAATAAATAAATGAAATCTTAAAAAAAAAAAAATCAGCATGCACTAGGAGTTTTTGGCTCAGTGAATGACACTGAACTATCTTTTTAAAAATTTTTTTAATTCAATTAATTAACGTATAATGTATTACTGGTTTCAGAGGTACAGGCCTATGATTCATCAGTCTTATATAATACCCAGTGCTCATTACACCTACATGCCCTCCTTAATGTCCAATCACCCAATTACTCCATCCCCACACCCCTCTCCCCTCCAGCAACCCTCCGTTTGTTTGTTTCCTGACGCTTAATCTGTGAACCACTTCCCCCAGTCAGAAAAAAAGCAGCTCCGTCTCCACTTCCTGGCCTGTTTTTCCTCTGCTCTCTACTTTCAAAGCCTGCAAAAAAATGCCCGTCACCTCTCTTTTTTGTTAAACATGTTTGTTGAAGTACAACCTACATACAAAAAAATGAAAAAAAAATTGCTGAAAGAATTATCACAAGTTGAACACACACATAATCATTACCCAGTTTAAGAAATGGAATATTCCCCGCACCCTTGAAACTTCCCTTGTGCCCTTTCTCTCCTCCCCAGATGTAACCATCATCCTGATTTCAAGACCAGAGTTTTACGAAACATCCTTCCCACTTTATATAAATGGAATCACATAGTGGGCATTAGTTTGAGTCTGGGATCTTTTGCTCAACCTTAGGTTTGTGACATTCATTCAGGATGTCGTGTGTGGAAATACCTGATTCATTTTCTTTGCTTTTATAGTAAAGTATTCCATTGTATGAAAGAACCACAATATTTATTCAATGTTGATGGGCACTTTGTTATTTGCAGTATTCAGCTGTATTAAGAATTTTATGAACATTCTTGTATGTCTTTTGGTGCACATACATACACATTTCTATGTGGTCTATTATATTTAGGAGTGAAACTGCCAGGTAACAGGCTATGTATCTGCTCAGCTTCAGTAAATACGGTCAAACAGATGGTTTTGCCACTTCTTTCAGTAGTATGAGTTTCGTTTGCTTTGTATCCTTACCAACACTTGGTTTTATAAAGTTTTGGGGGTTTTTTTTGTTGTTGTTGTTTTTGTTTTAGCCATTCTCTTGGGGGTGGGTGTACTGCTATCTTACTGGGGTTTTAATTTGCATTTCCCTGTGACTTTAGGTTTAGTATATTTTTCTATGTTTGTTGGCCATTGGCTATCTTGTTCGTGATGCCTGATCATGTCTTCTGCATTTGTGAAATTAGGTTTTCTTTTTCCACTCATTTGTAAGAATCTGTTTTATATTCTGGAAACAAGTCCTTAGTTCGTTATATGCATTGCAAATATCTTCTACTCTGTAACTTACCTTTCCCCTTTCTGAACAGGGTCCTTCAGTAATAGAAGTTCCCAATTATAGTACAGACCAATTTATCAATCTTTTTCTATATGTTTGTTTTTTCCTCCTGTTTACAAACTCTTTTGTCATGAAGATACTCTTACATATTTTTGTTATAAACATTACTGTTTTATGCTTTGCAATTAGATTCTTATCGCACTTGGAATTGATATTTGTAGATGACGTGAGGTAAGGGATCATGATTTTTTTTTTCTATAAGGCTATCCTGTTAGCTTAGAATGTTTTATTGAATGGTTCTCAGCTTTCCAGCTTAGATCAGGCGTAGATGTTTCATTGAAAATTCCATCTCTCTCTTTTGTTCTGCAGTGCCCCCTATGTCATAAATCAAGTTTCCAGATATGTCTGGATCTGTTTCTGGACTCTATACTATTCTATTAGACTTCCTCATCTTAGACATCGTCAATCTTTATACCAATACCAGACTCTTTTTTATTACTGTACCTATTTAATAAGCCTTGTTATCTGGTAGTGTAAATCTTCCAACTTCTTTTTCTTCAAGATTATCTTGACTATCATTGGTCCTCTGCATTTCTGTATAAATATTAGACTCATTTGTCAATTACTGCTAACAGTAACCTCTCTGTCTCTGTCTCAATTACCTCAGATCGCTTTGGAGTATGTTTCTCCCATGAGGACTCTGTGTAATAAGGGGCACTAAGTTCTGCAGAGAAGACATGAGAGTGTATGAGGTGTTTCAGACTGAAGGTACATGACACTCATTGAAGAGCAAGCCCTTGATTCTTAGAAACTTGCTTGTGTCCCTTAGAGATTTTTGTAAGGAAACATTTTTTAAAGAAACATTTTTTAAAGAAACATTTTTAAAGAATTCAGACTTCTCTAGAAATAGATTTTTATGATAATTGCCAGTATCAATATACTTCTAGAGTCTCAGGGTATATTCAGAAGTTCCATTCATTTCACTCTTGAAAAACAAGGTCGGGGGCACCTGGGTGACTTAGTCAGTTAAGCACCCGACTCTGGATTTCTGCTCAAGTCATGATCTCAGGGTCATGACATTGAGCACGAGGTTGGCTCCACACTGGACATGGAATCTGCTTTAAGAGTCTCCCTCTAGTCCTCCCCACCCCACTCAGGTGCTCTCTCTACAAAAAAAAAAAAAAAATTAGAAGGCAAAGGTTTTCTGAGATAATTCTTCTTTTAATTAAATCCAGCTATATGGGCCTACTGGGTGGCTCAGTTGGTTAAGCACCTGCCTTTGGTCATGATCCTGAAGTCCCAGGATAGAGCCCCTCATCAGGCTCCCTGCTCAGCGGGGAGTCTGCTTCTCCCTCTGCCCTTCATCCAGCCAGTGCTCTCTCTAGCTCTCGCTCTGGCTCTCTCAAATAAATAAAATCTTTTAAAAATAAATAAATAAATCCAGTTTTACTTGAATATTGTTTTTTTTTTTTTTTTTTTCCTTTTTGGGCAGGGGGAGAGATTTTAGGCAGACCCTAAGCCCTGTGCAGAGCCAGTCACAGGGCTCAATCTCATAACCCTCAGATCACGACCTGAGCCAAAATCAAGTCAGACACTTAACCAACTGAGCCACCTACACACTCTGAATGTCAGTTTTTTAAATGAATAATTTTTCACATAACCATTTTTGTTTTATATTATTATGAGAACTGGAACAGTATATTCCCTTAGAACCTTAGAACTTCAGCTAAATAATGACTTAATATGCTCTTCTAGCTTTGTTATGTGTACGTATATGTGTGTTTTTTTTAAGTTTATTTACTTTTTTGGTAATCTCTACACCCAATGTGGGGTTTGAACTCATGACCCTGAGATCAAAAGTCATATGCTCTACCAACTGAGACTGCCAGATGCCCTTGTTCTTAGAGCTTTGAATTCTCAATGCCCAACTTACAGGCAAACTTTAGAAGTACAACAATGTAAACCTAGAAGTCAAGAATCTAGGATTCTGGGGCGCCTGGGTGGCTCAATGGGTTAAGCCTCTGCCTTTGTCTCAGGTCATGATCTCAGGGTCCTGGGACAGAGCCCCACATTGGGCTCTCTGCTTGGCAGGTAGCCTGCCTCCCCTTCTTTCTCTGCCTGCCTCTGCCTACTTGTGATCTCTGTCAAATAAATAAGTAAAATCTTAAAAAAAAGAATCCAGGATTCCAGTTTTGAGCTGTGCCAATCTAGTATTTATAACTACTCATATACAGATTTTCTATACATAAGAGAGCAATTGTATTGCCTATGTTTCACCTATTATTAACCGAATGATGATTTTAAGGCTAGTACAGTCCATTAGACTACAAAGGACTTCAGGACAGGGACTGTTGGATCCCTACATAGTAAGAATAGTAAAATACAATAATTGTGTGAATTCATAAGTAATTAATTTTTATCTCATCATTGTTTTTCTGAAAGGACACAAGGGAGACTAAAAAAAAATTGAATGGGAAGTTGACTTTACATGTCAAGTAGGGAAGGAAACTAAATTTCACATTGGATTTCATTCTCCTCATACTGGCTGATGGTGGTATATCCACTTGGGTGAGAGAGTGGATGGGGCTAGTCAGTCAGGCCTGAAGGGCAAAATATCGATTGCAGGAGTCTTCATTGTATTTTTATACCGTGTAAGCACGTCTTGCCCACAACATGTGTGCTATGCATACTTGCTGATTTGATTTGAGAGCATTCAAAACTAGAGCACTAATATTATAATTCTTTATGATATAGGTGGTACCTTTTAAAATGTAAACGTTAGGCAGAGCCTAATTTTATATGTCCATGGCTTGGAAGGTCCCTTTTATGGGTCATGGAACCAGATACACATGGAGACAATGTGCCATCCATGAAGGGAGAGAAGAATTCCCCCATATACTGGAACACCTGGCATGATTATGATTCTAAGTGAGCTTTCTAACAATCATTCTGCCCTAGACAGAAAAAAAGCATGATCGTTAATAATACCCAATGTGGATTCTATAGAGCATCAGACCTGTGAAAGAACAGGGCTCTCCTAGGGTAAATAATAAAATCATTTTGAAAGTCCAGGAATTTATAGAAAGCCATACAGAGAAAAAGTTTCTTGAGTTTCTCTGTTATTTTAAGTTTCTCTGTTATTTTAAATTATATGACTCAGAAAATAACTATGCTTATATAATAATATTTTAGCTAAATGTTTATAATAAACATCTTTACTTAAATTTACAGAATATTAACAAACTCCCATTTATTTGTAACCCAAGCAACCAGAAAATTCAATCATTATTAAATTCTTTCCCCATAAGACAGGCTCTAAAATAGCAATAGATGCTTATGATTATAATCAATGAGACTGAAGATCACAATGGGGCTCCTGAATAATTTTTTAAGATGGGATTATTTTTAGTGTTTTAAGTTGTTTATGTTATTATATTCTAATGATTATAAAACTGGTCACATGTATAGTATACACAAGGAAACTAGTTAAACAGAAAAATTCAATTAATGAGAAATTCCATTCACCAACCATTACTTAGAATCAAGGGCTTATTCTATCTGTTGCTCTCTCAAAGTCAGACATATCTGTCACTGTGCTTTCTCTCTCAAAAATCTTTTCCTATCAGTGAATTACACTATTCTATAAGCCCTAAAATCCCACTTAACATATGTGAGTTAATCTTATCCTGTTTTTTCAAATGTTAGTTTTTATGAACATCTTTTTTAATTTTACTAATATTAAAGTTTACTATTATTGAATATGGTAAAATAATACAAAATCATTTTTAAATAAATTAGCAAGAATTTTAATTATAAGGAATTAGAAAGAAATGCTAAAATATGGGATTAAATGAGTCTAAACCATTCAAGCTTAACCAAAGAGCTCATTTTCCCTTTCCACATTTATGATACCTAAAATTTTTACTATATTTTTAAAACCTACATACATTTTAGCTGCCAAAAACAACTCCAAGAATTCACAGTATCTGACTCATCAAAAGCTTTTCATTCATCAAAATAACTTTACTTACAAAAAGTAAAAATCAACATTAATAGTAGGAAATATCTTCTTAAATAGCAATGTAAATTCCCTGAACAAAAATTTTTCATTAAAATGCTTCATAAAATTTATGAACATAAAATTATAAATCTAGAACAAAGTGATCACCTTTACATGTTTACAATTTATGAGAAAACTAACAAATTGGTATTGATTTTAATATAAATTTCTAAAAAAAGAATTGCAAAAAAAAGAAATGGAATGTATCTCTTAGTATCTTCATGTATATCTGTCTGAAATATTTTTAGAGAGGCCACAATGCTCCCAGATAACCAAGAGCGCCTCTTCTTAAATGATGGATCATTGCTACGCAGCTAGCTATTTTAAATTTGCTAAAAACAACAAGAACAAAAAAAAATATTTGCACATAATAGGTTCAAAATAGGTTTTAAATGAGCATCAAAAATAGGTTTTATATGAGCATATAGTATTAAAAGTATTCAAAAAGAAATTGATTTGTATTTTTGCTCCTATAATCTGCTTTAAAAAAACCACATAGGTTTCTTAAGTGGCAGACGATACACATACAAAATAACTATTCAGATCATGGAAAGTTCCTAGCAAACTTTTTTGCTTTTATAATTCTCTTTCTCTTCATACCCATCAAATGGGATATGTAGGTGTATGTAACACTCATCATTCTTTATGAAAAACACCATTCTGAACACAGATAAATAAGTGTTTTGATATATAGATGGACAATATAGGCATATATCTCTGATACGATCCAAACATGCCAAACCTCATAAAGCTACATTTCCTTTATCTGCAAGAATGCACATATGCATGTCTCTGTAATGCACAATGCATATAAATCTGTATGTTTTAAGAGCTGAATAATATATTTACTTAACAGAAGCAGATTAATTCCAAAACGAAGATTCAATAGAACTAAAAGGTACCTAATTAATAAAAATAGATCAGCTGCAAATAAGTTTAACCTATTCCCTTCAAAATATATTAGAATAATATATATATATATACATATATATATATTTTTTAGGATACTTATACAGTATAGTTAATTTACTATTGTGCTACCTAAAATAATAAATACAGAAATTAAAAAAAGATAGGATTCCCAGACTTTGGTGTTAATTTGAATAAATTACCATTTTTAAGTTCTGGATAACTAATTTGAACAATAAGACAACATGCCTAAATTTCTCAATAAACATTTCAGAGACAGGCTTACCTCTATTTTAACTTGAACCAAAAACTAGTTTCATTTAGGATTTTACAACTCTGATCTAAACAAAATAATAGGCAGGGAAAATTGTTTTTAAATAATCACTTTGACCATTACAATGAAATGAATAACAATCTTTATACCTAATGTGGGTTTATTTTGGACAAGTGGAGGGGCGTGTGTGTGTGTGTGTGTGTGTGTGTATTTGTGTGACCAGCCACACTGATAATGACTGCTTCTCCTCAGAGCAGAAGGTGAGTGAATCACTCTAAGTAAGAGTGCTTACTGGCTGAGTTCTGAGTCAACTAATAGGAAACTACAGTATTATTCAAAACTCCTTTTTATTAAAGACAGTTACAAAATCACTCTTTTATAGGTGCTACAGTTTGGTTCAAAGCCTCCTAGAAGTTCAATGACATTAAACCATTAACCACTCAGCTCCTGAACATAAGGAAAATTATGCTTGTATAGCAAGTAGGATTTCCTTCCCAAGATTGCCACAGCAGTAAAATTAACAATGAATTATTCTTGTAATTGTGAAGGGAGGGATGGAAGGGGAAGGAAAAGGGGGAAAAAAAAGTTCCTATCATGTCTTTCCCTTACTTAAAGGTTTACACTTCATAATGTAACATAATGTAAAATTAAGTCTGGGAACACTTGTTTGGGGACACGATTTAAAATATAAAATGGAATTTAAAAGAAAGATAAGCTACTTAAATCTTCAAAGAGAAACTAAAAACTAATGGTAATTTTCTCATGTATCACATTCCAAAGAAGAGCCCTTACGGTATAAGGATCCCATGAGTTCATGACAGCTTTATTCTTAGACCCACAAATCAAGCCATTGTTATGCCCTGAAACTGTGGGAACTGCTGCCACCTACAGGAGCTGAACAATAATGGCAGTGTTTTACTCAGCAGTACCCTCTATTGGGGACAGAAATGTGCTGAATGTGTAAGCACTTTTCTTAACAGCAGGTGGCCTCACTTTTGCTGCAGATTTTACCTCAAAGACGTTGGTTTAAAAGCTTTTTCATGTTTTGTAACATAAACTCCAACTTCTGCCAGAATCTAAAGTTGCTAGGTGATTTGAGAAGGAAAAAACACAGCCTTGAACTCTGCAAATTCACTTCCATAAACAGTTTTACAAAGTTGTTCCCCAGTTGCTAATCTAATGTCACTTAGTGCCACGCTGTAACAACAAGGCCACAAACGAGAGAGGCTTTCTGCTGAGAGTCACTGCAAAGGGACAAGATGAAGGAAAGTATTTATAGAATGTAGAACACCAGTTACCACAGTTAGTCCCATCTTCCTAGAATTTATTATACAGGTGCTCTGTAACAAAATAACTATAAAGCTGACAGCTTCTTATGACAATCTGAGGTTATACATTTTAAAAGTCTTTCACTGTTGAGGATTCAAAAATTCAAACCTTTACGGGTAGTAATATATACCAAAGATGTCAGCATAATTTTTCTTAGAAAAGCAAATTAACTTTTCTGTGCTTTAGGGTAACCATCAAATGATACAACAAAGGGTTTCCCTTTGTTTTTAATTTGTCTGTATTAATTAAAATAGCCAATGACTTTATTACTGTAAAGATTTGGGAGTTTTTTTAAGTGTTCAAAAATAAAAGGTGTTATAACCAAGGGCAAAAGTGAAACATGTCAGCATATTCAGAAGCCAAGGTAAAACAGACTTATAAATGAAAATCTTGTAACAGAAAACCATTCAGAGTCAAGTAGCATTCATGCTATGAAAACAGCGCCCCATATACTGCAGTAGACATGCCATTAACTGACAATTTCAATTCAACAGCAAGATACCACAACTACTAAACTCTAAATCTCTAAATGTGATTCTCTCAAATGGCAAGGAAAAAAGGAGACTTAGAGGACAAAATAAGGCAACAAACAATACTGAATCTGGAGCTATGAAAAAGCAAATAAAACTATTATTGAAATATTGACTATTCCTAAAATATTAGACAGATGAATGTTGACAAATTCAGCCAACTCTCCAGAAGTTTATTATGTCTCTGTAGAAGAAAACTTGGGATCTGTTTCTGAGTATCATTCAATCTTTGGTCACAAAATCACAGATTTCTAAAATCTATTTAATACAAACTGCTCTTAATTTTGCACATTAAATCTATAGTACATATATTCTTTAAGGCCACTGAAATAAATTGTCACTGCCTAGCCTGTATTTACCATGCAGACCTGTAGGAAAAAAAGTATTATCCCTCCTTGTGTGTGAAGTAGCTTGTTAACCGCATGAGTTTACCTGTAATGAGGCTTGACCCACACCTCACCATCAAGAATATGTGGACAGTCCTGAGTTGAGGCCTATCACCTTCATATTTTCTTTATGTGTCTAACCTGCTACCATCTTCTTCAAATGAATTTTGTGCTATGGATAAAAGCTCTGATGGACTTTCAATCCCTTCCATAGTTGAGAAATGGCAGCTAGGCAAAATGAAGGTATAGAAAAGGCTGTAAGTGCTTAATTAAAAATGTACTAGCCCCTAGGAATTCTAGATAACTGGGCTTTACATTTATACTTTTGAGTTTTAACAAGTTTTTTTTCCTCCAGCTACCTACATGAGCCATTTTTAAATGGTTTAGTTAATCATTACAGTTTCGGCCATGATTATTTTTTCAATTTCCAAATCATGGTGGGTAAATATGATTTAAAAAGTTTTTACTGATGGGGCACCTGGGTGGCTCAGTTGGTTAAGTGTCTGCCTTTGGCTCAAGTCATGATCCTGGGGTCCTGGGATCGAATCCCATATCGGGCTCCCTGCTCCGTGGGGAGCCTGCTTCCCCCTCTGCCTGTCTCTGTCTCTTTCAGTCTCTCATGAATACATAAATAAAATTTTTAAAAAGAAGTTTTTGTTTGTAGTAGGGTTAAGCAAAATTAACATACATATACATAAACAAAATCATTGCAGTGAACCTAATACAGCAATACTATAAATATCTATTGCTTCTCAGGAGGGATACAGGTGTGTACCCTAATCCTCTGTTTCTTGGAAATTTATGGTGATATGAAGTGCTTTATTAGATCAAATTTTAAGTTCCTTTTAAATCAATGATGAACAGTATTAAACTGGACTTTTATGGTTTTTTAAAGATAGTGATTTGATATATGGACAGATATAATTGTATGTGGTAATATATTTTCACAGTTTTCTTCAAATTTTGTTTACATATTCTTTTTATTTTCCTAAATTCTCTACATCCTCACTATAATGTCTCGGAACTCTCTTTGATATAATTACATGAAAACTTACTTTCATTACTTCAGTAATAAGCCACTTGGATAATAATAATAGCTATGATATAGTTTGTATCCACCATTTGTCATGAGCTAGGAGCCTTTTATTCATAAACATGGATCCTTCAACCAACACTGTGAGGTGTTATCCCCATTTCACAGATGAGGAAACTGAAGAACAAGGAAATCACATGACTTGCCCAAGGCCATGAGGCCCAAGCGTTCATTTCATTAAGCAACTGTGGATATAACTTAATTCAAAGAAAATTATTGAGCAATTGCTACATGGAACACATGATGCAAACACATTTTTTTACAAGACAAATTATTGTACAAACTTTGGTCATTCAAAATTCTTAAAAATGCATAAAGTACTATAAAAACCTGAATATGACAAGATTTAAAATTTCACTGTATTCTTGATATATATTACTACACCATAATATGAACACATTTCACAGCCAAAAAAGGATTCAGCAGCTGGAAAGTGTAAATAGTTGATGCTACGAAGTCATTCTCTATCTCATCTCAACAACACATTATAATATGCAAACCTGTGAAGGGACTCTATATTGACAGGGAGGGGGATCATCTGAATTCATAATATTCTTGATCTTTATGGAATTAATAATCTCCTACCTCACTTTTTTTTCAACAACATACTTTTACCACTTTTGCAGTCTCTTCATTTTGAAAGCACTTGGAATAAACAGTTTAAAAACTGTAATTTTCCTTGTAGGTGCAGCGTTAAATGCATTATCGACTCAACCACCAAAGAACTACAGTGCGAGCCTGAGGACAAAAGGCATTTTAGATGTCGTAAATATATTAGAGAGTAGCCTTTTCTTTAAATCATCAAGTAAAGTCATCTCGTTCTATTTTTTTTAAGTGATTTGAATCTTGTTTTACACCAAAAAAAAAAAAAAAATCAAATGCAGTAACATTTCAGTCATCACACATTATATAGTGAGAAACAAAGGAAAAGGTTTGGAAGGATATCCTAAAGCTTCAGTTCTAAGGGACGTGGTAAGTAGGTAAGCCAATGGTTCTCAGAGAGCGCACAGACTTTTCCCTTCAAAGATTCCTAAATGATGACGCATTTTTTATTTAAAGGGTACTGTTGCTTTGCCCACCATATGCCTCTAGTAAATCAAAATGAAAATAATATCATGCAAGAGGCTCTCTGAATGAAATTTTCCTTTAAAATAGTGGGCTATCCCACCCTTTTAACAGTCCTCCTCCCTGTGGGAGCATCGTTGCAAGACACACAGGATGTTCCTACCTCTGCTTTGGGCGCACCAGTTGATTCTTGCCAAAATTTCTACCTATTCTTTTTTTTTTTTTTAAGATTTTATTTATTTATTTGAGAGAGAGAGAATGAGAGAGAGCATGAAAGGAGAGGGGTCAGCAGGAGAAGCAGACTCCCCGCTGAGCAGGGAGCCCGATGTAGGACTCCCCAGGATTCCAGGATCAGGACCTGAGCCAAAGGTAGTCGCCCAAACAACTGAGCCACCCAGGTCCCCCAATTTCTACCTATTCTTTTTTTTTTAATATTTTTTATTTGTTTATTTTGAGAGAGAGAGAGACAGAGTGAGAGAGAGCATGAGAGGGGAGGTCAGAGGAGAAGCAGACTCCCCATGGAGCTGGGAGCCCGATGTGGGACTCGATCCCAGGGCTCTGGGACCATGACCTGAGCCGAAGGCAGTTGCTTAACCAACTGAGCCACCCAGGCGCCCAATTTCTACCTATTCTTAACCATGTTTACAAACTCCTACTTTTCAAGTAAGACCCAGTCTTATATTTCTACATTCCAGACGACAAGTTCCTACCATTTACTAAGATTTTCATTTTGTTTTTGTTAAGGTTTTATTTCTCTACCTTCAACTTTAAATCAGATATTAATAAAATATAATAAATGCTCAAGGGGAGGAGCACTGGCTGGCTCAGTCAGAAAAGCACGCGACTATCTCAGGGTCATGAGTCCAAGCCCCGCGTTGGGCATAGAGCTTACTTAAAAATTAATAAATAACTTTAAAAAAAAAATGCTCAGGGGATACAAAAGAAATACAGAACATGATAAATACTAAACTAATGCCACATGTATTAGGAAGATTACATATTGGATCTTTTCAACTATATATATATATTGTGTGTGGGGGTGTAAATATTAGAATCAAGTTTGTTCAAAAAATAATACATCTGAATCATGTCTGTAACTATATCTCAGGTCTTATCATTCTTGTGCCTGGCCAGTATTTCACACGGAGTGTCTATGTCATTGTTTCTAAGTATTCAGTTTATTCAGGCTTCAGTTTACCTAAGAGCCTTCTATGTACCAGATACTGAATAAGGCACAGTTACTAGTCTGAGAAGCTGGCATTTTTAGCAACACAGCAGCGGAAACATGGAAAAAGAAAATTTCAATTGGGATCTGAATAGATGTTTCAATGCATCTACAGTGGTATTGATACAATTGATAGAAATAACATACAGTGCTGTTTGGAACACAGAGGAGCACTTGGACTAGCGAAGTGACAGTCGGGGAAAGACACCTAGCTCAGGTGTCTGTTGAATTTGAATCTGAGGAAGTCACTGCTTTAGAGATTTGAGATCTCATTGGGTTGACAGACATAGAGGAATTAAATAGTAACAGATCATGTTGACTTGGTTATATTCTTTAAAAAAAAATAAATTACCCCAGCACGTGACTAGGTCTTTGTCTTTCTTTCTCTAAATGCTTATCTTTTTTTTATACTCTAATTTTCTATTAAGTTCAAGAGACATTTCACAGTTTCAAAGAACTATGACGTTTATTATGGGGCTCATCTACCATGTCTCATGTGATAAAATTAATGGAGTTCTAAAACATCATTCTTCTCCAGATAACCTGTGCTAGATTCATGTAATTGCTGCTTGATAGTAGTCAATTTGGATGGTGCCTCACAAATAATCTCTAAAGAGAACAGTTGTTACAGTTTGCTGGATGAAAGGCAATTGTGTAAAAAAGGGGGGGGCACAAATAAATGATGGGAACCCCATTAACCAGGACTACAATCCTCGCAAGCCTACCATATCTCTGAGCAGTTGAATTTTCTCTTGGTAAACTGTTTTAGCTTTTGTCATTTGGGTTTCTACCACATAGTTTATTTATTCCACTTTAAACTGTAAATTCCCCAAGGACAGAGCATTCTTTTTCTATTTTGTAACCTCAGAGCATCTACTAAAAAATTCAACACAGAAAAATCATGGGATATAAATGCTTCATTGTCTGGAAGGTGGATCTTCCATATGAAATGCAATATATTATATGTAAGTTAAATCTTCCCTAAATAATTTCTCTCTCCAAATCACATTTTTACATTTAAACTATATTATTAAATTATTTCTAAAATGTGCTCTTTTTAAAAAGAAAGGTCTTGAGGACCTAGGTGGCTCAGTTGGTTAAGTGTCTGCCTTCAGCTCAGGTTATGATCCTAGGGTCCTGGGATCAAGTCCCACATCGGGTTCCTTGCTCAGCTGGGAGCCTCCTTCTCCCACTCCCTCCGCACATCCCCCCTGCTTGTGCTCTCTCATTCTTTCTCAAATAAATAAAATAAAAGAAAAAAAGAAAAAAGGAGAAAGAAAGATCTGATATATCAGTGGTCCAACTTTGTTGGTCCTTCTCCAACAACAGAATTATTTATTTCTTATCTGTTAGTGGTTCAATGTTTAATTTTTCAAACATAGATTATTAGCATTTATGGTAAATAAAAAGTAAAACCTACTAACGAGGTTTCAACTATATAAACTATTTGGTTTCTTACTATGAGGCATATATTTTTCATAAAGCAAAACAGAAAGGTAATGCCCACAATAGCATATACTTGGGCCAATAACAATCTATGTCTCTGGTTTTCTTTTTAGTAATAATTGATGATAGGATGTGCCACAAGGCAGGCGGTACCACTATTTCACCAGCAGAAACATTCCTTCTGCCCCCTCCCGCAAATTCAGGAGGAATGGAAAAAAACATCATGGTAGAACTGTCCATGATTGCTTATCAGTCTCAGAAGAATTAGGAAAAAAATGTGCATAGATTTCAAAGCAGCTAGGAAGAATACAACTTGATGATTATATAAGGTATTTAATGTATATCAGTAAATATATTATTTGACTCCAACATTTAGTACCATCAAAATGTAATTTTTGTTTTATCTGGAGAATCAAAGTCTGTTAAAAAACCAGGTTCCAAAATGCTGTTTTGTGGCTTGTCTAATTTCAAGAAAGCAATCTCTTCTAACAACTGCCTGCTTTCTTTACCAACTGTGGCTCCTACATGATTATCAATCATGCCTTACTTTTCTGTATCCTCAGGGCCAAGTTTACATTGTATCATCTATAAGTATTTGTTAAAATGAAAAAGGAGATATGGAATATCTGTATTATGAATGTTTTTTGAAAAAAGTACAGTTTAGTATGAAGAGGGTTTTGAATGCTGATACACAAGTTCAAACCTTAGACAAGTTATTAGATTAAGCTTCACAACAGCAGTACTAATAGCTACCATTTGTTAAATGACTACTATGGTATCTACTTTATAAACATTATCATATTCAATCTTCACAATAAGAAATAATAACAACTCAAATGAACTTCAAAACCAAGTTTCATGCAATGGTTAAAATAGGATTATTTATTTTCTTCTTTTTGGAAAAATCATAAATAATTCCTTTGAAAATCTTCACAACAACCCCTTGAATTAAGGTGCTATTATCTCCTTTTTACATGTCCTTTTTACATATCAAGTACATAACAAGACTCAGATAGGAGCAATTTGACCGAAGTCACACAGCTAGTCAGTGGTGACTGACAAAGTCCATGTTCTTTCCAATATACCAATTTATTTTCCCAATGCCTACTAAATGGGCGTAATAATGTCTACCACACAGGGTTGTTGTAAAGTTTACTTTTAAAAAAATATGGGGGCGCCTCAGGAGGCAGTGAATTAAGCATCAGACTCTTGGTTTTGGCTCAGGTCATGATCTCAGGGCCATGAGATCAAGCTCTGTGTGGGGCTCATGCTCAGTGTGGAGTCTGCCTGAGACTCTCTCTCGCTCTCCCTCTGCCCCTCCCTACCCTACTCCTGTGCCTGCTCTCATGAAATAAATAAACACATATAAATAAATAAATATGTGAAAACATGATGGCTGCCCAGAGTAAACATTCAATATATATTAGTTTTCTTCCTTCATCACCCAACTGATGCCCTTGTTTTGTGGATCTAAAATAAATAAATAAATACCCAAATATATTTTACATATTTTAGATTTTATATAGATAATATATATTTTATATATATAAATATATATATGCATATATGTAATATATCCCTTACCTATTTAAATCTATATTCTTACCTGCTATATATTAGCTCTTAGATACACACATACACATAAATGCATGTACGGGTATATGTATGTGTGTGTCTATATATCTGTGTGGTATATACATAAATGTGTCTGTATCAGTTAAACTAAATCCCATTTACTTTACCAACCCCTCCTATATCTCTCAAGCACTATGCATGTGTACCAACCATAACATACCAGTTCCTTGAGTTAACCTTTTAATTATTTCCTTAGTTTAGAATATTTCATTGTTCCTGGTTATATTGCTCATTATCTTTAAATTTACACAAGACTATATCTTTCCTTGAGCAGGGAGTCTGCTCGTCCCTCTCCCTCTGCCCCTCCCCTGCCACCAGCTCGTGTGGGCATGCACGCAGTAATAAATAAAATCGTTAAAAATAAATGAATTTCCAACACCAACATTTTAGCCAATCTTTGAACTTCACTGATTTAAAGCTTTCCATTTGTAATTTAAGTAATTTAATAATATATAATACTGCCCTTTCATAAGATAAGAAATAATAGTAGAAAATACTGATGGGACTGGAAGAGATTATGCTGAGTAAAATAACTCAAGCAGAGAGAGGCAATTATCATATGGTTTCATTTACTTGTGGAGCTTAAGGAATAACACAGAGGACATCAGGAGATGGAGAGAAGTGAGTTGGGGGAAATCGGAGGGGGAGAAGAACCATCAGAGACTGTGGACTCTGAGAAACAGAGGGTTTTGGAGGGGTGGGGGTGGGGGGTTGGATGAGCCCGGTGGTGGATATTAAGGAGGACACGTATTGCATGGAGCACTGGGTGTGGTGCATAAACAATGAATTATGGATCACTGACAAAAAATAAAATAAAATAAAATTTAAAAAAAGAAAATACTGATACATTTAAATACAGACAATTTTTTTTTAAAGATTTTACTTATTTATTTTAGAGAGAGAGAGAGCACAAGCCAGGGGATGAGGCAGAGGGAAAAGTAGACTCCCACTGAGCAGCAAGCCCCATGCAGGGCTCTATCCCAGGACCCTGGGATCATGACCTGACCCGAAGGCACATGCATAACTGACTGAGCCACCCAGGTGCCCTAAATACATACAATTTTAAAACAATTTTTGAAACTCTAAAAGAAAAACAGCTGGGGAAGAAACATTAACAAAATGTTGAAAAACAAAAAGTTGATATCCCTAATATTCAAAGAGATCTTAGAAATCAGTAAGAAAAAGATAAATATAGCAATGAGGAAATGGGCAAAAGAAAAAATAATTCACAATAGAAAAAAATGCGTAGACTATACACCCATAGAAAATGGTTAACCCCACAAGTAGTTACTAAAATGTAAATAAAAATTCAACAAGTTCCTGACAATTTCAAAAAAGAATAATACTAAGATAGTTGAGAGAAGGGAAAAACAGACACACATATATACTATATAAAAAGAATTTTTTCTGGATATTATTTTACTAATATACAGCAAAATTCAAGTTTCTTAAATCAGGACAGTAGCATACTTCTTGATTAGAAAAACCATGGGGCGCCTGGGTGGCTTAGTTGGGTAGGCCACTACATTTGGCTCAGGTCATGATCCTGGAGTCCCAGAATTGAGTCCTGCATCGGGCTCCCTGCTTGGCTGGGAGTATGCTTCTCCCTCTGACGCTCCCCCTTCTCATGCTCTCTCTCTCAGTCTCTCTCTCTCAAATAAATAAATAAAATCTTTTAAAAAAAAAGAAAAACCAAAAACCCATGGTCACAACTATGACAAAGCTGGTTGACAAGGTATCTCCAGAATTATAAGCTATAACAGGTGGGAACAAACCATGGACACCTCAGTTCATTAGCAGGTACTTCCTGGAAAGCAGAGAGGGCCAATCTGAAAACCACAGCTAAAAATGAAAGAGACTATTTTTTTTTAAAGATTTTATTTATTTATTTGACAGAGAGAGATCACAAGTAGGCAGAGAGACAGGCAGAGAGACAGTAGGGGAAGCAGGCTCCCCACTGAGCAGAAAGCCCAACGTGGGGCTTGATCCCAGGACCCTGGGATCATGACCCGGGCTGAAGGCAGAGGCTTTAACCCACTAAGCCACTCAGGTGCCCCCCTGAAAGAGACTATTAACCCACTCCAGCAAATGGTCTTGTGAAGGACAAATGGCCAGAGGTGGGATACGAATTAGACAGAATGGTGTAATAGAACCAAAGGAAAGAGACAACCCAGATAAAAATGGGGGAGGAAAAGAAACAGGAAATCTCACAAAGTATGAGGTCATATTTTCAAAAATACATGAATTGATAGTTCTAGAGCTATAAAGCTAGTAGAGCTATTCTGACCCAACCCTCCTACCTGAATGTTTAGGATAAGTACTTAGAAGACACAAAAAAGACTGGAGTTGAATCTCATGGAAAGTTACTATTAGAAAGAGAGAAAAGGGGGTGCCTGGATGGCTCAGTGGGTTAAGCCTCTGCCTTCGGCTCAGGTCATGATCTCAGGGTCCTGGGATCGAGCCCCGCATCAGCTCTCTGCTCAGCAGGGAGCCTGCTTCCCCCTCCCTCTCTGCCTGCTTCTCTACCTACTTGTGATCTCTCTCTGTCAAATAAATAAATAAAATCTTTGTAAAAAATCCCATTCCATAGATTACTTTTTCACTCTGTTGATTGTTTCCTTTGCTGCACACAAGTTTTTGAGTTTGATATAGTCTCATTTGTCTACTTTTGCCTTTGCTGCCTATGCTTTTGGTGTCATATCTAAGAAATTATTCCTAAAGCCAATAAAATGAAGATTTCCCCCTAAGAGTTTCAAAGTTCTAGGTCTCATACTTATGTCTTTAATCAATTTGGAGTGATTTTTGTACATGGTGTAAGGTAAGGATTCAATTTCATTCTTTTGTATACGGATATCCAGTTTTACCACCATCATTTGTTGAAGGGACAATCCTTTTCCCATTGTGTAGCCTTGGAAACTTTGAAAATTATCATTTTGACCATTTATGTGAGGGTTTGTTTCTGGATTGCCTATTCTGTTCCATTCATTTACCTATCCAGCTTTCTGCTAGGGCCATATAGTTTTGATTACTGTAACTTTGTGATGCATTTCAAAATCAGAAAGTGTGAGGCCTCTAGCTTTGCTTTCCTGTCTCAAGGCTATTTTGCTAGTTGAGGTCCTTTGAAATTCCATATGAATTTAGGATTTTTTTTCTATTTCTTAAAAAAAGTCATTGGAAATTTGATAAGAGATTGCATTGAATTTGTAGATCACCTTAGATTGTATGGACATTTTAAAGATTTATTTCTTCATTTGAGGGACAGAGAGAGCGCACTTGGCGGGAGGGGCAGAGAGAGAATCTTCAAGCAGACTCTCTGCTGAGAGCAGAGCCTGTTGTAGGGCTTGATCTCATGACCCATGAGATCATGACTTGAGCTGAAACCAAGAGTTGGATGCTTAACTGACTGAACCAACCAGAAGCCCCAATATTTTATGCCTGTATGGACATTTTAACAATATTAATTCTTCCAATATATAAACACAGGACATTTTTTCATTTATTTTTGTCTTTTATAATTTCTTTCAACAATATTTTGTAGTTTTCAGTGTACAAGTCTTTCACCTCTTTATTAAGTTCATTCCTAATTACATTAGCATTCTTAATGCTATTATAAATGGGATTATTTTCTTCATTTTTTCAAGTTGTTCATTGTTAGTGACAAAATGATTTTTGTGTGTTGATTTTGTATCTTGCAGGTTTGCCAAACTCATTTGTTAATTCTAATATATTTTTTGTGGAATCTCTAGGGTTTTCTACATATAAGATCATGCCATCTGTGAACAGAGATAATATTACTTCTTCCTTTCTGATTTGGATGTCTTTTATTTCTTTTTCTTGCCTGATTAGGACTTAGGACTTCTAGTAGTATGATGAGTAGAAGTAGCAAGGGTTTGCCATCCTGATCTTACAGGGAAAGGTTTCAGTTTTTCACTGTTGAGTATTATGACATTCACGTGAGCTTTTCATATGTGGCCTTTATTACATGGGGGTACTTTCCTTATATTCCTCGTTTGCTGTATGTTCTTATCGTGAAAGTCTGTTGAATTTTGTCAAATGCTTTTTCTGTGTCAATTGAGATGATCACGTCATTTTTGTCCTTCATTCTGTTAATGTAGTATATTGCAATGATTTATTTTCATATGTTAAGCCATCCTTGAGCTCCAGGAATAAATCCTACCTGGTGTTTATGTATAATCTTTTTAATATGCTGTTGAATTCAATTTGCTAGTATTTTGTTGAGAATTTTTTGCACCACTATTCATCAGGATATTAGCCTAGAGTACTCTTGTCTTAGAGTATCTTTTGTCTGATATAGGTATCAGGGTAATGCTGGTCTCAAAGAATAAGGTCAGAAGTGTTCCCTCCTCTTCAGTTTTTGGAAAACTTTAAGAAGAATTAGTGTCAATTCTTTAAATGTTTGGTAGAATTCTTCAGTGAAGCTATCTGGTCATAGGTGTTCCTCCGTTGGGAAGTTTTTGGCTACTTATTTAATCTCGTTACTAGTTACAAGTCTGTCCAGATTTTTACTTCTTCATGATTCAGTCTTGGTACTTTATGTTTCCATAAATGTATCCATTACTTCTAGATGACAAATTTGTTTGTGTATAATTGTAGTAGTCGTAGTCTATGATCCTTTTTATTTCTGAAATCAGTTGTAACACCTCTTCTTTCATTTCTGATTTTGTTATTTGAGATTTTTCTTTTTTCTAAAAGAATGGTTTGTCCATTTTGTTTCTTTTCAAAAAACCAACTCTTAGTTTCATTGATGTTTTATTATTTTTCTATTTTCTATTCATTTATTCCTGCTCTAATCTCTTTTTATTTCCTTCCTTTTGCTAACTTTAGGTTTAGTTTGTTCTTTATTTTCTATTTTCTTGAGGTGTAAAATTAGGTTATTGATTTGAGATCTTTCTTCTTTTTTAATATATGTGGTATTGCTAGCATTGCTTTTGGGCATCCCATACATTTTAGCATGTTATGTTTTAATTTTCATTTGTCTCAAGATATTTTCTGATTTCTCTTGCGATTTCTTCCTCAACACATTGGTTGTTCAAGAGCGTGTTGTTTAATCTCCACATATTTATGTACTTGCCAGTTTTCCTTTTGCTATTGATTTCTAGTTTCATTCCACTGTGGTTAGAAAAGATACTTGGTATGATTTCAGTCTCTTACATTTGTTAAGACTTGATTTTGGCCAAACACGTGATCTATCCTGGAGAACATTTTTTGTGTATTTCAGAAGAATGTGTATTCTGTTGTTGGATGGAATATTATATATATGTCTGTTAAGTCCAGTTTGTTCAAGTCTCTTTCCTTATTGATCTTCTGTCTTGATGATCTTTGCTTTATTGAAAGTAAGGTATTGAAATCTATTATTATTATGTTACTGTCTGTTTCTCCATTTGGTTCTGTCAATATCTGCTTCATATATTTGGGTGCTCTGCTGTTGGGTGCATATATATTTGTAATTATTATGTCTTTCTGGTGAATTGAAACTTTTATCATCATATAATGTTTTACTGTGTCTCTTATGACAGTTTTAGACTTAAAATCTATTTTGTCTAATATAAATATAGTCAGCCCTACTCTCTTTTGGTTACTATTCGCATAGGATGTCTTTTTCCATCCTTTCACTTTCAGTCTAAAGTGAGACTCTCATATATCTATTTCTATATTATAGATATTTCATATCTAAAGTGAGTCTCCTATAGACAGCATATACTTGGATTTTTTTTCTCTAATCCATGCAGGCACAGTATGTCTTTTAATTGGGAGGTTTAATCCATTTACATTTAAAATAATTAATGAGGGGCGCCTGGGTGTCTCAGTGGGTTAAGCCTCTGCCTTTGGCTCAGGTCATGATCTTGGGGTCCTGGGATCAAGCCCCATGTCATACGCTCTGCTCAGCAGGGAGCCTGCTTCCCCCTCTCTCTCTTCCTGCCTCTCTGCCTAATTGTGATATCTCTCTCTCTCTCTCTGTCAAATAAACAAAAATAATATAAAATAAAATCTTTAAAAAAAATAAAATAATTAATGATAAGAAAGAACTTACTATTCACATTTTATTAATTATTTTCCATATGCCTTGTGCTTATCTTGTCTCTCTTTTCTTCTCTTGCTGCCTTCTTTTGTGTTTCATTGATTTTTTTGTGATGGCATGCTTTGATTCATTTCTAATTTTCTTCTGTTCATCTTCTATAGGTATTTCTTAGTGATTACCATTGGGGTTACTAAAATATCTTATAACAATTATTTTAAACTGATAACTTCAACCATAAACAAAAACACTACTCTTCTTTTATATCCCCCACCCTTTGTTACTGATGTCACAAATTACATCTTTTTACATTTTATAGCCAGTAACAAAATTTTATATTTTTATGTTTTTACCTTCAAATTCTATACTTGAATTGAAAATTACCTACATACCCCATTACAATATTACATGATTCTGTATCTGTCTATATACTTAACTTTATCAGAGAGCTTTATATCTTCATAAGCTTTGGTGTTGCTGTCTAGTGATCTTTTGCTTCAATTTGAAGGACCCCCTTTAGCAATTCTTGCAAGGCAGGTCTAGCTTTTGTTTATCTCCATTATTTTGGAAGAACAGTTTTGCCAGATACATTATTTTTGGTTGACAATTTTTCTTTCTTTCAGGACTTCAAATATATTATCCTATTCCTCTCTGGTAAGATATCTGTTGATAATCTAATGGTGCCACCTTATATATAACGAGTTACTTTTCTCTTGCTGCTTTCAAGATATTCTCCATGTTTGTCTGTTGACAGTTTGCTTATAATGTGTCTTGATTTTGGCCCCTTTGAGTTCATCAAAGTTGGAGACCTTTCAGTTTCTTCAAATTAGGGGTCTACTTTCTTTCTCAGATTTGGGAAGTTTGCAGTCATTATTCCTTCAAATAAACTCTCTGACCCAGTCTCTCTCTCTTCTCCTTCTAGGACTCTCATAATATAGATATTGGTCTACTTAATGCTGTCCCATAAGTCCCTAGGCTTTCTTCACTTTTCCTCATTTTTTCCCCCTCTGACTTGATCATTTCAAATAACCTATCTTCAAGCTCACTGATTCTTTCTTCTGCTTGATCACGTCTGATCTTGATCACCCTCTAGTGAATTTGTCAGTTCAGTTATTGAGCTCTAGAATTTTTTTGGTTCTTTTTTTATAATTTGCATCATTTTATTGGAATTCTCATTTTGTTCATGCATTAGTATTCCTAATTGTATCTATGTTCTCTTGTAGCATATTGAACTTAAAATCATTATTTTGAATTCTTTGTCAGGTAATCTGTAGACCTCCATTTCTCCAGAGTCAATTTCTGGATATTTATATTTTCCCTTTGATTCTAGCCATATGGGCCATGTTTCCATTTCTTACTGTGTTTTGTTTTTCATGTTGTGATATATGATTTGAAAATACAGTCACCTCTTCTAGGAAGGAAGGAAGGAAGGAAGGAAGGAATGAAGAGGGAGGGAGGGAGGGAGGTGGGAGGAAAGAAAGGATGGAAGGAAGGAAAGAAACAAGCTTGACAGCTCAAGCCTCTAGTTGTATCAATTTATAGAGAATACAGAAAAGAGAAGCTCATGTTAAATGACAATCTGGACATGTAATTGGCAAAATTCAGACTCTATAAGAAAATCTACAAGACAAAAAAAAAAAATCAGTGTCTATGACAAAGTGCAAGAGGAAAAAATAAAAGGATATAAAGAAACCTAAAGATTGGGGCGCCTGGGTGGCTCAGTGGGTTAAAGCCTCTGCCTTCGGCTCAGGTCATGATCCCAGGGTCCTGGGATCGAGCCCCGCATCGGGCTCTCTGCTCAGCAGGGAGCCTGCTTTCTCCTCTCTCCCTCTGCCTGCCTCTCTGCCTACTTGTGATCTCTGTCTGTCAAATAATAAACAAATAAAATCTTAAAAAAAAAAAAGAGTCTGTTTAAAAAAAAAAAAAAAAAGAAACCTAAAGATTAAGAAGCACTTTTTAAAAATACCTGATACTTAAGTTGTATTTCTATTCTCTCATATAATGTTCTTACACACATTTTCTAAGTAAGGACTTAGAAAGTATAAGGACTTTATACAATGACACACAAAATAAAATCTTTCATCCAGCAACAATCCATGTGTGCGTGTGTGTGTGTGTGTGTATTAATTGCAATTTTCTTGGAATACCAAAAATAAAAGAAAGAAGGGAATTTAGGTCTCTTCTTAGGAAGTCAATTAAAGAAAGATAAATCCAAAAAGCATGTTAGGAAGTCATTAAAAGTAATAATGAAGGGTACCTGGGTGGCTCAGTTAGGTAAATGTCCAGCTCTTGATTTTGGTTCAGGTCACAATCTCAGGATGGTGGGATCAAGCGCCACCTTGGGCTACATGCTGGGTGTGGTGCCTGCTTGGGATGCTCTCTCTCCCTCTCCCTCTGCTTCCCCCACTTCACTCCCATACACACACTCTCTCTCTCTCTCTCTCTCTCTCAAAAAAGAAAATTGTAGGGGCGCCTGGGTGGCTCAGTGGTTTAAAGCTTCTGCCTTCAGCTCAGGTCATGATCCCAGGGTCCTGGGATCGAGCCCCGCATCGGGCTCTCTGCTCAGCAGGGAGCCTGCTTTCTCCTCTCTCTGCCTGCTTCTCTGCCTACTTGTGACCTCTGTCAAATAAATAAATAAATTCTTAAAAAAAAGAAAGAAAGAAAGAAAATTGTGTTAATGATGTTCATATGATGTTTGTTACCAAAAAAAAGTCTAAAACTAGTAAGTGGGAAAAAAAAATGCAAGTTACCCAATGACATGCAAAATATAAATTCATTTATTTAAAGTAGTATATAAGTACCTAAACATACATAGCTCTCTGGAAGGATAATAATCAAAATGTTAATAGAGAATTAATAGGTTTAAATGATGGGAATATGAATTAATTTGTCATGAGAGTATGATTTTTATTTGACAGATTATGAGAGTATGATTTATTTGACAGAGAACACAAGTAGGCAGAGAGGCAGGCAGAGAGAGAGAGAGGAGGAAGCAGGCTCCCTGCCAAGCAGAGAGCCCGATGTGGGGCTCGATCCCAGGACTCTGGGATCATGACCTGAGCCGAAGGCAGAGGTTTTAACCCACTGAGCCACCCAGGCACCCCTAGAATTTGCATTTTAATACAATAACACATTTTCAGCTAAATAAATTTCTTCTGGTTGCCACAGAGTAATAGTGATTAAGAACACCGACTCTGAAGCCAAGCTGTTAGGTAGTAATCCCTTTTCACCCATCACTTCTCATTTAACCTCTTCTGTATTGTTCAAAATTCAAATGAGTGTGTATGTGTATTATATTTTTAGAATGTTTTATTTTTATCTTCTAAAGGAAACCATAAAATAATACCCTCCATTCACTCAATCATTTAATATCAATTTGATGCTTAAAAAATATTACTGTCTTCTCCAAAGACACATGGAGAAAGGAAATAAATTGAAAGTGAAGGTATGCATTCTATTCTTCTATTCCATTTTACTCAAAACATTGGGAGGTCATATTATGCTCTACATATTAGTAAATTCACTTCCAGAAGAAACTGCTTATATTTTAGAAATGAATTAACCCTTTCAGAACACAAGTGTACTAACTATAGTGCAAGGATACAGGATGAACTCATTCTGATGTGATAGAGAAATTCCAAATACCTAGCATAGACAGGGTATGAAACCAAACAAGGTCAAGGGATTCTGGCTCTACCTTTACCTCATCATTAATAAGAGGTCATGTTGCCATTCTAAATAGTGCTGGATTGTACACCCAAGGCATATACTTAAAGCACCAGCAAGGCAGAAGTAGCAAAATTAATTTTTAAAAGACTTTGATAAAGAATATTACTTTGGGTATAAACTTAATACTCATTTACATTTATTCATTCAAAAAACATTTATTGGGCACCCTCTATAGCTCACATTTCAGTGCTAAGTGCAAGGATAGTGACAAGCAAGACAGTGACATTCCCTGCCCTCCTAGAATTTGCACTTTATTTTTTTTAACTTTTTTTTTAAAGATTTTATTTATTTGACAGAGAACACAAGTAGGCAGAGAGGCAGGCAGAGAGAGAGAGGAGGAAGCAGGCTCCCTGCCAAGCAGAGAGCCCGATGTGGGGCTCGATCCCAGGACCCTGGGATCATGACCTGAGCCGAAGGCAGAGGTTTTAACCCACTGAGCCACCCAGGCACCCCTAGAATTTGCATTTTAATACAATAACACATTTTCAGCTAAATAAATTTCTTCTGGTTGCCACAGAGTAATAGTGATTAAGAACACCGACTCTGAAGCCAAGCTGTTAGGTAGTAATCCCTCTTCACCCATTTACTAGCTATACAACTTTGGGCAAGTTACTTAACATTCTTTGCCTCAGTTTCCTCAACTGGGAATAATAATACCTCTTCTCACAGTTTTTAAGTAAGTTAATCAAGAAGTAAAGTGCTTAGAGGAGAGCTGACACATACATTAAAGACTAAGGAAAAAATTCAAACATATAGGATTTTATTAGGTTTTTCACAGAGGTATCGACCTGGATTACAACAAGATGCACAAAAGCACTTAATTTTTATTTAACAAAAAAATCCTTATTTTCTTTGTATTCAAAAACTTTTGAGATGGTCTGGAAACTGGGGATTGAAGAAATAGTATCATATTTGATATATGGGTCTATTTGTCAGAAACATACTCCCAGATGGAAAAAACTCTCCTTAACAACCGATCATTCTCTGAAATCATGTCTTTGTTTGCTTATCGTATTTCCCATTTAAAAAAAGAAAAGAAAAGAAAAGAAAAGTAACTTCCAAGAATACTATACTGCCAGTGCTCAAGACAATGCCTGAAATAAATGGGATCAACGTTTTTTAAAATGAGTGAACAAAGAGACTTCCCATAACACAAAACTGTGAACTCAATCGAATTTGAAGTAAATGTTTTTGACAAGTTTGCAAAGTCCAAATCCTCACAAAAAGTACGAAACTTTAAATATTATATATTAAAATAATCATTAGTTAAAAACAAGATTGTTCACCATAGTTGTAGTATATTTTAATACAAATAGGGAGGGGTAAAAGGAATAAAGAATGGCATATGTGAGTTGAATATGCTCTTGAAAATATCAGAGTCTTCTTAGCATTTCTGGTCCATAAAAATAAACAGTATTTCTTGATTCTTTCCATTTTGGTGTTGCTCATTTTAATTTTTGCTATGAAACAAATTAGTTCATTTTCTCTTCTTTGAGAGAAAATAAAATGATCAAGTTCCCTGTCATTTTGGTCATAGTATTAATTTACATCCATCTCAAGCTCACATATTAAAAGAAATCTGACTTACCACAAGCAGCAAAGTTTTAGTGTTTGAATCAAATCACTAAAGACAATTTTTTAAAAAACTTTTTCACATTTCATAGCCCCAAGATCCTCATTACATAACCTGCATAACTGTGCCTACAGTTTAATTCCAAAGAAATAACACATAAAATCTTTCAATTATACCGTTTTCTTTTGAAACAAGTTATTTACATTTTTATGGAAATTATTTGCTCTGATTGAAGATTAACAACATAATGGAAGTAGTCACAGCTGTTTTTTTTCCCCTGTTATGTTATCTATAGGTAGAAAAATGAGAAGCTTTGATTATGCAAATTAAAACAGAATCTATTATCTTCTTCCTGATCTATGTCCTGATCATAGAGGGTTTTTGAGCAATGTTAGTTTCACACATTAGGAATCACAGTCAGTTAACTACGGCAGCTAACCGATGGGCTATATTTGCAGACTCTATCAGTTTGACCCAGCTTCCAGAGCTTAATGGTCCTCCAGGCTAAAAGGGAAAGCTGATCCATCAGGCTTGCATTAGCATAGAATCACACTCGAAGCTTATTGATGTGTGTTCAGCATAACTACCACCCCCAGAACCCAGCTCAGTCCATTATTTTCATTTTATCTCAAGTCATTTGTATGGTTGTCTGCCCCAGTTAAAGCTCCAGCAAGACTGGTACTTAAATGAATTTGTGAGAAAGGAGACAAATGCCCCCTGAACTTTCAGCACTTTGCTATCAAGGCTTGCTAACATAAAATATACTAGTACTCTTAGGTCCACTTAGTGAGCATATCAAGAATAGCCTATTGCAGGGGGAAAAAATTCACTTAGTACCCTATTAGCCAACAAGGAGTGTAATGATTAAATGATTTTTTTAACTGTAATTTTAAAGCACTGCTCTGATTTCTGCTGAAAGCTCTTTATAAAAAATAAATTTCATAACAGCTATGTCTTTGCTGCTTAAATACCTTTCTTTTTTAAAATACAGAACACACACTAAAATAAATGTTCCCAGTAATAATACATTTCATCACCTAGGGAAATGTTACATTTAACGGTAACAAGAAAATCAACAATCTATAACAACTAGGCATTTAATGTGCACAAAACCCCATAATAAGAAGGGATTTAATGTGTGCATAAACCCTGTAATGGGTTTGTATATAATCAGGCATTTGAGGTATACATAAAATCACTTTAATTGTAAATCTTTAAAATGAAAATAAAGTGCTTTGGTAGCTGTTTTGAATATACAATAACTATTGAAATTCTAAAGCTGGTCTTCAAAACTATTTTTTATGAATTTACATAGTGCTTACAGCTATAATTCTGAGGGAATCTGAAAAGGGTACAGTTTCCAAATCTTTTTTTTTTTTTAATTTTATTTAGAAGTAATCTAAGGACTACAAAGGTGAAGTGACCAGCCCAGATCCCATAGCAAGTTAGTATAAGTAAAACTCAAAAAGTTGCTGGTGAATTTTCAATTTGTTTATCTGTCACTTAAAATTCAGTGATATTTTTGCCCCACTGTTTGTCTTACTGCTATATTCGGGAGAGAATAACTGATTACTGACCTTCCAAAGAAGAAAAACATTTAAGCATGAGGATTTCTGCTTTAATTATAGTAAAGATCATGAGGCCAGGATAGGCAAGGTGCCTCAGCTAAAATATTTTTTCTTATGAGCCCCTTCTTCCTAACCATATTTACAGGTAAAGCAAAAAAAGAGGAGAGTTATTTGTGGTGATTTCTTTAATTTTCCCCTAGATCCTTTCCTCCAAAAGAGAGAGGACATGTAGAAAAGGAAAACTGGCTATAGACAAACGTTTTCATTCTAAGATCTTCCTTCATAGGAATGTACAAATTTCTGTAATAAATTTGAGAATTAGAGGGTAAGAGATCTAAAATGGGGTCAAGAAAGACCTAAATATTCTTCTACAGCAAATAAAGAGTTAAATATCCACTAATAACCTTTCTTTTCAACTACATAGATCCTGTTATTTCTCTTAATAAAGGACTAGAATGTTTCCCACCCCTACAGTCAGGATGTGTCCAATCATATCTAATCTAATTCTTCTGTTGTAAGTCCTCCATCACTAGTGAAAACGGCGAACACTTATTTTTACACACACAACACAGACACATAAATATCTTTTTGTTCAAGTTGCATATTTCAAGAGTCTACTACCTTCTAGCAATATGTTAGAATTCATGTTGATCTGACTTTCATTGAACAAATATTTGAATTATACAAAGCACAATTTAGGTTACAAAGGCAGCATATAGCAAGTCCCCCACTGTCATGGAGTTTACCATAAAGGGTAGAAGCCATGATTTCAACATTTTATAAATCCCACCCCATGCTACTTAATCCTTACGACTGATAAATGTCAATCAAATTAAACTGACTTCTCACTTTGACTTTCTTTTTTCAAAGTCAGGATTGATAACTTTAAATTTTCAGTTAAGGAGCCAGGTCTTTAACAAGGAGCTTTCCAGCTATAATGGATTCTGAATTTTTTTTTAAATTATAACAATGTAAGTAGGAATACAAAATGAATTTAGAAACAACAAAAATAAGAGATTACTTGTATAAAGCTCTTTCTAAACACCAAGCATTGTTCTAAGAACTTTAAATGTTACACTCATTTGATCTTTATATTAACCCTGGAAGGTGGGCACGGTCTTTGTTATTTTACAGATAAGGGAACTGTGGCACAAAGAAGTTAAATAACTTAGTCAAAGTTCTATAGCTAATAAATGACGAGGCTGAAACCCAGGCAGTCAGGCTCCAGATAGAGCATTTCTTAACCATCACACAATATTCACTCTCAAGACATTAGAGTTTACTTTAAAAACTTTTCAACGGGTGTGTTTCATTGGACCATATCCCATTAAATTCTTCCAGTTGCAGTGGATGGTAATTGGGTTGGAAACCTTCTCAGTATCTTGCAAACCACTGCCATATCATGTTTTCCTCAAGTCCTCCATAGTGTATCATGGCAACACAATTTCTTCACCTTTTCCTGCACTGCTTAGACTTCAAAGTACAGTTTAAAGGGAGAGTAGACAGAAAGGATTAAGCCAGATAATACAGAAAGCATTTACTAGAATTACTGGTGACTTCCTTCATCCTACCCGTCTTTAGAGCTAAGCCTCCTTCTAAAAATCATATTTCTAGGTTTGGTTTTGGCATCACCAGCCCTGCTTTCATTTTGCCACTGATTTCCTCCCCAAGAACAGTATCACCAAATGTGACATTACCTAATTAATTCAGCACCTGGGTACCTATGGGTGCCTTCTCAAATTATTCCTCAGTCACAAAAATAAAAACACCCTTCAGGTAATTGGGGGGGTTAGCACCCCAGGTTGCCATAGAGAAGCAGGGCTAATGTGATAATGACCTTCCGCGTCATACAAGGACCACTATCCACAAGTAAACCAAGATTTCAAGAGGGTCACTTCACAACAAAATCAAGAGCTTAAAGTTCAGGCTACAAACTGATGGCAATGTTGCTAGAAATAAACTAGATCTTGTTAGATGAATAATATCCTCTCAAAGTTTAAATAAAATGTTTATTGAGGTGCACCAATTCTTTCATGTCAGGAAATTCCTTTGATTCACTGATATAATACAATTCTAAATGAGAGCACAGTAGTGACCTAACAGGAAAGCCTCTCCAAAAATGCTTGACTTGTACACAGATTCATTGCTACATTGTGCTTGGGGACATCATGTCTTTCGAGAGGTAAGTAAGATACAGAAGTAGATCAGCAATGAAAAAGTCTACTGGCTATTAAAGCTCATTTGCTTTATTTTCCTAATTTAAGGTTTAGTCCCTAAACAAGGCTAGCACTCAGTCACTAGGCCTTTGGGGACCCAGAGGAGGTACCCTGGAAGCATGGAAGGGCAATGAAGACCCATGAATGGAGGTTCCTGGCAATGTATTTGGAAGGGTAGACTTACAGGTTCTTTTATTGGTTGGAATGTGATTGGATATTAGGTGAAATATTCAATGTACTTACTTAACTCACCCAATTTCATCGAATAATGTATTCCTACTTTATTCAGACTACATTTAACACAAATCATCAATGTTGAACCTAAAGTTTCTACTGTAAAAGCTCTAATAGCTGCATGTAAAAAAAAAACAGTAATTAAATTTCTCAATTTTTGCTGAAAACAGGAAAAAAATGAAGTCATTTACTGTGATTTACCCAATTATTTCTAGGAGTTTTTAAATATACCCATTTTATTTAAGAATTGCAGAACAAACTTCTCCATCTTTTCTAAGAATTGTCAAAGTCAGACGTTACCATCCCCTTAAAATAATTTCTCCAAAATATGCAGTCAGGCATATTATTTTCCATCTTTCCTTCCATGCTATTCTAATTCTTATTTCCATTAAGAAAACACTGCCTCAAGCTTTATGCTCATTTCCAAAGACTCTCCTATTTCTAAAAGGCCACTTCTTTGAAACTCTGAAAGACTAAAAAGCAGCACTGAAAAACACGTTTTATGGTCATTCTTAAAGTCATTTTACTAGACTGAATATATCACCCATGGCAGAGGGGAAAAAAAAAAAAGAGGAAATTTGATTTTAAACCTAGGTCCTAGAGATGATGTCTAAGTAATTCATTAAAATATGCATTAAAAACTAATTCCATACTCTAACAGTGACATCTGTCCCCAAAAATGGACAATAAATTTACTTTTCATAAAAATGTGTGCTCTATAAACTACATGATACAAATTTCCTTAAACAAAACTGAATCCATTCTCTGTACTAAAGATGACAAAAATTATCCCACTAGCTGAATTTCATTGCCAAGCTGTCAACTTGAATTTCTTCTGTTTAAAAATAGCTGTTCATTACATTCAGTAATGGGCTGTCAAAGCACTACAGCACTGAACCTGTATCATACACAGAAGCAATTGGGCAATGTGCATTATTATGTTTAGATTACTTGCATTCTTTACAAGACCCCTGGGCTAATTTTAAATGAGATGGTTCACTTGAACTAACTCAAAATCTATTTTATCTTACCTTAAAGCTAATACATATTTTCCATTTATGACTTGCTAGTGCAAGCATTCATAGGAGGTAATAAAAAAAAATAACTATTCATGGAATACATGAGTGTAAGTGAACACACACATACGTGTGTTTACAGGTTTATGTGTGGTTTTGCTCCCTGTCGTCATATCTATTTTTAATAAAAGATGATTGAATTACAACACCGGGCACACCAAATGAGATAATGTCACCAACATGTGAGCAAGCGTTGTCGTCTCCATGAATACATGATAGGTTGTTAACTGGAAGCATCACTCCTACAGCAGATAGTGTTTGATATTTCAGCCTAGTGAATCAATTAGACATCTTTTTAACTAGTTAATGCATAATAATTTACCATATAATTGAGTATGGGGTATTTCAAAAAACTCGAAAAAAAGCACATAAAATCCGCAGCTGGATCATTCTTCCACAGCATGATAGCATAACCCCAAAGGCATGCAACAACAGCTACGGGATATCAAATAGATGGCAACTAAACTGGTCACAAATGACTTGTAAATACACGTAATGAATGCAAGGACCAGGTTAATAATTTTTTTTTTTTAATCTTCACAAGTCTTTATTTTCATTAATACACAGTAGCTACTGGTAGCGTCGTGTGAGAAGAGATCGTAGTAGTTACGACATTGAAAAATAAATCTTACTTTTTAAAAAAATCACCTCCAGATTCCTACCCCAGAATATCAAAGCTATAATGATTTGCACACTCATAGACTCCATGGTTGGTGAAGATAAAATAAACTTCAGTATTTCAGCAAGATTAAAACTCTGTAAGCCAAATCTGCCCAAGAGAATATTTCATGGCAGGAATAATAATGTTTCTTTGTTGTTGTTGTTAAATGTGTTGAAGGAAAAGGGGGTAAGCATACACACATTATATTTCAATGTTGCTTCTGTGAGTCACCAATACACCAGGTGTATGTGTGGCTAACAGTTGAATAAAAACACTACAAAAACACCCAAAAGATGCAGCTATTGTATTTATTTACTTTGAGGACAAAATATTCTGTCTAAAATCTAAGATAATCAGTACTATGTCTACTTAGAAGCCTAATAAACATGATTTATTGATGCTCTTCACACTCCAAGATACACTGGAAATAAGAAAATGTATTCTATTTTAAACTGACTTTGATCCTCAGATACATCCATATTTTATTCCTAAAACTCTCCAAACACTTCATTCCATCATGGCCCCTTTAACAACATGGAAGATGATTTCAGCTAAAAATCCATTTTTAATGTAATTGCCCTATTTCAGCTAAAAATGCCTAAATTTTTCAACCACCAACCAATTATAAATGGGGTATAGTGAACAGATTTATAATTAAGAATCAGTTTTGTGTTTTGCCAACTGGTTAAATAGGTGTTAATGCCAATACATAAACTATATTGTATCTGTGTCGCTTTGCTTAAATAAGAGAAAATTAAAATATTTATATTTTTTTCAAAAATGAAGTAAATTATTGTGGCCATTTGGCTATGACATGCAGTCAAAATAGAAAACCTATTTCCAAAACATTATTATGAAAAATTTTGAATATATAGGAAATGTGAAAGAATTTTACAGAGAAGACCCATATACCCACACACCTAGAAGCTACCATTAACATTTTACTATCTTTGAATTATTACAGACCAATCTGACAGAGAAATTTTTGGTCAAAGATAAACATGTTTCAGAAGAATAAATTAAATAAAGGATAGCAAAAAGAGTGTATTGCTTTACTGAATAATGAACCTATGAAGTTAATAGTTACTACTTTTGATTGCAGCCAGATTCTCATAAATGGTCATCTCCATTTTTAAAAACTAAGATATCCCTTGGTCTTAATAAAAGGCAAATAAATCTAAATTAATTCTACATTAAATTCTGATTATTGTATCTTGATTTGAAGGGCAAAATATGACTGTAGTATTGGAACACACTTCATCATTTGGAAAGAATATAGACCAAGAAACAAAAAATCATTTTAGTTTTTTTTTAATTACAAACCAAGAATTAGGTTAATTTTTCTAATCATTAGTATATGAGAAACTAAAACTATTCTAATTTAACATTATGTCTGCATAATATTTGTGTTAAGAAAAACAACTCTTCTACTTCAAATCTCTGCTTCAACAAAAGAATACCACCCATGGTACTCTCTCTAGGAACCAAACTGTTTCTTCTACTACATTAAAATTATTTTTTTATTAACATATAAAATTCTAGCAGATTTGGAGAGTTAATATTCCTCTGCTTTTCACTTTATTTATGTAAGAAAGAAGTTTTAAAATTGGAGTCATAAACAAGAATACCAGCTTAGCTTCTAACTTTCATTTTCTCAGAGGAACATTTGCAAAGACGGTTCAGTACTGCTTCCTCCAATCCTTTGATTGGCACTTCCTGCAAAACTTTACCAGGTCAGAGAGCATAGGGATTGAAAAAACAATAGGTAAAGCACATTTTTAATGCTCAAATAATCTTTTATACATTAAAGACTTAAGTGGAAGAAAAATTCCTAAATCTCAAAGGCCACTATTATTTAAATAATTTTAACAAGTATTACTAAAACTAGAACACTGATTTCTGTTTTATTGAAATATTTTTCATACCCCAAATTATTCTGGGGTCCACACAGAAAGAGTGAATTGCACTACTTATTTCCCCTTTTTCCAAAAGATAAAAAAGTGTACACTAATTAGAAGTGAATAAGCTTTTCAATATTTTTTTCTCCAAAGTTGAAAGTGATTTTAATTTGAATATCTGGTCTTGAAACTATACATGAACATGCATGGGTAAAAGTGTATCTAAAAATGCGTTAGTGTATACAAGATATTCCTAATCACTACAAACTATGTTTAAGCAAGTTTGGAATGCTTCATACAGCCTTTTAACGTTTTTATTTGTTGATGAATCAACAATGTTTGGCATAATTAACGCTAAGATCTTCAAAACTCAATGACTGAAAATAATTGCTTCTCTTTTCTTTCCTGAGTACTCTGAAGCCCAACCTAAAGATTTAGAGCTGACTGGACAAATATAAAGGATGTCAAACACAGTGACCGCTGACATGCCATTCAAGGCACATGGAAGAGAGTTCAGGCTTCAATGCTTCTAAACTGCTCATTGGTAAGATCAGCTATCAGTGAGACACAGGATAAGTCAGCATTACTCACTGAGCCTGCTATGACCTTAAAATCATTGCTCTTGGGGCATGTTCATCCACCAATTAGTTTATATGCTCACTAGAAATCCACTGCTCAGTAAATGCACTGGTCTCTCATTCCACAGTGTTGATGAAGTGTGTGTGATGGCTTTCTCTTCGCAACTTGACCCCAAAAGCTGACCTATCTCAGGCTGAAGCATTCAAGTCACTTGAGCACCCCTTGGTTATCATGGATTTTGTTACTTTACTTAAAAACTACCACAGTTTAGCTGATTTGACAAACACAAATGTTATGGTGATTATGAGATGCCTTATGCAAAACAAAATAAAAGTCAGAATTGAATTTTCCAGTTTTATTCACAAAACTGGTAAGTGAAACATTTGCTAATACTTTTGAAAGAAGAAACTTCCTTGCTATTTTTAAACAATTATAATTAGCACAAATCTGCCAATCCTATCTTTTCTAAAATTTTGGAAATATTCTCCTTTTGGGCAGGGTAAAGTCCAATGAATAAAAGGAGACATATTTGAAAAATAACTTTCAGATGATAAGACATGATAAAAGACTGGATCTAAAAATGAGAAAAAAAGTAAACGAAAAAAACCTCCAAGCTTTCTAGATATCGACATAGAAAAACTGAGGGCATAGCCAAAATGAGATATTTAAGAAGGGAACTAGTGGTGGGTAATACAAGTAAAGATGCCCTGTGCATAACTGTAAACAGTTAAAAGACCCCAGCCCGAGAGCTCTATCAGCATAGAGATTGCTAGTTAAATAACATGTGTGGGTTTATTTTTAAATAACTTGAGGATAGAGCTTAGGGACAAAACTGTCCTGATTCTTTCCCTTCAGGTTCCCACAAGAGGAGAAAATGTTCCCTTATTCTTTCCACAAAGGAAGAAGGAAACTAAGGGGTCAGCCTTGAACTCAACTTCCGACCTGCTTCTTGGAAAATGATCCAACTGAGGTGTTTGGCCTTTTTATAGCAGCTTTATTTAGATATAATTTACATGCCATAAAAGTCTGCCCCTTTAAAATGTACAAGTCAAGGGTTTATCATATATTTACAGAATTGTATGACTGCTACCACAATCAATTTTAGAACATTTTCATGACTCCAAAAAGAAATCCTGTATTGTTTAGCACTCACCCCCTCGTCCCTGCCACAGGCAACTACTAATCTACTTTCTGTCTCTATAGATTTACCTGTTCTGGACAGTTGATATAAATGGCATCATGTAATATGTGGGTTTTTGTGACTGACTTCTTACACTCAGCAAAACGTTTTCAAGGCTCATCCCTATCTTTTTGTTGTCGAAAAATATTTCATTGAATATTTACACCTCATTTTGTTTAGCCATTTACAATTGGGTCTTACCGCAATACAAAATAATGCCTGAGAACGATGGTTTATAACATATGCTTATAGATAATCATTAGTGAAAAATCACCTTACACATGTGAATTACATGTCATATTAGCTATTTGCACATTCTCAGTTGGGTGAACTTGATTGACTTACAGAATTAGTAACATTGGTTTATAAGATATAAACCATAAAATTGCTAAACTTTAATAACACCAAGAATTAATCGTTCTGAAAAGTTAGTGAAAATATTCAAAGAGCAACATTTAAGTACTTAAATTATATATATGCATGATACCTCATAACCCAGCAATCCTACTCCTGGGTCTACAGCCCAAAGAGATTCTCACACAGCATTACTGACTGTGGTAGAGAACTGCAGGCCATCTAGGGGCGTGGAGAGGCAAAGTGTGGTATCACGTAATACCATGTATTTACCAGACGCAACAAACTGAATGAATAGGCAGAAATGTTGATAAATCCTGTAGTATAACATTGAATGAAAATAACTAAGAAACAGAATACAACCTCCAGCAAAATGCCCATTATATAAATTCAAAATATACAACTCAATCAACAGTATGTGTTTAAAAGGACACATTAAAACAAATAAACATGAATAAAGAAAGAAAGTGGCCATGCAGGACCCATGATGATAGTGGGAACACTCTGTATCTAGGGTTACAGGAAAATCTGGGGGGGGGTTATTATTTTTCAAAAAACATCTGTTGGTAAAGGAGGATACTTTTCCACCTTATTAACAATACGTGTGGCCATATAAATTGCTCTGGCCAGTAACATGTGAAAACAAGTGTTTGAGGCTCAGCACATTGTTCAGTATGTTTCTTTTCCAACTCATGCAATTGTTCTGGAATTTGCTTCATCATCCTGGGTCCCAGATTGAAGACAACATGGACCAGAGCCACAATAAACCCAAGATAAACATGCAACACACAAAAAACTTTGGTGTTGCAAGCCACTAAGATTAGGGGTCATGCTGTTTGTTACTGCAGCAATACATATCTCATTATGACTGATACATTCACATGCATCTACATGATAAGCAAATCTCCAAGTTTACTTACCCAAAACCACTGCACAGTACTAATGTGATGGACACAGGTTGGGGGGAGATAGAAAATAAAACCCTTACCTCTAGAGGTTTTATTAAAGACATACATAAAACTGGAGGAGAATAAGAGGAATCAATTACCCTAGTGAAAAATCATCTTGAAGATGAGTTATAAAATGTGGGTTTTAATCCTACTACACTACCTAAAAAATGTGGGTTTTAATCCTACTACACATTATTCAAATGCCTTAGGCAAAATCTCTTAACCACTCTGAATCTCCATTTCTTTATCTGAAAATTTAGGAAGAAGGGTATACTCTAAGCTCCAAGGTTTTTCCAATTCTGAGGTTCTATGTTTCTGTAACAAAGTAATATTTAGATGAGTCATATATCCACTAAATAAAAATAGAACTTCAAGTGGAGATAAATTAAAATTATTTATTCTCATCATAAATGGCTTGCTATACAAAAATTTTGTTCACTTGTCAGGAATATGAGTTATATTAAACACAGAACACTTGGGTAACCAAGTATAGACTGCCTTCATAAATGCTAAAGTGGAAAGGGAATAAGCAAAGGCCCAGATATGGGAATTATCAATATGCATGACAATGAAAGTAAAGACACCAGTGAGGCCATAATTCCTTGACTTACAATGAGGAATGGCCAATGATAAGCATTAGGGCAAAGAATGACTGATAAAAGACCTTGATCTGGACCAAAAGCATACAGGGTACAGAAGAGGTGGAAAACAGAGGTGGAAGGAGGCCCCTGGGTCTGAACTTAGGTTGTCAAAGTAAATGAGGATATAAGGAAAAGAACAAATCCAGGAGACTCTGAGAACGAATAGTCAACACCACTGAACCTGACATAATTGACATTCAATAAATACTTGTTCACTGGATACAGATCATGCAACTTTTCTTGAACTAAGAACTTTTACTAAAAACTAAGAAATTTTACTTTCTCCAAATATTCCGAAACCAAACATAAAGACCCATTTATTGATGCATCCCATTACCAAGACCCCTTCTTATCCAGTAAAGAGTACCTCCCATGAGATTAAGACCCCAAATAAACTGTTTCAGGCTTTTTCTACTACCTTTGTTCTTGGTTCAGGCAAAGAACAGGATCCACTCAGAAACAAGCTACTTACTTAATGCCTTATGTGTCTCATCATGCCCACTTGCCGATGTCCCACACCATCCCCAACCCTCGCCCATAACCTATGCTAGTTACCTGCCATGCTTTATCAGCCTCCTGATATATTTACATGTCTAGCGATTTGTATAAGGGAGAAACTTTGCTTAAAGAAAAAGAAATATATGCATATTAAGCTCATATTCAAAAGTTCAGCAAATGAATTCTTGCCTCAAAGTTATGTATAATAACAGACAGTCTAATATCAATTCTTTCTTTAGTCTCTTTGTCATCATTCAGGTATCTCTTGCTTCAGGATTAATCATGGTTCGAGCAGTCTACTCTTCACACAACCATGTGCCCTTCCCTGACTCTAGTCATTCCTGATTTCTCTCAACCCCAACGTATGTAGTTTTTGGAAGATTTTACATTGGATAATCATCAGTTTAGCTTTTACTTTTGTATTATCCTGTACTATTTTCATTTGTTTGTTTTAAGTCAGATAGTGAGTATGCAAAGGCTGTGTGGTCAGATGGAGGGCAAGGATGTCTTTCTTGGAGAGATTACAAAAGTTGTACAAAAGCACACAAGTTCTGGGAGTGAGAGAGGATTCAAGATATCCTAACACTTCAAAAAGCAGAGAAATCAGTGAATGGGACAATTAACATAGGCTTAATTCTAATCAATATCTTTAAGTTCATAGTAGCATCTTACCTATAATAATGCTCCACATGTTTTAGCTTTATCATCCTGGAGCAGATATTGCTGTTGTTGTTGTTGCTGTTTTTGCTGTTTTATTATTATTAGGCAGAAAACAGTGGTTCAGAGATCCTCTAAGTCAAATCAAAGATAACTGAAGGCCCACCTGACATCTTGACTTCAATCCCATGAGATTGCCTGAATCACACAGTTCAGCTCTTGAGTTAATGACCCTCAAAATTTGTGAGATAATAAATGTTTATTGTTATGTTAAGCCACTAAGTTTTGGGGTAATTTGTTAGGCAGCATCAGCTAACTATGCGCACAACTCCCCTTAACTCTCAATGGCCAGAACGTGTCACAAGGCTAACCACCCAAGGGAATGGAGGTAGTATTTTCATTGCGTACTCTTTTGTCCTTAAAAAAAAAAAAAAAAAAAAAAAAAAAAAAAAAAAAAAATCTTGAGTCTTGGTTCTGCTTTAAAGGAAGAAAGGAACAGAAATGGACATCAGATACGCAGCTGCTCACCTTCTCCTTCAATTCAGTCCTCTCCAGGAAGAAAAACAATCTTCAGAAAGGAAGAGAAAGAAACAACATAAAGAAGAAAACACAGCCCACAATAAGTAACGAAACAGTAGAAGATCTAGTAGCTGCTTTAAGAGGGTCTAAATCCCCAGCAAAAGCAATCTACATTTCACCATAACTAACTAAATTTAAAACTTGTTATCTGTAATCCGCTATCAGTAATCATACTGAGGAATCAGGACAAATGACTGAAAGAAGAAAACAGGAGGATGGAAATGCTATTATGATTTTCTGGAAAAGATAAATAAGTACACATAAAAAACCTGAACAAGGGCACCTGGCTCAGTCATTAAGAGTCTGCCTTCAGCTCAGGTCATGATCCCAGGGTCCTGGGATTGAGCCCCGAATTGGGCTCTCTGCTCAGCGGGGAGCCTGCTTCTCCCTCTCCCACTCCCTCTGCCTGTGTTCCCTCTCTTTCTGTATCTCTCTGTCAAATAAATAAATAAATAAATAAGTCTTAAAAAAACAAAAACAAAAAACAAACCTGAACAGTAGCTTAATGTCCATGATAAAATTTTGTAACTGATTATTAACTAAGTAGTTTATACATGTTTAGAAGAGATGCACTGTTCAAGTGTAGACCAAAATCGTGCTAAGCACAAGTGTGGGAAGTGTCAGAATGCTCTTTCTTGCCCCTAACATTGCCCTTGAGTTTTCAAGATTTTTAGCAGTGACTTAAGACATAAAAGGGATGCCTACCAAATGCTCATGTGACACATCTGGGAATGATACATACACTAACAATCAAAATTTTAAATGATCTTGACAGCTTGCAATACTGTCATTCATATATCCAACAATTCTAATAAGTTATTTCATGGAGTTAATTTTTGTCTCCTCAAAAAAGATACTAAATTCATCAGGGCAGGATTGAATCACACCTTGTTTCAAAACCTCCTATGGTATCCATCATGGTGTTGGGAACGTAGACGGTATTTCACTAATGTTTAGTGACTTGGAGTTGAACTTACCAACTATAAATGCAGAAAAGCTTAGAATAAATTTGTCATCTGGGCAACATAATGCTCTCTTACTTTTTCCCTGATGCCATATCATTTATCTCCTTCAAAGACCACTTCAAAATTGAATTTTCCAGCATACTCTTCCCGAGCTGCCTTTAGTCCTTTAAAGAAAGACTGTATCAGACAAAACTTTGGAGGATACTTAAAAGCCTTGTCACTTTTCTCTTTCTTTATTTTTTGTTTCAGTATTACAGCCAGTCTGTGCCATTAGACTTTAAGCTCACGAGACTGCTTTGGCTGTGTTTTAAAGCTTTTTTTCCCATACATATGAAGTGAGAATAGATGCACACCCCCTTTGCAGAGCTGCACAACATAACATTTTCTTGTTACAATTCAATATCATTGCAGCAAGATAAGCACACCCCATAGTCTCATTTAACAGACATGAAGAAGTCAAGCTCTATTGTTCAATGTCACAGCCAGCCAGCCCTGCATGATCAACCTTTATTCTTTTCTGGCTTCATTATGAGGATGATGCCTTTCAACTGTGGTGACTAAACCTGTTAAACTACAAAGCAAGAAATTTATAGAACCTTTATACGAGTAATACTGAACAGCTTAAATGTAAAACCTACAATTAAATTCCAAAACTAAGCACTTCACCCCCAAGAAAATGCTAAGTAGTTCTTCAGCAACATTCCTGATTTACATACCCCAAAGATGACAGGAGTTATATACATATGTGCGGCAGTGATATTAATAGTAATTTTTTCAAGAATTGTTCAATATAAAACATGGTAATATTAACCCATGCGTTACAAAACTAATAAATTGCCCCTTGGCATACCAGGGACAGGAACTATGCTTTTTCATTTTCGAAAAGCTTCCTTTTGTCAGATGAAAAGCCCCAAGAGTAAAATATTTCAGTATAGTTCTGTGATAACAATGGATATGCCATTAGATTACCATACAAGTGAATAAAGCACCAAATGATAGCGAACATTTTTTCACACTTTAAATTTTGATGTGAAATGAGTCTAATTATTTATTCATAGACTTTTCCTCTAAGGAGTTCAAGGCACTATATTTTAAATCTTCAAACACATATTTCCTAAGCTCTAAAATCTACCAGGTAGGACAGAAGAACATGTGGCAAGGAAGAAGATAAAGAAAAGCAGCACAAAAGAAAAGGTAGTTGGAGGAACTCAAGCATGTCTCAGACCTGACGTGGTATTTATTCATTCATCTCCTCTTTCATTCAGGCTAACATTTATTGAGCACCTATTATAAGTCTAGGTCTGTGCTAGATGTTAAGGATATAAAAACACCCCCTGCTCCAGCAGCTTACCAGATAGAGAGATGACACACATATACAGTGTTAATTACAACATGTGCCAAGTACTGTAATAGAAGGATAAAATGAGTACTATGGAAGCACAAGGGAAGGAACCACTGGCCCGAAGGAATTTGGAAAGGCTTTAACAAGCAGGCAGCATTTCAACCAACCATATCTAGAAAGAGTAGTAAACATCTGTCAGAAAACTAAGAAGGGAATCTTCAAGGCAAAGGTAGTATCATATTAAAATACAAGTCGTCGTCAAAAAGTGTGACCTGTTCAAGGAGTGTTGAGAGATACAACAGGGCTTATAGGCAAGAGATGACACTTAGTACCTAGAAATCGTAGGTTTCAAGTTTGTACTAGGAATAGACTCCAAGAGTGCCATAATCATGAAAACCTTGGCACTAGATTAATCAGAGAAAACTGAACAGATATAAACTATTCATATATATGAATAACATATAATACATATATTAATAATATGAATATGTTATATTAAAATACCTTTAGTACACATATATTTATATATGTATATGTTTTCTACATTGGTTATATATGCACTTGTTATATATAGTTTTGTTATGTATATATTTGTTTTATATAGAGAGACCCAAGGAAGTTTTATGCATATATAAAATATATACATGTAACAAATATATACATTTATATACACACACATAAACATGCAGCTCTACGGGAATTGTAACCAATGCTACTGGGCTTCTGTTCTGCCCTCTGCTAGGGCCACTGAGGCTTATGCTAGGCAGCAGATGTTTTTGCTAGGTCATTGGAACAACCTGGAAAAACCAGAGTTTTTAGTACTCAAGACTTTTCTACTTGCAAGTTCAATGACACAGGCCGAGGATGAAGACCTCAGTGTCATCATTCTGATTTAGTCTGGGTCTTATCAACCTAAAAACACTGATTTAGGCAAATTACTAGTCATAATTTAAAGACCAAAGAACTGTCTGATCCTGAAAACTCAATACAGAGAAAAAGAAACCCCTTATTTTCCAGCAAGTCAAATCAAAAGGCATGAACCTCAAGTATCCAGAAACCTCAGATTGAAAAGGACACTTGAATATAAACATGTAAAGAGACACAAGACAAGAAAAGTGTTCAGATATTTACCAGGGAGCAAATAAGCAGGGGATAACAAAGTAGAACCAAAGGAATATCTCAAAGGGGAGAACATGACCTAGTAGGTGAATCCCTGAGGTGCTGGCCAGGTAAGACAAAGTATAATGCTAACTTTCATCCATCTCATGATGTGGAATTCAAGTTAGTGGAAGTGGCAACACTAATGTAAAATAGGCCATTTGGAAAACACAGCAAGTGTACGCTAAAAGATGAATGGAGAATTCTGACTATCCCAAGTAAAAAAGAGGAATTCTGCGAAAAATAATGCCAAGATACTCAAAATGGATAATGAGGAAAAAAATAAGAGAACAAAGGTTCTATGATTAGAATCAACACCGACAATATAGAATTATAAGAACGTGAGATTCTTCTGTGGAAAATGAATGTCTTGGAAGCAGTGCTATCTTAATAGATCTTTCTGATAGAAATGTATCATCCCTGCCCAACATAGTAGTCATAAGTCACATGTGGCTACTGAGCAAATGAAATGTGGTTAGTGGACTAAGGAAATGAATTTTTAATTTAAATTTTCTTTTATTTCAATTAATTTACACTTAATTTATAAATGCTATAGAGTTAGTGGCTACCATATTGGATAGAGCAGGTTAAGACTTGAAGAGTTTTGGGGGGCACCTGGCTGGCAGCTCAGTGAATAGAGCATGTGACTCTTAATCTCAGGGTTGTAAATTCAAGCTCCACCTTGGATGGAGAGGTTATTTAAGAAAAGCGGGGAGGGCACCTGGGTGGCACAGTCAATTGAATGCCCAACTCTTGGTTTCAGCTCAGGTTGTGATCTCAGAGTCTGGAGATCAAACCCCATGTCCAGCTCCGCACTTAGCACAAAGTCCGCTTGGGATTCTCTCTCTCTCTCCCTCTTCCCCTCCCACTTGTGTGCTCTCCCTCTCTCCCAATCTCTCTCTCTCTCACTCTAAAATAAATTAATTAATCTTTAAAAAAAAAGGCTTTGCATACTGTTTATAGATCTAACAGTGGGATAAATATATGCTTTGAAATCAGACCTGGGTTTCAAATCCCAGCTTTGACTTTTACTAGCATTTATTAGCACGGTATCATGAGGCAATCTGAATGTCAGATTCTTCATTCAAAAAATGAGAATAATATTGTATTTTCTTTTTTTTTTTTAAGATTTATTTATTTGGGGGCACCTGGGTGGCTCAGTGGGTTAAGCCTCTGCCTTTGCCTCAGGTCATGATCTCAGGGTCCTGGGATTGAGCCCCGCATCAGGCTCTCTGCTCAGTGGGGAGCCTGCTTCCTCCTCTCTCTCTGCCTGCCTCTCTGCCTACTTGTGATCTCTCTCTGTCAAATAAATAAATAAAATCTTAAAAAAAAAAAAAAGTTTTCAGGTATCTCTAGACAACTCCCAGTATATTGACACCTCTTGAATCCAGCACCAGGAGGGAGGAGAAGCAATTAGAACTTATTCTACCAAGAAGTTTTTCTGTGAAAAGGAACCAAAAAGAAGATGGGTGGCAGGAGACTAGAACAGTAACTAGGATGGAAATCAGGTAAAGAGGGAATTATTTTTAACAAGAGATGTACTGTGGCCTGTTTGTTTGCTGATGAGAATAATTCTATAGAGAAGGAGAAATAAGGATGTGGGACAGAGAGGATTAATTACAGGATAAAGTCACTGGCATGATAAGATGAGAAACATCTAGGCATGCAAGAAATAATGTACTACAGTAAACTGTGCCCCAACATGAGAGCTTTTGATACTTTTAATGAGCTTTTGATGACAGAGGATGGTGGTTTCAATTTAGGACTCCAAAAGGCAGTTGGGAGGAAAAAAAAAAAAAAAAGATGGCAGCTTCAGGAAATGAGGCCAGCGGGGCCAACAAAGTATACCTTTAACTATAAGTGTCCATTCAGCACCTCTCCCTTTGCTTGAGTTATCAGTCCAATGAAAAATAGCTATAACAATTTTAAAACATTCTGGTGAGTAAAATGATAGAACGGTGTACAGAACATTGTGAGGTTATAAAAAGAAGGGCACCGACCAAGTTTAGGGAGGCAGTGAGGGGATATTGTTCCATCTTCCTAGAAGATGTAGTTTCTGATCTAAGTTAGATAGGAGGTTTAGGAGTGGGAAATAAATAATTCTATGTATGCACAACACATGAGGCAAGAAAAATCACTTCAGGGTGGGATTTAGTGCTCCAGAAGCATAAAGTATGAAGTATAAAGTTGGAAATGGGAAGAAATAAACACAGAAGACATAGGTAAGGAGCATATCTCAAGGATCTCTATACCATATTAGAAGCCTGATTTTATGTCACAGTGTTTCTTAAACATAATATTATTTAAAAAGGAAAAAAAAAACTTTAAAAAGATTTGAAGACTACTCTAATTGCCCACTAAATTATTTTTGTAAATTTAATTATATATGTACAGGCAGAAGTATAACCTCCTTATGCATTTTTAAAAATATTTTGTTTATTTATTTACTTACTTACTTACTTAATTTTAGAGACAGGGAGTACGCAAGTAAGAGGAGGATCAGAGGAGCAGGGAGAGGGATAGAGAAGAAAATCAAGAAGACTCCACGCTCGGCATGGCACCTCAGGCAGGGCTTAATCCCACAACCCTGAGATCATGACCTGAGCCAAAACCAAGAGTCGGACAATTAACCAACTGAGCCACCGAGGCACCCCATCGTTATACCTCTTATACAACCAAAACAAGTTTACAAATTAAAGACAAACAAAATTACCAATTAAATTCAAACGGAAGTCATCAACAGATTGTGATGGATAATGTTTTACGAAAACTGGATTTCATAGTAGGAAGACACAAATCTCATGTTATCTTTAATTTGAAACAGTGTACAATGAATGGTTACCAGAACAAACTTTGGAGCCAGATTGCCTAAATGCAAATCCCATTCCCCCATTTATTAGCTGAGAGGCCTTAGACAAATTATTAAGCCTGTGTATGCCTCAGTTTCCTCATGGGGCTTAAAGTACCTTCCTCACAGAGTTACTATCAAGATAATATGAATTTGTATATGTAAAAAACAGAGACCAATGTAATAGTAAGCACATAAAGTTTAGCTATCTATATTTTTAACTTCAATAAAACCAACATTAGCTATAGATAGCTAAACTTTATGTGCTTTCTTTTTTTTTTTTTTTAAGATTTTATTATTTATTTATTTGACAGACAGAGATCACAAGTAGGCAGAGAAGCAGGCAGAGAGAGATATGGGGAAGCAGGCTCCCCGGCAAGCAGAGAGCCTGATGCGGGGCTCGATCCCAGGACCCTGGGACCATGACCTGAGCTGAAGACAGAGGCTTTAATCCACTGAGCCACCCAGGCACCCCAACTTTATGTGCTTTAATCTTTAAACAGCGCATAAAGTTTAGCTATCTGTATTTTTAACTTCAATAAAACCAACCTACATATACAACATTTATATGTAGACAAATATGTTTATATGTCTTTATACGTAGTGTCTATCTGGAGCAGATGAACTGAAAAAGAAGTCCACAAAACCAGAACTGGAGAAGGCGGTAGTTCTCTGAATCCTATGTGGGCACACATCCTAATTGTATCGACTGACAGTGATAAAGTAGATGAATCTGGAATAAAATTTAAAGTAGATCAGTTTGGGGCACCTGGCTTGGTCAGTCAATAGAGCATGTGACTCTTGATCTTGGGGCTGTGAGTTCAAGCCCCATGTTGGGTGTAGCGATTTCCTAAATAAGTGAATAAATCTTTTAAAAAACAAATAAAGTAGGTCAGAGTCTTTTAAAGTTTGATATGATGAACGGGGTCATATACTGCCATGAGCTGCACATCTGTGACCACCTTGTGCTCAAGTCCCAGAGAAACAAAATACAAAGAAAGAGAAATGAGCATTAAAAATTCCAGAGGTTTGCTTTCGTAAACACTACAAAATAATGTCATCACCCTGCCACATCCACCTTGCATTTGGATTTTGTTTTAACAGAAAAACATATTTATATTTGTGTACACAAACAAAAACACCCCACATACTCATCTACCTATTTGGTTGGGGGAATTAAAGAGAAAGAAAAACTTTCATTCCAAGTAACACTGTTATCAAGCATCAATCATTTGAAACTTCACCAAGTAAAAAGTATTTAATAACATACTGGCATTTGAAATACTAAACTAACAAAGTCCATGCTTTGAATTTTAGAAACACTGGCTCATAAAAGTTTTCTACCTAAAAATGCCCCCCACATATTAAAATATTGCTTTCCTAGAATCTACACTGTCAAGATTGACTGGTGAATGAGTAGCACTACTCTGCAAACAAGACAGCGAATGATTTGGGTAGAAAAGCAGAGTTTTAGAGACAATCCCATTACAGTACACAAGGACCTTTTGCTGAGATTCCATCTTCAACTCAACTCCTACTAATTCCTATACATTTTTTTCCACTCTCCCTTTTCACTTCTATCTGTGTCCCTTTGGCCCTTTCTAAGAAGCTGTCAAGATGTCATCTGTAACTTCTCCCTCTTCCCTCTCTCCCCACATTCAGTTTACTCCTTCGCCAAATTGTCAGTGGCACTGTCTTAATCTCTGGCATTCGCCCGCTCATCTCGCCCTATTGCCACACCACCAGCCTCCTAACTGTTCTCCCCCTGCTTCCTCTCTTCCACTCACTCTTCACACTGAAGCAAGAGTAAAAGTGTTTCTAATGCACAGATTTGATCACATCATTCTATGAGCTCCCCACTGCTTTCAGGATCAAGTTCACTCTATTTGGCCTTGGGTTCAAATAGCCTTTCACAGTCTGGATTTTCTGCTCCTCCAGCCTCATCTAGTTTCCACCCCTGAAAGGTTCTCATTCAAACCTCACTAAATGGTGAGTGGTGGCAACTCACTAAGCTCTCCTTCTTCACTTCAAGGCCTTTGCTTGTGCAGTTGCCTCTAACTGGGGCATACCTTACCTTCCCCATATCTCCGGGTACCAACATTGATGTCCCTGCCTTTAAAATGCCTTCCCTGACTTCCGCCAGGCCATGCTTACTGGATACTCCCATTATACTAAAATTGACCCTTTCTACTTGCCTATCTCTCATTACACTGTAAGTTACTCATAGGCAGGGCTGTGTCTTATTAATCCACATAGCCTCTGGCATATAATATACACTCAACAAATATTTGCTGAATTAATTTATCTTTCACTTAGCTTAATCTTACTAAATTTTTCTTAAGTATTAGTTTTCACATGAACAAACAAAAAGTATTACCTATGAATTAAAGGCAGTCACATCATAATACATACAATTCTAATCAGTTGAGGAGCTCCTTTAAACTCAAGAACTTGTATTTTATTTTGTTTCCTTTTTTTTATTCCTAAGATTGGTCATAGAATTATTTGGACATAGTTTCAGGTTTTTACAGCCTCTGTTTGTAACTCCAATGTCTGCCCTTCAGTTCTATTCAGTTCAAATGAGGACTGTTACATGGGGCATTTTTTTAAAACATAATTTTTTTTTTTCATTTAAAAGCATGACTTTGGTGTCATATTTCCCATGTTTAAATTCTGCCTCTATAACTTAGTAGTTGTGTAACTGTGAACAAGTTATTCAACCACTCTAAACCTCAGTTTGCTCTTAAAGTGGCTGTTGCGACTAAATGAGATAATGAATGTAAAACATTTTGAACAGAACCTGGTACATGGTAAGTGCTTGGTAAACGTCATTTGAAACCATCTGCACAACCGACTTTGGCAGTTTGGTTTAGTGATTGAACTAGTCAAGTCCTTCGGTATCCCCACTATTGCGAGATTGTGTGTTTGGTCTACTGGATATTATTTTTTTATAAAAGGAAGGGCAATTTACAATAGCCAGTTATGGAAGCAGCCCAAGTGGGGCGCCTGGGTGGCTCAGTGGGTTAAGCCGCTGCCTTCGGCTCAGGTCATGATCTCAGGGTCCTGGGATCGAGTCCCACATCGGGCTCTCTGCTCAGCAGGGAGCCTGCTTCCTTCTCTCTCTCTCTCTCTGCCTGCCTCTCTGTCTACTTGTGATTTCTCTCTGTCAAATAAATTAAAAAAAAAAAAAAAAGAAGCAGCCCAAGTGTCCACTGATGGATGAATGGATTAAGAAGATGCCATATATATATATTTTCATATATTAT